>NC_134455.1:162160574-162785574 GCF_047948215.1 Lycorma delicatula | reverse complement strand
TGCCACATGAAGAAAGACTGAAGTGGATAGTATAAGCAACAAATTAATATATTCTATTCTAACAAGAAATAATGCAACGTATACACTCCCTCTGATCTGTAGAAGAAAGTTTAATATTTCTATATGACTGAATTGATTCTGTGGGTCAGAAAATATCAACTATGTTACTTTAGAATGCTTTGTGCTAGTTACACCTTGTTCACCTAAAGAACTGTGCGCATTTGGTAGATTAATTAAAATATTGTGTAGTGTGATAAGTTTTTAATTTTGTTATGAATGCTACACTGAATAATGAATTATTAAATTTGTGAGCACTAAAAACTGCATTGCAACTGAATATTTATTTGTATTTAGAGAGATACATTTATTGATTTGTTTGTTTATTGTATTATATAGTAAGCATGTTTATTTTATATCCTCTAAAAAAAAGGTATTTGTAAAATTGAGTTCTTCATCCAATCTGTAGGAATGTTGATTAGTCTATGAATCATAATTTAAAGGCTAAAAAAATTTTGTTAAATGGTAGTTTTTAGTAAATGTGAGTTTAATTCAAAATTGCCTCCATGGCAGAGTGGTAGCGTGTTGATCTTTCATCTGGGGGTCCCAGGTTTTAATCCTGGTCAGGCATGAGATTTTTCATTTTCTACAAAAGTTTCATTTCCATACTACCAAGTACAAGCTTTTTGTAAGCTTCTGTGGTGAATTAATTCATCAAGAAAAAAAATGAGATTAGCTGAAAAGAAAAAAATCAACTATTGTGAATGTTTGCCTTTAAGTTATCTAGTCTTTAAAATTTTATTTCATGAAAAAAAATATGTTTATATATTTAGAAAATAGGGACAAATATATTTTTGAAAAAAATATATTTTGAAGGTGAAAAAAATGGCTTTATTGTTTCTTTAAGGGAAATTAAAAGGGATGGGTTACCAAAACTTCTAGTTTCCTGTTCATTAAAGTCATTCAGTGATTAATACTACTAAATAAACTATATATAATCAGTAATATGTGATAAAACAACAGATAAACATGGTAAATTTGGCTAATTTGTATGTAGCTAAAATATACACTCCCTTTAAGTGATTTTAATAATTCAAATTGTCATAAAAAGTTGTTTATTAAAGCAGGAGTGTGGTAATATTTTACTTGATCACTACAAAAACAATTTGCTGGAAAGAATTTCTAGAATCATGACTCATACTCTGTATGCAAAATATGAGTCAATAGTAACATTTGTTAAATGGTGTTCTTTAATTGATTATTTGTTTTTATTATTAGTTTCCAGTTTTATTTTTGGGCGAGACTCTAGTATCTGAAGAAAAGAAATTAAGTCTAGAAGAAGCACTTGGTTGGGTGGATACATTTTTGACAGGACGCCCTTGGCTAGCTGGAACAGAGATGACTATTGCTGACTGTGCTTGTGCTGCTTCAATTTCATCAATTATTGTGAGTTTAATTTCTTTCAGCTTTTGAGAACTTAGTGATTGTTATTCTTTGTTTACATTGATTTTTCAGTTTTTCTACAGGCAAGAATTTCACTTTGATTTATATTTTGTTCTATGATTTCATATAATAATTAGGTTTTTGCCAAAGTGATTTTAGTTAAAAGCTATACTTCTGTATTTATAGTTCCAGTTTGGTCTGTTAGAAAAAGAAATGATTTTTAATTTGATATGATTGCTGTCAAACAGCCGTTAATACAATGAGCATTACATCACTTCTAATGCTCTATCATGCTGTTAAAAAAAAATCCATTTATAATTTTATTGTGCTTTCAAAATGGTCTTTTAATCCACCGAGCAGTACATCACTTTTAATGCTTCTGTTAGGCTGTTTGAAATTTCATTATGAAAAGTACGCCAAGTGATAGCTGCAATCCACTGAATCTCATGTTTGTAATAATAATTTATACCAATAGATAGCGCAGGATTAAGTTAGTGTTAATCTTTAAGGTTATTTACAATTTTAAACAAATTTTTATATGTATTTTAAAATCATTTTTCTTTTGATTGGAAATTTTATGAATAAATAAACTGAGATTGTACAGATTATAATTTTTTTCCTTTTTTACAATAATAATGATTTACTTTTTGTTTTAGGCTGTTGGTTATGACATATCAAAACATAAGAAAACCTATGAATGGTATGAAAAGTGTAAGATTGAAATGCCTGGTTTTAATGAAAACCTTGAAGGAGCTGAGATTTTTGGGCAAGCTGTTAAAAGTAAATTAGCCCCTAATCAAATCTAAATGCATTCATATGTTAACTTTTTATTTTTAACAAATATGTTTAAAGTAGTTTTAAGGTATTTTTTGTAAGATAATTATTTCAGCATCCAAGAATTGTTTTTATATCAGGTTTGTTACCAAAAATAACATTTTTTAATTTGAATGTCATTTTTTATTTTTAATCCCTTTATTCTTGCTTAAATATAAATTTGATCTAGCGAGATATCAAATTTATAAAATAGACTTCTAATATCCATAGTTAATTTCATGATATATTTTCATGAATTAATTTTCTTATTTGTGGCCCATTGAATATTTCCTCTTTAATTTAGCTTCACTTAATTGTGAAAAAACTCAGCTAAATATTTAAAACCGTCAATATCTTTATCTAATGCTTTTACAAAATTCTTCATCAGGCCTAATTTTATGTGTAAAGGTAGTAAAATAATACGGTCTGCTTCGACAAGGGGAATATTGATAACATTTTTCTTTCCTAGGGTAAACTGATTTCTTTTTGGCCAGTCTAACCACGTAGTGTTTATCTGTAGCCCGACTCTCCCACAAACACAAGAAATACGTATATTTTGTAAAGCCACTCTGGAGACCAAGAGAAGACACACCGAGTTGGTCTAGTGGTGAACTCGTCATCACAAATCAGCTGATTTTGAAGTTGAGAGTTTTAAGATTCAAATCCTAGTAAAGGAAATTACTTTTATATGGATTTTAATACTTGATCATGTATACTGGTATTGTTTGGTGGTTGGGTTTCAATTAATCACACATCTCAGAAATTGTTGATCTGAGACTGTACAAGACTTTACTTCATTTCTTCATTTACATTCATACTTATCACCTCATTCATCCTCTGAAGTAATACCTTAAGGTGGTTCCGGAGGCTAAACAGAAAAAAAGAAAGACCGAGAAGGAGCCCTATCACTTTCATGTCAGCAATGATTCGCCATGAGTGTTCATCATACTTAATAGCTTTTAAACTTTTTGACATACTTTCATATTTTTCTTTCATTTCTACATGTGCTACCAGTATAGAAGAAAACTTATTCTAGTTAGGCAACAACATTGCCTTTAAGCTTCTTTTTGATGATTCTATAAATAAACGCCAATCATGAATAACATAATGTCCAGATCAGACATTAGCCCCCCCCCCCTGACATCATGGCAGAAACAAATTAAATCATCTCTTCTAAAGAATTTCAGTAAATTTTTGTTTCGATTTCTATATACTGATATTTTAGTATCCTTATTTAATAAATTCCATTTTTTAAGATGTGAACCTAGGAATTCTGTATGTCATTTTGAAAAACAAGTCACGAATTAGGTCGCTCAGTTCTGTTTGTGTGATGTGGTGAGGTTCAGTATTTGATTCGTTTGGAATGTAAATTAATATCTATTGAAGTTAAGGATTCATTGGTTTAGCCTTTTGGGGAATTAGAAATTTCTTTTCAAGAAGTTAGAACAATTGGAATCTAAATCAACACCATGAAGTACTTACTGGTCTCATAGCTGAATGAACATTTGGGTTTGCAATACTGCTTTTATTGTTTGAATTGAAGCCAGTAACATTTGTTAAGTAAAAATAACAGTTGTCATAATGGTTAGTAGGCTCTTGCCAAGTCATTGGTACGCCAAAAGGTAAATGCTCTTTTTTCCTTTTAACCAGTGGGTTAGTTTAACATAGCACTTGTTGCATGCTACATGTGGAGTCCAGGATTTATCTTGGTCTCCCAAAGGACAGTCAAAATAATGTTTGTAAGCAGTTTTCAATAGATTTGATACTGAGTTTTGTTGACGTTTCATGGTGAATTCAATGCAAATGTAACAAAAAATATTTGGAGAAATTTTTACAAACCTGATTTTTATTAATTGTAAAATTCAGAATGTTTTAATGAATGAAAGTAAACTGAAATATTATAAAAATACTTACTTAATTATAAAAATAATTAAGTTTTAATTTATTAATAGTTAATAATTAAAATATTCATAAAATTGTTTCACCACGGAATGCAATAAAACACAGTGTGAAACATACACACAACTTAACAAATCTTGATGTTCAATAAAAATGCCAAAAGTTTTTCTGTCATAAAAATCTTTTACTAAATTTATGGCATCACTTATGAAACAATTTTTTGTAATATGTGTATGATAAAACCTCTATCACAACTAAAGAATTGATGTCATTCCATCTCTTGACATGGAATGACATCAGTTGACTGTTATGAATCAAATATAGGTATGCAGCAAAACATAAATTTAATATATATAATATATATAAATATTAAATATATATAGGTATTTAATATAAATCAGATGGGAATAAGCAAATATACAGATGTATTAACTTATATGTTTATTGTTACATGAATGATGGAACAAATAAGTTTAAGGGGTTGTAACTTAAGAATGTTACTGATGGGTTGTTTCAGAATACATATTCAAATTCAGCATATAAAATAGTATTAGAACACTTACTCCCTTTTCAGTTCCAAATTTTATGTTAACCAGTGTTATTTATAATTAAATGGCTGTTACATAAAAGTGGTATTTCATTAAAAGGAAGTGATCTTATGTTTGAATAAAATCAAATTTTGGTAGTTATGCATATGTTTCATGTAAATGATTAAATTTGTGTAAAATTTTGTCTTATATTTTATTTGTTTAATATCAGTTAGATGGGGTCATCTGCTGCTACTTTCCCTGGTTGTATTAATTTTTAAAATCATAAATTTCCATCAAAATTTTTAAAAAACTTGTGATACTTTACTATAAAAGAAGCTTTAGAGAAAGCTGATCTCCAAACTCTTACATAATATACTGGAACGTTTGTTGTTTTACACAATTTTCTTTCATCTGTAGAGTGCATACAGTCTGCCTCCATTTGGGCATGCCCCTTCATATTTAGTATTTTTGTAAGCTTATATATAATTTTGTTTTACTAGATTGAAAAGAACTAGTGCTGCATTATGATTTTGATTTACACACTCATGCTCCACAAGATGATTTTCTTTTCTTTACAGTCTGGATGCATTAGCATCCAGAGTATATATTAATATATACATATATTTATAGAATATATATATATATATATATAAATTCTATTAAAATCAACGACCTTGAACAGAATGAGATAAGATATACTTTAATTTTATCATGAAAGTATTTCCGCAGGATCCTGTATCCTTAGTCATGATTGAAAATTGCGTATTAATTTATACAAGTGCTGCTATCTATTGCAGTTTTTATAAGACTGCCGTCTCCCTCAAACACTGTCTGATTGAGTATCAAATTGAAATTTTGTTTGTATTTATAAATGTATTTTTTTCTAAAATATTTAATTTTATTTCATTTTTATTAATTTCTATTAGTTTTTAAATTTGTATTAATATGAAAAATAGAATGTCTATTAGATGGTCTGCCATATTAGATGAACATAATTTATTATTTTTCTAATTTCTTTATTGTTCAAAAAAGCTTGTTTTAAAGGATCGATTTGTTTTTCCTATATAATCAATCACCATCACAATCATTACATTTAATTGTATAAATTCCATACAGATTGTTAAGTATCCTGATTATTATTATTTATTATTATTATGCTTTTACGGCCAACATGGGACCACTTAAGTCAATTTTAGTTGGATCTTTTCTGAGAAAAGCGTGTTATTTTACTCTTTCGAGCTGCCCAGTATTTCTTCATCCGTTCAGATCTTGCTTTCCCTGATTATTATAAAATTCAAAATTTCTGTCATAAATAGAATTTGTATTATCTATTATGCCCTCAAAATTTGTCATTACTAGTGCTAGGTCAGATTCTTCTGGCTCATTCAGTCTACATTCTCATCTGAATCAGTTTTATTCAGGTTTCAACTGGTTTTATTTGGTATCTATTACTATTTAACTAAATACATCATTTTTTGAATTTTATACATAATATCTATTTTTGTGTAATCTCTGTAAGTAAAAATAAAAATAACAGTCTCAATATTAAGTTTTTCTTCTAGTAAAAAACAGGGAAAAATTCATGCATGCAGAAATAATGTGAACAGAAAAACTCACCTCCTGATGGAAAAAGATAGAATTCTTATTATACTGTGCTTTGATTAATTTCTTATCACCAAAATTAAATATGTAAACCATTCAATTTTAGTATTAAAAGTACTTTCTTATCTAATGAAGTAATAAAAAATTTGTTTTAAATCATTGTTGCTACATTCATTCTGATAATATTAAATAAAGCTCCATAATTGTCTTAACTACTCTATAACTTTTAATCATAAAATAAAAATATAAAATGTAAGAAACAAAATAATACTTTGTTGTTGCTATAAAGGATATTACTTTTACGTACTTTATATAAAAGAATATTTATGCATAACATAATAGAATCAATAATAGTGAAAAGTATTTTACAATACACAGTTTGATACTCAACATAAAGTACAGTACAAACGACTGTTGACTGTTGCACATTCATCATGTTGATACATGTTGCTGTGGAGTTAGGTTGTTTGCAAAGTTAAATAACTTCTAAACTATTCAGAATTAAGATTTATGATCTTTATCATCGTGTTCAAGTTAAAATTCTACATTGGATAGGAAAAAACCAATTTTCCAAAAAATGCAGTTAACACAGTTTATAAAATAGGCTGACATTTTATCTGCATATGTTGGTTACTTCAGAGTATTAGTTTTCACTTAAACTGATTATTTTATTGATGTGGGTAAAGAGATATGATTTTATTCAGCATATTAGATTGTTTTATTAATCTCTGATAAAAACATAAATAATAAATATTGTCATTAATAACAGTAGCACTTTCTGTTGCTTGTAGAAATTAAGATTTCACAAAATATCATTGATCATAAAACTGATTTCATTTAAAACAAAATTAAACCATACTGTTCTGCTGATTTAGGTTTTTCCAACACTTACCAAGATTCTTCCATCCAGGTGTGTGTAAATCAGCAAGTTGACTCTTATGTAATTAGGATTTTAGCTTAAAATAAACTTAAGCTGGATCGATTTTTCTTAAGTCAGTTAATCCAGTTATAGCTAGAAAATAAATTTCTCCTTTACCGTTAGATGTTCAGGTATCCTTTTAAAAGGTCAATCAGTACAGTGGATTTTATTTTTAGATGTTGTAGAACATTTTGCCACAGAGATTCTGTTTTGACTATCAGTTTTTTTATTCAAAGTATGTTACCTACCTACATTTGTTGCACTTATTTTTATATAGTTGCACTTATCTTTTATCATTTTATTAAAGAATGTATATTCTAATTAATAACATTCTGTATTTTACATTTATTTTGTTACCGAAATGTCAAAGATCTTATGTCATATTAAAATGATACACCAATTATGTTGTTATAGAACAAACATTTTAACTTATAGCCTAAATATGATGTATTTTTATCAAACTCAACAATTTAGCAAAGTTTTAATACAATATTAATTCATGTACATACTTTTAAGAAAATATACTTTTAAAAAATAGAAATTACTTATGGAATTGGTGTGGCATTGGAATATAACTTCATATTTATCTACTTTTATTTTCCCAAACTCATGAAAACATATATATTTCTGTAAAAAAATCAGATAAAATGTTATGAACAGAGTAGAGTTGTCAATGATTCATTACACACAATTACCTTCTGCCTTTTGAAATGAAACGACCCTGACTGGGGGCAGGCAATCAGAACATTCATTTATTTAAAACATATAATGGGAGTGACTAAACATCAATATCAGTACTGAGGTTATGAATACAATAAACAGTCCTAGCATTTCTAGTTCTCATAATTCTATTGTGATTTATTTATTTGAACATTAGAGTGAATATTTATAATTCCTTTTATTCAGTCGCAGGTTAATTCTATTTATTCCTAAATAAAATAAGGTTGAACATTCACGCCATCTTTCTATACTTAGAAAAGCAAAAAACTTAAACTCATTGGTGAGACAGAGCTAATTGTAAATCAAACAGCAGCAAAAAGCTTATTACTGCAGACAATTTGACAATTAAAAAGCTAATTTGACATTTCAGAGGAAAAAAGGCATTGTGGGCTGGACTTGAAGAAAAATTAATTACAATCTTACATGAAAAATTATGACAATAATGACAATTTAGTTACAGTCCAAATATGTTGTATTGTAACCCTAAAGATATGCAGAAAAAACTTTAGAAATAAAAAAATTACCAAATTTTTCAGCAAGTTGAGGAGCCTCAGAATCTTTACTGGTATAAAAACGTTAATGTCATGGTAACTACATCAACATATAAAATTCTGTATAATCTGATGCACACAGTGATGATTTTTGACAGTTTTGGTTTACATTTACCACATAAGCTAGGAGCAAAGAAGGGAAATATGGAAACTTTGTGGCAAATAAAAAATATGAATCCTGATCAGGATTGTTACCTATGGTAACGTTCCATAAATTAAACTGAATTGTGTTTTATATCACCTAAGATAAAAACAAATATTAAATTATGAACTCTCAGAAATAGTCAATATTGATCAGACTCTTTTGTGGGATAGACATACTTCATAATAATAGCGAAGGGAAGAAATGAAAGAACAATATGAATGGTTATGCTTTGTGTAGTTGCACGTGGAAAGAAACTGATTCCTTACAGAGTTTTAAATAAAAATTTTCCATAACTTGACAAAATACTGCAATTGGTAGACCACAGGGTTAGATGGAATTTAGCTTAGTTGAGAATTGGGCAAAGTGTGAGTGGTACTGAAAAAAAAAGAAATTTTAAAGATGAAAAGTTGATTGATTTTAGACAGTTTCCAGATACCATTTAAAGGGATTGACAAAATTATTCTTTAAGAAGTTAAAATTGACCTAGCTGATATACTGGGTGAAATAACTGCTGTATGTGTGGAAATTGGCCATTCAAAATTTATTTATGAGTCATCCATGAGTAAAATCTGTCAAGTTAAATCATAAGATCTAATTACAGTATTTTTTTTAATGTGATCAGCATGGGATGAAATATCTAAGGAATTAATCGTTTTAAGAAGAGCAATATATTTTTATATACTGCTCTACATATTTTGATATTGCAATATATAAAAATATTTTAATGGCACTGCAGATGAGTCTATCTTAAGTAGTAAAACAAAAATTTTAAATTAATTTAATGAAGCTGGTAATGAATCTAGTGAGACTAAAAATAGGTGTACAAAATATATAGTATTACAGAAACCAGTTTTTTAATTAGTTAATTAACCGATGTTCATTAAAAGTCACTTTGTTATGATCAAGTTAGCATTCACTATGCAAATTCTTTGACAACATAAAGAAAAAAAAGAATAATATAGGTAATGTAAATAATTCAGAACTATCAGTCAGTGTGCCTTAAATTAAGATCCTATTTTAAAAGTATTTTATTTAAAATGAGAATAATGATTCTTTCATATTTATATAAAACTACTTGTAAGTTCAGCAATAAAAATAGCATGTGCACATGTTTGTGTACTTGATTTTGCTATTATTCATTAATCAAATAACTGCAATTTTATACTCGCTGAGAGTCTTTCAAATTCGTGCTTTAGTTGAACAGCTGCCAACCAATATGTTGTTTCCTCCATCACTATCTAAAACAATAAACATATTACTGATCTTAAAGATTCTTGTTTTTATTAATTGATTAAGTTCTAATTATTTTAATTAACAGGTTGCATTACTTAAGAAATTTATGTCTAAAAGTATATTTTCTTATGCATAATTCTTAACTGTTAGAATATTTCAGAAATTAATTTGTTGATTTTATTGTAGTTATTTGGAAGATGATGTTTTATAGTTATACACAAGAATTTAAGAGGCTTTCTCAATAGCTTTTGATTATTTCTTCATAGGAATAGATGTTTTACACTTTCTGGGCAATTTGAGTATCAGTAATACTAATCTATACTGTCCATTCACATCCTCTCTGTTGTTAAATTTTGCAAAAAACTTCATATGACTATTAAAATTGATAGAATTTATGATAACTGTTGTAAAACATTTTATGAAAAGCTTACATTTTCAATAAAACATTTTTTTATAATTTACTTACTCAGGATGTAGTTTAAAAACACATAATTATCTTGAACATTTTGAAGTTGTCTAAGATAACAACTTCAGCTTTTTCATATTTGATAAATAATATCAAGAGAAAAATTTAAAGGATGTAAAATTTCAAAATAATATTTTATTAAACATTTTAAATGTAGATTCACTTGCAAAATTTTCAATGAATTTATATTATGAGCAGTTAGTATATTTTAATAAATAAATAGTAGGTTATACTTACTGCTGGCCAAATATGTGAGTCAATTACATGTCCGCATACTGTTAGTGTAAAAGGGTTATCTCTTAGGTTATAAAACATCATTCGAACCTTAGGAAGAAAGATGAGTTCAGTTTATTTATCAAATTAAAATTAAAAATACAATAAACAGTTAAAATAAAAGTATTAATAATCATTTTTTTTTTAATATCAGTTTGTTATTTTGAAGTAAATTTTGTATAATGACTTTTGAACTAATATTAATTTTTTTTTATATTATCTTAGAGAAAACGTAAATTATCTGAGAATATCAGATGGGATGTTATAGTAATATTTAGTCTATGATATCATACAAAGTTGATGGCATGAACTGACCAATCATGGTACAACATTTTCTAAGAAAAAATTTAAACATAAATAAAATTTATAAAAGAAATTTTAATCATAAAATTAATCATTTTTGTACATCTCATAGTTTCACAGCTTCTGTGGAAATATCATCATAAAAAATTATAGGGCGTAAAATAACAAAAAATTCTCATAGCTGAAGCTGCATTAAATTAGCTGGTTTATTACAAGAACCAGTTTTACTTAGATCAGTAGATCTGTAAGTAAAACAATTTAGTTGGAATCTATTAGTACCCAGTGATCACAGAAACTGATACCATTTTAAAAGAATGATTACAAAATTAAAATGTATATACATATAAAACATATATATATGTTAATTTTTCAATGCATAAAATATAATATTTTCTGGTTACTAAATTGAGTAATTAACAGTTAATTATTTTTTTTAGCTGTTACAATAATTTAATTTAAATTTTCACCTTTTTTAAGTTTCTTGAATTTTATATGAAAAATTCTAACCATATGGAAAATCAATAATAATGAACTCAGTTGCTTACAGAATGTTCAACTGTACTACACAAAGATATCTTCTAAACAAATTTCTCTGTTAGAAGTGTTTAATTCTAATGACTGTCTTAGCTTTTGTAGAGGATTGATGATCATTCTTTGATTATACTCTATAATTAGCAAATAAAAGTAATGACATAACATTAAAAATTACCTTTTATTTTGCAAAAAAAAATATTTTATTAAAAAATACCATTCATAAAAGGTAATATTAGTGCAACACAACCTCCTGATTGTTTCATCCAAGAGAAATAAATTGTACAATAAAATAATTGTATAGTATTGTATCACTTTTACAATGCAAAGATAAAGGTAATTAAATGACTTTAATTATTATAAAATTATTTTGCTTATACAAAAAAGTGTAATACAACATAATATTATTGTTACAGACATTCAAAAAAAATTTACAAAGAACTAAAAAATATAATTATTTCTTCAGTAGCAATATTATCTTCTGTACGATAAAAATTCAAAATTAATAATAAAAAATGATTAAATAGTAGAAAATCTACAACATATTCAAATACAGTTTATTAATAAGTCTAATATTCTAAACTAAATCTTTCATTAAAAATAATTATTTCCGCTAGTCTTTATTACTTTCTCCTTCAGGGAAATCATTTACTTCACTGCAGTTACATATGTTTTAATAAAACAGATGACACTCTGATGGTAAATACTTAAGTAAAGTTAATAGGTCTTTGTATTTTAATAGTGATATCAATTTTGGATCGACTCTAATGATATCAAGTACATCTGAAAAATTGACGTCATTCTTTCTCAAATTTCTTTGTAAATTAATTGAAAGAAATTTTTGTTAACATCAGTTTCCTATTTATAGAATAATTCACCAATATTTTCTAGCTGAACTTTCATGTGAACAAATCGTAACACAGGAGTATTGGCTGCTTATAAAATCTTTCCTGTAAATTAACGGAGATGTCTTACCTTACAGTGATTTAAAATTCTTGCAATCATTAATAATTCCATATTTTAAACAATCCTTTTTGGAATGTTGGCAAACAAGCTGCTGCTAATTCCTAGGAGTCAATATTTGTAATTCATTATTTTCTTCTCGTTTTGTTTTATCAGCGCATGGACATTGTCCACTTCTGTATGCGTATGGTCTTTTAATAAGAACTTATGACTAATACACTTTAATGAATATATTGGTATAAAATGTAGAAAAAAACGCATAACAATAGCCAAATTTTTATCCTGGCCATGGCAATTGTCTGACTCTAATATTATTTCTTTAATTTCTGAATTGGGAATGTTTTGTTCAGCCCATTTTAGAATGCAAGAAGCTATTTCATTCCCATCGCATCCTGCCTTAGTTTCATTCCACATCAAACAGAATGCAGTCAATGATTGGAGTCATAAATTTTGAAATTAAATGTTTACAACTTCCTGCAGTAGAAAATTTTGGTGTTTGTTAACAGTGTGGTGTTGGTAAACATTTTTTTAAATCATCTGTCAATACTTACTGTTTGGCTGTTCTTTGCATTTTGAGTATCTTTACTGTTTTGTTCATACTGCTTCTGTGATTCCATAAGATGCAGTTCATAATTACTTTGAATAGATTTTTGACCATCTGAGGTTAATTCAACCTTAATTTTGCTAGTTATGAATCGCATGCATCTGTTTGTGCTGCTTAAATGACAAATTGTATTTTCTGTTGAATATATCTATATAAAGACACATTTTTGCTACTTTTTCATTACCTATTTTATTATCAGTACAGATTTCTTGATACAGTGAATATAATTTCTCTAAATTTAAATCAGGACTTGAAAACTGTTTCTTAGTTTTCAAGCATGAATAGTAGCTCACATACTTTGGGATAACATTTACGGGTTGAATAACATATTGAATTATTTCTTTGGGTGTTTTAGTGACAGGTGCATGCTCCTCTTTTGTCTGTTTCTACGATCCCTCCAGGTTCTTGTTTTTTAATTCTGTTAATTACAACTGTATTAGATATACCTAGTGTGTTTAAAAACATCACTTTATACACTCTTATTTTTACATCACTTATGTTTTAACTATTATGAAAAAACATTACTTTTGGTTTTATACCATCTGTACCTCTAAATCTTTCTTTTGGTCTTACTTCAATGCAGGATGCAATGAACTGTCTTTTTAAATCATAACCCTTTCTTGAATCCCACTAAGCCTTAAAAATTTAATTCCATTGTAATTCAGTAATTTTTTGGCAACACTTAATTTTACACATACACGGAGGTTGAATTTCTTATTAATTATTTTAGCAGAAAAAGTTATGATGGAAGGACGGTGATGAGCAAAGGAAATTAGAAAAAGCAAATTTCAAAACTTGTAAAAATGGAGATTGTGTCCTTTTCCTCTGAGTTACAGAATTGTTCTAACAGGTATATAATGATCAGTTGAGTGTGGATGCTCGATGCAAGTGGTAGTCTATTGCTTGCTCCTTTGTTTTACTAAGTTTTGGATTGGTTTTTTACGGATTTTCTTTTTGATTTTTGGCTGGATCTAAGATTAAGGGCTTACAGATATTACTGGAAAATTTTATGCGATTTGGATCACAGACACATGAAATATTTCGATTTTTCTGTAGTGAAAAGTGAAATTGGTGTTTATTTTTCGGACAAGTGTGTAAAAGGGCGTAAGTCCATTACAGGTAAATATTGTATTTTCTATTGTATATACATAAGATAGTTAATGTTAATATCTGGACAATTTTTTAATCCCTCTTTCTTTTGACCACCTCAGACCCTCCTCGGATCTGGGGGCCCAATTTTCCTTGTCCCCTTTTTTAAGTCCCCGTTTTTTTACTTTTTTGGATTCCTGCAGAATATCACTTGTGGGGTATCAATTTACTAGGAATTGGGAACTGATCCCATTTCGATTATTTAGACGCGGCTAGCTTTCATTTATTGGTGACATAATGGAGCAGAGCGACCTGATTGGTCAGGGAGTGACTGGACTTCTACCACGTAAAGATACTGACCAGAAAGGAAAAAAACGAATCAGACAATCGTCTTCAGAGGAGGAAATACACTCCAATAGTTTGAAGGAAATAACTAATAGGCTAGGTCAGGCAATGATGTGGCATAAACAGCATTTCGGCAAGGCTATGCTCACATATATGCATGAACACAAAAGAGAGCTTAGGAGCATTTACACTGCTCTCAAGCAGCTGCAGGAAGTGACCACTGTTGTACAGACTGCTAGACAAGCCACTCAAATTGAATACAAGTTTGTTCCCGTGGAACCAGACATACTGAGTCTCGATTTATCAGATGAGTTGATTGAACTTCTTCCACAACGATGGAACACACGGGTCATGAGTAGAGTAAATACAGTGACCCTCCCTGTAGAAGGACAGGCTGACACATGTCAGTTTGTAGAAAAAGTTTGTTGTCAAATCCAAGAGAGCCAAGTCTGAGGGGAAAAACAGGCATGATTGCCCTGGACACATCTTCCATGATGGAAGATGCTGATGACGAGACATCTCACGTAAGAAGGTTTACAATTTTTCACGACACAACTGACGATGAGAAAAAAGCTGCTAGCTGTGCTTTGAACGCAATACGCAGGGTCCTTAAAAAATCGCCGAAAGCGATCTTTATTTTGCCCAGTGGACCGTATGGCAATACTATACGGAAAATACTAATATACCTGCATAGGACCTGTGAGGAACCTGTCTCAGTCGTGGTACCAAGGACGTCTACTTCCGCTCGTCGATCGACGCCGCCGGTCGAGGGAAGTAAAATCGTTGTCATTAAAGCACAAGATAAATCCTATGCTGAGTTACTTAGAGTTATGAAGGATAAAGTATTCAAAGAAGAAGCAGGAGAAGTCCTGTCCTTAGAAAGGGCAGGAACAATGAACTTGAAGTAAGAATTAAAGGCGAAGAATGTGCTTCCCAATTCACGTCTGTACTCCGAGAAAGGACTGCGGAGCTTCAGGTAGACATGAGAACAAGAGGAGACAGGCGTGCAGTTGTGCACATAAAAGATCTTGAGCCTGGTGTAACTGAACGTGATATACAAGAAGCAATAGTCGCGATAGTTGGAAGAGCTGAGACCTTCAAGGTCTCCTCCATAAGGCAAGCTTATGGTAACACACAAAATGCCACTATAATCACCAATTGTAGGGCTGCGGTGAAATTGGTGGTGAATAGAATAAAAGTGGGATGGGTGCACTGCCGTGCATACATCCGAACTGCATACGAGAGATGTCATAGGTGCTGGTCGACTGGGCACAAGAGTATAGACTGCAGGGAATCTGATAGGACTATGCTGTGCTACAACTGTGGCGGGAAAGGACATCTCATCCGCGATTGCAGAGAGCCGATGAAGTGTTTAGATTGCAACAGCGTAGAACACCGCACTGGAGGCACGATGTGCGGACGAAGATCTGATGTCTAGATTCCTATTAATAAATGCTAACCGGAGCTTTCTTTCCCATGATTTAGTGGTGAAGAGGCGGAGGTGGACTTTATTGTATCCACTGAACCTAATTACAATACAGCTGCTAGACAGGATTGGTGGGCAGACTCCGCCGGCGATGTTGCCGTTAAGAATGTTAGCAATAAATACGGGTGGCAACTCCATTATCGGGGTGAAGGTATGATAGCCAAAGTGTTACCGGGTATGGTTTTGATTGCTGGTTACGTTAGCCCTAATGTTGACCTGAATATTTATGAACAATACATTAATGAGCTCTAGGGAGTCGTTGTGCGGTCGCCTAGAAGAGTTGTACTTCTGGGTGACTTTAATTGTAAAACAACAGCAGCTGGTAGTAATTATACTAACAGGCGAGGTGAGATCTTCACGGATATGATGGTGATGACTGGTTTGGTTTGCCTTAACGACGAATCGCATACTTATGAGGCCCGGGGTCATCGCTCGGTACTAGATCTCACTCTAGTAGATAATTGATGGGACCCGACATTGTTTCAGTGGTATGTTATGAGGGCTGAGACGGCAAGCGATTACTATGCTACACTGCTGGTGATGAAAGATACTTTGACGTGTAATGTGGATATACATAGACCATTGCATCTTACTGATAGACAGGTGGAAATAATTGTAGAAAGAGTATCAAGCAAATTGTCTGATGGGAGGACGATTACACCTATGATATTGCAGGACATAATTGTCACAGAGATGGCTAGAATACCTTCGGGTAATAAAAGACGACACCCTATTTATTGGTGGACGGCGGAAATTGCCGATCAGCGTCGGAGGCTCCAATTCTGGCGAAGGAAAAAATGCAGAACTCGTAGAGCAGGAGGATCAACTTATGAAGAGACTATGTTTACTGAGGCAAGACGAACGCTTTAATTAAGCGCTCTAAGAAAGAACGGTGGAAAGAGTTATGTGCTGAACTGGATGCTGATCCATGGGGCAGAGCGTATCATGTCGTGACTAAGAAACTAGGACGTTGCCTGCCTGTCCTTACGTCGGAAAATGCCGCCTTGCAGCTAAAGAAATTGTTCCCTGTGGAAGATTCTGAGATTACTGAATTGGTTCAGTGCGAAAGAGGCAGGTTTACGCAAAAAGAAGTTGCCACGGCAGTAATGAAATTAAAGAATAAAAAGAGTCCGGGGCCTGATGGAATTCCTGCGGCTGTACTCAAGGGGCTCTTTAAAAGAGTCCCTTGGAAATGATGTTGCCAACTTCGCGATTCAGAACAGGACATTCCCGGTTTGTTGGAAGGCCTCGAGTACGGTGTTCTTGCCAAAAAATGCAGTTGGATTCACAGAGGTCGGATACCGTCCCCTTTGCCTAATCAACAGAATGGGCAAGGTGGCTGAAAGACTTATTGCAGACAGAGTAATGCAAGAGCTGAAAGACAGTGATGCTTTACACAAAAACCAGTTTGGATTCATAAAGGGAAGATCTGCCTTACAGGCAATGGATAAAATAGTAAAATGGGCTCTCACAATCAAGAGTGGAACCTGGCGCACGAGGCAGATACCGCTTCTAATTACGTTAGATATCAAGAACGCATTCGGAATGGTTAAATGGGATGCAATCATGTCAGCCCTTAGCAGAAGATGCATTAGCTCTACCCTTCGGAGGCAGATAGCAGAATATCTTTCAGATAGATGGACGACGGTAGATACTTTGGAGGGAACACTAAGACACCAGATCCATGGAGGAGTCCCACAAGGTTCGGTCCTTGGACTACTGTTATGGTTGATTGCTTTCGATGATGTCTTACGACTCAAATTACCAGCGGGGGCTGAGATTGTTGCTTATGCAGACGATTTGGCAATTCTTGTTTGTGCTAGGACCGAGTTAGAGCTCGAGAACCGTGGGAATCGAATATTGGAACTGGTTCACGCCTGGCTTACTGAACAGGGTCTGATGTTATCGTTTGATAAGTGCGAGTATATAATGCTTGCCGGGAAAAGAAATCTACAAGATCTCGTTTTGAGGATAGGTGACCACGAACTGAAAAGAGTTGTACAAACCAAATATCTAGGTGTTATCATAGATAAGTTATTAAATTTCGGTCTTCATGTGATCGATAGATGTAAAGCAGCGGAAAAGACACTTAAGGCTATTCTAGTACTAATGTCTGGGCGCGGGCGCGACGCTCCTCGCTCTTCTAAACGCAGGGTTATGGTTTCTGCCTGTACTTCTGTTTTGCTGTATCCGATTTGGCACCGCGCGATTTATACAGAAAGGAACGCAATACGCATGAGGAGTGTGCATAGACGTGCCTTGGTGGGGGTGACGTATGGATATCGGACGTTATCCTATGAAACGGCATGTGTTTTAGCTTCGGCGATGCCAAATAATAGAAAGATGGCTGCGATTCCAGGGTATGAATCCTCGTGATGCAATCATGGCAGCGTAGATGGAATCAACATCAAGGGGCCGAGTGGACTAAAAGACTGATTGTAGACCTTAACCAGTGGGTGAACCGTAGACACGGGGAAGTCAATTTCCATATTTCGCAGATGATTTCAGGACACGGTAATTTTAAATACTACCTACACCGATTTGGGAGAAGAAATTCCCCATGCTGTATATTTTGGGAGGACGACGACACAGCAGAACACACCATATTTGAGTGTTCGAAATGGACAATTAATAGGTACCGGACGGGTATTCAAGATCTTAGACCCGAAAATTTAATTAGTTTTATGCTAAGTTCCGATCAAAACTGGCGAAAATTCGAAAGTTTTTCACTACTAGTCCTAAAAGAAAAAGACGATATCGGCAGACGAATGGGATATTAGCAGACGGATGTTGAAACCGTAGCACAAAGTTAGTGATGAATATGGATTCCATATGAATGTATCGGATTGCTTGTAGGCGTTTCGCGATTGGTTTTTGTGGGGAATTATTAATAATTCCCAGACCCAGACCCAGACCCACCCCGGTTTCTGGGGTGGGTCTGGGCGACGGCGTTGCCGGACCCTGGTTGCCCGCCCCGGGGACTAGAGGCAGGCGATAATAGAAAAGACAAAAGATCCGATCGGGGAGGCTGACCTGCCGTGCCGGAATTTTAGCCGGTGGGCGGGAAGGCCTCCTTTGAGTATAAGGACACTTCACCGGGTTGAGAATACTTTATTGGATAACCGACCCGGGGGAGTAGGGAGAAAAAAAGGTATATAATGATATCTTCTCTTGGTGTTGTTTACCACAAAAAATTTGTACTTGTAATCATTTTAAAGTAGCTATGTATCATTTTAAGTAGCTATCTTGTTTATTATTCACAACTGGAGGCAGTGTATATACCACTGGAAAGAGCACAAAAAACACTGTATGATTCACTCATAAACCCATTTTCGATAAAAATGGAAATTAACCTCCAGGCTACAGAAATAATATGTAATCCTAACAATATTTTAAGTAAAGTATAACAGTGATGTAATATATAACATTTAGCAAAATTTTAGACTTAAAAGTTTTTAATATTGCTACAATTTTATAAGGCCCTCAACATTACAACTAGTGTTCTCTGTTATCCCCATATTTAAAACAAAAATTTACAATTTTTTTTTTGTCATAATATGATTATAATCATATATTTTAAATTTATATTTTTCAAGTAGACTTTAGTGTACATTACCATTTTGAATTGCCGTTTTGCTCAGTCAGGCAAATAAAATTAACGCAGCATCCAATTTTATAATTTTGAGATTATGTAAATTAGTTCATTACTAGCTAGTGAGAAAACAGTTTTCAGGTGGTGCAAATTTTCAGTGTAGTCAGTGAAGTGGGAAAATTTAAAACTCCTGCATTTAAATAATATTTTAATATGAATGTTTCTACAACATTCTGTTAAATAAGACATGCCATTTTATTACTTAAAAATAACACTTGACAGATGGACACCATTATGATATACATATTCTTGTACTCTTATCAAAGATTTTCCATTAATCTCTGTAACATAGCCTATGTAATGCGTACAACTTCTTGAATTTTTAATTTTAGTTTAGCTATTGTTTGTGGTGGCTCGGTGTACACCTTTTTCTTCAGCAAACCCCTAAGAAATATTGGCATGCAGACAAATCAGGAGATCTATCTGGCCAAACAATATCCCCATTTTTGGATATGAATGGTTTAGAAAGAGTTCTCTTACAGTACCAAATTCGAGCAGCAGTATGACTTGTAGCACCATCTTGCTGGAACCATGTGATTTTTAGAAATTGAGTTCTTGCCTCAAAAATGTGGCTTGATTATTGCATTACAGTAATACTTAATAGTTAATGCAATACAGTAATGGTTGTAATATTTTTTCAATTGTCTTGAAAAAAATAATGATCCAATAATGCCAGATGATGAAAGTGCACATCAACTGCGGACCTTTGGACTATACAACAGTTTCTAACGTAACTGAAGTGGATTTTCAAGCCTCCAATATTGACTATTGTGCCTATTTACGTAACAACTCGTAAAATGAGCAACTGGCGAAAATGAGCTTCATCTGACATATGTTAGATTAAGTTCACACCACGTAAATGTTCCAACATTTCTTGATAAAAATTCATATGAGCCACCAAATCATCATTTTTCAATTCCTAAACAATGTGAATTTTATAGGAGGGAAAACTTAATTCCCTATATAAGATTCGTCTTATTGATTGATGGATCAATCAATATCCACGATAATGCATGTTTAATCTCAGAATGTTTTGGATTGCATGTTATGGCAGATTGAACTCTGAATGTTTTTGCTGCTGCTTTATTTTAAATTTAATGCTGACCCAGTTTCCTCATACTTTTTTACCCATCAGTTAATTGTATGAACAAGCGGTACAGATCCATGATGAAATATTAAAAAGATTGTGAAATAGTGTTTGTACAGTTGTCGTGGAGTCATTTTTATAAAACAATGTAACATAGAAAGCACAATATGCACCTGACCACTGTTCCATGTTTACTAAGTAACATTAAATGACACAATATTTCATCAAGTTTAGTGACTTCACCCAAATGTAAAATGAATAACCAAGCTTTATTTTCCCACTTTACTGACATGCCCTATGTAAAAAGTACCAGAGTAAAAATTCTGTCAGAAACAAAAATTGAAAATTTTAATTTCTGAATATAAGGTACAGTTAGTTAATTCAATTTTTCATAAGCTGAAAGTTCAGTTGAGATTAGGTTAAATAATTATAATAGGTTTAATGATAGGTTAATTAACTGAATTAAATATTTTTTTTATTAATAAATTTGTCTACTTTTACATTATTTTCCTACCTGCAGTTGGCATTGAAATGGAAGTCTTGCTATTGGAATTAATGGTAAGTTGTCTGTGATACTGGAACTCTAAAATAGAAAGATTTTCAATTAACTTTTTCATCTTAAGATTTGACAAAATGTTTTTAAAAATATTTACTTCAACGTTTGAATATTTTCTGCTTTAATTTGTATCCTGGTATTTAGTTATGTATTGCTTAATCAGCTTTGTTTTTTTCAGCTTTCTTTTCTATTAGCTTATTGCAGAGATGTAATACTTTTCCATAAAAAAAAACTTTTTCTTGTGAGATCAAAGAATATTGTTATAGGCCATGAAGCTAACCTGCGGAAGAAATAATCTTACCATCAACCAAACACAATAAGGTGTCAAAATGCTGATCATTGTTCAGTTTATTCACCCTAATTGAAAACTGGTTTTGTTGTTACTTTCCTTGGTAATAACAGTTTTTTCCAGAGGGTGAAAGGATTTTCCTACTGCTATTTGCTGTTAGGTTCTGTGATATTATGCTTCTTAAATTGTAATTAAATAAAATGAAAAAGTGGCATTAATTTGATCATACATTTTTTGTTTGGAAAGTTTTGATCCAAGTAAGTGATATCCACTATGAATAACTATAATCAACAAGTTAAGTAAGTGCTTTCAAAATTTTGTACTGTTTGGATGTTAAATTAACCAGAAAAATTGCATATAACTGAATGAAGAAAGAAAATAATACTAATACAGATTTACTGAAAATTGTTTTATTGAAAAACAAAAATTCAGGTTTTAACAAAATTTTGAACTTATTTGACAATTTGAATGTTGAGTTTTATAAATCATATTTAAATATTTTTGGTCAATTTTAGATAATTAATTTTTACAGATATTTCTATATTTTAAAAATATTTAAGTATATTAATTGAATTTATTTTAAAGAAACTAATATTTTCCTTACTATACTAGATTTTTTGAGAATAACTTTACAAAATAAGTAAAAAAATTATCTTCTTTCCACACATTTGATGTAATCTTTTTGATTCTAAAGAATGGACAAAAAGCTCTCTTACATATTTAAAAAGTAAAAGTCTTGTTGTTAATCCAGTTACTTCAGACTGCTCACTCTAACTGATGGTTAAGTTACTATTGAAGTTGACTAATATGATCTTGCCAAGCTATAACTGAAAATTTACAAAAAGGAATAGGAAGGAAAACGAAAATTTTGAAAAGCCCATTTTAAAAAATGTATAAATTGAAGAAAAGAGAAATTATGTATGTTTTATTTCAACAACTAACTACATTACAGCTGATTTAATAGACTTAATGAAAGAGAAAAAAAGAAAAAGTTAAAATTATTTTTATGTATGACTTATAATAAGGTAGGCTACAAGATCTGATTGCCTATAATGATTTAATCCGAGTTATATAAATAAATTATATAATCCTACTATAAAAAGTTAGATTGAAAGATTGTTCATTGGAATCTTCTGAGTAGAATAAAACTTAAATTAGGAAACTGAAAAAAGTGATTTTTTATATCAGTTTCAAAAAATTACAAATAGTAGTAAAGTTAAAAGATAATTTAGGTTGATTTAATTATGATACAATTTAATTATAAATAAAATTGCAGAAGTTTTTTTTTTTTTACTAAAATAAACAAGTCTAAATAAAATATGTGAGCTCATTTGTTACCTTAAATAATTCATTACTAATAAATTTCATTGTCTAATATAAATCCTTAGAATGAGATAATGTAGAGTTTAATGTATTGTACTTAAGAATGAGTGTTGGATCTTGGTAGAGGCAATAATGTAGTGATATTTATTAATAAAAATACTTTCCTTAGGAACTCCAGACTTAGTCCCTTCCTTAAGGGACTTTAAATCTGAAGTATAATGCTTTTTGTTATATTCCTCCTCAGTATAATATCAAGACTGAATTTTTTGTAAGAGATTGAACCAGCTATATTTTACTGCAATTGCTTCTCAATCTGGTCCAATATTTATGAACTACCATTCTCTTGTTGGATTAAAATTGCCAGCATGTACTGGCAAGGTGATCCTTGCACGTAACCAACTACAGGTTCACATATTTCATGAACAATGGATGCAGCTGTCCACAGTTGTAAAATTTAGAAGATTGAACTAGATATTTGGAGACTGATAGGATTTCATATAAATAAATCAAAGCTGCTATCTCTTACTTTAATTCTAATTTCATTATCAGCCAACTTAGCACAAGTCCTTATTTACAATGAAATAAACAATTTGTTCTGGGAAATCTATGAGATTTCCCAAATTTCTCATGTGGTACCAATATGTGTAGACTACATGTTACATAAAAAACAGAAAAATATAAAAATCACACCTAAAAATAGAAAATAAATAATGCTAGCATAAGTAGGTCAAAATTTATACAAAATCATCAACATTTTTAAGAAAAAAGTAATTGTAACTTTCTTCAAAATATTAAATAAAACACTAACGAACACAACCCTCTCTTTTTCCACCGTAAGTATTACTTCAGAGGATGATATGTATGAATATAAATGAAGTTTAGTCTTGTACAGTCTCAGGTCAACCATTCCTGAGATGTGTGGTTAATTGAAACCCAACCACCAAGGAACACTAATTTCCATGATCTAGTATTCAAATCTGTATAAAAGTAACTGCCTTTACTAAGATCTGAACCTTAGAACTCTCGACTTTGAAATCAGCTGATTGCGATGACGAGTTCACCACTCGATCAACCTGATGGGTTAACAAATACAACCCAAGAATATGAAATTGTACTGACTACTAATTATTAAATGTACTTCAGAGAGTCAGGAGACTTTCATAGATATGACCACTTCAAGCACAACAAAATCAATATGTTCTGAACACTTGAAGACTTTTGCATGCCGTATCAAACATAATATTTGACCCCATACCTTTGATGTCTTGCTAATCACTTCTAAGATGATTACCATTAACAAGTCCAATGGTGAACGAATAATTCAGGAAAAACAACTCCATATTTTGAATATGAATCATTTTATGTGATGTGCCAAAAAAGTGGTTTCATTTATATACTATATTTAAAACTGGTTAACAAATTCATATACAGTAAATACATACTATAAATATAGTCAGGTTAAAATTTGTTTCACTGATTTATTGGATGTAGCCTACAATTACAGGATCTTTTGATATTACACAAAATATGGTAATATTTACAAGGCAATAAAAAAACTTGGCGTAAAATAATTTTTCAGTGAAATTTATTACAATATAAGTATAAAGGTCAACATATCAGGTCCAGTTATTCGGGCTTGGCATATTGATGGTTATGGCAACCAATTCAAAATTTAGAATCATTTCAGGTAATGACAATTAATTTTATATTTTTAATTTGTCCTTGCTAATTTTTTAATTACATATTATTTTTACTTTTATAGACTCACATGTGTTTACATGTACTTTATTAATAAGGTGATACTGCCAAGTAAATGTCAGACTCTTGAGAGGAATAAATTTATGTTGTTTAGTCTATTTACTCTACTACAGTATAACCAGTCAGTCAGGAGAC
The DNA here is from genome assembly GCF_047948215.1 of Lycorma delicatula. Classification (NCBI taxonomy): domain Eukaryota; kingdom Metazoa; phylum Arthropoda; class Insecta; order Hemiptera; family Fulgoridae; genus Lycorma; species Lycorma delicatula. Next base: position 162,760,862 of record NC_134455.1, on the reverse strand, counting down.
GGAGTAAACTTAACTATTTAAATAATTAATTGGGCTACTTGGAGAAATTGACGAAAAAAGAGGATGAAAATAAAGGATTAGATTTTGATAAATATCGTAAAGAGAAATGAAAAAAATCATAGAATTTAAAAAATTGATTTGAAATAGGAAATAATAAATAGAAATAATGTAACCTGATCTAAAAAATATTTTACAGAGAAATCTATAACATAAAAATAAGTATATTAATTGGAGTATTAATACTCTAATTACTGGAGGTAATTAGGTCCCAGAGGTTAAAAAAAAAAGAAAAAAGTATTAATAAAATATAATAACTAGTAAACTATTGTTAATATTATTTTTTCAGTAGATAATAAATCGCTTACCTCTTTAATAATTTTGTTAATAGCATGAATTATAGCACACATAAATATCACTGAGTTAAATATAATCAACAAATTAACTAGCGTTTGTGATTTCAGCCCAAAAAAATAGTATAAATACATAAAAGAAAACATGCTATATAATGAAAATAAAAAGAAGCAAGCCAGCCGAATGTTGAATGCAGATTTCATATTATACCCAGCTTTGCGTAATTTACTGTGTAGGATTCTTAAATGTTCCAGTTGTTGAGCATCACAGTTACTACTAAGTAATATTTCTGACCACTTTGCTGATAGCTGCCTGAATCTGCTCGCTAGCTCATCAGCCAAAATAGTAAAAAAACAAAAAGTTGAAAAGTGTGCAGTTTCAGTAAAAAACAAAAACAAACCCAATCTTAAGAATGCCCAGTTGAAGATAAATCCATTATGAAGATATGCCATTATTAAACCCATAAATAAACTATAAAAAGTGTACACAATTATTGATAAATTTACAGATTTATTATGGAAAAAACCATTAGTGTATGCATCAAAATCTGATAACTGACAAACCATTAAATATAATTCATTTTCTGAAAAAATGCAAGCGATCATAATAGTCATATGAATAAAAAGAAGTGTATTATCCAGCTTGATTGTTAAGTATGTGTTTTTTGTGTAATATAATATCGCTAATATTGTGCAGCCCCATACCCAGCTGAATTTATTCAACCTATTCTGTTGAAATCTGTTATTTACAGAAATTGGTATTACAGAGAAACCTAGCACTCTACTAAAAATAATCATTGATTTCAAACTGCTCATAATTTGTGATTCTGCTTCCATAATTAATTACGCTAAAATAAGTTTCTTTATCAAACAAAGAACTGGTAAAATGTTTATTAATATCTCTTAAATAATTCTTGTTACTACACTTGGAGCAGAAAAGTTGAAAACTGATCTTAAAGACAAAATATAGTTTCAATAAAAATACCTTGCTGAATAATTTCATCGACTAGCTAGTTACAAATATATAATACCTTAGTCTAATCAATATTAACTAGAAATTAAATAGACTGATTGAATACTGTTTTACTAGTGGCATAAAACTTGTTCAAATTACTATTTAAAAAAATTTTTAATAATGATAAAATATGTATAATAATAATAATAGTAACAAAATTAATTAATTTAACATTCTAAAATGAAACTAAAAAAAAGCACAAAACTGTGACTTAGGTGATAAAACTTTTACAATGAGTAATCTTGTATTTTATCAGTAAAGTTTGATAAATTATTAATAAATATTAAAAAATCTATTGAGTGCTTTTTTCCACTTAAAATTATTGTTTTTAATAATTCATCAGTATAATATTTTCCCTTCTTTTAATCTTATTGTTTAATTTACATTCAATTTGTGAAAATACAAGATATATTATTATCAGGTAGAAAGGTAGAACTTTTACCATTTATGAATTTGAAATCCATTTGTTCATAAACCTTGAAAAACAAAACAAAAAAAAATCTTTTATTTCTTGATCAGAATTGAATTTAATATTGTGTATAAGTATTCCAGAATTGATTATTCATTTTTTAGTGAACCTCACAGATTTTAATTTTTGCCCCTGATCCAAGCAACAGCATTTTTTTAAAACTTTGATCAATACTTTAATGTAATCTATCCTTTTGAAGAAAAGAATTCATTTGAATAGCAGGAATATCAATTAATATTGTCTTTAATAATGAATGAAATGGATATTTGGTATAATTTTAACATTTTTGTGTAATGGAATGACAGAACATGATTCTTTAGAATTATTGAATCTGTCGCTTTTAGAGTATTGGCTTTTTTCTCCAAAGGATGTTTAAATTTAATTAGCAGCATCTCTTGAGCAAAGTTGCCAGTGACGCTGTTATTAATGCACCCCTCCTAAAAAGTTTTGGTTACCGATGATGTTCCTAATTGGCTGCAGAATGTCTTTGTGACAAAACAGCTGCAGTATTATGTCGATTAAAAATTTTTAATTTGTTGTTCGATATGCCATTGTACAATTATGATTATGGAAATTTTCATTCTTTTTTAAGACTAAATCTTTTTATATTCATGAGTTATTTGCAAAGGGTTGTACTGAAATTTTTAGGATGTTAATTAGGAAACAGAATTAGTGTTTTATTATGGTTTTTGATCTGAAAAGTTAAATAAAATAGGTCCCAGAACCTATACTATTTTTTAAAAACTATATTTTTTGAGAAATCTTGAGTGCAAACCAATAAATTTTGGTTAAAAACCCTGTTTTTTATGTTTGATGTACAATCAATTTATTAAATGGTTAATAAATACATAAAACTTTTAAACAAAACCTCTACAGAACTTAATTCTGAAAAAATAGTGTAAGATAAGTTGAATTAAACAGAGAAAACTTATAACTAAAACATTATCTCCCTATGTTTACTGACTGGAAAGTTGTTGCTGAATGTTGTGGTTCTTTGTCAGAAATTACATATTAAATCAGACAACAGAACTATTTGCCTAACAGCACAACATATTTGGAATTTGCACATATTTGATAATAATTTTCTTTTAAATGAAATTTTTTTTTTTTAACTGAACTAATAGTATTCCTTTAATTAATTAAAAATAATAATATTAATGTGTGCAAATAATATGCTCTTGAATAATAATTTACATTAACTTCTCCATAGAATCATTTTATTCTGATTTTATTTATTTAGTGGTGTTACAAATTTGCTTTACTATTATTTTATTTATCTTATATATTTATTATTTTTATGTATTAATGTGGACATTGATCAATTATAATTTTCTATATGTATACTTCATAATTAACTGTGTGACATTGCTAAATTCAGAGTATTACCTCTGTTTTCCTTGATCCATTCAAGAAAATGCTGAGGTAGTTCTCATCGAAGAAATAGAAAACAGATCCATTCCTAATGTGATTTATACAATATTATACTGAATTGGTTGTAATTATAAATAATTTTCAATTTTTTTCTACAATTGAATATAAGATACAGGTGATTATTCATCGGTTTTAAAGGAGCTTCTAATTAGATTCTTTTTATTAGAACTATGTAGTAATACTAGGCAATTCATTTGTTACTTTTCCAATTACATAATTATGCTGTACTATGTAGTACAATATCCTAATTTGGGAGAAATTTTGCACATCAGAGTTTTGCAGATCTTGACTATGATGCCACTCAAAAAAAAAAATATCAGAAAGGGTTTAGATACTTAAGTTTGTATTTTCATATGTTTTTTGCTTGATACTTACAAACTGGGTTGACCGATTCGGATGAAATTTAGCGTGCTAGTTTCTATATATGGGACATTGATGCTATTCAATTTTGGTCATAATCGGTCAAGGGGGGCAGGGAGATACGGACATTACAGGTCTTGTTTTTTTTTATCACAAAATAAAATATTGATACCGTGATTACATCATTTGATTGTACCGAAGCAACACAGGACGACAGGAACATTAACATATATAAACAAGCACAGCACAAATGAAATTTTATAGCTTAATATAAACAAATAAATTTTTCAACGTTACCATCACAAAAAGTAACCGTTAAAAAACGTTTTCAAATAAGTTCTAAAAAGTTGTATTTGTAGAATTTGTTCGATTTGTTATTTCAAACGTTTAAAATAAGTAGTTCGGTTTATCATTTTAAAGCGATTAATTCATAAATTACTAACTGTAATAAATGCGGAAACACGACTTTGTGGCCTTTTTTATTTTATTATTTAATTTCTTTTGTAAAGCTGTTTATTAATGATAAAAACGTAATTTCGACCTATATTCTAGATCGAAATTGGATATAGCAATTTTTTTGAAAGGACCGCTCTTGTCGGAGTACTGAACAATGTGACCTGAAATTTTATTAGTGTCAAGATAAGAATCCATAAATAAACCGTACATTTTACTACGATTTTTTGTCGAAGTTCTACAAGCCGGAAATGGAGTAAAGGTCGAATTTCCATGTTTCCTCGAAAATGTAAACATTGCATTTATTGTTTGAATAAATTTTGTATAATGAGATGTAGAAAGAAACAAATCTGATTTGGCATACATTTCTCTTTATGATGAATAGTTGAAAAGTTATGGCAATCTAAGTTCAGGTACGTTCCTGATGTCTTGCTATTAATTTAGATTAATAGCAAGGCTTTAATTTAGATTATCTATCGTTCAGTTTTTCTAATAGTTATTCTCAAAGGCTTCTCTTTACTTTAGTCGAGTCTTAAATAGAAATTTCGGGATTAAAATAACTCGTTTTTTTTCTAAACGAATTAAATGCCCAGTAACTATTAGAATAAATTATTTTTTTGCTTCTTTTTCACTTTTTTTACGAATGTTCAGAAAATTTGCTACTGTTAGTGAAAAATACCAAACTGACATATTTTTTATGACTGAATACTTCGTTTTATTCAGATTCTTGTAAAAATGCTTGATAATTTAGGTATCCATTAGTAACAAAAAATAATTACTTTAGTAATAAGGTAACTCTTATAAGGCACTTGTATTAGTGAAAATTACCATATCTTGCGCAACTCATTTAATTTGGATCAAGAGAGCAATAATAATGCTGGGAGAAAATAAAGTGCTGTTTGTGCTTTGTAGAGAGGGGGACCATTAAAATGTTACATTATTACGATGATGTTACTGCGTTTCTTCTTTCTCTGTCGTCGATCAGTTTACTCACTTCACTATGTCGTCACTTCAAACATTGGTTGCTATTCAGTCCGGTGGCGAGCTTAGGAACACGAAGTAGGTAGCCGGACGTCTGAATTGTGTTGAGGAAAATATTCAATTACGCAATCTTACGTTCGTTACAATTAGACATTTTTTGTTAAATAATTTTCTTATTGAGTTAAATATAATGCCATTTAAAATACAATTCGTCTGAAACCGTTGCCCGTTACGCGAGTGTTAGTGGTATTAAATGGTATTATACCACATTCGGTATGTGCCAAGTACATTCGTGATTTAAACAAGGTTAGTAAATAATTTGTGTATTTTGAAATTAAGCTAGTAAGTAAATACTATTGTTTACTGCAACTATTGCATTAATAACTGGATTACCTTAACTGTTGCATTAATTGCAATAACGTATAATATGAACGACTATATTATTCGTTAAACAGTAAGATGAGAAACGTAGTTTCAACGTAAAAATTATTGTTTTAAAATACCTGATTTGAAAGATAATTATAATTTTTACTACTTCAAAGCCGTTATTCATGGGTTTATGAGTATGTAAAATTTCATAGTACTCGTTATATATTTTGTGTTAGTACTAACTGTGTAGTTAAAAATAGCTTTATAATTATACATTCCATTGATAAAAAAATTATTAAAGGTAGTAATGTTAAATTTATGTTCCACATACTGATTACAGGTGTGTTTCAATAATACATTGTCTCTTGGCAAGAAAGGTACATTGACTTGTTACATTAAACTGAACAGCTTTTTTAGAGCGTGAGGCATGTAAAAAAAGCACTGAGTTGCTTTCTCTGATAGTAATGACGTTAATATATATATATATATATATATATATATATAATTTAATATTGTATATGTAAAACTAATATATGTGTATGAGGGTACTTACGTATTAACGCCACCGCAGCTACAGCTTTATTTAAAAACAAAGTAGTCAATCGGATTTCGGTGGAAAATGATCCGAAACAGATTCAAAACAGAATATAAATGGTTATTTATATTTATTTATTTTATAAATATTATTTAACCAAACTTAACCTACGCTAGCTTCGCTCGCTAACCTTTAATCAATGATTAATAATCAAATTGCAATTACTGAATTTATTAAATAAATACTCAAAAAATTACGGTGTTAATTAGTCAAGGTTAGCGATCGTAGGTTAAGTTTGGTTAAATTATATTTATAAAATAAATATTTATTTATGTTAAACTCTATATCTGCCCATTTTCCACCAAAATCCGATTGACTTTGTTTTTAAATAATGCTGTAGCTGCGGTGGCGTTAATACGTAAGTACCGGTATGCGTTACATTTTTATACTGTGGAACTTTTTTTCTCCCCAATATTTTTTTTAATTTCTTCATTCTGTTGGTTTTTTCTTCCTATACTCCTGTTACCCTTATTTTCTGTAAACTTAGATTCTTTGATTCATTTTCTAACTTTGTCTCTATTTAAACAGGTTTCTTTGGAGATTTTTACAATTTTAAGGTCGTTTTCGACTTCTTTAAACCGGCTGTTTTAATAGTTGTTCTGTTATAAAAGTTAAATATTTGTTTTGTTAATCTGTTTTCGCTCATTCTGTATAAATACCCGTAAAAAATTGTAATCGTCTTCTCCGGACGGTGTTTTTATAATTTTTTCTGTAGTTTTATAAATTTCAGTTTCACTTTTTAGTTTATAAATTCCGTCCTGGTATTTTTTTTTTTTTGTCTTCAGTCATTTGACTGGTTTGATGCAGCTCTCCAAGATTCCCTATCTAGTGCTAGTCGTTTCATTTCAGTATACCCTCTACATCCTACATCCCCAACAATTTGTTTTTCATACTCCAAACGTGGCCTGCCTACACAATTTTTCCCTTCTACATGTCCTTCCAATATTAAAGCGACTATTCCAGGATGCCTTAGTATGTGGCCTATAAGTCTGCCTCTTCTTTTAACTATATTTTTCCAAATGCTTCTTTCTTCATCTATTTGCCGCAATACCTCTTCATTTGTCACTTTATCCACCCATCTGATTTTTAACATTCTCCTATAGCACCACATTTCAAAAGCTTCTAATCTTTTCTTCTCAGATACTCCGATTGTCCAAGTTTCACTTCCATATAAAGCGACACTCCAAACATACACTTGCAAAAATCTTTTCCTGACATTTAAATTAATTTTTGATGTAAACAAATTATATTTCTTACTGAAGGCTCGTTTAGCTTGTGCTATTCGGCATTTTATATCGCTCTTGCTTCGTCCATCTTTAGTAATTTTACTTCCCAAATAACAAAATTCTTCTACCTCCATAATCATTTCTCCTCCTATTTTCACATTCAGCGGTCCATCTTTGTTATTTCTACTACATTTCATTACTTTTGTTTTGTTCTTGTTTATTTTCATGCGATAGTTCTTGCGTAGGACTTCATCTATGCCGTTCATTGTTTCTTCTAAATCCTTTTTACTCTCGGCTAGAATTACTATATCATCAGCAAATCGTAGCATCTTTATCTTTTCACCTTGTACTGTTACTCCGAATCTAAATTGTTCTTTAACATCATTAACTGCTAGTTCCATGTAAAGATTAAAAAGTAATGGAGATAGGGAACATCCTTGTCGGACTCCCTTTCTTATTAGGGCTTCTTTCTTATGTTCTTCAATTGTTATTGTTGCTGTTTGGTTCCTGTACATGTTAGCAATTGCTTCTATCTCTGTATTTGAACCCTAATTTTTTTAAAATGCTGAACATTTTATTCCAGTCTACGTTATCGAAAGCCTTTTCTAGGTCTATAAACGCCAAGTATGTTGGTTTGTTTTTCTTTAATCTTCCTTCTACTATTAATCTGAGGCGTAAAATTGCTTCCCTTGTCCCTATACTTTTCCTGAAACCAAATTGGTCTTCTCCTAACACTTCTTCCACTCTCCTCTCAATTCTTCTGTATAAAATTCTAGTTAAGATTTTTGATGCATGACTAGTTAAACTAATTGTTCTGTATTCTTCACATTTATCTGCCCCTGCTTTCTTTGGTATCATAACTATAACACTTTTTTTGAAGTCTGATGGAAATTCCCCATTTTCATAAATATTACACACCAGTTTGTATAATCTATCAATCGCTTCCTCACCTGCACTGCGCAGTAATTCTACAGGTATTCCGTCTATTCCAGGAGCCTTTCTGCCATTTAAATCTTTTAATGCTCTCTTAAATTCAGATCTCAGTATTGTTTCTCCCATTTCATCCTCCTCAACTTCCTCTTCTTCCTCTATAACACCATTTTCTAATTCATTTCCTCCGTATAACTCTTCAATATATTCCACCCATCTATCGACTTTACCTTTCGTATTATATATTGGTGTACCATCTTTGTTTAACACATTATTACATTTTAATTTATGTACCCCAAAATTTTCCTTAACTTTCCTGTATGCTCCGTCTATTTTACCAATGTTCATTTCTCTTTCCACTTCTGAACACTTTTCTTTAATCCACTCTTCTTTCACCAGTTTGCACTTCCTGTTTATAGCATTTCTTAATTGCCGATAGTTCCTTTTACTTTCTTCATCACTAGCATTCTTATATTTTCTACGTTCATCCATCAGCTGCAATATATCGTCTGAAACCCAAGGTTTTCTACCGGTTCTCTTTATTCCGCCTAAGTTTGCTTGTGCTGATTTAAGAATTTCCTTTTTAACATTCTCCCATTCTTCTTCTACATTTTCTACCTTATCTTTTTTACTCAGACCTCTTGCGATGTCCTCCTCAAAAATCTTCTTTACCTCTTCTTCGTCAAGCTTCTCTAAATTCCACCGATTCATCTGACACCTTTTCTTCAGGTTTTTAAACCCCAATCTACATTTCATTATCACCAAATTATGATCGCTATCAATGTCTGCTCCAGGGTAAGTTTTGCAGTCAACGAGTTGATTTCTAAATCTTTGCTTAACCATGATATAATCTATCTGATACCTTCCAGTATCGCCTGGCTTTTTCCAAGTGTATATTCTTCTATTATGATTTTTAAATTGGGTGTTGGCAATTACTAAATTATACTTCGTGCAAAATTCTATAAGTCGGTCCCCTCTTTCATTCCTTTTGCCCAGCCCGTATTCACCCACTATATTTCCTTCCTTGCCTTTTCCAATGCTTGCATTCCAATCTCCAACTATTATTTAAATTTTCATCTCCTTTTACGTGTTTAATTGCTTCATCAATCTCTTCGTATACACACTCTACCTCATCATCATCATGGGCGCTTGTAGGCATATAGACGATAACAATCGTTGTCGGTTTAGGTTTTGATTTTAACCTTATTACAATGATTCTATCGCTATGCGTTTTGAAATACTCCACTCTCCTCCCTATCTTCTTGTTCATCACGAAACCTACTCCTGCCTGGCCATTATTTGACGCTGAGTTAATTACTCTAAAATCACCTGACCAAAAGTCGCCTTCCTCTTCCCACCGAACCTCACTAATTCCTACTATATCCACATTTGTCCTACCCATTTCCATTTTTAAATTTTCTAGCCTACCAACCTTTTTCAAGCTTCTAACATTCCACGCTCCGACTCGTAGAATGTTATTTTTTAATTTTCTGGTGACCCCTTCCTTAGTAGTCCCCACCCGGAGATCCGAACGGGGGACTATTTTACCTCCGGAATATTTTACCAAGGAAGGCGCCTCCATTATTGCTATGTGAAAATGCAGAGAGCCACATTTTCTTGGAAAAAAAGCAGCTGTAGTTTTCCATTGCTTTCAGCTGCGCAGTACTCAGAGGACTGAGTGATGTTGATACGGCCGTTTAAGTCGTCCTGACTCACGCCCCTAACAACTACTGAAAGAGCTGCTGCCCTCTTTCAGGAATCATTCCTTAGTCTGGCTCTCAACAGATACCTCTCCGATATGGTTGCACCTTCGGTCCAGCTACTCTGTATCCCTGAGCACTCAAGCCCCCTCACCAACGGCAAGATCTCATGATTCATAGAGGAGGCCGTCCTGGTAATCCGGTCTATATATTTCGTAAAATTTTTTTTCTATTAAGGTCTTTTATCCGAAAAGTTTTCGAAACGCTCAGCGCTATATAACGCCATTTTAGCACTTCCTTTTCTAGACTGTTAGGCGTTATTACTGATTACTTGGAATTTACTGTTTAGCAGTAACTTCCAAAAAAAAGTCATCGGATTTTTTTTTACTTTACCACATTTGACGCCTTCGTGTTTGTGACTTCGCCGGATTTAAATTTATCGGTTTTTTTTCCGTATGAGTAGGGGAAAGTATCGTCCCCCCCGTATCGTTCCTGGTATAGGAAAAGAACGAAGTTTATCTTAGAGACTTAAAAATATTTCAGTAGATTTGTATGTTCTAGGCAAGTGAATTAAAAATACAATAGAAAACATTTATTCGGTATTAAATAAAACTTAATGTATTAAATTTGCGATAATCTTTTAATAAAAACACGGGCTAGTCGGATCATTTTTAATATTTAACTTTTTTACATGTTAACATTTTTTGTCGGTTATTATTGAAAATAAAAAAAAGGCTGTCGCCATAGTTATTGTATTGTGTAAATAAATAATTCGTTGATTATATTTTATCCAAATGCGTACTTTATTACTTAATTTTAACGTTTTGGAATTAATAATATATAAGTTGGGTTTTTTCGTCGGAGAGGGGAAAGCTCTACCAGTAAAACCCCTCCCCATCATCACATGATGTCGAAACCGCCATTGAGACGTAACAGCATCATATAGGTTATAACTGAATTTCAAACCAAATCTTGATCCCAATTTTGAACTACCTTTTTGTCTAATAGAACTTCATTAAATCTCTAGAGATTTAATGACGTTAGATTAGAAGTCAGAGGCGTTGACGGATAAGCCATCGCACATATATTGTGAACAATAACACCAACACGACGAAACGTATTGGTGATATTATTACAAATATTGATGGTACATTTCTAAGTGTAATTTTTCCAGTTACTATTAAGCATTGGAAAGAAATTACAATCGGGTAGAACAATACGTACCTGTTAAAAAAATCTAAAAATTCAATGACCAAAGTAACTAAAGTTTCAGACTATTTAATTTATATTCATTCCTATTAATAGGATGGAAAAAAACATTTAATAAAGGTTTCAAAACATTTAGTAAAGTTACGAGCACGTTATTTATTAAATAAATGTATTAGATCAAAGTAAAAAATAACCAATGATTCGATCATTTTTAAATATTCTTAACGTCCTTTATCGTTACCGGTAGAGGAAAAGAATGAGGTTTATCTTAGATCAGGTTTGTTTGTTGCTAGGCAATTTAATTAAAAATGTAATAATACATTTTTTTTTATCTTAGAAACATTTATTCGGTATTAAATAAAACTTAATGATTTTAATTTGCGTCAATTTTTTAATAAAAACGGCCTAGTCGGACCATTTTTAACATTTAACTTTTTTACATGTTAGCATTTTTTGTCGGTTATTTTTAAAACAAAAACTTTAAAATTTTGGAATTAATAATAAGTGTTACAAATAAACGAGTTTATTTATTAGAATTCTAAAAATCCATTGAGGTCATTGATTCCAATAAGGATTCAATCCAAATCAAGTAAAGCCAGTCCAAGAAGGCCTTTTTAGTCTCGTCTAAGCCGTGTACATATTTTTAGTAACAATGCCAATACGAAAAGTATTTGTATTATTATTAAAAATATGGCTCTACGCTTCTAAATGTAATTTCTCCAGTTATCATTAAGGATTTTAAAGAAATTCATATCCAGTCTTGCCCGCTTGACTTATTTGTATTCATTTGCTTTCTTTTTTTAGTATTTTTGACGCGCTTTCTCTAACCGTCTCTTATGCTAAGTCGCTGTCTCCATCTTATCGCTGTAGAATTTTGTTTGTTTCCTGCCCTGCGTGCTTGCCGAGATTTGGTGTCTTTAGACATCTCTATTTTAAAATAATTTCCGAGGAATTATGTTATTCAATTTTTTATTTCCTCTACAGAACTGAGTTGTTTGAAATCATATTTGAACAGATTAAATTCTTTTAAGTTATGAAATTTCTTGTAAATGTTAATTTTATTAATTTTTTTTTTTATATAAGTATTTAAACTGACAAATTTTATCTCTAGTTGTTTTAATTCTTTAGCAAACAATGAAATATTTATATGCAGTTTTATTCTATATTATAATCTGGATGATTAGTTTTCATTATTGTATAAGCGATACCAGTTACTTATAACTAAATCAGACGATTAGCGTTCATAAATTTTAGAAGGTAAATTTACACCAGTTATATTGAAATCCGCTTCAACAGCCTTCTAATCTGTTTACTCATATTTAATCGACAGTCAAAATCAATCGGATTGATAGCTACACTTTATTCAGCTCCCTTGCTCAAGATGTTCCGCATGTATTATAATAATATTGACTTACGTCAATATTAGCGACTTACTTAAGTCGCTGTATAAAATTTCACCATTGTATGTCGTCGGGAAATGTATTTAATTAGGGTTGCAAGATTTGATGAGACAGTTGAACCATTGTAAGTTAAAAAAAAGGATGTAATGAAAAATACTCATACCTTAGTGACCCTGACCTGGGTTGCTAGTGACCTTGAGAATGACTATTCCGATTCCAAGAGTACCTAACCTTTTCGACTGTACTGTCCTATATACTTATTCGCAGTGAGTGTAAACACTGCTGCACATGTGAAGTCGGGCACCTTTTTTTTTTAAAGCCAAGCCACTACAAAAACATTTTAATTGATATTGAACGTAGTTTTCCAATCATTTTATATGTTTCAAAACTAAATTTTTTCTAGAATAAATCAGACCCTGGCCCAGAATTAAAAGAATAAAATTCCAAATTGTTTGGAGCTTAATTTTTGTGTTTTTACTAGAATGGCCGTTAATTAGAAAATAATAAAACAATTCTTTACTATGAAAGGCTAAGAATCTGTAGAAAACTTTAGGTTATAATGTATTCTGCATCATAAAATTCTGTTAAAACTTTCTTATAATTTTTTACCAATGTTACATTTATTTGTAAAAAAAATTTAAAATTATAGGAATTAAACTTTTCTTTACACAAGAAAATTCTTGTTTTGTCACAAAGATAATCCTCGCATTACTGTGATTTTTAAAATTTTCTTAATTTTTATGGTAAATTTTAAATTATGTTTTAAGTAATTTAATTTTCGATCTTTCATGCGATATGTGAGGTTTATAAATTGTATTTCATTTTAAGTACTTTAGTTTTTCTCTTACTTAACAGGCAAATAAGTATTCTGAAATTATGGGGCACTATTGTTTTATTAAACAGATTTCTTGGTCATTTTGAATTTTTACAGGTATTAGCAGTATCTGCTAATTGTTACAAAAAATTTGTGTTGAGAACAATTGGTGCATGTAGAAATGAAAATCTGTGATTAAAGTAGTATTGCCTATTCATCAACATGCAAAACCAACTAACTTTAATAGGAATAAAGTATTTAAAAAAATAATCAATGTGGAATTTTTTTATGATGTTAACAGATGTACATTATGTATTTTAAAACCCTTCTTTGCGAATAAATAAAGGAAAATACTCCTTTACTATTTTTTTACTGTTAAATATCTTTTATGTAATAGTTTAATGTTTATATAAAAAACAACTTTTTTATAGTTTTTATCTAATTTTTATATAAAATGTCTACCTTTACAGTTACTTGCAAAAAACGAATCTCCCTTCCTTTCACTAAAACTGCTGGCGCCGTCAAACTGTTTGGTGGATTTCATTGATTTCTGAAATAGTTAGTAAAACTGGAACATTCTCGTTTCATCGCTTCATTATTTTTCCTGTTATTGAAATATTGAAGCTATATATTTTTTTTAATTGATTGATTATCAGGTGCGTTTTGATTTTATCATTTTTCAGTGTAATTTTGTGTTTTAGATCGACCCCCTCATGTTAGCGGCAGGAAAGTTAAACTTTTATTTTAGAGCGCAATTGGTATCATGGAATTAATCAGTTTTAGAATTATATTAGATTCCATGCTATTTAAAAAAAAAATATATATATAAATTTGACACTAAAAAAAGGGACTTACATTATTCACTGAATTTTACTTAATGCTTTACAATTTTACAAATATTACTAATGTAAAACGTTTGTCATTAATATACAAAGCATTAAATGTTAATATGAAGTAAGCGCCGTTATTCTCAAACTAAAATTAATGCATTGCAAAAACACGGACTAAACATTTGTGATTTTATTATTTAGAATATGCATATGAGTACACCAGGTGCACACCCACGTTCCCGTTTAGTACATACACGCTACGTGTATTATCGAATACACCTAACCGCATTTGCATACTAGATTTTTTTTTGTGCATATTTACACAAAAAGACATACAAAAATATATGTATATTTTCTTATATTAATAAACAAAAGTTTAAAGTCTTTGCCGATCCAGAATTTATATTTAAAAAAAATGATATGAAGGCACGGTGTTCCAACAGTGAACTGAAGAAATTGTAATGCTTGGCCCGATACGTCAGTTAAAATGAGCATGTTTAACTTAAATCCATGTTATTCATTTCCGTAAGTTTTTAAGCGAGAAACATCTTGCAGAGTCATTTGGTATAATTCTCCTGTTTGTAACCGATTTCATTCTAAATTTATAACACGATTTTTATAAAGCGGGTTACAAAATCGTAGAAAGTAAAAAAAAAATTTTTTTACTTTACCCAAGACTTCGCATAAGAAATGGAAGAATAATACAAAATATGGTTCTGCGAGACGATAACAACAATTCTACCAGAATAGGTAAAACCACTGCCATAAAATAACTATAAATGCTGTAATATCTCTACAGAACTAATAATCTCCGCTACAGAAATAAATGTTATTGCATGTGTAACTTGAAAGACAAATAACAAATGCGATCGGAATATATTTTTATTACGTATGTATGGTAGACATGGATTTTATAGTTATATGAAGGTTAATAAAAACTATACACCGAAATATTTTATTATAATGCAAACACAAATCCGTAATTTTTTCAGTGACGCTGTATTTTTGGTTTCAAAGTTTACTCCTGACCTATAACGTAGCGACTGAATATAAATATTTCAGATTTTTTTTTACATTTCTGTCTTAAAAATTATAATAACAATAATCCCAACAATATCATTGATCACTGCAAATAGAAACAAGTTCAGGTCGACCGAATTACTGAAAACGCCGATCTGAGCTTGCGCACTTGCTAATAAACACCCGCGTATCCCTCTGGATCTACTATTTTCAGTGCGTAAATATTAAAATCTAAGGTAATTCATTGTAACGTTGTTGCAAGTATGTTTTAAATAATAAAAGCTTAATGTATAGTAACGATAATAATCGTTGAGTGTATTCCTAAGAAGAAATAATGGTAGCGTGTTTTATTGTTGAAATTTTTATTTTAAACTTGTAAATTGCTTCGTGATATTTTGTTTTTTTTTATTTGAATATTTAGATAAACTGGTTTTTATTGTACAATGTTTTATTTACATTGTAATTAACAAAGTTGTTTAAGTAACTAAGTAATGTTACTAATATTAAAAAATTTCACTAGTAAGATAATGTTTACGAATTAATAATGATGAAACGTTATACTTAAGCTTGAAATTTTTACGTTTGGAATTGTTGTCCCGAACGATTTAGAGAACGTATCAACGTGCTGGTAAGGTGGATTATATTAATTGTTAATTTATTCATTTAACATATCAGCGGTATGTTGTTTGAGAAATTAATAAATTTAATTAGTTTCATCTCGATAAACATTTGACAAACTATGTTTTATTTTTAAAAAAATCTAGTAGTATAGAAACCCAACATACAGCCACACCCCCTTACCGCGCCACATGTGGTTTTATATAAGGTTTTCTGTCACGGGCCGTAGGGGTGTGGTTGTATGTAAGGTTTTTTTTTAACGAGCGCTGATTGG
Source organism: Lycorma delicatula (assembly GCF_047948215.1). Taxonomy (NCBI): domain Eukaryota; kingdom Metazoa; phylum Arthropoda; class Insecta; order Hemiptera; family Fulgoridae; genus Lycorma; species Lycorma delicatula. Next base: position 162,744,818 of record NC_134455.1, on the reverse strand, counting down.
TCAATAACCTGAGGAGAGCGACCCCCTCTTTCTAGTTAAATTTTCACCAGGAAAGCGTGTAGTAAGCACAATTCTGTGTTACAAAAAAATAATTAAAATTTCATGCTATAAACTAATTATGAAGGTTGTTTTATTACTTTGCCGGTTAACGGTGAGTAAGCCACTATATTTTCATATATTAATAAATAATACGCGATTGTATTGGGTTTAAAATTCTCTTCAACTTCAATATTAATTTTTAAATCAATAACACCCATTTTTATCGATTCATCTTGTCGTGAACGATCAATCATGTGTAAGAGATATCTGTTTTTATAATCTGAATATGTGTATGGTGAATCAGTCATTTTATAATGGTATAAAATATATGATATATAGGGATATCACCTAACATCCCGCTTTTGTTGAAAGTAATGATGCCCGATTTTTTTCAAAACATTGTTATAAATTTAAAAGTGATCAGAACTGTTAACCGAGTGGTTACTAGATAATAAAAACATATTTTTATTTTATTTCATCATCAAATGCAAAAATATTGTGAGAAAAGGGCGTATCTCGAGAATGGGTGGACTTAGGCGCATGAAACTAGCAGTTATCATTCCAGAAAGTTGTAAAGTTCCCTTTCGGTTAAGCCTTTCAAAATCGCGTTAGTATTGGGCTAGGACCGTTTTCGAGATACGCCCTTTGTTTATTTATAATATGATGAATAGTTAATAAAGAAATAACAATGATCTGGAAGTTTAAACTGACATTATAGACGTAAATAATCATTATTGTTTACATTAAAATATAATCAGTGATATATTACACTATCGCTGAAAGTAATGATGACCAAATATCACAATAAAATTATCCGTGTAACAAAGCTCTCTCTCCATATGATGACAAAAGATTCGTGTTAGAAAACCTTATAGATATACTTCCATATGGAGATAAAGAAATTGACGAATATATGATAGAAAAGAAATTACCACATGTAAACTCTACATTATGATAATTATGTCCATTGGACATTTTTTTCATACCCTTATAAGTTATATAAACTTCTGTAGAATTATTAATTTCATTCAAATCTGATAGTGTAAGTTCAATGAATCTTTATGGTAAAAATATTTTTCCAAATCCTTCAATTGATGCTATAATTGAATCACCAGTTTTTGTTTTTATAAACTCGACTTTTTCAATTCTATAACGCCTATTGTGTATAATTTCAGTAATATTTTTAATATTATTACAATAATTTAAACTATTCAATTTAACGAAAATATTAGACATTTTTACTAATCTATATAATAAATAAAAATATTTAACATTAATATTTTATAGTTGATGTAAAAAAAAAATTATTTTTATTTAGAGATAATAGATGTGTGTTATTGGGAATTCTTCTCATTATATATGACTCTCAATCATTCATTATAATAATTGTTTTTTTTTTATTTTCAGTGAAAGATAGATATTAACAATAGGATTGACCCTCGATCCCTATAATAAATAATTAAAAAGTAATCAATAAATTGAAAAGTTTGAATGACTAATAATATTCTATTATTTTCATCTACAAACCAGAAATTACTAAATATAATGGATTTGTCCCTTGGATTCACTTTATATAGGATATTTTCCTGGCTGGAATTCCAGCCGACTAATTTTTGTGAATAATAATTAATCCTTTATTTATAAAATTGTAAAAATGTTTAATTTCGATAAATTGAAAATTTTAAATTATTGTACTAATATTAAACAACAATAAAATATTTTTAATTATTTTGTGAAATTACAAAAATGTTTAATATTTTCGATAAATTGAAAATTTAAAAATATTAATTGAAATATTTTTAATTTTTTTACTCGATTATAGAGTTTGTAAATAAATCAAAAAACCTACTATTATCATTGTCTATTTGAATAAAAAAAATTAATTTTTATATAGATACCAAAATGAAGCTTCGTAATAATAAAATTGTTTCACCAAATTCATCATCTACATTTGAATATAATGAATGTATAAATCGCTATAATGATGATGAATTCAATCTAACGGTGTTAATTGATTCGATCTCTTCTATTATTGATAATAATAATTTAGATAAAACAATAAATTTGAAAATAGATTGTCGTCAAGTAGTTTGTATATGCGACACTATTTTTGATAAATATGATATTGATGGTGTAGTCATTTAGAAAAAAAAAACTTGAAAATCATTTATCAAAAGCTACTTTAACTAGAACCGCTATTTTCGAAATATATGTAACTTCATTAAATTAATTTATGTCAATGAAATTTGTACACATTCAATAGTTTATTGAAAAATCACTTGTTTATATATACAACTTATATATATATATTATATATATAGATGATGCTTCCAATTGTCGATATTTATAAATACGATTCTGTTCTTTCAAAGTCTAAGTTTAAACATTCTTTCGTTTTAGGATATGATGATTATAAATATAGGCTGATGGAGATAGATTCTAAAATTAAATCTACAGTTGATTCGTTCTATTCTATTACTAATGATATAGATAATGATCGCGAAGAAATACATTTGAAAATATATTATCGCTGTTATCATAAAAGGATCACTGTTTTAGATGAAGATTCTCTGTGTTATTGATGATGTAGTCGCTTAGAAAACAATTTGATTATGATTTATAAAAAATTATTTTTGATGTTGATCAATCACTGGAATTGATGTTTAACTTTTTAATAATTCTTAATTTTTAAAAATATTTAGAGAGATATGAAGGAAGAACAACAGAAAACAAAATTCCTCATTGTGAACGCAATGAGGGGATATGCATTCAAAAAACAAAATAAATATAGTTCTTTTACCAAACACTATTAGATGTATTATATGCGGTCCATCGAATTGTGGTAAAACAAATGTAGTTTTTAATCTTTTAGTTCAAGAGAACGGAATAAGTTTTAAAAACGTGTACATTTTCTCAAAATCACATCAACTTCTCTATAGAATATTATCAAATTTGATGATGAATCCTGGAATGGGTTATTATGAATATATTGAAGACGAGCAAGTTCCTCAACCAGAAGCTATTGAACCCCATTCAATAATGATTTTTGATGATGTAATCAAAGAGAAACAAAATAATTGCAAGAGGTCGTCACAATAAAATTGATTGTTTTTATCTAGCACAAACATACTAAAATACCAAAATAACTCGTACATGACAATTGTAATTTTTTAATTTTATTCAAAAATGACAATTTGAATTTAAAACACATTTACGATGATCATGTAAACGTTGACTTGTCTTTTGATGATTTTAAACCGATGTGTGATCAAGTTTGGAATACAGACCAATTAGTTTTCTAGTTATCGATAAAGAGAAAGATAAAAATAAAGGTAGATATAGAAACAATATCGATAAATTTATCATTGTTGAACGTTATTAAAATAATCGTTTTTAATTTTATTTTTTTCTTATTAGAACAATGAAGAAGGAGAAACAAATGATTGAAATCGATAAGCTTAATAAAGATTTTAAACGTAAACATGCCTTTATGATGGGTTTGGCTGAAGAAGAAGTTTTATTTGCTAAACGCTTCAAACCTATAATAGATCCTATAAATGAAATTAAAGAAAAAGTAGATAAACCAAGACCACCTCCTCCACCTCCAACCGATGGAGAAATTTATATAGATAGAGTAGGACGTGAACTGGGTGATAGATTGTTACTTCATTTAGAAAGACATCAAGATTGGTGTGAACAGAGTTTGTTGGAACAAGATGATGAAGAAGAAGATGTAGCCTCTTCAACATTATCTGAACAAACAACATTACACTCTGAACAATCTCAAGACAAAGAACCTAGAATATATACAAAATATACGTCTATATTAGAAAACAGTCAGTTTTCCGACACTGAAATAATTAAACCATACTTGGAAATGTTAAAAGCAGGTCCAAAAGTATCTCTAGATCATGTGTATGGTGTAAAGTATGATAAAAATACATATACTTGCACATAGGTGACATTAAAATTGAATTTATGAATGATAAAATTCATTTGGGGGATTTCATTTATCCAGCAACACCAGGTTTTTTAAAGTTGTTAGTTTATAAAAATCCAGACTTGAAGAAGGTTCACAGAGTAGATATGAAAGCTTATAGTGAAATGTTAAAACATACTGGTGCTCATTTGATGGTGCGACATGATACAGATACAGTGAAATCGAATAAATCTTTTGAATATAATGAAGTGATTGGGTAAACGGTTTTTTTTGAAAGGAACAGTTACTCACCATATAAAACTCCATCCACGTCTTTTAGTGGTTCTGGGTTGTTACATGCTCAATTCAATTACAATCCAGTATATTTATACTGGGACGATCCAAATGAGTTGATAGATAGATTGTATACAGTTGTGGGTGAATATGACGCTGGAAACAAGAGCGTTTCAAATGAAATCATATCCATAATTAAAGAATTGAAAGGCGTTGAATTTGAATAGATTTTTGAGTATTAATTTTTAATTTTTTTATATAGAGAAATGTCACGAATAAAATTAGGCAAAGGTCGTCGACGGGGAGAACGAGGTTTTTCACTCACACCAGATGGAAATTTTGATATAAAACATCATAGATTGTGTAATATATTTGATCCTATCGATGATAAGGATGCCTTGAATTTTAAACGATGTAAACTTATGTTTGACGAATACATAAACAGTCTCGGTGAAAAGTTTGTGGCTTTAGAACGATTAAATCAGGAGATAACAAATCATGATGTAAACATTAAAAAATATATAGATGAAAAAATGAAACTTGCAGATGCAACTGTTGAATTCATGAAAGATTCCCTCGAACCTCTTAAAGAAAAAATTGCAAAGTATATATATAGACGATGAATTAAACGGTCGCATTACAGAAGATCTCATCCCCCGAATCATATTAAATCCATTGTTGGGGCAATGATTCGAGAAAATGAAATGACTAAATTAAAAATACTTGATAAACAATAGAAATATTATATTTAAATTTTTATATCAATAATTTATTTAAATTGAAATTAATTTTTTTAATATATAGACATGAACAAGAAGAAGACGAAAAAAAGGACGTGGTATTATTGGTTCCGTGGTGAATAAAGCTGTAGATTTATTACCAGTTGAAGCACACATACCAGGTTGTAATGCACTGCATTGTTGGCCCGGCACGAAATTAGATAAACGATTAAAACGTGGAGATAAAGGCGTTAATAAATTGGATGATGCATGACATAGCCTATTCAAAATATTCAGACACCAAAACCAGAGCACAAGCTGATGAAGTACTTGCTGAGCGAGCTTGGGAACGTGTAATTTCCCCAGATAGTAGTTTGACTGAAAGAGCGGCTGCCTATGCTGTAACAAATGCGATGAAATTAAAGTTTTTGGGGGTAGAGTAAAAAAAATCTATTCAATACCGAGGCATGCTTTATATGACGACGAATTGATTGAGTATGCAGAACAATTGAAAATTCCACATTTTAGAGGTGTTTTTATGTTGGATACTTTTCCAAAAAAGATTAGAAAAAATGACTGTGATATAATCAATTTGGACATTTCAATGGGTCGTGGTACACATTGGGTTTGCTTTAGAAAAATTTATAAAAATGTAAATTATTTTGATAGTATAGGAAACATACAACCACCTCCAGAATTGATGAATTATTTTGGAAAATCTAATCTAACGTACAATTATAACAGATATCAAGCCGATGATGATGTAATTTTGTGGTCGATTGTGTTTAGAATTTTTATCTGAATAAATTATATATTTTTAATTTTAATTTTTTCTTATTTTAGATATGTCGTGTTTGTTATTGATTGATGGAAACGATTCGTTGATTAAAAAAGCATTTTTTTCTCCAATAGACCTTTCAAAAGGCCAATATGAATTGGGATTAAAATGGTTGATGACGGCCATCACTATTCCAAATGTTGAAGAGAACAAAAATAATAAATTGTGTTATGCATTCGACAAGGACGTTAAAAAAGATGATAATAATTATGAATTTACAAAGAAAAATTACATAACAATACCAACGGGTAGTTATGAAATTGAAGATATTGGTGAATCTATACAAAACGAAATGAACAAAATTAAAAAATCCATCACCTTGCGAGCTAACACCAATATGTTACAATGTGAAATTAAAAGCACTGTGTGGATAGATTTTTCAGATAAAGATTCAAGTATTGGCAGATTGACTCTTGGGTTGTGGGTTAAGAATTCTCAAACCAAATCTAACACATCATTCAGATCGAATAATAAATATAGTTCCTGTAAATGTAATACGTGTAAAATGTAATATTATTTCGGGTGTATACAAAAACGAGAAACAAGATAGCATTTTGTATGATTTTCCACTAAGTGTCGATCCTGGTGATGTGATTGAAGAATGTCCATTTTATATTACATTTGTACCAGTAAATGAAAAAGAAATTGTCAACTTAATAATAAAGTTGACCGATGAAAAAAAGATCAGTTATTAAATTTACGTGGCGAACGAGTAAGCATGTCGTTGGTATTGAGAGAATGTAAATAAATAATTATAATTTGATTTTTTCTTTTTATTAGAAATGCCATATATAAGTGACGATGATGATGTTGAGTTTAAAAAACGTATAAATTGACAGAGGAAAGCATTAAGAAATTAAAATCTCCAGGATTTGAAATTGTTGGGGGGAAATTAAAAAGTACCAATAAATTATTGAAATAAAAAAAATGATTTTTATTATATAGATTGAAATATGAATTATATAAATGTTAAAAAAGTCGCGTCTACAGACGAATCGTTAACATAAACAAATACACAAACACACCCCATTTGAAAATAATTTTAAAACGGGTGATAAGATTATAATAAGAATAAATCAACTGGATGATTATACAGTTCCGGGTGATAGTTGTCTACGTATTCGTGTGAAACTTGTAGGTGAAAACAATAAAAATTAACAACATCGGAATTAGTTAATTTTGCGGGTGCTTTTCTATTCGATGAGATAATTTATAACATAAATGGGCAAGAGGTGGCCAGCACGAGAAACGTAGGTGTGATCTCTATTATGAAAAATGTGATTTCAGTAACAAATAATTCGATTCTATTGTTGGAACAAGCCGGGTGGGTTAATGGGACAAATAAAATTAATATGGACAATGATGGTGTTTTACTTTATTCATACCCCTATCAATGTTGTTGGGTTTTGCTGAAGACTATAAAAAATAATTATAAACAACAGACAAGAATTATTATTGAAACGTACTAGTGATGATGTGAACGCAATATTGACCACAGTTTCAGATCATAAATCTAAACTAGAAATAACAGATAATGCATGGCTTGTACCATATTTAAAGGTTTCGAGTCAATATCTATTGGAATTGGCTAAATTGAGAGAAAAAAAATAGAGTTGCGTATACAATTTAGAAGTTGGGAACTTCATCACAATCCAACAGTCCCACAAACAAAATCTGTAACTTGGAATGTAAAAACATCATCACAATTAGACAAACCTCGATATGTTATTGTAGGCTTTCAAACCGATAGATTAAATAAAGCTACAAAGAACGGGTCAGAGTTTGATTCGGGTAACGTTAAAAATATTAAAGTATTCAAACTTTTATCCATATGAGGATCTAGAAGGGGGTCAAATGTTGATGTACAAGATGTTTGTGGATTTTAAATAATTGTATTATAAATTGACTGATTTACCATACACATATTCAGATTATAAGATCGCGACAGCAAGCTCTACGGCTTTTGGTAAGAGCGTCGACTGTTATGCTTCACTCGTAGGAACAACGCCTGGTGAGACTTCGTATATACTCGTACTACTTCTTAAATGCCATCTTTGTTGATGTTAATCGTATAAATTGTTAAATAAATTTTAGAGAACACTAGAATTTGCTCATTATGAACTAAATTTAACAATTTCACTTCGACAACAAAATTAAATTAATACAGTGAACATTAAATAAAGTTCAGAACGAAGTTCAAATTGCTAACCAGCAAATATATGTCTAGCCATTACATAACTTCGGTTTTATTGGTAAGAATTTGACTTTTTGTCATTTTCTACAGAATGGTTTAGCATTTTCCAATATCACATGCATATAAGTAATACTGATAGAACAGATTCAAAGTTCAACGCAAAAATGCTTGGTTACCACTACCGATAATTGTTATTAGTACTCAAAACAGTACTTGATTTTAAATGGTATTTGAAATAGCATTTTCTAGTCAATCATTACAAACAATCCTTCTCTATCCCTCTCAATTTAAAGAATTAAAAACTTGTGATAAAAATCAAGAAAGATACTGTATTCTTGTTATAACTTCAACAGCCCCAAATAATTTCCACATCACTTGTTTTGTTTCAGCTATTATGAATTGAAAAGTTTGATAATATAAATTTTCCAAGAGATTTTATTATTTCTGTTAATAATGTTAAGTAAAATTTTTATTTAGATACAGGTTTATGCTTCAGATGTCTACAATAAGTGTGTAAACACAAAGTGTTATGTTATAATTAAATGGATTCATTCATATGAAAATCTAAGCTGGGATGATTTTTCAACAAAATTGTACTTTACCAATTTGAGAATTGGATGTTTAAATCTAACTTAATTCAATATTTTCAGGATGCCAAGTAGAATGGAATGACCTGATACCAAACCTCAAATTCTCCTCAAATTCCTGATGTAATTATTATATTTCTTTTGCTGGGGTTATAACAGACATACAATGTAAGCATTTCCAGTGTCAGATATAAGCATATTGAGTGCCAGGATTAGTATTGCCATTGGATCCATCTTTCTAGAGATGTACCATATACTAGCAAAAATTAAATGTTGTTTAGATGTGCTTTAAGCCTAAAAAAGGTATCCATGTGAAGTTTTATTGATGTTTTTTCAGAAAATTGAGGTTATTAGTATAGGTATTATGAAATATTATATATACATGTAGTTTATAGACACTCATAATTTTTTTCAGATTTTTGATTTGTGGAGTGTTGAGATGAGTGCACAACATAAGCAACTTAGTTTACTAGAGTATTCTATTAAACAGTGAAAACTAAGAGAGAGGTAGTTATGTTATCTTTTGTATTTAATTATTAATGTTATTTCAGCTGTATTTAAAAATTCATGTAAAAACACATAATTACTTAAACTCAAATACCTTTTCATGTTAACAGAGTACAGTTGATTAGTTAAGATGTAATACATCATTCTGTATAGCCTACACAGAATTTGAAAGAAAGAGAGCCCTTCAAAGAAATTGAAAGAGAGCCTACACAAGTTATTGAAAAAAACTTGCCTGTTTTTTTTTCAGTAGGATTTTTTTATTCATGGAATACTTTTATAAAGCATCATATGTCTGATCGCATTAGTATCACGTGAAATTGTTACAACTGGAATCAAATTATGCACTACCAGTAAATTAAAAATTATACACTTTGTTCTTTAAGTAGGCCAGTGAATGGCTTCTAAACTCTATTTTTTTTAAATCATTCTACTGGCTGCTTATTTTTATATGTAACAAGTGGAGAATTTGAGTTTTTATCTTGGAGAGGGTGTATCACAATATTGCCCAAAACTATGTTTTTTATTGTGCGTTTATGTACACATATTTCAATTTAATGGCTAAAGCTACGAAATACACAGATACTCAACTTGCCTGCCTAGAGATAAAGTAATCCTGGCTCACCATCACCACCAGACTCCTATTTCTATTTTTCTCATTTGAACTGTAGGCCATTATTTATTGATAAAATGTATCATTGATACTGTAGATTAGTTATTAGATTGCTGTTTCAAGCAAAGACTGACTGCTGCAGTAAATCTGTAGTAAATTTTCCCCTATTATTTAGAATTTTCTATGTATTGAATTCATTCCTAGTGAAATATAAAGGTATTCCAGGATAAAATAATATGTCTTCATGTAAAAATAAGTTAAATTCTGTTATTACTAGTATAATTTGTTTTCAAATTACATTACTCAGTCATTTCAATACTATTTACATTTTTTTCTTTTTGCTTTAAAGTTCTTTACGTTATAGTGAATCGCAGATAGCTGTAAATTTACATATTATGCCCTCACTATCTTAATAGATGTTTGATATCAATTTTAATGTTAAAGAAACATCATAAATCATATACAGAAACATTTAAAATCTTATCTTTTCCTTGATTTTGCTTATTTGGTTCATTTTATGATTGATGTTTCTGTAGTATTAAGATTGATATCAAATATCTATTAAAATAGGCAGAAGAAAATAAAAAAAACTAATACGTGTTAAAGAACTTAGGAAAAGAACAATAGATTAACAGAAAATCTAACTTCAAAGAACCACACATTATATTTATTATTACTGAATTGCAACAAAACATCAGAGTAAGAAAAATTTCTTTATTATGGAAAAAAAAACATTATTTTTTTCACCTGGAAATAATTATAGAGGCTCACAGAATAGTTAGGAATAGTTTTCTAGTACACTGCCTTCTCTCATAGGTAATACAATAGATGAAGAGTTTATACCATTTTCATACAAATTGAAAACAATTTGAATGTTTTAAAATCAATATTCAGATCAAATTTATTAATTTAACTTTTAACATGAACTCTTTTTTATTATTATTTTTTCATACTAATTTGAAAATAATGTAAACATTGATTTGAATGAAATTATTTTATGGAATATGGTTAAATAAATGAATGAATAAATAGGCAATGAATTTTAATTATCTATTCATATTTATTTTGATATTATTTATTTATTATTATTTATTAATTTATAATATTTACCTTAGTGTTTTGATATAAATATTAAAAATGGTTTGTTTTTTAATTTAATACTGGTATTTTTTATACTGGTATTTTTATTTTTAATTTTTTTTAAATGAATAATTTTTTTTAAATTTAGAATTTGAGATTTTTAAATTTTGCCATTTTGAAAACTGATGGATCTTAAAAAAAATCTTGTTATACATTGTAGACAGATTTTACCTTATCTCATGATAGATTTTATCTCATGCAAGTAATGAAGTGACAAAGAATGATCATAATTTATGCAAGATAATGAGAATTGTGTTTTTTCTTGTTCACAGATTGATATAAATTAACAATTAGTAAAATAAAAATACAATTAAAAAAAAAAATTGAAAATTGTAAGATGATGGATAATGATGTTTAAAATATCATTAAGATACACCAACTTTAAACTGTAAAATTGAATACACATTTATTATTACATAATTATTTTAAAAAATAGGAAATTAAAACTTTCATAAAATCACTATTTGTTTGATTTTTTGTAATAATTTTCTCTCTTGGTAAAAATCTGAAATTGATTGAACCATAACCATTTAAATATAACAGTTGATGTATTGTATAATAATAATAATAAAAAAAAAAAATAAAAAAAAAAAAAAAATATTTACTAAAATTAACATTATGCATTGATAAATTTTGAAATCATGACTGTTAACAGTTCTTAAAAATTATATAAAACTTTATTCTCAGGTACAATTATAATTCCTTTTTAAAATTCTTTTCTTTCTAATTCTGTAGCTCAGAATGGAATTACTTAAAGAAGACCATTAGTTCTCTAAAAAGTAGACTATGCTCAATTTGTACCCAAGTTAACAAATTGCGTTCTCTATTGAAATTAAATTAATAAAAGGAATATTGAAATAAGATTCGAGCGAAATTGCCAATTGTAATTGATTGTGAAAGGTTTAGCCAGCTTGAAAAGTAATCTACTTTGTAGTAATATCAAGCACTATTTTTAGAACAGCAGATATCACTGATGACTTTCAATGAGGTACACCTAATATACAATCTTTGTTTTTCTTTCTTTTTTGTCTTTTCTATCTTTTAGCTACATTATATACAGCAAATATATAAAAAATTTGATTTTTACAAACATAATAGGCACAAAGAATACCGATTAGCTGACCTGAAAAACAGAAAGGCTATGGTGACAGGTTTATGAGAAAATTATTTAATAGATTTGAAAAAAAAGGAAATATGATGTGAATCAATAATTTACTGGCCTGTGTATGGAGAACACTTTTTTAAAAAAAAAGAATACAATATTTCAGGTTTTTTGCAACTTAGTGGCATATGTTAAAGCTTGAAACCAGTCAGTTTTTTATTTTCCTATTAGTATCTATATTTTAATGAAATTTTTTTTTTAAACCTTAATAATCTTTTGTTCACTGTAGGAGGCCAAGGGGGTTCACAATGAATATTTTTGATATTAACATATAATTCTTAATACCAATATACGTTTATTTGTCCTTAATTAGTAGTAAAGTTTGTTATTAATTAGTAGTATTTTAAAAAATAACAGAATGTAAATGGCAACATTAAAGTTTAGGCTAATTCATAGGTTCTAAGATATGTGAAAATGCAAGAGAAATCTATGATACTATTGAGTTATTTACTAGCTTTCTGAAGCAGTTTATTAAAACAAATTGTTCAAATAAAAAAAAGAAAATTCAGTTTATGTATTTGAGGAAACAAGAGAGAATCTAGTTTAGGAGAGCAAAGCCACTTGAACTAAAAAAAAGAAGAAAATGTTAGTACCACAAAAGTATATGTAAAGGTTTTTGTTGTTTATTGAAATGGTATCAGTTATTTTCAATAAACAAATAAATATGAGATTTAGGCTGCATCTTGTTGCATCTAATTAGTGGGTGGCCTTCCCCCACTTCCAGTTGACTAGCTACCTCAACCCCTCACTTAACAAAATTTGAAGAATGCTAATCAAAATATGTGTATTGCATTATTTTTATAAGTATTCTTACTCATTTTACATAAGTGATTTTGGGTTCATGAATGTTTAAAGAAAACTTGAGACATTTTTGAAATATTATTTAGTATTCAGAAGTTCCTGTAGTTATTACTGGTCTACATAATTCTGTTGTAAAAATATTTTACCTAGATATAATCTTGTTATAAAATGATAGTTTCTTATATAGAAATAATAACCGGTGTATTTTGAATTGCAGTAAAAGAAAAATACCTTTTTCTCTAAATGAATAACACTAAATTCAAATAAAGATAATTTAATTTATGCATTTTCAAGAAAAGATAAAATGATGTAATCTGTTACATTTTTACAATGCGTTTTATAAAATAGTTATTAATGGATTCCAGTGATAATCTTTCTGTAGATATCAAATTAAAATATTATGACTACAAATTTTTAACATAAGAGAAATATTCACAAATTTTCAAAACATTGTACATATGTGTTATACACATATCATGCTTCCTGTTACTGTATCTGTTATTCAGTTTATTTATGATGTTTACAGTTAGTATAAATGCTTCTCATCATGAATAATTAGTCAGGTTTATGTTTTTAAGATAGCTCCAAAAACATTTCTTGTAAGATTATTAACTTCAACTATTTCCACAGAATGAGGAATGTTTCTAAACATTTCTATTTCTATTAAATGCTCAACGAATTTGAATCTCATTACTTTAAAATAAGAATTTAACAATATTCTAAATATGTCTTTTATATGGTATTATTTGTATTAAATATTCTCATATCACAAATAATTTTTTATTTTGTCTTCAGAAATGAATAAATTCAAGCTGTGAAAACATTAATCTCCTTACTGAAAAGATCATTTCACAAGAAAAAACTCTTGATTATGAAAATGCTGCTTCAGGGCTCTATTCTTCAAGCAATCCAGGAAGTACCCGGTGATACCAAGGCTAAGAAACTCAAGTACATTAGTGACAAGGGGAATGAAATAGCAGTTAAAGGAACAGGTTGGGAATCTATTCCAGAACCACTTCATGAACTCGTAAATGCAGAAATCGCAAAGAGATTAAAAGAAACAGAACTTATCATCAAGCTGTTGAATTCTGAGGATGCATTGGTAGTTAAACGTTTATTGTATATTGATAATTTATTTACAGACAAGTACAATTTGCTTAGGAATTTTGATTATTTCTACCATGAAATCTTGTCAAATGTCTCAGTAAAAATTCGTAACAAAATTATAAAAAAAGTTGCAGAAGACCTCACAGGTAGAGACTCAAAACTGGCACAGGAGTTCTTCATAGGGTTGACAAGAACTTACAATATTAAGTCTGCTTTAGACATTTTATTAGCTTGCAATGAAGATTTTATTTATGAGCAAATAATGAAGTACAGAATAATTTTACCTGTAAGTCTTGTCAAAAAATTGTACATTAGGCATCCAAACATTGCAATAAAATATTTGAAGTTGAGCATCTACAATGAAAATAATATAAGACGTAAATTACATGATGTCAGAATAAAAGATTATGTTAACTTTCTTCCATGCTTGATCAAAAATCACTTTGAAGAATTCATAGAATTATATAAATCCAGTTATGTCTGCAATACAATTCATTTGAGTAGGAAAAAAACAAAGATGTTTCTAGATAAAGGATTAACAATGTTGAAAAAGACACCTGAGGATTATTTGACGATATTGGACCTTGAATTAATTACAAAAAGATTAAATTCAAAAGATTTTCATGCTGTTATAGCTGGAATTTTTCCTGAAAAAGTAGAAGACTGTAATGTTGATTATATATTTCACCTTCTAAGATATTTTCCAACCGCAAGAAAGGTACCATTAATCAGATTAATTTTTAATGAAATTTATAACGAGGATTTATATGATTACCCAGAAAAGATATCGGGTGATTTATTACTGCTACTTTCAACTGATGATCGTATAAAATTAGCTCGCCAAAAGATTGACTTGGATTCAAATGCATCCTCTTATTATAAGAGATCTTGGAGATGTTATTTGTCATCTGAAGAAACTATTCCTCTTCTAAAAAAAGAGATCTCTGAAAGCTCCAGTGAAAAGGATCGCTTAAAGTTATTAATGGAAATGATTTTTGTTTGTAAGGTCAATGATGATAAAGCAGCTTTATTAGATGTACTTCAGTATTTTGTTCAAAGGCATAAGAATGAGTCTGAATGTATTTTATCATCGATACTTGGTTTCCTACATTCAGAACATGAGCTGCATAAGTTAGAAGAGGAGCATTGGAAAGTGCTTGATCATTTTATTAAAAGATTAGAAATAAAGAAGTATTATTCATGTATTGAACACATTTTAGAAGATGCATTGCATTATAAACTTGATCATGGGTTACCAGTAGATGAGTACATAATGTTTTGTATTCGAATTAATTTTAATTCATTCTCAACGAATTGGAATTATCTTAAATCTTATCCTAATTATGAAAAATTATGTTTGGAGAAGTTTTTAGATTTAGTGGAAATAGTATACCCAGATAATAATGAAATTTGGAAGAATTTTAACAAGGATTATTTTTTTGGAACTCTTATTTCAAATGTTAGTGACTTCAATACCAGAAATAAAGATAATGATAATGTTAGTCCAATTGATATAAGAGGACATCCTTGGATTATGAAAAATATTGAATCTGTACTTGCAGATAAAAATTCTGACATTAATTATCTAGAGAATACAATAATAAATCTGGATGTTGAATTGCACCACACTTGGTTTAAAGATAAACGTAAATATATTGATGTCAAGAGTGAAGAAATAATTAAAATTTTGAAAACAGATTACATAAAAATATTAAATGATTGGGAACATTATTTGTTACATTCATTAAAGAGTATATTTTATAAAAGAACACAGAATTTTGTAAAAGCAGTTCGATGGTACAGAGATATCCCTATTAACTTTGCTGAACATTTATTAAAAATAATGAGCGAGGAAAAAACTTCTAAAGCATCAACTGTATTAGGATTTTTGTTGGATGGACCATTGTTTGAAAAGATTATTGATCCATTGATACCATTTGAACCAAGTATTGATATTGACAAAGATGAAACGAAAGATGAATACGAAACAGTATGTAGGTGTTTGATGGGCTCGATAAAATGTAATCCACCTGTTTCATTTAACATTCTGAAAAGATTATGTACTAGTGATTACCTCCCAGAATTGATAAAGGTTGTTTATGCTGTGGCAGAAAAAACTTGCATAAGAGAAGTAGTACAGTTTGCAGAATATTTACTAGATCAACGTATTTCTGCAAAAAAACATGGAATGCGACTAGTGTGGCAGACAGTTTCACTTGAACAAAAATGTGACTTTCTCTTTCAGTCCTGGAAGTCTGAGTCACATAGATCAATACGTAATATTTTGTTGCCTAAAATAAAACAATCATTTGTTGACATGCCTAATGATGAAACATGGAATCTTGTTCATATGTGTTTTCAAAACCTTACTGTGTCTGAGGAAGAAGATTTGATTGAAAAGTTAACAATTTTGGATGGAATTCCAGATGAATATGTGGTTTATTACATTAAAGAAGCCATCGCCTCTTTTGAGAAACTAAAGTTTGAAAAAAATCCAAGATTGTCTCAACAGTTAATTAGGTCTATATTCATTCAATTAGACAACACATTTAAAGAAATTCTGCCTATAGAGTTTCAACAAGATTTGTTAAAAAAACATTTCTTTGATGCCGCGTTGAACTCAAGTATTGCTATGATCAATACAGAATTCCTTTTTACTGTTTATTTAACCAATTCAAGTGAAGAGTCTAGGTTAACCTGCTTCGCTCAATATCTTGGTAATTTTGTTAAACTTTATTGCACTGTGTCTGATTCCATAAAAATTATATCTTGTCCTGTAAGGAAACTAATAAATGATTTAATTAACGTTTACCAGGAGCAAGTAGGTTCTGGTTACAGATATCCACAATTAACTAAACTTTTAAAGGAAACTCTTAGTAAAATAATGCAGCCTCATGAATACCCAGTTGATTTCTTACGTCTTACTTGGATTGAGTTATTTGAAGAATCTGAATTGGATAATCATAATTTTGCATTGGCTGTAGCGCAGCGTCTTGATTTTCTGATCTCCCTGTTTGGTAATGAATTTACTTTGGTTATAGCTTTATCACTGAATGAGTTTCTTTGTGTTTGTTCTGATAAAGCTACATTTGATTTTATTGATGAAATTACTGAAATTAATGCAGTCAGTACCTTTACAATTGCTACAATATTGTTTTTAAAAAAAAAGATTTACTTTTCTTCGTTTGAACAGCGTTACATTTTTGAAAAGTTGTGTAAATCACATCATCATACAGTTCAAGCACTTATTAATAATAACAGTTATGTTCAGTGCTATGATTATGATGATTCAATAAGTAATTGAATTTAGTTATGTGAAAAGGGACTAACCCACAATTCATTGTTTCAAAGTCAAGTTGTTTCAAAGTTCATTTGGTTGTAAAAAATATTAAACCTCTCTGTATGGGAATAAATTTTTCACCATACATTTACTAAAAATTGCTCTTTTTGGCTAGTTTAATATGGATTTAATATTTACTGTTTTAAAACAAAAAAGAGAGTCATGTTATGAATTTTAAGATTTCAAACGTTAAGTTTTCTGAAACTATGCCACAGTTGCATAGCTCCTTTTTGCCTTTTTGAAAAAGAATAATACAAAATTAATAATCAAACACTTTTTTTATTTTAATAAAGTCTTATTATATAGTAATAAAGTTTTATTTTAATAAAGATGTACATCTTACAAAGCATCAATCCTAAAGGCAAGTAATTTGATTTTGTTTCTGACGACACAGTATTGTAATTGATGATGAGGAGATTTATTAATGTTCAATAATACTTTCCTCCTTATTCAGGTGTTATTTTGTTGAAACCCCATTTTTACCTCATTTATCTGTTATACTAGCTGCACCATCACTATGATTTTTAACAAGAAAAGTTAACTGTTTTTGAAGATATGTGGAATGTATTCAGGAACATTTTCTGACACACGTTAATATTTGAAATAAAAAATTCCTTGGTAAACTTGCTCCTACTTTCATGTCCTTCCAATTTTTAAAAAAAAATATCATCATGATTTGCTCACTTCTTTAACATTTGTTATTATATACATAGTTTGAGCATTGTAGGAACCTAGTGAATGAAACTTGTTGAATTCTTTCTCCCTTTCACTAGTAGTGACTGACTGTAAGATCAGACAGTTTCATACACATTTGCAATACAAATCAATGAAGGTTTTAGATAAAACTTCAATTTTTTTATAATTATAACATTTTTTGTTAGAATATTTACATTTTTTATTCATTCTTCGAGTAATATCACCAATGAGTTTCTTTCTCTCTTTTTTAGATCAACCATTGCAACTTTTTTCAACTAATAGATTTTCTTCAAAATGATTAGAATCAGTATAGTTTGTGTAATTTTCTTTATTATCTAGAGACGATGTATCTTATTACCACCATTTTTTTGAGTAGTTGGTAGAACATAAAATGAATCACTTTCATCATCTATGTCAGGTTCATTTGTAAGGTCTATCTCATTATCATCTAGGAACTTAGAAGTTTTTCATCTAAAGAAGGTGCAGGAGATGATTCATTAGAAATATCATCAAGGTTATCATTCTCAGTAAGAATATCATTTGCCATTTCAACAAATTTTTTACTTCTGTCCGAAATAGAAATTAGATTTAAATTTAGTTGACTCATAATGTATCAACGAAGTAATAATAATAATAATAATAATGCAGGAATAATAACTTAAAAAACTAACCTTACAAAAATTCTTTTTGTCTTCACTGAAAACTTTTGTTATTAACTAGAAAATGTATTCACACTACTCATATATGCTTATTAAAGAAAAGTAGATTTATAATTCTATTACAAGTTTTAAGAAAGAAAATTTAATACCAAACGTAGAAGTTTATTAATATTCAATAAATCCCCACCAACCTAACAATAAAAATAACTTTTTATTCTCTGAAATCTTTTACACTAACGGATAGTTATTCACCAATCATGTATTAAAAACAGAGCAAAACATGTTTAAAAGACCACAGTTTGTATAATGTTTTATTACAAGATAAAACTAAAATCAACAGTAGAAAACAGAGTTAACAGAACATCAAAACATGTTACCCAAAACGTTACCTAACCTAGAATTAAAAAGGATTACATTTGTTTAGCAAAAACATATGATTCACCATATCAAAGCAAAACAGAACTTATCCACATTTTTGTTGGTTAGTTTTTTTGCAAACTGTATTTTATTGAAAAGTGAAATGTGGATTAATTGAAATGTAATTATTATAAATGTAGACAATGATGAAGATTAGTTTTATTTTGCATTAAATAAAGTAGTTCTGGCATTGTTATTCTAATATAAAACATATTTTAAATTTTTTTGTGTTTGTTCCTTTCTACTTAACTACATCCAGTTCATCATAGCACTTCTAGATAAAGATGTTTCAAATTTAAATTAATGATAATTAGTAGTTTAGTTTTTTACATGGATAGAGATTTAGATCTGTAACATCTAAGCTTGCCTAGTAATAAATAACAAACATTAGAATAAAATAAAGTTAATATTAATAGAAGTAAATTTGTTTTAATCAACATGTGACAGATGCCTCCAACTTGAATTGCTGTGTTCTTTAGTGCAGTGTAAATGATAGTAATAATGAAACAGTGTGTATTTTTAATGTACATTTTTGGTTGATTGTGGATGATTAATCTTCATAATTAATTAAATCTTCAGTTTAAATTAATTCTGCCTTTTTTAAAAACTTTACCTCAGGAAGAAGATTTAAAAAAGTAATATTATATTAGAATTTGTTTATACTCGATTGATATTTGTAAATTCACTTGCATATCTATCAATAAATTCTTTTATTTATGTTTGTCGCTTTTTAATCTTCTTATTTGATTTTGTAAGATTTAAATGAATAAGCTTGAGAGATTAAAGTGATAATCAGTAAAACAGTATATTATTATTCTGGAGTAATTTGTGCCACTATCCCATAAAATTTCCTATTTTCCTTTACTTATATCCTTACAGTCTTTTTGTGTACTCCTACTTCTTCGACTGAAATGCTTTTCAAAACAAGAAGTGGAAAACGTAGTATTTTAAATACAGTAACCAGTAGTAATGTTTTGTAATGGTCATGAGTTTTCAGTGTTCACAGGTACTTTAACTTATTGTGTTCTCTACTACTTATAATTCCTAATCAAAGTTAATTGTAAAATATTCCTTTTTCTTGATGCACTTATTCATCATTTTTTTTTTTTAGAGATAAGTGCTGTTTTCCATTATGTTATATGTTTAAAAGGAGAGTAACTTTAACCACATTTGAATTTATGAACACACTGTGTGTATTCCAACAAATGCATCAACAGCGAGAATAACTTGCTGTTGATGCATTTGTTGGAATCGTCTACTTTTGTTAATTTGATTGGTTAACATTTTATTTATTTATTTTGTTTTCTAGATTTTTCAGAAATATAATCATATTGTTACTTCCTTAAATAAAAACAACATAACAAATATTAAAAATAAACCACTAACAATTATTCACATTACGTAAAATATACACTGCAATAAATGTTTATATATAAATGTTTATATACACAGTGCAATGATTAATGTATATTTAAAATAAGTAAATGAAATTCTTCATGTACTGTATGATTCATGAATTATTCTATTAGTTTATTTTTTAAACCTCCGGGACCACCGTTAGGTATTACTTAAGAGGATGAGATGAATTACAATTTTTGTAGTGTGTGAAAATGCCATGCCTGATCGGGATTCGAACCCAGAACCTATGGATGAAAGGCTGAGAAGCTACTACTCGAACCATTGAGGCGGACTACTATTATTAGTTGCTGTACAACAAGAAGTAGGGCTAGATTACAACATCAATATATAATTTTAAAAAAATGTCAACAATTACAGGTACTACAGAGAGCTTATGAAACCTGTTTTTTATATTAATATACCACAAAAGAGATTTAGAAAATTACGTTTTTAGTTTGCTTGTAACAGAGGCCAGTCCATGCAAAATGCTAATACATACGCTTTCAGTCTTTGCGCCAACATATGTGCCGGCGAATCTTACAAGATGATATTGATAGGTTATACTGCATCTATACAGTTCTTCAATCCAACCCACCGGGTTGGACTAGTGGTGAATGAGTCTTCCCAAATCAGCGGATTTCAAATTTGAATGATTGTAAATTTTGTCTATTTTCTACTATATTAAACGAGAGTTCACTAGATTGGGGCTTGCAAATATTCTTCAGATAAATACTCGTATCTAAAAACCATTTTCGGTTTTTTTTAATTTCGATTTTTTTTAAGATGCTGCTCAACCAACAACACAGCTACTGTTTCTGGCTGTACCTGCCTCCGGTTACTTGTCTAAATAACAAAAAAAAAAAAATTGACTATAGTAACCATATAGTGCGGCGACAGACGGATGCTAGTTTTTTTATAAAATTATCACGAGCAAATAAATTAAAAAAAATAAAAACAGCAATATTAACTCATATTGTGAGTACTTAATTTTTCCCATTTCACATTTTTACTTAAATGTGTATGATTGACTATATTAAAAAAAAGAAAAGTTTACAAGGAAAATGCCTGTCCTGAAAATATTCTATTTTTTATTTTACATTTAATCAGATGTTAAAACGAATAAAGAAGTTTTGGATTCAGGTAATACATTTAAATAAGTTATTTTGTCTTTGTATCCTTGATTACATCTTGAAATGTAAAAAATCTCATATGGATACCAGATGACTTCCTTGTACGCCTACATACACATATTTTTTTAAAATGAAGGTTCATAAAATTTTATTTCATTAATAACTTCTGATATTTTTTTTTTTGTTTTTTATTGTTATTGAATTATTATTTATCGTAAAATTTAAAAAAAATCTGAGATTTATAATTATTAATAAATCAATATGTTTAAATTAAAAAAAAATTAAGAAAAAAAGGAAGTGAAGTCTGATTCGAATTGTGTGCCTTCCCCTTAAAAATATACAAGTATTTCATTAATTAAAATTTTATTTGGCTATAACTCTGGAACGAATGAAAATAAGTACCACTTATGATATATCGTTGAAAAGCTCTCAATGAGAAGCTTATTACTGCAGTTAAAAAAAGTCCAAAATCCAAAAAAATTGGATTTTGGTCTTTTTTTGATACTTTTAGTTAAGTCGATTACAATAAAAATGGGAGGTGCATAACTAGATGGTACAACAGTCCCAAATCCAAAATTTCAATATCCTACGGCTAATCTTTTTGAGTTATGCGAGAGTTATACATGCGTATGGACAGACATCACGCCGAAACTAGTCAAAATGGATTCAGGGATAGTCAAAATGTATATTTCCATTGAAATCTGAAAACCGAAATTTTTTGTGATCACAATACTTCCTTTACTTCATATAAGGAAGTAAAAACAGTAATTCATTGAAATTGAATCAGTAAATTAAGATGTAGTAAAAATCGGATATTTTTTTCTATTGGCACCTGGAAAGTGGCCGGATAGGTATTCTGGATGTTGCATATCAATTAAATCTTTTAATTAAAATGAATCTTGAATTCAATTTTTGTGACTTTATAGGAAGCTTCAAATGTCAGGCATTATGTTTAGTTTTACGAACTGTAGTTTACATTGTAATAAAACACTTATCAGGTTTTTACTTTTTTTCTTTACTGCAGTTCATGGTAAAATTAAAACGACGAATGAATTTATCAGATAATAGTATATTTTTATTTAAAATTTAGGTTAGCAGTAATCAAACGATTTCCGGACGAAAAGAGTTTAGTAGTGTATTGGGTCGAGAGCCGGAATCGTTCCTTTACTTTTGAGATTAGGAAATCATATTGAATTAGTTTTATTTAAAAAAAAAAATGATTTACAAAAAAAAATAAATGCTATTCACGTTTCTTGATTTTATTATTTTGTGGTATATCGCGTGTTAATTTTGTTTTTTTTTTTTTATGTGAGATGTAATTTGTTACCTGATATAAAATATACAATTATGTTTTTAAAACATAATCTGTTTTATAAACAGATTTTTCTGGCATGAAATATAATAACTTTAATTAAATTGAGATAATCTACTTTTATGAGAAAAGAATTCCTTTTTTCATAAAACTATAAATGTAATCTTTTGATTGATTTTTCCTTTTTATAATAGTTTACTATATTTGGGAATTTCGTTACTTATTTATCACTTGTTTTAGATGGAATTATTTGAAATAACTTAAAAAAAATTATGGTTTATGTAAATACTACTCTTACTTCATTATTTAAAGATTAATGTCTTTATAAACATAATAGTGTGTACGTTTTTTTAATAAAATCATACTAATTTTGTGCTTTATGATGCAGCCTGAACAACAAAACCTTACAGTTACGATGCACCTTGCACTACAAAGTTGAAAGCAGTGAAAAAAAAAACAAAATCATTTTTTCTCAGGAAATGTATATTTTATTCCTTTTCCTTTTTCATACAGTATAACTGCAAACTCTTAAGTAAAAATGTTTCAGAAGTAAAACAGTTTCCCAACCAGATATCAAAGAGGAGATCATGAGAAAGTAGAAGAATCACATTCTTTTATTTTGAGCACGGAAAGAACAAATTTCAAGATTGACTTAGTAATCTGATCTTACGGCTTCCAATAGTCTTTATTTACTTCTAGTTACATGATGCACATGATAATCCATCGTTTATTGTTTCACTCTTTATACAATGTCTTTTACATTAATTGATACAATATAAAGAAATTGCATTTCTGGTGTCTCATGTCCTATGTCAATATATTTATTCTCACTTGTTAAATACATTTGTGCTGCATTCTTAAGTTACTCTTTTGTATTTTCATTTATTTATTTATTAACTCGTTATAACTGCCCAATCAGAAATGCTAATTTTTTTATGAAGATGGGAAATTATTTATATAAAAATAATATTCAAATATCTTTCAATTAATTTCAAATAAAATATTATTTTAATTGTTCTTTATAGTGTTTATAAAATCCATTTCAAGAATTCAGGGAATGGTCCCCCACATTAAAATAAAGAAAAAACGTTTCTCACCGTATGTCCGGAAACGCCTAGTTTGTCGGATATCTGCCGTTTTATATTTTTAACATAAAAATTTATTTCTCAGGAATGATTAATCTTATCGAGCTGAAACTTTGTATACTGCTAGGGTACCTAGAAGTTTTCTTATATACAAATTATGAACCTGATTTCTCAATCAATTTCAAAATGACGGCTATGTAAAATATTTAATTATTAATATGTTTGCAACTGCTGGTTTATTTAAACATTATGTTTAAAAAATATATGTATATATACATTAAGCGTTTTATGACAAAGAAAATGACATCCTATTTATTCAAATCCGTTTGTAAATATCAAAGTTATGGCAAAGATTCTTATAGTGAGTTATTCTAAATTAAAAAATCAGTTATCATTTCCTCCTGAATAAAATTAAATAACTTCACCCGATCTCAACTGGGATAATTTTAGTAATCCTGTAATAAATTATAATAATTTAATAATATTAAAAATGTTACAATAAAATAAATTATTATTGAAATCATGATATAATTATAAAAATAAATAATATTAATGTTGAAAAGTAATTTGCATTACACGTTTTGAGTTTAATGAACCAACACTGGTTATAAAAAAAACTGTTTTTTTCTTTTCAATTAGAATTTATTTAACAACAGTAAATTATGGTATCAGATAATACATAAATAAAAGATTAATAAAACATTAATACTTTTAATAATACGTTAATAAAAGAAACTGCAGTAGCTGTTCAAAATGGTTGCCCTCATTCAAAATACATGCATCCAGGCGTTTTATCATTGACTGTCGGACTCTTTCAAATATGCCAGGTATCTGACAAATCCTCTCAATCCCATTTAGAATTCTTATGCACAATTCTTCTGCAGTGCCCACTGGAGTGTCATATACAAATGTCTTTAAATGGCCCTATAAGAAAAAGTCAAGAGGTTTGAGATCAGGTGGAGACTCAATGCTTACAATAAAATGATATCTTATTTTATTGTAATATTTACAATATTATTTAATAATTATCATTTATTATATGATAACGTTAATAAAATTATTCCACTTGAGGTAGTGTTATTTCATTTTATTTGGGAGAAAATGAAAACTGGTTTTTGTATTCTGGAACAGTGGTTCTTAACCTTTTTAGCTTCACAATCCCTAAAAAGTAAAGAAAAAATATATAATGAATATTTCACGACCCTCCCAACCCACACCCAATGAAACCTAGTTAAAACTATTTAGCTGCATTGATAGCAACAGGTATGAACATGCATGTGTGAAGTGTATAATTATGAGCAATTTACAGGTTCCAACTTGATGTGTACGCTCCTCTTGTAATTTGGTTTGCTTGCATAATATTCACTGTGAGAGTGTCATGTTTGAACATGAATATGATACGTTTCAAGCAGTATAAAAGAAGTGTAAGTGATTGAAAATAATAATAATAATTGAGGTTTTGATTTTTTAGTGCTTGGTCAAACGGTGTAACTGTGTTTTTTTTACAGTTAAGATTCTTATGCAAAATGGATAAATTAGTGAAAAAATGAAGTGAGCCATCTACATCAGTGAATCGAATGGTAAAAAGACAAGATTGTACAATGACAGTTATTTAATTTATGATTTTATCTCATTGGATAGAAAACCACAGTACGTTGTTTGCTTTAAAGTCCTGTCCGATGAAAGCATGAAGCAATTAAAATTAATTCAACACTTGGAAACTAAACATCCAGATCGTAAAAGCAAACCCTTGGAATTTTTCTAAAGAAAATTACATACTTTGAGATTTCAACAAGCTTCTATTGATAAATCAAGCCACAAGCCATACTGATAAAAGTACGTTTGAAGCATCTTATCTCGTAGAATTAAGAATAGCTAGTATGTCCAAACCCCATACAATAGCAGAAAATGTCATATTGCTTGCTGCAATTTATGTAGTCAGTTTTGATAGGCATGGAAGAAACAAAAAAAAACAAAAAATTCCACTTTCTAATGACACAGTATCCAGGCGAATCGATGACATGGCTACCAATGTCTGCAATCAGATAATTCGGCAAGTGAATTTTCTAGTATTCAATTTGATGAATCAGCAGATGTAGCAAACATTTCTCAGTTCTTACATTTTGTGAGATATGAATGCTACAGGAACATATCAATCAAAGAAAAGATGTTTTGCAAATCACTACTGGTTCTTGCAACAGGACAATGTTTTTTTGATGTTTTTTATGAAGCTGCTAAAAACTATAACATAGACTGGACAAAATGTATTGCAGTATGTACTCATAGTTTAAAGGTGATAACATGAAAGAACACTGGATTTCTAAAAAAAAATTAAAAGATCAATGTATACCAAGGGCAGAATGGATGCACTGCTTCTTTCACACACTGCTTTTATGGCAAAAAATATGTCAGGAAATCTCAAAACAATCCTTTATAAAGTTATAAAAATGGTTAATTTATTAAAAATCGACCGTTGCAGAATAGGCTATTTGCTAAACTTTGCGATGTAATGGGCGAAAAGAAATAATCTCTTCTTTAAGTACAGAAGTTAGATGGTTATCATGGGGGAAAATGTTAACCCAGTTATTCAAATCGCCAGATGAATTAATAATATTTTTCCGGGATAAACAAACGCCATTCTCATTGTTTTTACAGAATAATGATTATAAGTTGTTGTTGGATAACTTAGCTGTGTATTTTCATATTTAAATGACTTGTATGTGAATTTACAAGGACGTGATAAAAAAATTTCTATTAATGAAGGTAAATTAATAAAATAGAGTAATAAATTACCTATCATTCTTAATGAAAGATTAAGAAGCTTGTTATCTGGATTATTCAACCGCAACGCAAAAATTTTTATAAGTTTCCACTCATTTCCAATTATATTCAAAGAAATTTGGATGAAGATGACATTATTATTCACCACGTTTGGATAGCATGAAGATATATCGGCACAAGTGAAAAATTCAGTTGGTGGAGTAATTCCGAAAGATAAAAATGATTTCTCAAAGAAATCAGTATTGAATCCATTTAGTGAAAATGTTGTTGCAGCTGCTAAGTTTCCAGTTAAGATTCACAACCAGCTCATTGAAATGTCTGCCGATAAAATTTTACATTTACAAATCACATCTGAAGATTTAGATATGTTTTGGCTTGCTTGTCGAAGTGAATATGAAAATTTAGTTACAGAAGCATTGAGAATATTAATCCCTTTCATCATGTTGTCTTACCTCTGTGAATAGAGTTTTTCATCTATGGTTGTGCATTTTTTTCTTTGTCTTCAGTCATTTGACTGGTTTGATGCAGCTCTCCAAGATTCCCTATCTAGTGCTAGTCGTTTCATTTCAGTATACCCCCTACATCCTACATCCCTAACAATTTGTTTTACATATTCCAAACGTGGCCTGCCTACACAATTTTTCCTTCTACCTGTACTTCCAATATTAAAGCGACTATTCCAGGATGCCTTAGTATGTGGCCTATAAGTCTGTCTCTTCTTTTAACTATATTTTTCCAAATGCTTCTTTCTTCATCTATTTGCCGCAATACCTCTTCATTTGTCACTTTATCCACCCATCTGATTTTTAACATTCTCCTATAGCACCACATTTCAAAAGCTTCTAATCTTTTCTTCTCAGATACTCCGATTGTCCAAGCTTCACTTCCATATAAAGCGACACTCCAAACATATACTTTAAAAAATTTTTTCCTGACATTTAAATTAATTTTTGATGTTAACAAATTATTTTCACTTGAAAATAATTTACTTTTACTTGTATGTGTTTCTAACATAGATCCACAAATTGTGAAACTTTTAAATGAAAAAGAAATGCAACTATCTCATTCATTTATTTTCTTTACATGGGTACTTATAAATTTAAGTGAAATGTTTATAATAAATTATGGTTTTTCTCAGAAAATGATTTCATTATTGTTTACGTGTAAAGTTGTAGGCTAATCTCGCAAACCCCGTTTCAGATCACCGCATCCCCAGGTTGAGAAACGCTGATCTAGAGTGACTCACTTCAAGAATGTTTTCCATAACTTTGTTATTTGTGAAGGAATTTGAATAAAAAGGGTATCATTTTATTTGTCATAAAACGCTTAATTTTTTTAATGATACATAACATTTAAATAAATGAGCAGTTGCAAAGATATTAACAATTAAAATGTTTATGTGGCTGTCATCTTGGAATGGACTGAGAAATCAGGTTTATTATTTTTATAGAAGTAAACCTCTAGGTACCATAGCAGTATATGGAATTTCAGCTCGATATGATTAACAATTTCTGAGACATAAACTTTTATGCTAAAAATACAAAATAGCAGATAGCTGGTAAACTAAGCATTTCAAAACATACATTGTTATAAAGCTGATCTTTTATTTCGATGTGAGGAACCATTTCCTGAATACTTGAAATAGTTTTTATAAACATTCTGTATAAAGATTTTTCATCTCTGTAATCTTGTTTAATTTTTTTTTTATATATTAATATATAAAAAAGTGGTTATGGATTTAACCACTTCTCACTTCTATTCATTAATTTTGTAATATGTGATGATGCTCTGATCAAGGTTTACCTATATGCTGGGAAATGTAAATGTTGAGGTAGTTCTTTGAAGAGTAACACATCTCTGATTCTTGTTGTGATTGATGTAATATAAAAAACAAAGTACTAACCCAAATATTTATTTACATTACGTGAACAATTTCTGTTATGTATTCTGTTGGTATGTTCCATTTTGTGTTTCTTTTCATACTTTAATAATATAGTTAGATGTTTAATTTTCTTTATATATGATCTGTATTCAAGTGTTATATAGTGATCTGATGATCTGATCACATATCTAGCTGGTGAGTTTAAGTCTAGCTTGTGTGTAGGGTTGTAATGTAAATTAATAGCAGGTGTAATGTTTATCTGAATTTTGTTTTTGCTTCATATGTGTATTTTATTATTTGGCTAGTTTTTAGTTTAGTAATGTTTTGGTTGATATATTTCTGGTTTATAGCCTGTCATTATGTGAAATTATTTAGAATTACTATTAAAAATAATCTACATACATCACAGCAACAGTAGAAAATAAATGATAGTTAAGGGATTTCTATTCACTCCAAGAATGGTACCATGAACAATATTGCCTGATATAACAAACTGATAATGAATTGATAATTAACAATAATCTGATAGATAGCTTGTATCTGAATACTGAAAACTTATTCAGACTTTTGTCAGTATAAGTGAACAGAATTGTTTCACCTGCAACAATAAATGTAATATTATTATCAACCAGTTTTACCACTTCCACTCTTCTTCTTTAGTGTTGCATATTTTTATAATTTAGGATTCTGTTATTTCTGATCTTCTACCTGATATATATTTTTCAAAATTTTTATCAAACTGACTATATAATTAGAACATCTATTAGTCTATTACTTTGCCACTGCTATGTTACTGACACGATGTACCTGTACAAAGAGAACATTAGATAACGCAATACGCGTATGTTCTTATTCACAGCATTCCAACTTGTAATTCATAGCAAAATTTGAAGGTAACAAATTATTCAATTTCCTAAACTATACCATGTAAAAAACAGACCAGAACACTTAAAAATTCATTATAACAGCTATACTTATTCACACACACACACACACACACACACACACACACACACACACACACACACACACACACATCAATAGAGAATATTTCTTACAGAACAAAATCAAAACCACGTCTAGGGACAGAAAATATTATACCTACATAGCATATTATACCTACTAACTTTCATAAAAAACTGCAAACATGTCCAAGAAAGAACACAGGTTGTTTTTAAAAAATAGACAGAATTAACAATATTTTATAAGAAATTAATGTAATGTACTGATAACCACAAACAAACCAGAAGCATACAAATTAAATTGCAGTGATTGATTCTAAAAGCTATACTGGGGAATTAAGATCTAAAGATACAAAGAACAGCAAAGAAAAGAACACAAAAAAATAGAATCAACCTTTGCCAATCATTTCATTTTATAGAAGCTGAGCATAGACATAGATATTAACTACACCTTTTAAATTTTATATACTAAAAGATATTACATGATTTTATTAGATAGAATGAAATTTGGAATAACTAAATCTGAAAAAAATTATTAAACAAATAAACACAATCCATTTGACTGCATACCAAATGGCTTCTCTAACCGCTTAGGTGCCATTAAAAAAATAGAACCACCAGCAATACCAATAGAGAAGCTGCCATTGGGGAGCTGAATAATAGCTATAATAAAATCATCTTGATACATTTACCTGTAAGTACGAGGAAAATATTTATATATTTATATTGAAGTGGCTACATACACGTTTTTGGTTTTCCAGTAAAGTTGTAAGGTACATAGATTGTGCATAATTGTGCATTTATCCTTTTTTTCATTTATATAATTTATTTAAGTGAGATATTTATGAAATATTTAAAACTACATGTCTTTAAAACAACAAACCTTTGAGATATAATAGGTACAACATTTTTTAATAACCTTGTTAAACATTTTTAGTCATTCTTCAGTCGTATTTTTCTTTAATCATTTCTAGTAAGTTCCTTTGTATGGTTTGATAAAGGAGGGTATTGTTATTTTTTAAGAATATGTGATCACCATTCATTTTAAGAAAGATTGCACATTCTTAAATATAAATACAAGGATGAGTTAACATATTTAATTTCCTTAATATAGGACTGCATGATTCACACTTACGGGCATCAGATAATGAACTGACAGCCTTTTTTGTAGCTTAAAAACTCAATCTGACATTTTGAGGAAAAACAAAAGATAACATTATACTTTGTTGAGGATGTATGTAGACCAAAATAAATATTTAATTACAATGACAGGTATACATTTTAGTAAGGTATTTCAGAACAAATCGTATAGCTGGATTTTGTTACACACAAAATCAATTTGATAAATTTACTATTCAACAGAAATACTACTATTAACATTAATGGGAATTCTATCTATGCAATCTGCAATGTTATATTTACCTGAGAAGCATAATCCAACGATTTTATCCATATTTAAAATTAGATGGTTACAATGTATTCAGTGAATAATTTTTTAAGCTGCTATCCTACAATTTTCAGTTCCTTTTAAATTATTATCTTCGGATATAGATACAGTTGTGTTGTCGGCAAAAAGAGTTACAATGAATGGCTGAATATTTTCAGCAGGTCATTAATGAACAATAAAAAAAGCAAGTGACCGTGAACACTTCACTGAAGCGCTCAGCATTCTACATCTTGTAGTGAGAATTTAAAGTTTACATGTATTTATCAAAAAATGAAATTTCAGTTACCTGTTTATGGTTGGTAAGGTTTTGATCAATTGTAAACAGTCTTTCTGATACTGTAACTATTAAGTTTTTTCACCATCAAAAATATGGAATCTTTCTTTCTGTGAAAGTGGAATCTTTTTGTTATCTGCAGAATTTAAAATATTTTAAGATTAACTTCATTGATTTTCAGTATTATTTCTCCAGGCCATCTTCTCCCTAATAACACATTCAATTCTTCAACATACAACTCATTCTTCAACTGATCTTGTATAATTTGTTCCCTAGACAATCCCTCAGTCTGGGTAGCCTGTGTCACCATAGATAATGGCAGTAACATTTGGGTAAGCACATTAAAACCCTTGTATATCTTTGTCAGCTCTTTTTCATGGTGGGTTTTGTACTTCGTTAACCCTGCCCCCATGTTCTGTTTCAAGCTGAAAACAAGAAGTCCCAGCTGATTTGTTAATTCTGCTGCAGTACCCTCCTGTGGATCTTCTTTCTCTGAAGATAGTTACCCGCATAAACTTTATTAAGTAATATTCATGTTTAAAAAGTAACAGAGATAGGGAACATCCTTGTCAGACTTCCTGTTTATTACGGCTTCTTTTTTATATTCTTCAATTATTATTGTTACAGTTTAATTCCTGTAAATGTTAGCAACCCAACAACATGTTTACCTTACACAAAGTTTCTTACTCAATCCAACGCAAACTTGGTTTAGCTTAACATAACCCAACTCACTCTCTCTGTTTTATTACAATCATTCTATTTGAATATTATGTTCATTAAAATATTTTGTGTTTACTAAAAGACATATATAAAACTTTCTATATATTTTATGCAGTTTTGTTTTTTCTTACTGATTTTCATATTTTTTCTAGGTTTTTGATTCTTGCTGTATTGATCAGAATGGCTCAGTTAAGAGTAGTTTACTGGTGCATCTCTATGAAAAAGGATAATTAGTAAAAGAAAAAATTGTATAGTTCCTGTAAGTTTTATTAATTAATTTTATTTAAATAACCATTTTATAGTGAATTAAAATATTATATTATAATTCAGTTTACTGAATGTTTGACTGTATTGTTTCAATGAATTTTCATGTTACTGGGATGCTGTTATTAAGTTTGTCATATTAGCTGTAATTAGTTAAAGTTAGTACCAAACAAAATTTGCCATCTGGGAAGTTGTATAATGTATTACCTGGAATGCTTTATAAGTAGATGTTGCCCTGAAATTAAGTCGATGAATAAAAAATTTGTGTAATTGTTGAAGTGCAATTTGTGTTGTGTGTTTGATAACTTTATTCTAAATAGTGCTTTTGACCACTGTTGTTCAAAACTGAATTATTTACAAATTGTATATTTATACAAACACACTGCCTTAATGGCTAAAGCTACAAAATACATAATCATCTATCTGTTTATAGATAGATAAAACATGCTCTCTGTGACTAAATTAATTCAGTTTCAACCAGGTAATTGCTATGGATTTTCCTTAAATATTTTTTTTGTATTCAGTCATTTGACTCGTTTGATGCAGCTCTCCAAGATTTTCTATCTAGTGCAAGTCATTTCATTTTGGTATACCCCTACATCCTACATCCCTAACAATTTGTTTCACATATTTCAAACATTGCCTGCCTGCACAATTTGTCCCATTTGCCTGTCCCTCCAATATCAAAATGACTATTCCAGGATGCCTTAATATGTGGCCTATAAGTCTCTTTCTTCTTTTAACTATATTTTTCCAAATGCTTCTTTCTTCATCAGTTTGCCACAACACCTCTTTATTTGTCTCTTTATCCACCCATCTGATCTTTAACATTCTCCTACAGCACTACATTTTAAAAGCTTCTAATATTTTCTTCTCAGGTACTCCGATCGTCCAAGTTTCACTTCCATATAAAGCTACGCTCCAAACATATACTTTCAAAAATATCTTCCTGACATTTAAATTAATTTTTGATGTAAGTGATATATATTTCTGACTGAATCCTCGTTTCGCCTGTGTTATTCGACATTTTATATCGCTCCTGCTTCGTCCATCTTTAGTAATTATACTTCCCAAATAACAGAATTCTTCTACCTCCATAATCTTTTCTCTTTCTATTTTTATATTCAGTGGTACATCTCCATTATTTCTACTACATTTCATTACTTTCATTTTGTTCTTGTTTATTTTCATGGAGTAGTTCTTGCTTAGGACTTCATCTATGCCATTCATTGTTTCTTCTAAATCTTTTTTACTCTCAGCTAGAATTACTATATCATCAGAAAATTGTAGCATCTTTATCTTTTTACCTTTCACTGTTACTCTGGATCTAAATTGTTCTTTAACATTAACTGCTAGTTCTATGTAAAGATTAAAAAGTAGCAGATAGGGAAAATCCTTGTCAGACTCCCTTTTTTAATACGGTTTCTTTATGTTCTTCAATTATTATTCTTACTGTTTAGTTCCTGTAATTGTTAGCAATTGTTCTATCTCTATAAATGAACCCTAAATTTTTTAAAATGTTGAAAATTTTATTCCAGTCTACTTTATCAAATGCTTTTTCTAAGTCTATAAATGGTTTGTTTTTCGTTAATTTTCCTTCTACTATTCAGTGGACACCGTCTCTGTGATGCACAAGCTTAGCAGGATTTCTCAAAAGGATTATGGGCTGTCATTTGTACATGGTGTATCGAGGTGTCTTCGAAAGTATGACCTCTTATGCGGCATCTGTTTGGGCGCATAGGTTGGAAAAAAATCGAGCACTTATTCAAAATTTAAGGAGTGCCCAGCACAGAGCCTTAATTGTATGCACTGGTGTTTTTAAAACAACCTTCTATGAGACTACCACTGTATTGGGAAAGGCTCTTCCAATTGATTTAGTGGCGAAAGTTTGGGTGGCCGTGTGGAAATTGAGAAGAGGCAGGGAGGCCGAGGTATTTGGGATGCAGTTTTGAACTGGGCCTGTACCAGAGTGGAACAGTGATCTCAATGCACCGGTTCTAAATTTCAAACAGTTGCCATCTCTTGCCTGTGGAGGAGGCATTACAGCCTCGTGATGGAAGCATGGTAGCAAGAATGGCACGCCATGACTAAGGGAAGATCCTTGTATAAGTTTATACAGGATTTGGGGGAATGGTATGCCTCTTCTTCGTTTTTCAGGGCAACGGGAGCCTGAGTGCTTTCCAACCATGTAAATATAAACCAATTTGTTTTGGTTTCACCTGGCAGTTGATGAGCTGTGCGTCTGCGGGGGACGTCCAATCGAACAAACACATGATGTTCAACTGTCCAGCTCTTGGGGAGGCCAGAACTCAGGCCACCCTGGAACTTAGAGGTCAAGGGGAAAATTGGCCACTCACAAGCAGCGAGTCAATGTGGCGAGAGCCGCATTGTCGGACTGTGTGGGAGTAACTTGATGCAGTTGCTTAGTTCAACCGACATCAGTAGTTTGCCGAACTACCACGCTGCTGTAGGAAGCTAACCAAGAGATATGGCTGGCTACCAGCAAGATCAAGGCTCCAACCGCTTTAATATGGTGGACAGGTACTTGCTGGCATTCAGTAGCCTAGGCATCTTAGCGAATTGCCGTCTTTGACGAGATAAATTTAATTATTGATAGTCATGTATGTTTTAGTAGTTGATGGGATGCGCCCACCCATTTTAGTGTGATATGTGGCAAGTGGGCGGTGGGACATGCAAGTGAGTGGTGTATGGTAACACGCTTATTCTGCTTTTAGGTTAGCTCTAGGAGCTAGTTAGGACACTGGTCACTAAACTGTTTCAGGGCTCAGTAGCTGTTTGTGGCACAGACATTCGATCTTATGCTTTAGGGCGACCGAATGGGGTGGTGGTGGGAGAAATGCCAAGCAAACCAAAAATCCTTCTATTATTAATCTGAGTACTAAAATTAGTTCCCTTGTTCATATACTTTTCCTGAAACCAAATTGGTCTTTTCCTAACACTTCATCCACTTCCCTCTCAATTCTTCTGTACAGAATTCTTAAGATTTTTTGATGTGTGAGTAGTTAAGCTAATTGTTCTGTATTCTTCACATTTATCTGCTCCTGCTTTTCTTGGTATCATGACAATAACATTCTTTTTGAAGTCTGACTGAACTTCTCCTTTTTCGTAAATATTACACACCAGTTTGTATAATCTATCTATCGTTTGCTCACCTGCACTGCGTAGTAATTCTACAGGAATCTTGTCTACTCCAGGAGGCTTTCTGCCATTCAAATTGTTTAATACTTTATTAAATTCAGATCTCAGTATTGTATCTCCCTTTTCATCCTCTCTGACTTTCTCTTCTTCCTCTATAATACTAATTTCTAATTCATTTCCTCTGTATAACTCTTCAATATATTCCAACTCCTATCAACCCTTTCTTTCATATTGTAAATTGGTGTACTATCTTTATTTAACACATCATTAGATTTTAATTTATGTACCTCAACATTGTCCTTAACTTTCCTGTATGCTCCGTCTATTTTACTAATGATCATTTCCTATTCCACTTCTGAACACTTTTCTTTAAACCACTCTTCTTTCGCTAATTTACACTTCCTGTTTATAGTATTTCTTAGTTGTTGATAGTTGCTTTTACCTCCTTCATCACTAGCATTCTTATACTTTCTATGTTTATCTATCACTACAATATATCCTTTGATATCCAAGGTTTTCTACCAGTTCTCATTATTCCGCCTAAGTTCACTTCTGTTAATTTAAGAATATTTTTTTTAATTCTCTCAATCTTCTTCTATATTTTCTACCGTATCGTTTTTACTCAGACTTCTTGCGATGTCATCCTCAAAAATCTTCTTTACCTTCTCTTCCTCAACCTTCTCTAAATTCCACCGATTCATCTGACACCTTTTCTTCAGGTTTTTAAACTCCAATCTACATTCCATTGTCACTAAATTGTGGTCGCTGTCAATTTCTGCTCCAGGATATGTTTTACTGTTGAGGGGTTGATTTTTAAATCTTTGTTTAGCCATGATATAATCTATCTGATACCTAATAGTATCATCAGGCTTTTTCCATGTGTATATTCATTATCTATTATGATTTTTAAACTGGTTGTTGGCATTTACTAAATTATACTTCGTGGAAATCTCAATATGTCAGTCCCCTCTTGCCTGCTCTTTATTTGATGTTGGGTAAATTATTCTAAAATCACTTAACCAAAAGTTTTTTTCCTCTTCCCACTGAACCTCATTAATTTCTACTACCTTTACATTTCCCTCTTTAAATTTTCTAACCCACCAACCTTTTTTAGACTTCTAACATTCTACACTTCGACTCATAGAATGTTATTTTTTAATTTTCTGGTGATTCCTTCCTAAGTAGTCCCACTTGGAGATCTGAACAGGGGACTGGTTTACTTCTGGAATATTTTACCAAAGAAGGTACTTCCATATTTGTTATATGAAAATGCAGAGAATTACATTTTCTTGGAAAAAACAGTCGTAGTTTTCCATTGCTTTCAGGTTCAATACATAGGAATGACTAAATAAATAAATGTTTTATTAAGATTGTTACTTAATAATACATTATGCAGGCGATACAAGGAATATGTAGGTATGCTACTGCATGGATAATTAAAGTAACTGACAGAATTGCTTGAAAAGTAAAGAACCCTAGGAAGCCCTTGATCAGAGCAGTATCAGAGTAACTGTATCAGTAAATAGAAATGATAATTGGTTTAAGGCCATTTAACCCAAACAATTACAATAAATACAAAATATATAATGATAGTGATTCAGGCTGATAATTTTTAACTCCTGAAACATCTCAGGGAGTAGCATCCTGGGAAATGAAGGATGTAAAGTA
Organism: Lycorma delicatula; assembly: GCF_047948215.1. Taxonomy (NCBI): domain Eukaryota; kingdom Metazoa; phylum Arthropoda; class Insecta; order Hemiptera; family Fulgoridae; genus Lycorma; species Lycorma delicatula. The sequence continues at coordinate 162,707,707 of NC_134455.1, read as the reverse complement.
AGATAAAAACCACATTCAATAAATTAGAGATACACATGTTAGGAACATGGTGCTTTTTTGTGCATGCTATTGGCATTTTTTTTTTAATGGTTCTACTAATAAAATAAACTAGTGATACAGATATGTAATAAATACATAACGTGATTGCTGTAAACAACAATTTTGAGGTCGTTATTGAAAAATATTTGTATATATATTATATATAAATTTTAAGCAAGAATGCAGAAAATTTTGGTTTATTTTAGTAGTATTACTTAAAATTAATCAGCAGAGAATTTTTAAAAAATTCCATTAAATTGGTCTGTTTTTCTTAATCTTAGTCCAATATTTAAGGCAATTTTGAATACTGCCTGTATCTAAAGATTCCCCTCCCTTCTGAATTGTGAGCGCTATGTGAGGTACACTTGATGGTGACTGACATCTCATTGCATCTAAATGGGCAAAATTTTCCTTTGGGGGATTACTCCCGAAGGTTCTTCTGCCTTGCCCACTGATGGATATTTCTTCCTTTTCTGCTATTGAGACAATTGTGTTTTATTTGAAAATAGCTAGATATTTCATTAAAAATGGCAGCAGAAGCATGTGTGATATTTTCTTGTTGGGTGGAGTAGTCTTACATAAAATGAATTCCGTTGCATCGTGATGTAGTGATGGAAGTAGATTTTGTTATTTATCATAAATTTTACATAGATTGCTTATTTATAAATAAAACATTTGCGAATGTTAATTTTGTATTTAATAAGTGCCAATCTATAAGATACATATTTATTGGCATCAAGCAATGATCTGACTGCTTATTTTGTACCATGTAAACCTGTTCTAAATTTGAATTCATTTCTGAATAGGGTCAAGTGATATTTTATTTCAGAGGAAAATATATTTAGGCATAATTAATATTTAATAATGTTGAAAAGCTTTATGATCTATTACGAATTTCAAATGAAACACTGGTTTAAATTTTTAGCAAATGATAGCTTAGCTGCAAAAACTTAATATCCCCAAATAAATCATAGGCACGAGTGGTAGAATCTCAGCCTTTTATCTGGATGTCCCGGGTTCGAATCCCGGTCAGGCATGGCATTTTCACACATGCTATAAATCATTCATCTCATCCTCTGAAGCAATACCTAACGGTGGTCCCGAAGGTAAAAAAAAACAAAACAAAAAAACAAATTATAGTGTTGCCACACCCAAATAAATCACAAATAAGAAAACACGCAGTTATCAATGCATCTACACAGTTTTGATAGAAATCAAAAGCACTCCAAATATTTTGTCCATATTCTGTTTACAAACATTAAAATTCTACTTGTGTTACTGGATGTAAAAAACGCATTTGGATCTGTGCCATGGCTGGCGATTATTGATGCTCTAATAAACATGAACATCAGTGATTATATTGTAAATCAGATTAATCAGTACTTACACGATAGACATACTGAGGTCAAGACTGTTGAGGGCACGGTAAATTTTCAGATGTTTGGCGGCGTTCCACAGGGGTCCGTTCTAGGACCCATACTCTGGAATGTTTTCTATGATGGAATATTCAGGCTTCCTTATCCGGAAGGACTGAGGATTGTCGGCTATGCAGATGACGTTGCGGTACTGGTGGAGGATAGGGAAGTGGACCGTCTTGAAATTAAGGCAAATCAGGCCTTACAACTATTAGACGAATGGTTAGATAACAACCAACTCCGAGTAGCACCAGCTAAGTCAAAATGCATTTTGCTCTCTGGTAGGAGAAGGGTCAGAGGAATAAATATAGAAATAAGGGGGGAAATTATTCGTGAAGTCAGTAACGTCAAATACTTGGGCGTATTCATAGATAAGAGTCTAAAGTACGGTTATCACATAGATATGATTTGTCAAAAGGTGGCCCCTACAATTAAGGCTCTAAGAGGTCTGTTTAATAACCACTGTGCACCGAAACTGGTGGTCAGAAGGTTGATCACAACAGCAATGATGTCATCTATCTTATACGCGGCACCAGTCTGGGGCACTGCAATGAATGTACAACGCAATAAACGCAAACTTAGTAGCGTGCACAGAGTAGCACTAATACGATTTGTCTCAGGATATAGAACAATTTCCTATGATGCGTTATGTGTCTTAGCTGAAACGCCTCCCATTGAATTACAGATAAAAGGTCGAAGCATGAGGGCGGCAGGTGTGCCAAGAGCCGAGGTAGAAGACACAGTTGTTAGCAACTGGCAAACCGCATGGTCATCCGCTCAAACAGGTGAGTGGACAAGGAGACTTATTCCCAATCTGAAAGAGTGGTTGGGTAGGGAGAAAGTCGGACTAAATTTCCCACACCACTCAGTTGATGACAGGACATGGGTCGTTCGGGAAATACCTTAATAGAATCGGGAAAAGGCAGACGCCAAGGTGTCCGTACTGTCAGGAAGAAGACGACGCGGAACACACCGTATTCAACTGCTATAGATGGGAGGGTCTCAGACATGAAATAAGGCATAATAACCTGAGACCTGACAACCTGGTTAGCTGGCTAATGCAATCCAATAACAACTGGGATTGGTTTTCCAATTTTGCGAGCACCGTCCTCAAATCTAAAGAGGAAGAGGAGAGGCATCACAGACGATAGGCGTGAAGATAGGGCAGGGAGGACAGTCCCACCCCGGAGGGCCCGTATGCTTAGGTATGCGGGTTCTGGTGATGGGGTGGGAACTCCTGGGGTTGCTTGAAAGGGATAAAGAAAAGACCGAGTCCCGGCCGGCGGTGTCGGTTCCTGGGGGCGCTTCGGTGCTTGCTGGGGCTGGCGCCGCCGGTTTGAGGCAGGCATAAAAGAGTAAAGACCGAGACCCGGTTCTCTGAGTGTGGGGGGGGACGGCATACCCGGACCTTCCCTTACGTGCGGAGGATTAGAGGCGGGCAGCAATAAGAAAAGATCCGGAACCGGGTGGGCTGATCTACCATGCCGGACGTACAGCCGGTGGGTGGGGAGGCCCCCTTAGAGTCACAAGGACCTGGACCTGGACCTGGGCCGTGTATACTTGAGTGGATGTCCGGCCCAGGGATGTAGTGGGGAAAAAAAAAGAAAAAAAAAAACATTAAAATTCATTCAACTATCGATTTTCTTGAATTGTTTGAACTACTAGTGAGGAGTGCCTCTGACAGCTTATTAACTGAGCTTTTTGATTTGAAAGAAGTAAATAACTTGATTGACTGCTCTATCAAAATTGCAAAAAATAGAAACATGGTTTATTTTAATCTATATTATTTAAAATATTGCTGTACAATTTTTCATTTGTGGTGAAAATTTATTAATTATTTAAACTTTTTCAAAACTGTAGAAAAATAAATGCACTATAAAATAAACAACTATATAAATTAATGTAATAACTGTTAAATTTAAATATATTGATTAATAAATCAATGTATTTAAGTTAAAAAAAAAGATAAAAAAGGAAAGAAGATGAAGTAGTCTGATTCGAACCTTCCCCTAAGATTCAAATATTTCATTAATTAAACTTTTATTTGGCTATAACTCTGAAATCAATGAAAATAAATACCATTTATGAGATGTCGTTGAAATTCTCTCAATGAGGGTTTATTACTGCAGTTAAGAAAAAGTCCAAAATTCAAAAAAATTTATATTTTGTGTTTTTTTTGGGCACTTTTGGTTCAGTTGATTGCAATCCAAAGGAGAGGTGCACAACTAGATGTTACAACAGTCCTAAATCCAACATTTTAACATCCTACAGCAAATCGTTTTTGAGTTACATGAGATACATACATACATGCACGGAAACAAGTGAAAATGGATTCAGGGTTGGTCAAAATTGATATTTCTGTTGAAGTCTGAAAACCGAAATTTTTCACAATCATAATACTTTCTTTACTTTGTACAAGGAAATAAAAAGAAGCAAGTTAGTTTATAATTTTGTAAATCAAGTTTACCAATACATTTCTTATCAACAGAAATAATTGAATTGAAGGTTTTAAAGTAACTGGGAAAGACTGCCATTTGTGAATGTTAAGTAATTAGATTTGTAAGGACAATAATATTAGCTGATATTGAACATTATTAAAACAGAAGTAGGAATTCCTTAGTACTAATTGAATTTTTACTCTTTTTGTTTAAAAGGTAAGTTACAACTTCTAGGGAATTTTAAAACAAAAATATTAAATTCTCAACTAAAATTACTTAGTTCAGTCACCCAGTTTTAAATACTGTTGTCAATATTGGAAATACCGCATAAGAATAAAAGGCCTGCTTACCAAACTGACTTAACAGATCACTTTTTTTTTAATTTAGATATAACTGGAAAAATTACATTAAAATTTCCACATATTTTAAGATCACATCTATCAGAAAATTTGAAAAGTGTCTGGCAGCCTATTTAGAAATATCTCAAAAGCGTTAGATGTAGTTCTATTAAATGTCAAATTTAACTTAAGATCTGAACATTGAATTGAACAACATTCTAAATTAATTTTCTTCCTTGAATGTTTAAATTCATATAGCTTTCAATTTTGTTAAAAAATGGTCTCAAAAAATTAGACTGTTATTTTTATTTAATGTTCTATATAAAATTACAGGAAACTTGAATCTAATTTCCCTAATTTAAAGTAGCCTTTGCATTGGTCAGCCAGGTTCTCTAAAATATTCAAAATCTGCTGACTACCAGATAAATATTCAAATTTCTTCAGTTTTATTTCTAAGCTGCTTAATATTTTAATGGGAATAGTTCAGTGTTTGTTATGAAAACTTGGGTCATTTGTTTGCAGAGATCATGTGTATTCAATTTTTTATCACTATTTTTATTACAACTATTATGAGTATTATTATGGAGTGAGTATTCTGATTTAGTGTGTTAAGTTGGGTCAGATTATTCCCACCGGAAGTATGGAAAGAACTAAAGAGTGAAGTAATTTCAATGATGGAAATAGATCTATTATGGAAAAAGATGTTTTTCACTTGAATTTACATTGTTACGCTAAATTTAAATGCAACTCATAACACATTTTCCAAATTTGTACAACATTAACTTTTTTTTATTTGTCATTGAAATTTGAACACTTACTAAAAAAAAAATATGCTTTAATATTACACTATTTCAATTTTTAGACTTTTGTGACTTTCTAGCCACACCAGACTGATCATATTCAAATCTGATGGCCTTATATGATATACATATTTTTTTGCCAGAATTTATTATTTTATTATTATTCATATTGTCATGAAGGAGTAGTTGTAGTTGTTACACAGTCTACATTACTTAGGAAGAAGTAAGCTTTTAAAGAGTGAAGGAAATTTTTGTCATTCATTGCATGATTTCACCCAATATAGATTACTTCTTCATATGATCATGGATATTAATGTTTACATTAATAAATACATTTTTTGATTTATCTCTTCATATTCTTATGTATGCAGAGAGAGAGAGAGAAAGAGAGAGTGAGAGAGGGAGAGAGAGCGAGTATAAAAAACAGTTTTAAACATCAGTGCAAGAAAAAAATTCCTTAAACATATGTCTAGAAATAAATGCTTTTTAATCTGTCTATCCATTACTCCATGTTTGTAAATTCCAGATTAAGTTGAGATATTTTAATGAAATCTTTTTAAACTAATATTATCAATGACTTAAAAAGTTATAGATATTTTGAGTTCATAATTTCCAAAATGATGGCCTGTTAATTTTTAACTCCACAAGAATGGTGTTAAAACAGCTATTGGTATTAGGAAGTAATTGTTTGCTAGCTAAAATTATAAGGACTTTATTGTGAACAAAATGACATCTCAATTTTTATAAATCAGTCTTCAAATAGCTGATGTGTCCATCAGCTCTTTGAGAGTTAAGTAGACACTGCAAGATAGTTTCAGTTATAAATCAGCCTATAATTAGCATAACCTTCCTAATCACAATAATTAAATATTGGAGATCAGAAAATATTGTGTTCCATGAGGGCCCAAAAATACTCAGAAAATTGTGGAGTTTAATCTGTGATTTTGTGATAAGTTTGATGGGTCTAATATTTTTTAGGAAAAAATCACCACTGTGCATTAACAGGAGTCATCATGAAATTTACTAATGAATTGGATGGCATAAATGAGACTGCTAGCTGTAACAGTACAGTGCAACAGCACACACAGGAATTGTATGTAATAGTTTTAATATTGGATAAACTTCAGAAAAGTATAATTTCTTTTATAAAAAAAAACAAATTTAAAAAGGATTCACTTTCTATGAAAAAAAAGTTTTTCTTTATGGAAATAAACTTTTGGAAAATCTTTTCAGAACTACTTTGAAATTTCTTCCTAACTCATTTTACAATAGTAAAGAAATCCTTTTAGTATGTAGTCGATTAGAATATTTGATCTGAATTGAGTCTGATTGTTTTTATCAGATTTAATGTGTTTTAAGTTTTGTTATATTCAGCTGTGTTAAGTTCATGGTTTCACTTTTCATTACCAAAACTTATTCTCTTTGGATTTTTAAAATTAATAAAAAAATATATAATCTCCCTGTATCATGTATTGATTATTCATTGTTACTGATGAAGAGTATAATCAAATGATAAAACACAAATTAATTTAAAGAAACCAGTGTACTCCTATTTTTGAATTTTTTAACTTCTAAATTAATAAATGATAAATAATGAAACATGTACCTATGTGTCAATTTAGAGACAAAAAATTATTGAAATTGTCATTCAGCATATTATTCCTAAATTGCATCCACTTTCACAACTTGGCTATAAGCTACATTACTTGACTTGTGGATGACTAGATTTGACGGAATACTGTATCCCTACTGGCAACCACCGCCATTAAATCACAGGAAAGATTAAATTAGACAAAATGCTAACAAAGAAAAGAAATGAAGTGCATTTATAGTTGCAAAGGCAAGTTTTGCCTTTTTTATTTTTGTCTTGAGAAAACTTCTGGTAAAGTTTTCATGATGTCAATTGATAGTTGTATGACTTTTTGATCTTTCTGTATATGTGTTGTACTTGCACAAAACCAGAAATTATATACCATGTATTAAGTTAATTTAAATTAAATACTTTAGTACGGTAAAATCATGATATTATAAATACATGTTAAAAGCTTTCATAAAATTGAGTTACACTTTGTCAATTTATTTTATGATGAAATTGGCAAAAGTTGTAAAATATTATCTAACTTATCATCAGTTTAAATTGTTAGTAATTTCTTTTATTTGCTCAAACAGTAAAATGTTTTGTTGAATTTTTCATATGTGAATATTGAGGTATCCACTTTTAATAATATTATATTTTACTTCATATGTTATTGATTTACATGAAGTATTTCCAATATGATTCCATGATAATATTCTTTCTTCTTTCTGTTTTTAGAAATGATATGCAGTGATATTTTGATAATTTCACCAGAACAGTATCCTAATTATAAATATGGTGCTTCAGGGCTCTGTTCTACAAGCAATCCAGGATATACCTGGTGATACCAAAGCTAAGAAACTCAAGTACATTTGTGAAAAAGGAAATGAAATAGCAGATAAAGGAACAGGCTGGGAATCTGTTCCTGAGTCAGTGCACTATCTTGTAAATGTTGAGGTCTCAAAAAGATTGAAAGAAAGTGAACATATCATCAAACTGCTGAATTGCGAGGATGCATATTTAGTTAAACGTGTATTGTATATTGATAATTTGTTTTCAGATAAATGCAATTTGCTTAGAAGTTTTGACTATTTCTACCAAGAAATCTTGTCAAATGTTTCAGTAGAAACTCGTAACAGAGTTATTAAAAAAGTTGCAGATGATCTCATGGGTAGAGACCCAAAATTGGCAGAGGAATTCTTCATAGGGATGACAAGAACTTACGGTGTAAAATCTGCTTTAAAAATTTTACTATCTTGTAGTGAAGATTTTATTTATGATCAGATTATGAAGTATAAAATAATTCTGTATGTAGATCTTGTAAAAGAATTGTACATTAAGCATCCAAGTATTGCAATAAAATATTTGAAGTTGAGTATTTATAATGAAAATAATGTAAGACGTAAATTACATGATGTTAGAATAGAAAATTATGTTAATTTTCTTCCATACTTGATCAAAGATCACTTTGAAGAGTTTTTCGAATTGTATAATTCTAGTAATTCCTGTAAATCAATTCGTCTAAGTAAGAAGAAAACAAAATTTTTTCTCAAAAAAGGATTAGCACTTTTGAAAGAGGAACCTAATAATTATCTGCAAATATTAAATCTGGAATTGGTCACAAAGAGATTAAGAGCTGAAGATTTTCATGTTGTTATAGCTGGAATGTTTCCTGATGAAATAAAAGACTACAAAGTTGATGATATATTTAACCTGCTTAGATATTATTCCAGCTCAAAAAAAGTGCCATTAATCAGATCAATTTTTAATGAGATTTATGGAGATGATCTGTATAATTTTCCAGAGAAGGTATCAGCTGACATGTTGCTTGTACTTCCAACAGATGACCGTATAAGATTGGCTAGGTTAAAACTTGAGCAAGATCCAGAACCACCTGCTGACTTTAAAACATCATGGAGATGTTATTTATCAGCTGAAGAAGCTATTCCTTTGTTAAGAAAAGAGATTTCTGAAAGCTCTTCTGATGAAGATCGCTTGAAGTTATTAAAAGAAATGATTTATGTGTGTAAGGTGAATGATAACAAAGCAGCTTTATTAAAAGTACTTAATTATTTTGTACAGAGGCATAAGAATGAAGCTGAACCCATTTTGTCATCAATACTTCGTAATTTACATTCAGAATATGAGCTTTATAAATTAGATAAGGAACACTGGAAAGTGTTAGATGATTTTGTTAAAAGATTACATGTTAAAAATTATTTTTCATGCATTAATTGTATTTTAGAAGATGGATTCTATTATAAACTACAACATGAGCTACCAATAGATGAGTACATTACACTTTGCCTTCAAATGAATTTGAAATCAAATTGTTGGCGCAATTGGAATTATCTAGAATCCTACCCCAATTATGAAAAACTTTGCTTGGAAAAGTTTTTAAATATGATAGGAGTAATATATCCAGATCATGATGATATTTGGAAAAAACAAAGCAAGGTGTATATTTTAGACTCACTGATTTCAAGTATTGGTTATTTCAATACCAGAAATAAACATAATGAAAATATTAGCTCAATCGATATAAAAGAGCATCCTTGGATTATGAAAAATATTGAATGTTTACTTAAAGATGAAAATTCTGATGTTAGTTATCTGAAATTAACACTAAAATCTGTTGATATTGAATTGTATAATACTTGGTTTAAAGATGATAACTGTGAGCCTGAATACTTGGATATTAGAAGCATAAAAATAATTAATATCTTAAAAACAGACTATATAAAAATACTTAGAGACTGGGAACACTATTTGTCTGCTTCTTTGAATTTTATATGGTCCAAACAAGCACAGAATTTTGTCAGAAGTATTCGTTGGTACAAAGATATTCCTATTAATTTTGCTGAACGCTTATTAAAAATACTGGATGAGACTAAAACTTCTAAAGCATCAACTATGTTGGGATTTTTGTTAGATGGACCATTATTTGAAAAGATTATTGACCCATTGATACCATTTGAACCAAGTATTGATACTGAAAAAGATGATATGAAAAATGAATATGAAATAGTATGTAATTGCTTGCAAGGTATTTTAAAATGCAGTCCACCAGTTTCCTTTAACATTCTGAAACGACTCTGCACTAGTGATTATCTCTTACAGTTAATTAAAGTGTTATATGCTGTAGCACAAAAAACTAGTGTAAGAGAGGTAATAAGGTTTGTAGAATATTTAGTAAATCAGTGTGTTTCTGTAAAAAAGCATGGAATTTACTTAATGTGTTTAACAGTTTCACTTGAACAAAAATGTAATTTTCTCTTTAACGCTTGGAAATCTGAGTCACATAAATCAATAAGTAATATTTTGTTGCTTAAAATAAGACATTCTTTTATTGATACACCAAATGATCAAACATGGAATATTATTCAAGTTTGCTTCCAAGATCAGATGGTGGTTGAAGAAAAGGTTCTTCGACGATTAGCAATTTTGGATGGAATTCCAGATGAATATGTGGTTCCCTATATCAAAGCAGCTATTACCTCTTTCGAACAACTCAAGATTGAAAAAAAACAAAGTTTGCCTAAACATTTAATTATGTGTATATTCAATCGGTTAAAAGAACCATTTAAAGAAATCCTGCCGGTAGATTTTCAACAAGAGCTGATAAAAAGATATTTTTTTAATGCTAGATTGGACTCTGATATTGCAAGGATCAATTCAGAATTTATCTTTAAAGTTTATTTAACTGACTCGAGTGAAGGTTCCAGACTATCCTTCTTTTCTCAATACCTTATTAATTTCATTAAAGCTAGTTGCAATGAATCTGATTCAAAGAAACTTATATTTTCTCCTGCAAGAGAACTTATAAGTGAATTAATTAAATTGTATCTGAGGGAAATAGGTTCTGGTTACAGATATCCACAATTAACTAAAGTTTTTAAGGAAGCTCTTGGACAAATTCTGCTTCCTCATGAATGCTCAGATGATTTTCTACGGCTCACCTGGACTGAGATATTTGAAGATACTGAAGTTATTAAAGATTTTACGCTAATGGTAGCTGAGCGTCTTGATTTTTTAATCTCGCTGTTTGGAAAAGAATTTACTCTAATTATAGCTTTATCATTGAATGAGTTTCTTCATCTTTGTTACACTAAAGATAATTTATTTGATTTCATTGACGGAATTACTGAAATCAAAGCTGTGAGTACCTTTACAGTTGCTACAGTATTGTTTTTAAAAAATAGTTCTTGTTTTTCTTCTTCTACAGAATATTTAATCGTAAAAAAGTTAGGTCAGCTATGTATTCCCACAGTTCAAGCAGTTATTAATAGTGAAATCTATATTAAAAAACTGAGTTGATTCAGTAAGTTGTACATGGATACAGTAAGTTCAACATCCAAGATGAGTTGTAAGGGATTTGTATGAATATTTTTCTAATAGTTCAATTTTCTATTTATATTATAGTTCTGAATTTGTGATTTCCTGCTATTTTCATGAAATCTTAATCTCTGAATGTTACAGTCTGTCAAATGAAATTAAGTGGTGGTAAAAAAACAAGTGTTGTTTAATGAAGCATGCATTCTCTCCACTGCAATGCTTAAATAAAAATTGTAAAAAAAAGAATTTATTTCATGTCTATATGTTGATTATTTTAGTATATCATTTTGAAAAAAAAATTTTGAATAAAATATTTCTAATGATGGCATTAAAGATTGTTTATTTTCTTTCTATTCCAGTGTGCTTTATAGTAAATCATATTTGTACAGCCAGTTTATCATATTTGTACATTTGTTTATCTTAAATGAATACTTCTAATCCGGTGTAACGTTTTAATTACTATTATTATTTTGGTGATTATAATTCTGGGGTGATTTATGTTGCTTATTCTTGTGCTGTATTCTTAATCCATTGTTTTGGCTGCTTGTTATATTTGCCACAAACTCTATTTAAATTAAGAAATGAGAAATCAGTTTATTCATTGCATCCAGTTAAGCTATTTTTATAATCCTAAGCAGTTTTCATTGCTTTGTTTATTTAAATTTTATATGTACTTTACTGTGTGCTAGAATTGGTTATGACAATCAATGCAATTTTCTGTTTTTTTTTTTTTTTTTTAATTACTTAATAATAACCAGTAAGTATTATTAAGTATCACAAAAAAATAATCTTCTACTTTCTGGAAGCATGTTTTGAATAAAAGATCAGACGAACCTCGACTTCAGTCTACAATACTGAGTATATGATTTGATTATTTCCCATCAATCGTGTTTTAAGATCATTGTGCATAGTAAGGGATCTGAATTTAGAATAGTGATGCATAGAGCAACTGAAAAATATCATAAAGTACATCAACTTCAAATTTCCATTCCAAAAAGAAAATATATTGTACAGAGATGCTTGTCTGTAAGCCACCCAGCTAATAGTAATATTAGTTATTGTGAATAATAATAAATGCTATCCAATTTTTTAAAATGTCACTATACAGGTACTACAACTAAAAATTGGAAATTATTAGCGTAAAGAATTGGAAACCGTAACTAATGTAAAGAATTGGAAAAAATATTATTAAAATAAAAAACTAGCTGAAATCACACTCTTTGGTTAGTTTTACCTGCTATGAAGCCCAAAAGAATGTAACGCAGAGCTCTGGCTGCTTACGTTGACATTTTTAGTGGATTTCCAAAGAATTTGTAGAAATTGAGACTGTACCTAGTTATACTTTCTAAGGGGGCGTCAGGGGGAGCAGAACAACTTATCTTTATGTTGTGGTCTCCTTAACATGATTCTGGAATGTTTATATACATATGTATGTATAAAATGTTTTTGTTCACTCTACCAGATGCAAATCTTTACCAATTTTGATGAAACTTTTTAGGGTGATGTAAAACTATTGGGAATAGAGCTCTACTGATTTTCAAGTGAATCGGTTCACAGGAACCACAGTTAGAGATAAAAATCTGGGTTTTTGGGTCATTTTCAAGGTTTTTATGTTGTAACTTGAAGGGTGACAAAATTAGCTTTTTGTGAGAACCACCAGGTGTGATGTGGTATCCGAATGATCACAAAACATCAACTTTGTAGCCCAAATCAAATCAGATTTTTGCAAGCACTGCTAGGTGTGAACTAATTTCACTATAATACTTCACAATAATCCAAAATGTGATCTGCATGAAATAAAGGAGTTGCGCTCCAAAAAACCAGTTTTGAAGTTTTAATTGTTTTGGGCTAATTTGAACCTTTTATTTTTTGCAAGCATGGATTGAAAACCACACAAATTATGGGTAACAACTTCAAGGTGGGTTGTTAGTTAGTAGCAATGTTAAACAATTGATGCAGTCTCAACCCAGCAACTATGTGAAAAGGAGGAAGAAAAAAACACAAATGTACAAATATAATAATTTATTTATTGGAACAATACACAGTACCTCGCAGTATATGAAAGAACAAATGATAAAAACATAACATGAAATACAGAAAACACTGAAAGCAATATTATTTGCAGAAATCATTACAGTAGTGCAACATCCTTTCTTTCTTAACTAAAACCAGAAATCTTCTCTTCTGATTCACTTATTGTGACAGAGTTTTTTTTATTACTGCAAATGTTAAACCATAATTATATTTTTTAGTACTTTGAATCTAGATTATTTAGGAAAGTTAATTTTATCACCAAAACAATCCCTTTTTTATTATAATTGATAATGCTGTATAAATTTGTATTGTGTAACTGAAAAAAAGATCAAAATTTCATACATTTAGTAAGATTTACAAGTGCATAAATAACCAAATATTCTCAAATAAATAAATAAATATATATATATATATTTGTAATGATCTAATGTGACATAAAATGGTGGTAAGGAGCTATAGTGAAAGCAAAGCCTTGACTGTAAAAAGATGTTCATAAAGGATTTTGTGGGGTTTTTTATGACTAGGGCCTTTTTAAGTTCATGCTGTACATTAAAATGTTAATATTGTATATTAAAACAAACTTTTGAAGAAAAAGTTAAAATTTTTTTTTACAATATTATAACGATTTCGTTATATTAATTTTGTTATTTTGTGCCATCCTTAGCATTGCCACTCTTAGCAATCGTAGTTAACGCGTTTCGCAGTATCTCTATCTCAAAACTACTTTTAAGCACTCTGCTAAAAGTGGTTTTAAGTAAAACCAAAAAGAGTTAAAGTAGTTTTGAGAATGGAGGTACTACAAAATGGATCTACTACGAATGTTAGAGTGACAATCTAGAAGGGGAAGAAAATAACAATCAAATCAATTATGATAATCCTAGCGGAAATATGAAACGTTGTGAAAACTTTAACCTGGCCAAGCTGAGTACGTTAGTGAAGAAATTTGAATTGAATATTAGGAAATCCTAGTAAAGGCAGTTAGTTACTTTTTTACGGATTTGAACACTAGATCGTGGATACCGGTATTCTTTGGTGGTTAGGTTTCAATTAACCACATATCTCAGAAATGGTCGATCTGAGACTGTAGAAGATTACACTTGTGCATATCATCCTCATTAATCCTCTGAAGTAATACCTGACGGTGATTCACGGAGGCTAAACAGGAAAAAAAAGTTTTAGGAAATTAATAAGTTGATAGCCAATATTTGGTTTGAAAAATGGTGTATGAAAAATAACGTTATTCCGACTTATGATAAAATCATGAACAATTCAAATAATTACTCTTCGACAAAGGTAATTATAAAAGTAGAAAAAAATTGGGAAAAATTGAAATCAAAACATTATATATTAAAAAGAACAACCTTAATAAAGAAAATTATAAACCTATACTTAATGTTTAGTAAACATTTTTTAACAGAAACCTTGAATACAATAATAGAAAAAAACAAAGACAAAAATAAAAAATTAATTAAAGAAAAAATGTGGCAGACGTAGTAGGAAATTAAAAATATTAAAATGCAGTAACAAAAATAAAAAGAAAAGAGTGAATGGGAAGAAAAATTGTACATTTTATGATAGGGTAATCAATTAAACAAAAATACATTTAGTTGAAGAGAAACAAAACTTATTAAATAAACGATTAAAACGTAATATACGGGAGTGCAAAAAGTATTTTTGAGAATGAAGAAAGGAGTTGAAAATGAATGAAGAACCGACGTGCCTTCCCCTTATAAGATCCAAATATTTCATTAATTAAAATTTTATTTGGCTATAAATCTGGAACCAATGAAAATAAGTACCACTTATGATAGATATAACGTTGAAAAGCTCTCAGTGGCGGCTTATTACTGAAGTTAAGAAAAAGTCCAAATTCAAATTTTTTTTTGAATTTTGGGCTTTTTTTGGACACTTTGGTCCAGACGATTGGATTCAAAAGGGAAGGTGCACAATTAGATGTTACAACAGTTCTAAATATAAAATTTCAATATCCTACGGCTAATCGTTTTTGAGTTATGCGAGATACATACGTACGCACAGATGTTATGCCGAAACTAGTAAAAATGGATTCAGGGATGGTCAAGATGGATATTTCCATTGAAATCTGAAAACCAAAATTTTTCGCGATCTCAATATTTCCTTTACTTCGAACAAGGAAGTAAAAAAGGTTTTATTATTTGAATATCACTGGATTAAAAAAAATGATGAGGACACCACATGGCTTCCTTGTATGTCTATTAAATTACATATACACATTTTTGCTGCACTTCATTTAAACTTATTTCATTTGAAAGTGAGATACGATCCTCCAGTTCTTTAATGAAAGTGGATACTTACACAATTACTAAAATATTAGTTTTTATAAACATCAAATATTTACACAATTGTTAATTCAACAATCTTACCTGAAATATTAGGTTAGAATAAAAGTCTCTTTACTCTTTAAATAAATTGTTTACCAAATAATCCAATAATAAAAAATCCCTTTCGGTATGCCGGAAGGTGGAGGTAGATTTCATCGGTGCTAAGTAGGGGATAAAAAAGATTTTCACCTTAAAGTTAAGAAAAACTTCAAATTTACTCAATACGACAATGGTTGCATGTGAAAAAAATTGCACGTGTTTAGCATACAAGCCCCATCTTCTTACAATTCCTGCAACATCTTCATCATCCCTTGCCGTAAAGGTTGGTCATATCAAAAACTGTTTCAGACAAAAGTGTTAGGTAATGTGTAAAGTACTAATGACTACTTTAAACCGATTCGATACTGTGCCTGTTAAGGTAGATATGATCTTTTTTGTTTTCGAAACCCCATTTTTTTCACCCCCTGGGCCAACGGTTGATGATATCAAAAAACTTTACGTAGATAAGTTTTAGGCCCTTATCCAAAGAATAGTAAGAACTTTAAATGAATTTGGTATTTTACT
The DNA here is from genome assembly GCF_047948215.1 of Lycorma delicatula. Classification (NCBI taxonomy): domain Eukaryota; kingdom Metazoa; phylum Arthropoda; class Insecta; order Hemiptera; family Fulgoridae; genus Lycorma; species Lycorma delicatula. The sequence continues at coordinate 162,691,808 of NC_134455.1, read as the reverse complement.
TAATAAGAATGTTATAGTGATATTTGGTTTTTCGAAAAAGCCCACCATTCCACCCCCATGGTCTGATTTTGGCCATTAACGAACTCGACCGAGATTTTTGGTTGTTATATTTTATGTATCAATTTGAAAGTGATTGGCGCAAAATTACGACAGTTATCGTGTCTACAAGAAAGTGAAATATATATATATACACAGAGTGTTTCTAAAATGGTGGGCTGGTTATGCTTTTTTGGATTCTACTTGTAAAACGAAATAAAAAATATCTGTAGGAAAAATGATAATTTCTCCTTCGTTCTCCCCCTGTCTGCCATTTTGTTATTGTTATATAAAAATTTGTATCTCAATTTCGGATAAAATAATCACATTAATATTTTGTAAGTGACTTTGTAATAAAGTTTTAAAATTAGTAAAAAATCAGGACTTAAATACCTTTGCAAATTACAAAATGGCGGCCATTTTTATTTTTCAGTCTGTTATATATCCATAAATATAAGTTTTATCAAAATGCTGTTTTTAAAACAACTACCAAGAGAAGACCGACTTTGAAAATGGTCCTTAAGGGTCAGGCGATAGTTTCGAAGGCTGCCATAAAGTATCTTGGTGTATGGGTGAATGCGAGGTTTCGCTTTGGCACTTATGTTGTTAAGACTTAAGACATGCCAAAAGCCAGAAAAGGTGAGGCGGCTGATAGCTTGTTTGCTGCTGAATAACGGGAATCCAGCCAGCAGAGGAGGAGGCTGCTGTCTGGCATCATGTCCTCTGTGCTACTTTATGATGCCAAAGTCTGGGGAGGAGTCACCAATATGGTAAATACAGGGGTGCTCTCGAAGTGATACAAAGAAGGAGCTGCATCTGAATCACAGCAGCGTACCGCATGGTTTCCCGCAAGGCTGCGGACGTCTTAGCAGGAATATTACTGGTAGAACTTGAGATTCTTTGTAGGAAGAGGATGAAAGAACAAGGTGGTCTAACACCCGCTGAGAAAAGGAGGTTGGCCAGTTCCATCATGGAGGATTTGAGAAGGGTGGAATGACAGAGGCGGTGGAATGACAGTGAGAGGGGGTTGATGTACGTACTGCATGATCAGGGACCTGCAGGGTTGGTGTGGGCATACCCATGGCTTGCTGGATTATTGTCTTGCACAGTTTCTGGCTGGCCATCAGAGGTTTTTAGGTTTGGACTTGGCTACTCTCCATGTTGTTTGGTTTGTGAAAGTGTGAATGAGACAGCATACCACATTTTTTTCAGCTGTCCCAGATTCGAGGATCATAGGAGCGAAGCACTGCATGCAATAGGCAGAAGGGATATGTTTTCACTGGAGGAAGTGCAACGGATCATATTTGAGAGTGCAAGTAATTGGGCGGCCGTAGCAATGTTGGCCAGAAAGGTAATGCAGGAGCTGTAGAGCTGTACGCCTGGGAGGAGTCCCGCAGGTGCGGGCGAAGAAGGGGTTGCTGGAGGGCGTTTGGGAGGACAGCTCTTGGCTGAATGGCTAGGAGGTCCCCCATATGTGTGGGGGTCCCCTGGGCGTGATGAGGTCAGGGGGCACTCCTCTTATGCATCCAATGGTGGCCTGTGGTAAGAAGTATGTGGTAAGTGTGTTTTGTATGTCAGTGACTGTTTATGAGCGTGTGTGTTGTTGAAAAATGTGTTTATGATGTGATTGTGTGTGTGTGTGTGTATGGTGTGCAACTGTGTGATGCTGTTGTATGCTGTAGTAAGTTTGATGAATGAGGTTGTTGTTAAGGGGATGGATGTGACTCATGATGTGTAGTTACATGAGCAGTTTATAGTTGCTGTTATGTTGTGTTGCATGTGTGGTGTGATTTTGCCTTATGTGATCTTGTTCATGTATGTGACTTTCTGTGTGGTGTTTGATTGCCTGTATGGGCGTATTACTCTCTTCCTGATGAAATGCACACCAGTTGCACCAGGAAGGGGGTAGTCAGGGGTAGAGGTTTAGTCGGTAGTGTGCAGGAATACATACACACCTAATATCATCTTGCGGAACCTGTTAGTGAGTCAGACACTGCTTCGATGCCTGTAAATGGCATTCCTCCACTTTTTTAAGAAAAAAAAAAAAATGTATAGTCAACTAAAAAGCAAACTCTCTCATTGTAATGTTTATGACCATGCAATATGTTAGAAAATGTTGTGATTAACTAACTGCTGTGTCAGTTTTGGTATATAAAAAATTTCTAGCATAAATATAAAAGGAACTGGCTAAACAGCAGATCTAGGTTTAGGGAACAGTATGTAATCAGGTGGCATAAACTACTCCAATATTATATGTAGTTGCAACTTTAACCTCTCAAACTCATAAAAATATACAAACAATTAATAATAATCTATTATTGAAATTTTCAAATGTAATTACTCAATAAGACACAAAAGTGGTTACAATGGTCAGCTGAATATAAATAGATGATAAGCTCATAAAATGAATAAGTTTCATTCTAAAATTTCCAAAGATATTTTTGCAGGTGTTAATAATAATACAAAAAATCAAAAATATACATATGATGTTAATATTCTTTCACATTAATTATTATAGTACAAACACTGCACTAAAGAACAAACCAAATTTTAAGAATTGCATTTTTTATATCAGATGTGCTGAAAAGCATATCTGACGTAAAAAAAACCATAGTCTATTTATAAGTATTTATTTCTATGATATTCAGTGCCCAGGGTGCCTAGATGAAAGCAGTTACATCATAAATCAGACATCTACCATAAAATCAAACCTCTAGTTTAATGGCAATTTCTGTCAATTTATCTTGATGTTCAAATTACTGTTTGAGACTTCTTGATTACAGCTATCAAAATAAGAATTACTATTGATATTTGCTTGAATTGTATTAAGCATATATTTTATTTATATATCCAACTAATTAAAAGTTTTATATCTTTCAAAAGATGAAAATCAAAACTCATCTTTAAAAGCAATACTATACCAACTGTAAAGATACTGATAGCTTCAACCAGTAACTTCATCATGAAAACAAACAACATTATCATAAGAAACATAAAGAGATTCATTCACCAATTAAGTTATAATTTAAGAAAAGTTTGATCCAAACAGAGAGACTAAAAATCAAGAAGCTACATCAATGTGGAATTTTTAACATCTTCAGATTCTCTAAATTTCTCAATCAAGTGAAATGTGGTGAGAAATCAACTGGATATTCATGAAACTACATAATTTATCTGAAGATTTTCTTGAAAAGTTTACAATTAACAATTTTTTATGTATATTAATTAATTTTTTTATTAGTTTCATGACAAGACTAAAACAGACTTATTTACTAAAACAGACTGAATATAATTTAGTTTTAATGAAATCATTAAATTATTGAATGAAGACAGGTAGCCTGCACTCTGAAATTGTATTAGTTAGTAAACTTGAAAACAAATCACTTCATAAGCTAAAAAGCTTGTGCATAGGAGTATGGAATGAAAATTTGTAGATTATAAAGATGTATTACCTGACTGGGGTTTGAAAATGGATGCATCGTTAGAATTCACATCTTGATGATAAGTTCATTTTCTTTTAATTCTTTGTGACCTTTCATTTACATGAAGGTGAAGTGCATCAGGAGTAGATTCTCAACCTGTTTATGTAACTACCATTTTATTTTCTCTTTGACAAACCTGTTTGAATTTCTTAGGTATTTCTCAGCTATTACCAATGTTTGAAGAAAGAATTCTGAAGCATCATATTCATAATTAACAGACTTTTCTTGGGAAATTAGCCTTTCAAAGTAAGATTTCATCTATTTTTGATGACAGAGGAAAAATATTCTCACAAACAGTGGTATATTATAAAATATAATATACCACTGTGGTATACACTGGTATATACTATACCAGTATAGTATATACCAGTGGTATACACAGGTATATACTATACCAGTATGGTAAATACTATACCAGTATACTGGTATACTATATACCAGTATACTGGTATATAGTATTATATACTATATATATTATACTATTATATATAATTTTGGGAGATTGACTATCTCCCAAAATTATAATTTTTGAAACTTCATTATTTGTTCAGAATACATTTTTACTATGATAGAGAAACTTTTGTTCAACAAAAAAAAGTTGTTTTAACAAAAGTTACCTCCTCTATGAATCATGAGACCTTGCCGTTGGTGAGGGGGCTTGAGTGCTCAGGGATACAGAGTAGCTGGACCGAAGGTGCAACCATATAGGAGAGATATCTGTTGAGAGCCAGACTAAGGAATGATTCCTGAAAGAGGGCAGCAGCTCTTTCAGTAGTTGTTCAGTAGTTGTCACAATGACTTAAACGGCCAAATCAACATCACTCAGTCCTCTGAGTACTGCGCAGCTGAAAGCAATGGAAAACTACAGCTGCTTTTTTCCAAGAAAATGTGGCTCTCTGCATCTTCACATAGCAATAATGGAGGCGCCTTCCTTGGTAAAATATTCCGGAGGTAAAATAGTCCCCCGTTCGGATCTCCGGGTGGGGACTACTAAGGAAGGGGTCACCAGAAAATTAAAAAATAACATTCTACGAGTCGGAGCGTGGAATGTTAGAAGCTTAAAAAAGGTTGGTAGGCTAGAAAATTTAAAAAGGGAAATGGGTAGGACAAATGTGGATATAGTAGGAATTAGTGAGGTTCGGTGGGAAGAGGAAGGCGACTTTTGGTCAGGTGATTTTAGAGTAATTAACTCAGCGTCAAATAATGGGCAGGCAGGAGTAGGTTTCGTGATGAACAAGAAGATAGGGAGGAGAGTGGAGTATTTCAAAACGCATAGCGATAGAATCATTGTAATAAGGATAAAATCAAAACCTAAACCGACAACGATTGTTAACGTCTATATGCCTACAAGCGCCCATGATGATGATGAGGTAGAGTGTGTATACGAAGAGATTGATGAAGCAATTAAACACGTAAAAGGAGATGAAAATTTAATAATAGTTGGAGATTGGAATGCAAGCATTGGAGAAGGCAAGGAAGGAAATATAGTGGGTGAATACGGGCTGGGCAAAAGGAATGAAAGAGGGGACCGACTTATAGAGTTTTGCACGAAGTATAATTTAGTAATTGCCAACACCCAATTTAAAAATCATAATAGAAGAATATACACTTGGAAAAAGCCAGGCGATACTGCAAGGTATCAGATAGATTATATCATGGTTAAGCAAAGATTTAGAAATCAACTCGTTGACTGCAAAACTTACCCTGGAGCAGACATTGATAGCGACCATAATTTGGTGATAATGAAATGTAGATTGGGGTTTAAAAACCTGAAGAAAAGGTGTCAGATGAATCGGTGGAATTTAGAGAAGCTTGAGGAAGAGGAGGTAAAGAAAATTTTTGAGGAGGGCATCGCAAGAGGTCTGAGTAAAAAAGATAAGGTAGAAAATGTAGAAGAAGAATGGGAGAATGTTAAAAAGGAAATTCTTAAATCAGCAGAAGCAAACTTAGGCGGAATAAAGAGAACCGGTAGAAAACCTTGGGTTTCAGACGATATATTGCAGCTGATGGATGAACGTAGAAAATATAAGAATGCTAGTGATGAAGAAAGTAAAAGGAACTATCGGCAATTAAGAAATGCTATAAACAGGAAGTGCAAACTGGTGAAAGAAGAGTGGATTAAAGAAAAGTGTTCAGAAGTGGAAAGAGAAATGAACATTGGTAAAATAGACGGAGCATACAGGAAAGTTAAGGAAAATTTTGGGGTACATAAATTAAAATGTAATAATGTGTTAAACAAAGATGGTACACCAATATATAATACGAAAGGTAAAGTCGATAGATGGGTGGAATATATTGAAGAGTTATACGGAGGAAATGAATTAGAAAATGGTGTTATAGAGGAAGAAGAGGAAGTTGAGGAGGATTAAATGGGAGAAACAATACTGAGATCTGAATTTAAGAGAGCATTAAAAGATTTAAATGGCAGAAAGGCTCCTGGAATAGACGGAATACCTGTAGAATTACTGCGCAGTGCAGGTGAGGAAGCGATTGATAGATTATACAAACTGGTGTGTAATATTTATGAAAAAGGGGAATTTCCATCAGACTTCAAAAAAAGTGTTATAGTTATGATACCAAAGAAAGCAGGGGCAGATAAATGTGAAGAATACAGAACAATTAGTTTAACTAGTCATGCATCAAAAATCTTAACTAGAATTTTATACAGAAGAATTGAGAGGAGAGTGGAAGAAGTGTTAGGAGAAGACCAATTTGGTTTCAGGAAAAGTATAGGGACAAGGGAAGCAATTTTACGCCTCAGATTAATAGTAGAAGGAAGATTAAAGAAAAACAAACCAACATACTTGGCGTTTATAGACCTAGAAAAGGCTTTCGATAACGTAGACTGGAATAAAATGTTCAGCATTTTAAAAAAATTAGGGTTCAAATACAGAGATAGAAGAACAATTGCTAACATGTACAGGAACCAAACAGCAACAATAACAATTGAAGAACATAAGAAAGAAGCCCTAATAAGAAAGGGAGTCCGACAAGGATGTTCCCTATCGCCGTTACTTTTTAATCTTTACATGGAACTAGCAGTTAATGATGTTAAAGAACAGTTTAGATTCGGAGTAACAGTACAAGGTGATAAGATAAAGATGCTACGATTTGCTGATGATATAGTAATTCTAGCCGAGAGTAAAAAGGATTTAGAAGAAACAATGAACGGCATAGATGAAGTCTTACGCAAAAACTATTGCATGAAAATAAACAAGAACAAAACAAAAGTAATGAAATGTAGTAGAAATAACAAAGATGGACCACTGAATGTGAAAATAGGAGGAGAAAAGATTATGGAGGTAGAAGAATTTTGTTATTTGGGAAGTAAAATTACTAAAGATGGACGAAGCAGGAGCGATATAAAATGCCGAATAGCACAAGCTAAACGAGCCTTCAGTAAGAAATATAATTTGTTTACATCAAAAATGAATTTAAATGTCAGGAAAAGATTTTCGAAAGTGTATGTTTGGAGTGTCGCTTTATATGGAAGTGAAACTTGGACAATCGGAGTATCTGAGAAGAAAAGATTAGAAGCTTTTGAAATGTGGTGCTATAGGAGAATGTTAAAAATCAGATGGATGGATAAAGTGACAAATGAAGAGGTATTGCGGCAAATAGATGAAGAAAGTAGCATTTGGAAAAATATAGTTAAAAGAAGAGACAGACTTATAGGCCACATACTAAGGCATCCTGGAATAGTCGCTTTAATATTGGAAGGACAGGTAGAAGGGAAAAATTGTGTAGGCAGGCCACGTTTGGAGTATGAAAAACAAATTGTTGGGGATGTAGGATGTAGAGGGTATACTGAACTGAAACGACTAGCACTAGATAGGGAATCTTGGAGAGCTGCATCAAACCAGTCAAATGACTGAAGACAAAAAAAAAAAAAAAAACAAAAGTTGTTTGTCCCATACAAATGTATGGAACAAAAAGTTGGAAAAAATCAGATAAATCTGGCATTTAACATTTATACTAAATGAAGTTATATGAGACCTTAACCAAGAGAAAGTACCTGATATTGAATTCTCAGCTCTTAATGCATATATTTATGAATCTTTATCAAATTAAATACATTATTACTAACTAATGAATAAAAATATATTCATTATTACTATCAGTAATATAGTAGCTTACATGAATTCAGAGGTGGATTTACAAATGTACCGCCTATGGACTGAACTACCGGCAAGCGCTGCCACTTCACTCTACTGCCAAGCCACCGCCGTGTGGCCCATTACCGCCTTCAAAAATTTGCGTTGTAGGCTATAGCCTAGCTAGACTATTTAGAATTCCGCTACCGCTCGAATTTAAACTAAATGTATATTTTACTTTGTCATTGTTGACAGTGTAGTGATAATTATTTAAAAGTCAAAAAACAACAACTTAACCACCAAACACAGTAAAAGAAAAACCTAAAACTAATACCAATAGTTGACTTTTGCGGGATCCTGCCTCATCTGTTAGTACATAATTCTGTAATTACATCAGCAAACAACAAAAAAAGATCAGAAAGTAATTTAAAGAAGTAATTTTCAGAAAGTAATTTAAAAGAAAAAACTTTTCTAATGATAAACTGAACAAAATATCATATTTTATTTTTTTAAACTTACTTCAAAATTGTTTCAGTCTTTAATCATTGAGTGACTTGATCTGCAAAAGTGAATGCTAAAAACATTTTGAAGTAAGTCTTTAAAGAAATTTGGTTTAGTTTGTTAGTGCAAAAGTTTATATTTTTAAAATAATGCATATTCAAATCGGTTTCACATTTAGTGTAAAATCTACTCATTTATTCACTGACATCAGGTCATCATCACTATATTAAGTATTAGGAAAATGTTTTTTGACACCATTTATACCAATCTTGACAAGATATTCATGTCTAATATATTAACAATACTCATATATTTAATTATAATAAATTAATTAAAACAAATAAATTAAAATGGTTTAAATTTTCTGTACTGCGGATGTATTTTGTAGACTATGTCATTCTTTCATGTAACTTCCATTAAAGCGCAAAAAAAAGGCACGGTGTTCAAAAACAAAATGTGTATAGTAAAATTATCAAGTAAAATCAGTTAGTAAACTATTTGAACTGCTTTCATCATAACTGTTGCTAACACTGTTACAGTATCATTGTCTAAACAAATAAAAATGTTCCTTAATTTCATAGATCATTATTTCTAGTCTTTGATAATGAGATTCATGTTGTTTTCTCTTTGGAGAAAAAATTTCTTATCAGCTATATTCATCTATTTCATTCAACTTTCGCATAGGTATTTTTCCATTCAACATCTACAATTATTTGTTATGAATCTCTAAATATCTTTTCACTTTTAACCATATCAGCTTGACTGTGTTAAGTTCTTCAGGATGGTAAAATGGAAGTATCAAAACTACATTATCGATAAACTTATTTTATTTTATACAATAATTACCTCTGTGCTTTTTTCAAAATTTATGTTGTTATCATATACCTTTATGTAATTTGATTTGTTTATAAAACTCATTATAGCACTACTACTAAAATTAAATATTATTTATTTAATTTAAAGAAAATTTAAAACTGTCTATCTTTAAAGTCAGCCAGTAATTCACTTTTCATCTCACTAGAAGTTGAAGTTCTTTCAAGAAGAAAATTGTGTAAGATGAATTAAGTAAGATTAGAAATTATTTTTCTGTTCCCAACTTTTAAATTGGTTTCTTCCATTTACTATAACTAATAGCTATATTATCCAATGACTATTTTACTAATTAATAAATATTTTTACTTATTATCAAGCCTTATTTCATGAATATTTTGTGCTGTAATAGTACACAAACTAAATTCATTTATCTAGAAAATTTTAGTGTTTAATTATTTAGACTAAATCCATGACAGTGAAAAATATAGTTGTTAGTGATATAAAAGATTTACAGTTAAGGAACAGTCAGGAACCTTGTCAGGGTGGAATTAAAGGCTTTCATTATAAAAGAAGTTAAGGTGTGATTAATTGAAATCATATTTTCAATGTTTGTAAGAAATAGTAATTACTCTCATAGCGAGCAAGACATAGAATTATATGTATGATTACAAAGTGTGATGAAAAAGCTTTACAAAATGTTTACATTAAAAAATCTTTATTTTATAACAAAAGGACTGAAGGGCCATAGATTATTACAGAATATAAAAAGAAATGTTAATTCAAGTGAAAAAGAAACAATTTTGTGAGCGTAATGAAAACCTTTACACTCCAGGTTAAAACAAATCCCACAATAAAATGGTTCCTCACAATATTTGAATAACTGAAATTAAAAAATTATTTTGAGACAACAGAGAAATTAGAATCAGAATACATATGTATTTCGGAAATTTAAATAAAATAACAGTTTCTTCATTATTTGTTTCGGTTAGTAAAATTTTGACTACTTTAAAAATACTTTTGTTAATTAAGCTCATCATGTTATATTGTACTTTATTCATGTTATTTGCTAATTAAACATTTTTTGAAATTTAAGCAAATCATAATAAATAAACAAAAAAAAAAAAACGGAAAGAATACCTAGAAATCAATCTATGTAGACCAAATTTCTTTATGTGCTTTGTTTTAAAACATCAATAAAATAGTGTCTCATTCACCATAATAAATTAAGATTTTATTGCAAAATGAAAAGGAAGAAAATTACACATTAATTTTAAGCGTATTTTGATAATTAATTAAAGATTTTTAAATATTGTACATGTGATTTATCTTATCCATATCTACCTTTGATGCAGTTGTAGCGTCTTGGTCTTTTAGACAGATTCTAAGGCATATTCTAAGGCATATCGCAATAACCATTGACATTTATCACATATTAAAAAATTAATTTCTTAACCATCACGAAAACAAACTGTATGTAATTGGGTGACATCTATTGTTGCTATATAAATAAATAATTATATTTTATAATATTGTAACTTTTTTGTAATAATGTTTAAATTATTATAACGTATTAAGATTATATCACACTGTAATATAAGAAACTAGGAAAGTTTTTAAAATACGGAGTGTTCAACTTAAAAGAGACCCCATCACTCAGTAGTTTTACTAATTGAATATTTTTGTTATAATGCATATATTGGTGTGAGAAGGTAAAATAATGTGGAAGATGTTATGACTAGAGCTGGAGTGGGTAGGGCTGTTTATTGCCTGCACATTTGAAAATTACCAGATTGTACCAAGCATTGACTTTTGAAATAGTTGCATAATCGTGTGTGTTGTTTGTTAAAATGCAGTTAACTGTTGAAGAACATGTATTCATGATGAAAATTTATTAAGACAAAATCTCATGTTCTGTATTGATGAACGTTCAGGGAGAAATTGAAAAAGGAAGCACCAGTGAAAAGTGTTATTCAGAAGTTAGTTAAAAAATTTTGTTAAACAATTTCAGTGTTAGACCAGAAACATGTTTGACAAAGGTCAATTTTAACTACGCAGATCGTACAGAACATTAAAGTGGCAATTAAAAGATCTCATAGATTTTTTTGGGGACTAAGCCGGGAAAATAATACTTACTACATTCAGTCCACCACCAGGTTCAGCAGAATGCTGAAATGTTATCCACATCAAATGCAGATTTTCAATGAGCTAATTAATGCTATTATGCTAAAAGGGTTCACTACTGTCAATGATTCAAGAACTTCATTAGAGGCAACATTTTTCACAGATAAAGCGTGGTTTCACCTTGGTGGATCTATTAATAGACAGAACTAGTGGACCTGAGGTACTGAAAATGTATACATTTTCTTTGAATCTCCCCTACATCTACAAAGTATAGGCATATAGTGTATGGTTTCAAGGCGACAAAGAATAGGACCCTTGTTTTTGAAAAAACTGTGGTTGCTGCCATTTATCTAAAAATTATTCAGTTGTTCATAGCCTTACTGCAAGAGGATGAGCATGACTGCTGGTTGCAAGAGGAAAGTGCCACTTGCCATACAGCTTGCTCTGCTATGAAGATGGGACAGGATTTTTTGGGTGGAAAATCATTTCTAAAGGATTGTGGTCACCAAGATCCCCTCATCTGACTAATCCAGACTTCTTTTCATGGGTTTCTTAAAATAAAGTGTTTATAGGAGCAATCCACACACCCTGCAGAAATTGAAGACAAACATCACCAATATCATCCAGGAAACAGACGGTATAACTAGCAAGAGTAACCAGAAACATGGTGAAATGTTTTGACAAATGTATAGAAGTGGATGGACATCATCATTTATAACATCTTCAGTAAATTATTATGTAGGTTTTGCCAATAAACCAGTAAACTATTATTTATAGACTAAAATAAGTGATGTGTCTTCTTTTAAGTTGAGCATTCTGTATATAATTTTTTTTATAATTAATGACAATTAATTTGTGTATGTTACAGTACTTTGATATATTTGATAACAAAATAATATTAAAATTACCACTGAAAAATAAATCTGTTAATTATATAAACAATAAAAATTTCTCATATATTATAAATTTTGTATATTTTATTAACATTTTAATGAATTAAAAATAAGCACAAGTATTTTATATTTGTTATCAGTTAGATGTTATAAACGAAATAATATTTTTGAGTAAAAATGGACGCAATTAGCATAACATTCCTTGAACTTACTGTTAAGCTTTATAAAGTTTCTGTGAAACTGCAAACTATCTGTATACAAATGTTATTCCTAAATACAAGTACTCGAGCTTTTTATACTTGAGTTACCAGTAAAATAGGTAGTATTTATATTACCTGTTTATTATACGTATTGAAATATTGTACGCGGCATAAATGTAGAACTATTTGTGTCATAAACGTAAAGAACATAGACTGGGTGAATAAGAGGTGAGATAAAATATTTTAATTAAAAATTAACGTTTAAACGTTCATCTTGGAAAACTGATCAGTCGAGAGCTGTTTAGGATTTTGATTTCCTTATAGAAAGAATTACCAGAATAAACGAAATATGGTACTTTTTTGTGGTGAAATACAATTGTCTGGCTTGGATAATGCATAATTTTACGTAGCAGTAACCATTTCTTTGTAAGAAAGATGAACTTATTATTATAAGGTTATCTATTTTACTATAAAGTAACTCAAATAACCTAATAGATATTATGTTAATTACAATTTAAAAGTTATTTACCATTGAATGTTATTGTGGGAAATTAGTTTTCTATTTTCAGGAAGAGGGATATTAAAACGTTACTAATATTATTACAATATTACCGGTACTTCCTCGTTCTTTCTCTACCGACATAAACTTGACCGAGAACGACGTAGCGCCAACTCGCGCTTGGGCGGTATGTGAATTATTGAGAAAAAGATATTATTTTACAGCCTACGGTATGATCCGAAATGTTTATATTTAAAAATGCGTAATACGTCTTAGATAAATATACAGTAGGACGCCGGTAATTCGTCACCTCTGGGTCCGAGGGGGTGATGAATTAACGAAAATGACGAATTACCGAATAATGTAGCAAAAGTCGGGTTACATAAAAACTAACGCTGTATTGGCCTGACCGTTATCATCCCCCCTCTGCATCATTACTAAACGTGTCATAAAAAGACTGCAAACTTATGAAATTTAACTACAGTATTCTACTTAACATTTAGTATTTTATTATACAGCAACATGTTGTATACTTATATAAGTAAACCATTCACTAACATTTTTTAAAATAAAAATTACGTGTATATGTCCTGTACTGTGCTTAAAAAATCACTACACATATAGCACTACAATGCGTAAGTCAAAGACTCACACACAATTACTAAAGAACATTGTAGGTCTATTTTTTGTTATGTAAGCACTTCTATTTATAAAACCTATAACCTAAAAGGTACTGTATTTAAATTTTTGTTTACATATTAACACTTCATTTTACTTTCTAAAGAAATCTGTAATTTTTCTTCACATTTTAACGTTCCTTTCTTTTTCTAATGTGAATTGACGAACTTGTCGCACAAGAAATAATTTCGCCACCTATGCTTCTTTTTGATGGGAATGCCATTCGATGCATTTCGTCAGCATCTCCACGACTTCTCTGCAGTTCATTTTACTCACTGGATTATCATCGAATTCTTCGTCTTTGGCACCTTCCTTTAAATTTTCTTTATTTTTAATATGATTAACAATTTCTTCATTATTTAATATTTCGTAGCCTAAATGTGTGTCGTCTAATTTTACCCGTTCTTCTCTCTCCTCATTTGTAACATCATTTAAATCAGGAATACTGTCACAAATTTCTTTCAATTTCAAAATTTTGTCTGCATTTCTTTCTTCAGTTTCTGGTTCTGATAGCTGGTCAGGCCACAATTTATTGCAGCTCAACTTCAACGTCTTTTCTGGAATCTCTTGCCAAGCGTCATCTATATTTTGTATTATATCCTTTATGGTGTACTGCTTCCAAAACTCTTCTGCCTGTAATTCATTTTCGCAGAAAATTAAACTTTGCATTAATAATTTTTTATAACGTCGCTTCATACTTACTATGACCTCTTGGTCCATACGCTGCAATAAACAGCTTGTGTTTGCTGTTAGAAATACGGCGATTATATTGAAATCTAGTGCTTCCAGTTTGTCGACCGGATGGGAAGGAGCGCTATCCATCACAAGTAACGCCTTTTCTGACAAATTATATTTTCTAAGATGTCGCACTGCGGATTACCGCAGAAGGAGATCTAGGTACTTTCATAGCATTAGGTCCTCCAAGCGTAATTCCTGGCGTTCCTTCGTTCTGAAACAAGGGAATAGAGATCCTTGGGGCGTTGTATACAGAGCCCTTGAGCATAAGCGCAGGAAAGATGTGTCAGATGGGAAGTCGTGGCTTTCGAGACCGACTTACAATCTTCTGAGATCACTGAAGCAGAGATGCGTCAGGTGATCTGCAGTATGGTGCGACACAAGGTCCTCGGATATGATTGTATCACAGTGGAGCTCCTCGTCCGAGCGCCTCCAGTAGTTCTTGGTCCTCTAACTAGAATTTGCAATAGGTCATTTGCTCTTCGCCGGTCATTTTCCGACGTGTTGGAAGCGTGGAGACATGGTATTGTTGTTCAAAGGTGGCGACAAAGATCCTACTGTTAGTTCTTCTTACCGACCACTAATGCTGTTGCCTGTGATTGGTAAGGTTTTTCAGAAGATATTTGTGTATTAATGTTAGATTGGTCACTGATCATTTGCTAATGGACAACCAGTTTGGTTTCCGAGCGGGCAGGAGCACTGAGGATGCCATACTAAAGGTGATGGATATAGCTTCATCTAGCTCATGCCAATATGTATAAGAGGTTTTTCTGGACATATCCAGGGCATTTAATAACTTATGGTGGCCCTCTGCACTGTTTCAGATGCAGAAGCGTAAGTGTACAGGAAATGAATTAGAAGTGCTTTCAAGTTATTTCAGCCATCGGAGCGTTTTCCTGTGTGATGGCGGCTCAGAGGTTCGTAAGAATTCAAGTAAAGGATGCCCTCAAAGGTGTGTGCTTAGTCCCCTACTGGGATTGTAGAATTCGATTCCATATTGCATTTGAGGTTGCCATTTGGTTGTCTGTCATCGCTTATGCTGACGACGCGCTGCTGCGGATTGAAGGGAATTCGCGTAACGAAGTAGAGTTCCGAGCTGCTCATGCTTGTGAGACAGACACTCCGGCTGTGGAGTCTCCAACATAAAATGATTTTCAGCCCAGAGAAAACCATAATGATGTTGCTTAAGGATCGATTAGCTGCTTCCCGACGAATGCGGGTTCGGATGGCTGGTCTCCCCAGTCGGTACGTTACGGCTCAAAAGTACCTAGGTGGTATCCTTGATGAGAATTTTTGGTTCAAGGAACATCTACAATATGTAGAAAAAAAGACCGTTGATGCTTTTTATGGAATCCTTAGAGTCATTCATCCCGATTGGGGGTTGAATTAGTGTACCATGCTTATCCTTTATAAAGGTATCAGTGAGGCTATTATGCTATACGGTGCTATACGGTGTCTGGACTCACCGCTTGGCTTTTTGGTGTTACGCAGACATTCTGCTGCGGGTCCAGCGACTCCCCTTGCTAGCTGTTATAAGTGGTTATAGAATAGTCTCGCGGGAGGCAGTCTATGTTATAGCCAGAATCAAATCAATAGATATCTCGGCCAATGAACGTAAGGAACGCTACATTTCGAAGGAAAATAACGTCAGAACGAAAGCAGGAGATTGAAGAATGGGGCCTTGCGTCTTCACAGGTCAGGTGGACGAATTCCCCACAGGTCGCTAAACGCATGGTATATTTCCAATACTGTCTGATTTAGGTACGAATAGATGAGTTTCCCTAATCGGTATACCGCACAGTTTCTCTCCGGGCATGGTGCCTTTCGGGGGAGTTTTGTTAGGTTTCGTTTGGTGGATTTACTCAATGCCCGGATTGTGGGACTAATGATACAGTGAACCACGTCTTCTATGTCCCAGATATGAGGTCGGACGTTCACGAGCTGTTAGGGAACATGAAAGAATACATTCCTTTCTGGATCTCCGTATTAACTGGATGATCTGCGAGGAGTGGTCTATAGTGGCTGATTTTCTTCGCACCCTTGTGGTGTATAGGTCTGCAAAGGAAGTTTAATCAAGGTATTTGATCATGGTAGGATCCGGGTGGCTAGGGTTCCGGCCTAGATATTGGATTGGTTGGAGGTAGGCGCATTGGCATCGTGCCACGGTTATATTGGTATCGTTTGTGATTCTATTTGGGACTCCCGCTGACAAGGTATGGTAGCCCTTTCCAGCGGGGGCGTGGCTTCGTTTCGCCGGTGGTGGTCCCTGATTGTGACTATGTAATGTTGCGCGAAACTCCATGATTGGACCGGGTGAGAGTGCGGGGTTTGCTCCCGGCTCCTGCGCGGACCGAATTGAGGATACGTTCCCATTGTTAGATGATCTAATTTCGTCGACTTATTGGGTGTAGGTTTGAATTTCTGTGTTGCGTAAAACATAGTTTTGAGTGGTATGAATATAACACTGAATTGACATACATTTTCTGAGGTGTTTTCAAATTTAGACTAGGCGCGGGGGCCGCGCTTCCGCGGTCTCTGTTAGTTAGTTTGAGAGAATCATGCTAGATTGTATGTGAAGATGTCCGTTTGAGGCCTACGTGAAATCAAAATTTGACTTATATTTTACTGATGTAAATGTCTGCCGAGGCATTTACATCGGTGGCATCCCGACCGAGGCCTGACTGATGACTGTGAGATGTTCGAATCAGTTAGAGGATCTAAAGATGACCTCCGGTAAAGCCTCTCAGGACTCAGAACGAAAGGATTGGTGTGGCGACCCTAACGTCACAAGGTAAGTATCTCCCCCTACGGGGTTGGGATGGACTTCAGACACAAAAAATGTAAAACCACTGGCTAAAAATTATTGCGTCTTTCAACCATTTCGTTGCAAAAAATATTTCACCGGTAATAAGTCACGATTTATATGTTTAAAGATTCTCGGGTTTTTGACTTGCCAATAACATCTAGGGGAAGTCGATGACAACCACTTGCGTTAAAATATACAAGAATAGAGAGGCGTTCTTTCCTTACTTTGTATCCAGCCGCAGAACTCTCGGAAGTAGATGCTAAGGTTTACGTATGAAGCGCCTTCCAGGACAATCCTGTTCGTCGCAGTTATACACTTGCGCATGACTTAAATTAAGACTTTTAATTTTCGATCTAAATTTATTACACTAGTCAGATACAACCTGATTGTCAGCGCTTCATTTTTCGCCCTCAATTGCAAACTGACGAATTCCGTGCCTTCCTTTAAATCTATGTAGCCAACCCTGGCTGGCTTTAAAATCTGGATCGCCATGTAATTGTTAATTGATTTGAAGAGCTGCCTCTCAATAATTAATGAGCTACTTAAAGCAAGGCCTTGACTATGATGCTGTGCGAACAAATGTACACTGCTTCATCAAGTTCAACATTTTCTGCTGTTCTCATTCTCTTTCTAGTGGTAAAATCACCGTCAGTAACTTCCATTTTACTCATAAATTCTTCTATTTTATCAGCATTTTTTTGATATCGTTTACTGACGTATGAGGAATTCCGAACTCCTGTGATAATTTAATGGCACTTTCATCCTTACGAAGGCTTGAAGAATCTCAACATTTTTTGTCAATTATAAACTTTTATAACTTCCACATTTGCTAGACATTTTTGCTCCGTAAGTACAGTATACAATAATAGGTACGACACTAATACGAAAAACTGATTCACACGACGCAAAGTTCACTACTGTGTAATAAATTTCAGAAACGGAAAGGAAATGACGTAATACAGTATTTTTGATAATAAAGTACTATACTGTATAAGAAATTAAATTAAATTAAACACTAATTAAATAATAGTGCCCAAATGAATATAAACATATTTGTATGAATGAATGATATGGAAAGTAATTATATCAGTTCTTTTCTCACGCGATTACTATAATTTATACATAACGTACAGTAGGCTCATATAAAAACATCGATCGCAATTAAGTGAATTTTTATGCTGTAGGCTTAAACAGAAAAGAGTACTTTTTTATCAGTAATTAAATATTTAATTTACTTTTGCGTATGAGTATTGTACCTCTAAAGGTAAAATCTCAACAAAAACATTATTGAACGAGACGAATTAACGGGTAACTAATTATTTGGGATATTTAGAATATAAAACATCTGAAATCGTTCATGTGACTTTTTTTCCCATACTACTCTGTGTTGGATCAACAGTGAAGTATAACACAAGAGAACGTCCTTTCAACTCTAAAGGGCCTTCCCACCTATCGGCGGTACCTCGGGCATGGCAGATCAACCCGCCGGTGGATCTTTTTATTTTTGCCTTCCTCTAACTACCAGTTCAGATTCCAGTCCCGGCAGGGCCGTTCCCAAACTCTGGCTGATAGTCGGGTCTCGGTCTTTATGCCTTTCTTTACCTCTAATGGATACCACCTCCAGGGGTGATCCCACCGGATCTCGGTCTTTTTGTTTTTCCTTTTTCCCAATAATAACTTGTGTGGGAGTCTCCGTGCCTCATCATAACCACCCACCTGTGCAGGCACAAACAGATGGCCACTCAGCGGGAAGCTGTTCCTAGCCCCTACGTCCTTCATTGTCCCTGTTCTTGCGGTCGCGTATATTAGTGACAAATTCCTTCACTTTCTGGAACCGCCCCAGAAAGTCAGTTTGTCAACATGACATTGATGACAATGTTTACTGTAATGGGATCAGTCACTCTCGCATTGTTGTCGTTTTTTTATCCCACCTTCCGCAGTCAAACACGACATGTTCCGTTGTCTCTACCTCCCCACAGTATCGCTACAAGGGGTCGTTTGCTATTCTCCTGGCATTTAAATACATCCGGAAAACGCCATGCCCCGTTAGGAATTGAGTCAACCAGAAGTTTACATCTCCGAATTTCCGATTGACCTACGGTCTTATTTGTGGGATTAATCTATGCGTCCATCTTCCACTTGATGATTGGTCCCATCTTTCCTGCCACTGCTTGAGCATTCTGTTTCTCATAGCCTCCCTTTTCTCCCCTCTGGAAACACCCTCCCTCATCAGTGTTAATTGCTTGAACGGGGGAAATCCTGCAATTACCATAACGGTCTCCGTGGAAACTGAGGAGTATGCAGAGACTATTCTTAGTGCGATACGTCTCTACACCTCCTCCAGACTTCTTCTGTTTCTGTCACAGCTGAGTGAATTCCTTCATGCAGTGATTCCGTACAGCAGGATGGAGTTGATAACGTGTCCGTAAAACTTCCGTTTAGAAGTCCTTGGTCTGAACGTTACCCAACAACCTGCTTAGAGAATTAACCATTTTTCCCGTCCGTTGCACTGTTTCCTTTACATTTGTTGTAAACGTCCGTCGTTGATCCAGCCACACTCCTAGAAATTTGGCGGCATCAACTTGGGTGGGACACCGGAAGTCCATCTTGCATGATTTGGATGTCCAGTCATAGCAATTAATATTATTTTTTCCGTAGACAATCGTAGACCTTTATCCGCAAGCCAGTTTTGTATCTGGCCAATGGCTGTATTTACAGCAGTTGCGACCTCTTCTACTATGCGAGCCGTTACCACCAATGCTAGGTCGTCGTGGAAAACAAACGGTGTGACTCCTAATGGGTATCTTAATCGAAGTACGCCGTCAAAAACTAGGTTCCATAGCGTGAGACCCATGACCGATCTGAGGTACTCCACGCGTCACCGAGAATCTTATCTCGGAGGTAGTGGTTTTATTTACCATTTGTCCTTCTAAGTACCGTTGTATTATCCGGCGTACTCCATCGTCAATCTGCCTTTCCTGAAAAATCTTGAAAACAGTACCCCAGCGCAGCGAGTTGAATGCATTTGCTACGTCCAGTAGCACAACTGGTATCCTCCTCGTGCGCAAAGTGCCCATGGCGGCAGTCTCGACGAGTTGACATACCTTTTCGACTGCTTCAGGTGCCGACTTCACTTTCCTGAAATCGAACTGGCACCTCGAGAAGCCGCCAGTTCTATCAATTTCCTTTTTTGAGTTTGGCATCTACCATCTTCTCTAACAGCTTGCACAGTGAGTTGACCAGACATATTGGACTATAAGTTGAGGGAGTCTATTGCCCCGACTTTTTGAGTAGGACCAAATGGGACTTTCCACTCACGTAGAATATAGTCCCTGGACACCATGCTACTCAGTGTTTCTAGTATCTCCACTGGAGCCTTTTCAACAGTTATCTTTATGACCTCCTTTGGTATCCCATCCGGTCTCGGACTGGTTCGCGGCCGCAACTGTTTCCTCGCTGTCAACAGATCTTCTATGGTGAACGGCTCTGAATCAGAAACTACGATTTCTTTCCTTTCCAGATCCAGATCTGCCGGTAAGAGCTTCCCTACAGCCTCTAAGGACTGTACAGTCGTTAGTGCTGGAGCTTTCATTCCGAACTTGCTTGACACAATTCTATACCCTAACCCCCATGGATTCTGGTCAACTTGTTCACACAGGTTAATCCGGCACTTCCTTTTGGCCATTTTAATGGTGGCCATATATTCTCTCCTAGCCGCTACATATTACCTCCGAGCTAGAGAGAGATCATTTTGCGGTGCATGTCTGCTGCTCTTTGGTAAGTCCTGGCTGCCCGTGCGACCCCCCGTAGTTGAGCTATGTCATGTGACCACCAATATGTATGGCGGAGGCGCGTGCAGGTCACAATCACTCTACTTCCTCACACCCTTCCTGTATGACAGAAGTCAATTCCTTCGGCGATAGCGGCATGGCCAACCTTTGTTTTTTATCCCTGGGCCCGACCGACTTCCTGGTATAACGCCGCCCAGGGTAGTGTTTTTAGACCCTAATGGGCCTCCCCGCCTACCGGCTGTACGTCCGGCATGGCAGTTCTGCCCACCGGTTCAGCTCTTTTTGAGAGGTCCTTATTTTAGTTGCCCAATTCTGACACCACGCCATACCTGGTTAGCCGTAACGTGTTGTCGGGTCTTTTCACTGATCATCCTTTTCCAGTGTTCCTATCTAAGAGCCTCCGGAGTCCCCAGCGGCTCATTGGAACCGACACACCTCGGCATGTCGGCCCTCCTCGCTGGGGCAGTCTTCCCTACCCTAGTCTATACTAATATCCTTGACTTCTCTCATCAACATATTTCTGTGCCAGAATCTGCCTAACATATCTTGCTACTGTGTTCCAGTTATGTTCACTGCTAGTCATAAATTGCACTATATTATCAGGTGTTAATCTGTTTATGTTCTGGTTAAATTTCAAAGCCTCCCACCTGTCACACATGAAAAAAGTGTGTTCCACATAGTCAAGTTGGTCACAATACATACAGTTTGCTTCATCCCTCCTGCCTATTTTATTTAAATGATTATTAAATACTTCATGCCTGCTGAAAAATTGTGTCAAGTAATTATCCATCTCACCGCATCCTCTTCTAACCCACTGTGCAATTTCAGGGATAAGCTGCCTCGTCCATCGACCCACACCATCATTATTCCATTTTCCTTCCACAAAATATAGGTTTCCTCTTTGGCCTCTTGTTCTGTTTTTCCTTTAGACTTCTCTACTCTGTATTTCGCGGTAAGATCGATCAGTGGCACCCCTGCAAGCACATAAAGTGCCTGGTAGGACACCGTTCTATAAGCGGCCACCACACCAAATAGTATCCTCCTGTGTATTCTGACAAGTTTCTCCTTGTTACGTCTAAGGTCTATCACTTGGATGCCCTGGGGGCATTCTGTGCCGTATTATGATGTTAATACTCCTCGCGCCATATTTTCAGCCCTCTTACAGATGTTGTTTATGTGTTCCGTGTATTTACCGTTCCTCTGAAGGGTGACACCCAAATACTTCAAACTGTGGACCTCCTCAATAACATTACCGTTAATAGATACTACAAAGGGGTCTAGAACCCTTCTAATTACTATGGCAACACACCGACATTTTTCATATGACAAACTCAGACCTCTTGAGTCCATCCACTCATGAACAATGTGAGTGACCGCATTTGCTCTTTCTTGTACTTGATCAATCGTTCCTCCCTCCACAAGGACAGCAATATCAACCGCATAAGCCAGCAATTCCACTCCGTCAGGGAACCTTTTCAGCAGAAGGTCGTCTATGACTAACAGCCATAACAATGGCCCCAGGACTGATCCCTGAGGCACCCCACATTGCATCTCGAAATGTATCCTTCCCTCCTGGGAATCGATGCAACATTTCCTATCTGACAGATAATCTTCAATCTGCCTCCGAATGTAGGGGCTCAGCCCCTTTGAGGTCATCGCCCTATTTATATGTCTCCAGCCAACTGCACATCCGTTTTTGCAGATCAATTTTCTCTTCGTTTGCAAGGTGCCCATCCTGGAACATGTTTGAAATTTTATCATCATATGATCAGACATGATTTGTTCGTCAAGCACCTTCTAGTCTTCGTAATCGTTAATGTGGTTTCCCATCACGAAGGTTAGGTCAATCGCCTAAGTCAAGGTCCCTCTAACAAAGGTCATCACTTTTCATTAATACAGAGTAATCCTGGCACAGCTATTCTATAGCAGAGATGGAGCTCGTGAACGTCGGTGATAGGCAACTCCGTTGCCTTCGTATTGAAATCTCCAGCGATGACCAGTTTCTCCCCACGATGACGATGCTCTTTGTGGAACAATGCGTCTAGAAACTCAACGAATGCCTCCAGCCCTGTGTTTGGAGAACAGTAACAGGAAAACACAGTTAGTATTCCTAGGTTAGCCCATACAAAGCCATTCTCAGTTCTGCTTGCCACCACAGGAGTCCCAGATCTGAAGAAGCCAATTGCTGCAACCGCCATCTCATCTACTAGCCATACTGAGCCAGGTACAACAGTTGCAGGTGGTTCAGATAGCAATGCTACATCTGGACTGTTGAAAAGCTAGCATATATCCAGGGAGTGTCTGCTCCTAACCGTGTTTAATTGAAGAAAGCGCATTAATGGGGTGAGCAGGCGCCTATTTTTTGTCCCTCCGATCTACATAGTTCGCATCTTCTCGGGTTGGTGCAGCACCAGTGTCCCTGTTGTCCACAGTTGAAATACAGACCACTCCTGTCCGTGTCCATGTGACTTGTAGAGCAATAAGCCTATCCATCCGCGATCAAAATATGTTTTAGATGCACCAAACATAACTTCACCAGTATAGATACTTATGATTTAACTAAGGTTAGTTTCAAAAGGAATGCTAGAATGCTACATTTGTCAGAAAGCCAATAGAAAGAGATAAGATGTATTAACAGTAATAATAAATTTAAAATTTCAGCTATTAAGTTAACAGCAATATGTGTTATACTTAATTGTTTGCTTGTGTAGGTTTCTTAACATTCCTTTGTTGTTATTATGTTTAAATTTCATCTATTTTGTGGTGAACTTATATAGGCTTTCACAGTATTGCATACACACCAATAGTGTGCGAGTATTGGTACTGTAGTGTAATATTTAATTAATAAAAGTAAAAAGCTCTACATGTGATGGATGCTGCACAGCCCTCAAAATTGTTGCCTTATTCATATAAAAATTCATGCTCATTAGTATTTTCAGTTATTACGCACTAAAATTGCATCATAACACAAATTATTTATATTTTTCATTAGGAAGTTGCTGAGTGAATTCCAGTCAGGCTTGACATTTTCAAACACCAAAAGTTAATTTTTCATTCAGTACAATAAAAAATAATAAAAGGAATATTAATGTGGTTACTGAATCAATAAGTACACAACAAAATAGGGCATTCATCACTGCTGCACATATTGACAAGCAACATTTTTTACTACAGTACCATACTTACCTTGTTTTTTTAATAATAATTACAGCTTACAGATAGTAATTATAAATACAAAAAACTCAGGTTTCTCTGTCTAAAGAATTAACTAATTTCCCTTATTGATATAATTGTCGCTAATGCTGCTGGTAAAATATAATGTTTTAATTCTTCAAATTTAAAAAATAATTAATGGTATTAAATATGGATTAACTGGAGTACTATTAACACAATCATAACATGTATACTAACAGTAATTGAGGGGCATTTGGAAGATTAGAATTGAAACTATGTAACTGTGATCTGCTGCCAAATTGAAATTATAGATTTCATTTTTCTTATGTTTTATCTCACTTACATATCTTGGACTACATCTTAAATTAATCTCTACATTCCACCTTCATAACAGTTATTATTTTGAATCATCCTGATGAACATAACAAGACGTGTCTTGAAAACATTTATGTGGTTTATCTAAAGAAAGTATAAATCTAATGAAATTACATTAGTACATATAAAGAGTAGATTAGTAGTTTAAAGATTAGTATAACCTAAAGAAAGTATAATGTAACCTATTAATTTTGTGAGTCTAAAACATTTTGATTGTTCAGCGGTTTCTGTGTTTCTGTCAAGACACAAGCACTTATAACTACTAGAAAAAATAAAAGTAAATTTGTATTTCTTGTAGATCAAAAGTGCAGCTCCTTAGTAGTATGATTTAGAGGATGCCAACTGACTTCTTATTAACAAAACTGAAGTAGAAGGTATTTGCAAAACATAAAAACTATAAATAACTAGTTATACATATGATATTATATCTCAATTTTAAGGAAGATTTCTTAGCATACATCTCAGAAAAAGGGAAAAGAGCTTGAAAATAAAATCATATCCACAGAAATAGATCTTCAAAAGAAACTGTGAAGGGTTCAATCTGAAAAAGGGTTCATTCTAATCTAAAATTTTCCAAAAAACCTTTGACCCATAAAAAAATGTTTCACATCAAAAACATACTACAATAAAAATAAAAACTTTTTAAAAATGAAGATGAAAATTCAGTCCTTGGAAAAATATGTGAAGTTTAACTCAACATTAGATACTGTGGATAGAGAAACATCAATGTTCCAACCTGCAGCACCATAATGAATCATGATTCTAACTTGGCCCTTTAAAATTTTTTTGACCTTAAATTTAGTGTAATTCAAGAACGACTCAACCAATCTTCATCAAATTATACACTACTACATATCTAAATTTCAATGAAATTGATCTAGTAGTTTTGGAAATTATGCGTAGGCATATATATATAAAATATGACATGTTTTACTTAAAAATACTATCTTTATTAATCTCTTCGGTTAACCAATCAACTGTACAGACTTATAAATTAAATACACTATGTTTCATTTAGAATTCTCTAAGATTCCTCAGGTGACAATACACATTCATAAACACATCATACAAAATTCTCTTACATACTAAGAAATTCTGGTCTACCCATCCTGGATAACAAATTTTATCCCCTCCCTTGTAATAGATCCCTCTACTTACACGTGATTCATCTTTATCTTTATTCTTTTATCTTTAGATAACTATATATATATCTCTATATAACCTAATTGCTATTTCCAGTGTATCGAAACCTTAAAATACCTTAAAAAATCTAAAATATGTGCAATGTATGGTATGTTAACAATTGTATAAACTTTTTGGATTTAACAAAAACTCATTTCAAAAAAAAAAAAATCAGCAAAGTGGTATATAAAATCAACATCTTCAGGCAGATACCTAAGTTTCCCATCAACACAACAAATGTCACATAAAAAGTCAGTAGTCAAGAATCTTGTCAACAGAGTAACAAAATGTACAAACCCCGAAGATAGACCATAATATTCAGGGCGTTTCATAATGTTCTTTGGAGTTACAAAAATTCAGTACAATAAAAGTATTTCACTTACCTAAAAAAAAAGAAAGTTGTACGAGGTGATACAGGGACTCACAGTTTTTGTTAAAATCTATAAATGTTCAATATGTGCTCCTCTGGTGACACGGTACACATTAGCACGAAAGACTAGCTCTTGCCAAACTCGTTTTAACATGTAATTTTCGATAGAGTTGATTGCATTGATTATGCGATCCTTTAGCTCAGCGATATCGTGCGGCATTGGTGGGATAAACACCTTATCTTTCACGTAATCCCAGAAAAAGAAATCACATGGCGTGAGGTCTGGTGATCTTGGTGGCCACAACATAATGTGTTGGTCTTCTTCAGATGCACGTCCTATCCAGCGCCAAGGTAATGTTGTGTTAAGGTACTGTCGAACCTCTTTATGAAAAGGGCAGGACAACTATCTTGCTGGAAAATGAAGTCGTTGAGTATCTGAGGCATAAGCCATAATTGTAACATATCCAGGTATATCGTGCCGGTTACTGTCGTTTCCATAAAAAAGAACACTGCCTCACGAGAAATCGCACAAAAAACGTTTACTTTCGGAGAATCCGAATGTGTTCCACATCACTTACGCGTGTGGGTTTTCAGTTCCCCAAACTCGCACGTTATGACGGTTTACTTTGCCGCTAAGATGGAAAGTAGCTTCATCGCTGAAAATTATCTTGTTAAAAAAACCTTCATCTAACAACATCTTTTCCTGTAACTGAAAACAAAAGTCCAGCCTACGTGTTTTATCTCCATCAGAAAGACGCTGGATTAATTGAAGATGGTACGGTTTGCATAACAAAACGTTTACGGAGAACTCTCCACACTGTTGTTTCGGAATTCCTAATTCTGTGCCTGCAGCCGCAGTCGATTTTGATGGGCTGCGAATGAAACTTACCCGCACTCGTTCGACATTGACTTCTGAGGTTGATGGACGACCAGTTGATTTTCGCTTGCACAAGTAACCAGTTTCACTGAATTGTTTATACCATGCACGAATTGAATTGTCACTTGTTGGCTCCTTATGAAATTTCAACCGAAACGTACGTTGCACAGAAATTACTGACTTTGACAAGTGAAATTCTAACACACAAAACGACTTCTCGCTTCCCGTGGCAGGCATTTTCTCTACTGTCAACGCCTAGCGAGCAAATGGTTTACTAACTGCCTAGTATACGTGGAAAAAAACTATTTGAAATTCTCTTTCGTACAGTACTTGTTTTATTCTTATGAGTGAAATAGTTTTTTGTTATTGAATTTTCGAAACTCCGAAGAACATTATGAAACGTCCTGTTTACTCTAAAACATATATAAATTATTTTTTTTTTACCATGAAATGATTTGTTTTTAAATCGTGAAAATTATAACTGAAAAAATTAGAATTAGAACCGAAAGAATAGACCAGAGAATTTGACCACAAAATATTCAAGGACATCCATTTTAACGGGCATTAATATATTTAAAAAAACATTTTTTTATTTGTGCAAGAAAGTCTAGAGTAAATAAACTTTTTGACCCGTCCGGATTTGATTCCACCGTGAGCCATCAGCACCGTAAGATATTATGAACACATCAGTAAAACGTTATTCGGCCCCCTTTCTCATCGTTGATCTAAAAACCTGTACGACGATATGTTAGTTTAACGATGAGAAGGGGGCCGAATAAAATTTTGTCAGATTCACTAATTTTCTACCTTCCTATCCATCGACGACGAGTAGGAAGGATTTATATCTATTCAATAGATATATTTTTTCCACTATATCGTAAGTTTACTAAAAGTTTTGATAATAATAGGAAGAACAATATATTTAAACATAATGGAACGTTAATTCCTTTCTTTTTTTTGTAGAATATTTGGATCTTTTGAATAAATTCATACTGTTCCACTTGATTGTAATTTCTTTAAAATTCTTAATGATAACTGGAGAAACTACATTTAGAAGCGTAGAGCCATATTTTTAATAATAATACAATGGTATTGTTACTAAAAATATGTGCATGGCTTAGGCGAGATTAATAAGGCCTTCTTGGACTGGCTTTATTTGACTTGGATTGAATCCTTATTAGAATCATTGACCCCAGTGGATTTTTAGAATTCTAATAAATAAACTCGTTTATTTGTAACATTATTAATTCCAAAATGTTAAAGTTTTGGTTTTAAAATTAAGTATTAAAGCACGCATTTGGATAAAATATAAGCAACGAATTATTTATTTACACAATACATAAACTACGACAACAGCCTTTTTTTATTTTGAATAATAACCGACAAAAACTGTTAACATGTAAAAAAGTTAAATATTAAAAATGGTCCTACTAGGCCGTGTTTTTATTAAAAAATTCACGCAAATTAAAATCATTAAGTTTTATTTAATACCGGATAAATGTTTCTAAAATAAAAATAAATGTATTATTACATTTTTATTAAATTGCCTAGCAACAAACAAACCTAATCTAAGATAAACCTCACTCTTTTCCTCTACCGGTAACGATAAAGGACGTTAAGAATATTTAAAAATGATCGAATCATTGGGTTTTTTTTACTTTGATCCAATATATTTATTTAATAAATATATTACTTATTACGTACTCGTAACTTTACTAAAAGTTTTGAAACGTTTATTAAATGTTTTTTCCATCCTATTAATAGGAATGAAAATAAATTAGTCTGAAACTTATGTTACTTTGGTTATTGAATTTTTAGATTTTTTAACAGGACGTATTGTTCTACCCGATTGTAATTTCTTTCCAATGCTTAATAATAATTGGAAAAATTACACTTAGAAACGTACCTTCAATAGTTGTAATAATATCACCAATACGTTTCGTTGTGTTGGTGTTCACAATATATGTGCGATGGCTTATCCGTCAACGCCTTTGACTTCTAATCTAACGTCATTAAATCTCTAGAGATTTAATGACTATTAGACAAAAAGGTAGTTCAAAATTGGGGATCAAAATTTGGTTTGAAATTCGGTTATAACCTATATAATGCTGCTACGTCTCAATGACGGTTTCGGCATCATGTGATGTTGGGGAGGGGTTTTACTGGTAGAGCTTTCCCCTCCCCGACGAAAAAACCCAACTTATTTATTATTAATTCCAAAACGTTAAAGTTTTTGTTTTAAAATTAAGTAATAAAGTACGCATTTGGATAAAATATAATAAACGAATTATTTATTTACACAACACAATAACTACGGCAACAGCCTTTTTTTTTTCAATAATAACTGAAAAAAATGTTAACATGTAAAAAAATTAAATATTAAAAATAAAAATCTTAACTATTACAATTTAAAGGAGAATAATCAAAATAAATTATTGTTGATTACAATATTTTTCTTTAATTATATTTTCTTAATTAATTATCGTCTAACTAATAACCTTATCAATAATTTGAATCGATACGGATAGATGGTTCTGTTATTTTGGTCGTCAAACATTTTTTTAAAAATCTTGTATAACTGACACAAAAGTTATTTTTTTATAAGTATTGTATTTTTTTTTGTATTAATTTTTAATATAAGATAATTATTTTCCTTTTTTTGGGAGGGGGGCGAAAAACGCCTGTGCGTTATCATCGCCCGGAAGTTTCTTTAAAGGTAAAATAACACTGAAATAATAAAACGAAGTAAGGTTTAAACTAATATAAATTATATAATAAAAATTTATTAAAACAAAAGTTAAAAAAGTGAAATAAAATTCAAAACTTATATCGCAGACGGAGTCTTTAAAATATAAAAGCTAAAATAACAGAAAAAGGAAACTATATAAAACTTAACTAATTCCGATAGGGAGTGCAAAAGGCTCTCTGCTTGGATAATAAAATTAAAGACAGAACCAAAAAAATCAAAATTGAAAGTAAAGGAAAAAAATGATAAAAAACTCTTCTATCATAAAATATATATAATAATATTATTTTTGCAGTAATCTAGTACTACGCAAAAACAGAAACATCCGGTTCAAAATTTTATTATCATTGTATAAGATACCACGGATGTTTCTGGGTAGATTAAATTTACGACGCAACGCTGCATAACATATGCAGTCTATAAGAATGTGGTGTACAATCAT
Source organism: Lycorma delicatula (assembly GCF_047948215.1). NCBI lineage: Eukaryota > Metazoa > Arthropoda > Insecta > Hemiptera > Fulgoridae > Lycorma > Lycorma delicatula. Next base: position 162,661,993 of record NC_134455.1, on the reverse strand, counting down.
GCGGCAGTTGCATAGTGCGCGTAGGGGTGCATGTCCTCCTGACATTAGGTACTCGTGTGTAATCTTCGTATGTCCTATCCGTAATCGGCAGAGGACTACTTCTTCACTATGAGTTTTTCTGCAACAGGAGTCCCATGGCAACACTGAATCTTTAATCCGTCAGAGTTTATTATCGACGGTAGTCGACCAGTCACTTTGCCACCTTTTTCTCAGTGATTGTTTTACACGATTAATAAAATCAAAGGTAGTAACTCGGGTGGTGAAAGGAGGTTGAACACACGCTTCTTTGGCAGCATAATCTCCTTGTTCATTACCTGGAATCCCTACGTGGCTAGGGACCCAGCAAAAACTTACTTCTGTGTTGCGATTACTCAACTCAGCGATTGCATTGTAAATTTCAATGACGACAGGATGTTTGGAATAAAAGTTTTCTAATGCCTGGAGAGCACTACACGAGTCATTGAAAATAAGAATGTTTCTATATTTAGGGTTAATGATATTTTGAGCTTTATTTATAGCGAGTAGTTCAGCGGTGAACACACTCGTAATACCGGGTAGGCCAAACATATAAGTTCTTTCATTGACAACTATAGCACAACCAACAGAGTGTCTTGTTTTGATCCATCAGTGTATATCACTGCGTCTGGGTTCGTCTTGGTGAGAACACACTGAAACATTTGCCGGAAAACAGTAGGTGGTGTTGATTGTTTATCATATGTCGTAAGGTCAAATGTAAAATTTACAAGGTTTATTCTCCACAGAGGATATGAGCACGGACATGATGGAAAGAACGACAGAGTGTCAACATTTATATGCTGCAGCAGATGTCGGTTATGGACACCTACAGGTGCAGTACAAAAAATTCCAGTTCTCAAAAGATAGCAGCGAGGTGCTGGCGGTTTAGGAAGGTGTTTTGTATGGCTGTTTCCATTGACACTAAATGGTCAATGGCAGATCTTCCTTGTTGGAAACCACACTGTTCCAAAGATAGAAAAATAAAGAAAAACCTGAAGATTAGATTTTAAATAATAAAGAAACATAAACAGACATGGGAGAATATATATATAAAAAAAAGATTAAAATTAAAGAATGAAACCAGTCTTCAAAACCTAAATGAATCTTTTAATTAATTTTAAAAGTACTAAATATGAAATAATAAAACTGGTGTGAATTAAAAGCAATAGTAATAACAGAAAAATCTATAAAAAAAATGAATTGAGTCAGAAGTTTAGGTGGAATCCATGCTAAATATATTAACAATTATTTAATTTTTTTTAAATTGATGCCATATTTTGCACTGTGTATGAGACAGATTCCCTTCTTATATCTTCCTTAAGGATAACTTTTTGTCTAGAATACAGAAGACCTTAATCTTAGAAGTGATAGCGGTCAGTTTCCAACTGTTAGTATTTTCGTAAATGGCAGTGTTAAGAAAATAACAGTTATGTAGTCTCTTAAATCAATATTTTGATTACTATTTAATGTTTTATTGTGTTGATTTGGGTACTAATCATGATTTTTTACATTCTGTTCATTCTTTTACACACAAAGTGCACCTGCATCACATTAAAAATAACTATGAGTCTCATAGGGAAAAAGTAATAAATTATTATTTTTTTTAAAAACCAGAAATTTCCAGTTTTCCTTATTTAAAAAATTCCTTAGAGTAATAACTTTTTTCAGTATTACAGAACTTTTCTACACAGCCCTACCTTTCCCAGCAAAATGATGTGTAATATAAAGCAATTAAATTAAATTTTTCTATATATTATTAAAATAAAATTCACTAAAACATCCTACTGCCAAAAATGTAAAAGATTCCATTGGTTTTAGGGTCAAATAATTATTGTAAAAGATAATTTTTGCAGTAATCAAAAATTATCTTATTATTCTTTATTACCTACAACTATTGCATACAACTGTGTGGTAATGTAAATAATGTCGCATAATAAAAAAAAGGCTAAATTTGATTTTAAGAAAAAAAATTTCATCTGATTTGTTAGAATTGCTGAAAACATCAATGTACCATTATAAATTTTGATGGAACCTATCTATGCATAGATCTAAACCAAAGAGTTTTGATGTGGTTGATTGTGATGTATGAATCAATAAATTAAGAAATATTGGAATAGAAGGTAAATTAATAACAAAACCTATTAATTAACAGAGGGTATTAGAAGTTCAATGACCAAAAGGTACAACTTCTATAGGACTTTCCAAAAGAGATCAGATCAACTAAGTCTGCAATTTGGTTCAAGGAATGCATTTACTCAAGCCTCATTTGCTCTTTAAGATTTTGATTAAATGATCAGTATAACATGGATGGATGGATGTAACATGGATGGATATTATTTTCCCCATAAATGATGTTTATGGGGAATTTTTTTCTTCTGTAAAAAAAATATTAGATAAAAGCATGGGATTATAAACTCTAGCCAGTGACAAAAGAATATTGGAGGTGATTCATATAAAGAAACTGATTATTAAATATATTCCATATACTTAGTGCAATGACTGCAAATACCTTTCTGATGAGCAATTATTCTGTTTGACAATCTTAGATCCTATTTATTTTTATACAAAACTTGTTTCTCTAATTCAGTTGTGAGAGCAGACATTAATTTACCTTGATCTGAAGCTCAAATATATCAGTTTTACATCAATTTTTTCTTCAAGGATAAATAGGGAAATTTTTATATAGGGAAGGTTACTGGAAGCCTGTCTACAGTTTTATTTTATTTTTTTTCCTGTTTTGCCTCCAGTAACTACCCTTTAGATAATTCTTTAGAGGATGAATGAGGATGATATGTATGAGTGTAAATGAAGTGTAGTCTTGTACATTCTCAGTTCAACCATTCCTGAGATGTGTGGTTAATTGAAACCCAACCACCAAAGAACACCGGTATCCACGATCTAGTATTCAAATCCATGTAAAAACAACTGGCTTTACTAGGACTTGAACGCTATAACTCTCAACTTCCAAATCAGCTGATTTGGGAAGACGCATTAACCACTAGACCAACCTGGTGGGTTTGTCTACAGTCTGGATGTGCTTTATATTAGAAATATTTGCTTTTCTGTACACCAATTAATTGCATGTCAGCCATTTCATGATTTACATATTTGTGAAAAATTAGCATTGTTATGCTTGAATACATGTGTGCTGTTCAAAACAGTAAGGTCAACTATAATTTTAATTTTACAGGTATGCAAAGAAATTTATAAAAAAAGCTGATTTTCTTCTTTTTTTTTTATTAATATTCAGTTAGTAATTTTGAATGATTGGAGGAGATAATACCACCAGTTTTATGGTATTTGAGCATATTATCTGTAATACTGACTAATATTATCATATAATGGAGGACACAGAAACTGACAAACTTATCTTGTATAATTAACTTAACTTTTATAATTTGATTGTAGATTCACAATTTCAATTTTCATTATAACTCAGCTGTTTGAAGTCCAGTTTAAACACTCTGTCAATTTTTTCACAATGAAATGGTTAAAATTTTAGCTTATAAAAGATTACTTCCTAACATTAGTAGATCTTGAGCTTTCATGGAGTGAAAAATTGAGATAGTTGCCATTTTGAAATTTAGAAACATAAAATTTCCATATCTTTTTAATTGAGATATTTAACAATTATTAAAAAAAAAATTCTTTTTTTTGAACATAACTCAAGAACCTCTACTACTAATCATTGTTGGCTTACATGGCACCCGGCTCCTGTTAATGAGTTATTTAGTCACATTGCACACACTTGTTGATCGTTTTAATAGAGATTTAAATTAGGTAATTTCATGGTTAAATTCAATTTTTCTAGGGTTAGACTTTTAATAAAAAATTTGATTTGGGCACCATAGACTTCCTTGTATGCATATTAAATTACATTATAAACATTTTTTGCTGCACTTCATTTAAACTTATTTCATTTGAAAGTGAGATATGATCTTCCAATTCTTTAATAAAGTGGACAGTTACACAATTGCATTGTGGTGGACACTACATTTCATCACATTTTTTTGTGGTGTTCGTATTAACATTTTATATTAGTTTATATATTAATTTTGTTTCATGTCACTCAAGTAGTTGTGTGGTGTAAGCGAGAACGTGTCACATCCATAACCTTCCACACATTAGTTCGAATCCGACTTCATATAGATATATTTTTTATTAGCTTTTTTTTTAGTTTAAATATATTAATTTATTAATAATTATTAACCTCTGTAAAAATTTTTGAATTACAATTAAAAGTACATAAAATTTCATTTCACTAATAACTTCACATTGTTTCATTATTTTTTTTAATTTTTATTTATTGTAAAATTTTTTTAAAATCAGAGGTTAATAATTATTAATAAATCTATATATTTAAATTAAAAAAAAAGTTTAAAAAAAGGAGATGAAGTGTGATTCGAACTGATGTGCCTTCCCCGTGTAAGATCCAAATATTTTATTAATTAAAATGCCTCCACAAGAAAAATCAAGGGGATTCAGGCCATGTGACCTGGCTGGTCATTCAACACTACCATGTCAACCTAGCCAAAAATTTAAAAAATCCTTTTTCAACACATTTCTCATGTTGCAAACATAGTGCAGAAGAGCATCATCTTACTGGAAAAACACATCTTCTTTCATGAATAAAGATTGTCCGTTTGGTGTATGAGTTATCGGTATCAAATTTGGTCTACGAGCTATCAAATCGTTGAAAGTTGGAATTATCAACTTTCAACTTTCCCATACTGCTCGTTCAGCAAAGCATAGTTCCTATCACCATCTAAGTTACCATTGTGAATTTAAGAAGTATGTCATTTAATATTCCAGATCATACATTTAACTGCTCTGGATACTGGGTATGACTCAGAATACCAGTGATGGATTTTTTTGTGACCAGTACCTAATATTATGTCTGTTAACAGTCCCAAATAAGTAAATGAGGCTTTGTTTAAGTAAGAAATAGTTCTTGCTGTTAATTTCTTTGTCAAAATTTCACTGACCAACACTTTTATCAAAATTATCTTCACTAAGTTCTTATACTAATTGAATCTTGTATGGATGGTATTTATGCTTTTTAATATTTTTTGCACTGACTTCCTTGATAAATTATTATTTTGTGCAGTCATCCTTGCCAGTTGTTGATTATTAACAGAGATTTCTGCTAATATTCCTTCTTCAATAACTTCATCTGTACAGGGTTGGCCAGGCTTTTCATCATTAAAATGCTACCAGTGCGTTGAAATTTTGTGATTTGTGTTTCCTGGAAATTGTATGATTAGGATGCCGTGCATCAAAGTCATTAGCTGTTCCATTGTGTGGTTTTATTTCTTCAAATAAAAATTCTATTTCTATTCTTTCTTAAGTTGAAAAAAACATTATTCATACCTGAAGCTTTTCTGTATATTATCAGGTTAAACTTTTTTAATTTAAATTAAATTTTTTTTTAATTTTGTTTCTTTTATCTTTTTTCCTTTTGTAAACTGTTTTACGTTTACTAATAAAAAAAACATAAAACTTCATCCAAAATTAACACTAATGCAACATCTTTTAATTCAACATCTGTTAGCTACTTCACAAAATTAACAATGAATATAAATTTTGAAAAATGTAACTTACCTTTGTTTAATTGTTGATCAGTTGTTGTCATTGCCAACTTATTAAATAAAAATTACTTTCTTAAAAGTTTCTTATGAACTAAAATTTGATTGTTAAAAATGAGTAAATTAATTATTATTTAATTATTTTTAAATTCAAGACTGTACGTTTAATTAAAATTAGCATTTGAAAATTTTTAATTCACTTTTTCAAATTTTAATTAAGATGTGAGATTGCCATTTGATTTGAGAAAAATTTGAGATTGCCATTTTGGTTTAAGTAATCAGAATTTAATTTTTTTGATACTGTTTTGCTTGTCTCGCAAAGACCTTTAAAACAATCTATCACATGACCATATTTCCTACTTAAAATTATCAAGCTACCCATGCCTATTGCCCCACCTGAAGGCCTAATACTCTAAATTTGTGCTTATTAAGTTAGCATCACTTATCGGAGAAAATTTCCAAAGAAAGTTTTGGGATACCTCAAATAACAAAAGAATTAAAGGGTAGCATATATAACTGTAGTTCTAGCTATCTGAAACACAATGTTGGCAGCCATACTGGATTGGGTGAAAGAATTTAGTTTTAATTGTATAATTTTTCTCGTCTTATTGAGTTCTTTAAAGTGATATATTAAATGACCACTGGTACCATTCAAAATGTTTGAGTTGTTCCTCCACCCACACTGCCCAAAAATTAATCGAGTGAAATACACATTCATTGAAGTAGCCCCTCAGTACAAGGAAGAATGCCGCAGATCACATTCAGTTATTTCAATTATAAAAAAAAGGTAGAGGGGAATGTAAATTACTCTTCAGCCACTGATATATATACAGCCCATTAAAATTCCTATATATATTTATTTATATTTTATTTTTTACCAAAAGCACATATATAATTTTTGCTATTGTCCTACTATATATTTATCATAGGAATATTTTCTCCTGCATGTTTTGCCACATCAATGTCAGGGAAAACATCAAACATCAGCATCAGCAGGGAATGAAAATTATCCACATCATGTTTCGTTAGCTTTACACACAAAATACACAATATCACATCATAGTTTTACATATTAAAGAATGAAATCTGTAAATAAAGTAATGAGACTATTTTTTTTTTTTGGCAGCCAATCTGGCAACACTATAAAGTTATTAGTCAACATATAATTATATGAACAGCTGATTTATATTAGGTATTAATATTTTTAGTCTATTGTTGTCATGTGAGATGTAAACAAACTTTTCGTGAAATAAGTTTTTGTTCTGGGTTACAAAAATGAGTGATACTAATTATGAGCAACGTTATACAATCAAGTTTTGTGTTAAACTCACTGAGAAGTGAGTTTAACGCAAATGAAAAAAAAATCCTTTTTTTCATTAAAAAAAATTATTTTTTAATGAAAGAAAGGATTTTTTTTAAACTGTTAAGTTTCTTACCAAAAAGTACCAGATATGTTTGTTCTTTCTTTTTTTTTACTGTTCATTCTTGGTTTCAATTTCAAGTATAAAAGCATGAGAATCCTCTGGAGATTTGTTGACCATAGGTTAAACATTATTGACATATATTGTAACATTTAATTAATTACTGGTAATTTTGTTACGCTGTTTAATCCATAACTGGTTAATTTTTATATGTTTCTGTAAATTATAAGTTTTATAAACTTGTTTTTAATATCATTAACTCTTTCTACGACTGTAAATTTTTTGCAGGTTTTTGAGCCATACAGTATTGAGAAGTAAGAGCTGTTTCACATAAGCTGCACATAAGGTAATTTTATTAAGCAGTTATATTAAAAAGAAAAATCAAGGAAAGCAGAGGTAGTTAAATCTTCCAGTATTTATTTAATAACTAATTCTGTTCAGATTCTATTTTTTATATACTACAATAAACAGCAAAGCATAAATTCATTACTTTAAAAACAAATACTTTTAACATAGTACTAAATGTAGTTTCGTTTACCCTTAATAGTGAATATTTGACTGTTTTAGTAACATTCATGATACTGTTATTCATTGATTTGCTGTTATAATCTCGATAAAAAAATGAGATAATGCAGCTAGATTAATATCGAATCAAATTTAAATACTCTGGAATTAGATTATATATTATCATCTATTATATATCTATGTAATCTATTATATATTATCCATCTTCACATTATATAGTTAAATGAATTATATCATATCAGTAAATGAATTTTTATAAAATTTTCTTCACTACATCAGTTAACAGTAAGTAGCTTCTTGCCAGGCTGCTATCTCCCTATTTCCCCTTAACACTGAATCTTGGGATTTTTCAAAAATGAATGGTGATAGAAAAATTGGGATGCAGATTTATTTTCAGGATTAAAAAACAGATTGTGTTAATCTGTGTAATTAAACAACAAACATCAAGTATCTATAGTTTAGTAAAAAACTCCAGATATTACAAAAATTATATGTTTTAAATGTACCATTGGCAAATTTAGCCTTTGACTGTGCCATAAAATATTAAATTATTTCTTCTGCTGTTGGCTTCTAGTATTTTATTCTATAACTGAACATTTTCCTTAGTTTATTGTTATCCTTTATCAAATCTTCAATAGTTTTGATTCCAATATGAATGAAATATTAAATTTAAATTCATTATATAATTTTAATGGCGTATCCATATATGTTGTAATGATAATTTTCAACTATTCAAACAGTACAATAATTTATCTTTATTAATTACTATAACTGTGATAATCCTGTCAGAAAATCTTTTATTTGAATTGTTTGATTTTAAACATACAAATTCTGTTCTTAATAAATATGATATAATTAATTTTATTCAGTAATATAAAAAATTACATCATCAGCTTAATTGTGTTGAACACTACCTAACCACTGTTGCCAGTAACGTGGTTAGTCTAAAAAAAAAAAAAAAAAAAAAAAAAAAAAAAAAACATAAGTACAAATAAAATAAAAATAAATCATAGAACAGTCCAGTCACACTGTTGCCACTTTAATTAATTGTGCAGATTTCTCTGCAGCATCTGCAAGCAAAATTAACAAGAAAAATCATATACTTTTAGTGCATCCTAAATTCACAGATACTTAATCTAAGTTTAAATTGCAAAGCAGATTAAAAAAAAAAATTATACACCATTTAACATTTATAGCAATTGTCTTCAAAAGTGTTCCTACACAAGAATTGTACGCACTCATTTAGATCAGATTGCTGTCTGAAAAATAAGAAAGTAGTAAATCAATTTTGAGATTTTTATTAGATACAGCATTATGAGAAAGATGGGCTCATTCAATTCATAGGTATATATTCATTAATATTTATGAAATCCATTTTATGAAATTTATAATGACTACAGAAGATTTAGTCATTAATTATAAGGCAAGAATTTTGACTAGTGAAATAGCGTGATGAAAGTTACGAAATTGTGCTATGCCCACTATATTTAAGAAGTAGCTATCATATTTATTCCAGTCTTTTCCACAAAAAGGAAAACAACCTGTAAAGATGAAAAGAAATTGTAGCAGTTAAAGATGAAAAGAAAATTATTTAAAAAAAAAAAGAATAAATTAAAACTGTGAACATTTTAAATAAGTTATTTCAGTATTACTAATCATGCTGTTCTAAGTGAGGACAATCAGATTACTTTCAGTAAAATCTTACTTAATCTTGAAGAACACCTTTTGCTGTTCAGCTGGATGACCTAAGATCAAAATTCCGGTCAATTACCGGAAGATTAAAAGTTAATATAAGGGAAGGTGTAGGTTCTTCCATTCGTTCTGTCGTTTCTTTATTCGTTTCACCTTTAACCTGTGGCTATGCTCCTGATTTGAAAGGCAAGTCCTACATCAATTTGGTCAAAACTGAACTACAAGCATTTGAGAGAACTACAGACCACTGCAGGGTTGATATTGTGCTTAAATTTAGGTAGTAATAATTTTTGTATAAAGAGTGAGAATAATAAGCTTAAGAATGAGAATCTGTAAAATAGGTATCCCTAAATCATGTCCTTCAAATCGTATTAATTATCCCTACTGAATCTGTAAAAACACTCTTCAATAACTAATAATTTTCACTGACATATTTAATTAAAATATTACTGCATTTGTTTATATAGATCATGGAGTTGACAATTGTGTAAGGCAATTCCAGAACAATATTAGAATATTTTCCCTACCTCCTAATTTTCTACATCACACTTCCTAATATTTAGTAAAGTGAGATACCAGCAAAAATTATAATTTAGAGATTAAATAATATTTACTGTTTTAAATATTTGCATAATTTTAACTTCCACATAAAATTACAACATTTAATGCAGTTAAACTGAAGAATTTCAAATTCTTTTTAGAGGATTTTAAACTTTTAACTATTAAAAAATTAAATAATAAAAATCCGATCTCAGTGGCTGAGTAGGTAGATCTCGGCATTTCGTGCGGAGGTTCCGGGTTCAAATTTTGTTTAGACATGATATCTTTTCAAAAGCTACCAATTTCAACCATGCTAATGACTATAGCTGTTGATGTCCGTTGTTTCATAAAAAAAAAAGTAATAATAATAAATAAATAAAAAAGAAAGAAAAATGTACACTAATGTTAATAAAATAACAAAAAATAAAATGAGATTCATAATGAAATTGAGAAAAATAAATCCCTAATTAACAATAAATTTCCTCATTTAAATTAAGCATATTCCTCTTTTAATACGTTTACAGATGTGATGTTTTATATTTATATCCCTAGAAGTGATATTGGACATTTTCAAAAGTATATAATACAGTGCCGGCCTCCGTGGTGCGAGTAGTAGCGCCTCAGACTTTTATCCGAAAGTCCTGGGTTCGAATCCCGGTCAAGCATGGCATTTCACACGCTACAAAAAATTGTCATTCATCTCATCCTCTGAAGCAATACCTAACGGTGGTCCCGGAGGTTAAAAAAAGTAAATACAGTGAAATTTGCGCTTCCCATATTCGCGATTTCGTTATTCGCGGTGCACTATTTTGCGATGTCTTTTCTATATTTGCGGCTAAAATTTTCCGTATTCGCGTACATTACACTATGTAGTGACATTAAAAATTAAAAATAATAAACGATTTAATGGTGCAGGTAGAGTATGTTTAAAGGCATTAAACTATTCGATGATCTTATCCAGTTTTTTATAGATGCTGATCTATCTTTCAATAGAGCCTTAATCTTTAAGTGCAAAATTGAAGATGCCATGTAAGAATACTCAGAATTTCACACGGATTTAAAAACAAGAGCGAGACAAGGAAAAATTACAAAATATTTGTAAATGCAACCCAAAATACCGTAGGTTAGTTTTGTAAATTTCCTTTACTGTAATTTTAGTTTTAGTTTACGTAGTACTGTAATGCTGTTTTCTTGACTTTTTAAGGCGGTTACCGAGTACGATTTATTTATTTATTTAACATGTAATACCGTTTTCTAATACAGTACATACTGTAGTGAGTTTTAAATCAAACAGTTCGGTAAGTGTTTACCAATAAAATAGGAAATATTCTGTATTTCGTTAAATATTTTTTGTGTAGGGTACCTATGTGCTGTACTAAATCAGTGCTTATAATTAATGTTGCCGTTTGTATTTCATCTATATCATCACCCTAAGTAAGTACGATTTTTTTTTTCAACAGAAATACACTAAAACTTATCACTTTTATCTATTACAAACTAATATAAATTTCTTACAATGCATTTATTGCTGAAAAACAGATTATTCTGAAATAAATTGTGAATATCTTGTGAGAGTCAAAATAAAATCATAGGGTAAATACTAAAGTTATTAATTAGTGTTTAAACACCAAGCAACATTATCTGCTATTGGTATGTTACTGTATAAACATTCTGGATGATACTTTCATAGGTTCTAACTAAATCAGGTTGTTACCATCTAGGTTTGTGAGACTGTACAAGTCTACACTTCATTTACATTCATACATGTCATCCTCATTCATCTTTTGATGTAGTAATACCTTGCGGTGGTTCCAGAGGCTAAACAGATAAAGAAAGAAAGTTTTGTGAGTTAGCATCTTCCACAGATTTTGATATTTACACTAATTTCTAGTGTGCTCATTGAAGAGCCACTTAAAAATTGTTGTTTCGGCTTCAATCAAATTTATTCACCGCAGCTCATACATAGGCACTATGTCGATAAATCAAAAAGACTTCTTTCTCAGCCAGTCCATCAGGTGTCTTCTAGTTCAGCGGGTGACTGAATTTTGCAGATTGAGATGCTGTTGTGGCATACTTGATGCATCTACGCACTAGAGTGTAGTAGTAGTTTTTGGGCTTAAAGTGGCAGGCACGGCGTCTTCTCTCTTCCGCGAGTAGGCTTTTAGCTTAGTTCCTGAGGGCAATGTGGTAGCGTTAGGTGACAGCTGTCTTCTTCGGAAGGCAGAACTCAATACTATCTCTCGTGGTGGATTACTGATGTAGATGTCCCTATCTGCATTGGTGGTATCTCATGTGGCCGGGCTGAACACTGTGGAATGTGATCAGTTTGAGGGCAAGAAGATGTCCTCCATTAAAGCCATTGCTGGCAAGGAACGGAAGGGGTGGTGTAGCGACCTGACACGCTACGAGGCGGGATCTTTTCCCCTCGGGGGGGAATTGAGATGTCTTCTAGTTCAGCTCTTCTGCTTTATTATGGGGTGAGAAAGTAAGCAAAGTATTAATCCCATAAAATTTCACAATCAAACAGTAGTAGACCTTTTATTATTAACAAGAGGCTATTATTAACAATATTAGGAATGCTTCAGAAATTTCCATAGGTGCACATATAGATCATCTTTTACAGATTTTGGGGACTCTCCTTCTTATGGATTAATTGGCTTCCTCAACTATACCAAAGCACAATATGTGATTTGTGGCTTTACTACAAAAAAAGGAAAGGTATTAATTCCAGTTTAAGGCATTCTAGATTATTGATTTCTATCTTGCTTTTACTTTCCAAGAAAATTATGGTGATTGGTAAAATTTAAGTGTGGGGATTTTTGCAAATCTCAATGTTTCATAATCCTGCAACTGAAAAAACATAAGAAATCAATGAAAACTCCAGAAGGATGAGTGTATGTATGATGGTTTGTATTTTGATAAATATATCCAGGTTGCCTAAACAATAAATCTTGATGTTTGCTCAAATATTTCTACATATGGCATTAATACCATTAAATTTTTAACTTAAATGAGAAAAACGATTGGATATTTACTATTATTTTAAAATTTTTACTTTTTGGGGGCATCATAGGAATTTGAAATTGAGTATTTACAGGTGATATTTCAGGTATTTACAGTTGTGAAATTTTAAGTCAGTTGAACTTAGAGATGAGGATATAATTATCTTAATTGTTTTACAGTTTTTGTTGTGTATTTCCAAAATAGATTACTAAAAACTCATGAAACTTAGAAAAAAATATTCATCCACATAAGTTCTTATTATGTTAAATTTTGGCTCCAATCTGGCAGTACTAAAGTAATTGTTTTTTAGATTTGCTTAATATTTCAAAACCAGCTTTATCATTAAACACCAATTTAGGCCAAAGTATTGTATTTAGATGTTTTGTATGTCCCTATACACAAGTAGATAAGACCATATTTAATTTCACACTTTATTCATTCTCTTCAAATGGCATTAAATAGATCTTACATGAAACCATTTGACTGAAGCTTCACAATTGTAAAAAAAAAAAACAAATGTGTTTAAGGTCAATGATTTCCCTAGATAACAGTTGCATTCTTTTTAATAATAATGACAAAAAAACTTAATTCACTTTCATTTTGTCGTTCTTGAGTTATTAATAATCATATTTATGTTTTTTGCAAAAAAAAATTTTTTTTTATATTATGAAGTATAATGCAGAAACAAAATTAAATGAAGTAATCTTTGTTATATTCATCACCTTGTATCAGCTAATAAAATATCTCCAGAACCATAGGAAGCACTCTGTAGAAATCAATTTCTAAAGTCGTTTACTAAATTTGTTACCTAAAATCATTTTTATTTTATATTTTATAATTATCCCCCAACAGATTATAATTTTGTCATTTTTAAACAATGTTCCACTGTGTCCTCACACAGTAAATAGAACCAAATAGTAATTATTTTAAATTATTACATTTTCAATTTTTACTTTCTTGTACGAAGAAAAATTTCGGTTTTCAGATTACACCAGAAATATCCATTTTGACCATCCCTGAATCCATTTTGACTAGTTTCGGCGTGACGTCTGTATGTATGTATGTATGTAAATATCTCACATAACTTAAAAATGATTAGTCATAGTATGTTGAAATTTTGGATTTAAGACTGTTGTAACATCTAGTTGTACACCTCCCCTTTTGATTGCAATTGACTGAACTAAAAGTATCCAAAAAAGTTCAAAATCGAAAACAATTTGGATTTTGGACTTTTTCTTAACTGCAGTAATAAGTCTCCAATGAGAGCTTTTCAATGATATATAGTAAGTGGTATTTTTTTCATTGGTTACAGAATTGTAGTCAAATGAAATTTTAATTAATAAAATATTTGGATCTATAAGGGGAAGGCACATCGATTTGAATCAGACTTCATCTCCTTTTGTATTTTTTAACTTTTAAAAAACAGTTTTATTAAATTAAATATAAAGATTTATTAATAATTATTAACCAGTGATTGTAAAAAAAAATTACAGTAAATAATTATTCAATAATAACAATAAAAAAAAGTATGAAAAAAATTAGAAGTTATTAGTGAAATAAAATATTATGTACTTTTAAAAATGTGTATATGTAATTTAATAGGCATAATTATATATGTGTATATGTAATAGATTTGGTGAAACATCTGATTATTTAATATTAATTGAAGATTATAATTTACAATCGTATTATTTTTGGATTTTCTAGTTTAATTTCTGTTTAATTTTGTTTAATTATTCTGAAATTAATGTTTAATTTTATCTATATTAAAGTTAACTACAGAGTGACTGAAAAATAAACCTCACAAGAACTACATGTACACTGAGGCATACATTCTTGATCTTTAATAAATTGCAAAAAATTCTTTTCTTTTAGTTCATTACTATTCTGATATTGTTGGACAATATTCTCCGTAAGTCGGAGTTGATCATCATTTCGTTTATTCGTTTTTTGTTGCCAATCATTTAATCACTCTTTGGTTTGATATAATTCTTCTGATCTTAATTTGTATACATGTTCTCTAATTTTCTTTCTCTTTATATTTATCATTCTCTCTTAATCTTTTTATTCTTTCTTTGGTTTTAACATTTTCTTCCTCTTTATATTTATCATTTTCTCTTAATTATTTTGTTCTTCCCTTGTTCTTAACATCTTTTTCCTCTTCAAATTCATCTTCTTGTCGTTTTTCTGAGTTATAATCCTTCATGTAAGGTATGTTTTTATTATACGATTGTTTCTTTTTCATTTTTGATTATTCACCAAATAATCCAATAATAAAAACTCAATATTTTACACAGTAAGGTCGAAATTAGCATTTATAACCAGTAGACAGGAGTTCACTAAATGGAATAGTTTTATTATTATTAACTTTTATTTATGACACACCAGAAATCTGAAATTTTTGTTAATCAGCAACTTACAAAGATACAAATAATACTGATCTAGTAGTATGAGCAATAAAGGGACTTTTACTCTGTCATAATATTTCATGTAAGATTGTTGAATTAAAAATTGTATAAATATTTGATGTTAATAAAAACTAATATTTCAGCAATGGTGTGAAATATTCTTATTAAAGAATAGAAGGATCGCATCTCACTTTCAAATGAAATAAGTTTGAATGAAGTGAAGCAAAAAATGTATATATGTAATTTAATAAGCATACAAGAAAGTCATGTGGTGTCTCATCAGATTTTATTTTTTAATTATTATAAATAATTTTTAAGATTAGTGAAGTAAAATTTGCATATTTTATTTATTTATTTTATTGTTTCTTCTAGAAATGTTTTGAGTCATCAAAATAAAATAAAAAGTTTCTGTGATGAAAAACAATACTTCATGCAACTAGAACTTAATGAAATTTTCACTTAATGAAAATGGATCTTCAGAATTCCATTCTTCAGGCTATTCAACAGATACCTGGTAATACAAAAGCAGAAAAACTTAAATTCATTTGTCAAAAAGCAGATGAAATAGCTGTTAAAAGCAAAGGTTGGGAATCAATTCCTGATGCTCTTAACCTTCTTGTTACTGCAGAAGTTGCAAAGAAATTGAGAAAAACTGAACTTATAATTAAAGCATTGAACTCTGAGGATAGTTTTGTCATTCAACGGTTATTGTTCATTAGTGATTTATTTGAAGATGAATTCAGCCCTCTTTTACAGTTTGACTTCTTCTATCAAGCAATATTATCAAATGCACCTCTCAAGATTCGCACAAAAGTCATAAAAAAAGTTGCAGCAGATCTAACTGGTAAAAACACTAAACTTGGACAAGAATTTTTTTTGGGAGTCACTAGAACTTATGGTGTAAAGTCTGCTTTACCACTTTTAATAGCATGCAGTGAAGAATTTATGTATGAACAAATTATTAAGCACAGAATAATTTTATCTAGAGATTTTGTTACGAAGTTGTATACTAATCACCCATATGTTGTGTTAGAATATTTAAAGTTGAGCAAATGTGAAAAAAATAGCAGGTCTCGGAAATTACATGATGTCAGAATACAAGACTATGCAGCTTTCCTTCCATTGCTTATCAAAAATCATTTTAGTGAATTTCTGAACTTTTGTGAAACAGAACATTTTCATGAAAGACTTGATTTTTATAAGGATGACTTAAGACTTAGTAAAAAGAAAACAAAACTGTTTCTTAGGAAAGGAACTAGAGAGTTAAAACTTAAACCAGATGTATATCTGGATATTTTGGATCTAGAAACAGTTACAATACAATTAAAATCAGAAGATTTTGAAGTAATTATTCGTGGAATATTTCCTAAAGAAATACAAGACTTTAATGTTAATAAAATTCTAAATCTGCTCGAGTATTATCCGACTGAATCAAAAGTACATTTAATTAGATCAATTTTCAGTGAGATTTATGGGGATGACCTATACAATCATCCTGATAAAATAACAGACAAATTTCTGTTTTTACTTCCAACTGATGACCGCATTAAGCAAGCTCGATTAAAACTTGCAGAGGATTGTTGCCAATTTTCTGATTGTGAGAATTCATGGAAATGTTATTTGTCTGTTGAAGAGGTCATTCCTGAAATAAAAATTCAGATTTCGAAGTGTTCTGGTGAATGGGAACGTGCTAATTTACTTGAAGAAATGATTTTTGTTTGTAAGGTAAATAATGACAATGCAGCACTATTAGACGTACTTGAGTACTTTGTTCAGAGACATAAGAATGAATCGAAACAATTCTTTTGCCAAGTTTTGCAAAAACTTTCTGAATTATATGATCTGGTTAAGTTGGGTGAAACTCACTGGAAAGTGTTAAATGACTTTATCAAGAGATTAGAAGTTAAGTCATATTTTTCATGCATTTCAATCATTATAGAAGATTCTATACATTATTCTATTGACCATAATTTACCAGTTGAAGAGAACATAACACTTTACATAAAGTGTTATTTTGCAAAGCAACTTCATGGTTGGACTATATTAAAATCATATCCTAATCATGAAAGATTATGCTTGGAGAAATTCTTAGATATGCTAAGAATCTTGTATCCTGATGATAATAAGATATGGAATAAACATAAGGAAAATGCTTTAGAACAGTTGATTTCTAGTATTTGTGATTTTAATTATAGAAATAAAAAAAATAATAGTGTAAGTCAAATTGATATAAAGGATAATCCGTGGCTAATGAGGAATATTGAATCAGTTTTGAAGAGTGAAAATCAAGCAGTCACTCTAAAGAATACACTGAGAAAACTTGATTTTGTGTTGTACAATTTCTTGGTCATAAATAATGATTGTACAAATATTATTGTCTATGATGCAGAAATTATAATGATCCTGAAGAAAGACTATATGAGGATATTAAAAAATTGGCAAAGATATTTGGAAGATGTCATTTGTCATATATATAATCGAGGAACAAAGAATTTTATTAAAGCTGTTCGTTGGTATAAAGATATTCCAATTAATTTTGTAGAACATTCATTAAAATTGTTTCATAAAAATAAAACATATAAAACTTTAATTGTTCTTGGGTATCTTTTAGAAGGACCATTATTTGAAAAAGTAGTTGATCCTCTGCTACCAGAGAAACCAATTATAGATACTGATAAAGATGACAGTAGAGAAGAGTATGAAATAGTGTGTGATAGTTTGAAAGGAAGCAAGAAATGCAATCCTCCTGTTTCATTTAATATTTTTAAGAACCTTTGTTCTGGTGATTACTTCCCAGAAGTAGTAAAGGTTATGGATTCTGTCGCAAGAAAATCTTCTGTAAATAAAGTAATAAATTTTGCAGAATATTTAATGGAACAGCGTGTCTCAGTAAAAAAGCATGGATTTCGACTAGTTTGTTTACTGATACCATTAGATCAAAAATGTTCTTTTCTTTTGCACTCCTGGAATTCTGAGAGACATAGATCAATACGAAGAACTTTGTTACCAATAATAAAACAAATTTTTATTGAAACTCCTAATGAACAAACATGGAATCTGATGCAGGCTTGTTTTCAGGATGAGACTGTGGATGAAGAAGATGCTCTCAATAATTTAACAATTTTGATGGGTGTTTGTGATGAATATGTTGTTCCTTATATAAAACAAGCAATCACTAAATTTGAACATCTTGAAGATCCACCCAGTTATCCAAAGTCAAAAGAGTTAATAAAGAGGATTTTATCTAACATAGATAGCACATTTGATGAAATTTTACCAGAAGAGTTTCAGCTGGATTTGTTGAAAAAACACTTCTTTGAAGCAGGTTTAGCCTCAGGTATTACTGAACTGAAATCAGACTTTATTTTTCATGTGTATTTAAAAAACAAGAGTCTAGCACACAGATTATCCTTCTTCACTGAATATCTTGTTCATTTTGTCAAATCTAATTTCAACAAGACTGATCCTAAAAATTTAATGTCTTATCCTGCAAGGAAACTAATGCATAATTTAATTATAGATTATACAATCCAAGTAGCTAAAGGTTACAACTATCCACAATTAACAAAAATTTTAAAGGAAAGTTTTGATCAAGTCATGCAGCCTGTTGATGATCCAATGGGTTTCTTATCTCTAATCTGGATTGAAAGATTTGAAGAAGCAGAAAATTTGACTCATTTTGGAAAAATTGTTGGAGAGACTCTCGATTCATTAATTGCAATATTTGATGAAGAATTAACTCTAATGATTGCAGTTTCCCTTTATGATACACTGTGTTTACTATTAAGCTATAACAGGAAGAAGGAAGATGTTTGTGTACAATTTTTAGAAGGAATTATGGAAGTTAAAACTGTTCACTCATATTTAATTGCAACAGAATTATTCTTCAAAAACAAATATTTTATTTCTTACAGTAAACAATGTGCAATTTTTGAAAAATTAAGTGATTTCAGTAGTCCAGTGGTGAAAACTGCCATTAATAGATATGGACTATAATTGAAAAATTTCATCTATTGAATCCTGGTGTGTTTCATATTATAAAACCTATTACCAAGTTCTATCAAACACCCATTTATGTATGTTTTTTATTTAAGGAAAGGCTTTTAAACCCTAGAGTTTTTTTACAGTAAAATGTTAAAACATATTTTTGACCTGATTGTGCTTTCTTTTCCTGATTTCAAGTTCCATCCCCTTCCAAGCGTATTCTAATTGTAAATTTGTAGGCCTGCTGTTTTCCTTATCCTCATTACATGTTTTTTACCAAATACTTCCATTTGTTTGAACTATATTCAAACAAAAAAAGAAGATTTAATATATTATATGCACACATCTCTTATGATTTATCAAATGTATAAAACATTTTTAAATATCTATTATTATTATTATTATTATTATTATGAAATCCAAGAAGGAGGATTTAAATGAAAAAAAAAAACATAGAAAGAAATTTATTTTTCTTAAAATAGTCTTTTTGCAGTATTAAATTTATTTTTTTTTATGTGAACATTTGGTCAACTCAATATTGATTTGACTTATCTTCTGCTTCAATCAGTTACTATATATAGCCCAGAAACACCCATAGAATAGGTACTCTTTCCAATAATTTTAAGATAGTAGCTAGATCCTTTCACTTAACAACCTAAATTGGAAAAGAAAATAAAAATCTTAGGAATACTGAATGGATTGCTACAATTACTGATAAAAATTACTTTGAAATAAATAAGAATGAAATTCAGAGACGAAATTGAAAAAAGTAAGAAATAACTGTAAGTTAAATATTAAGAGAACATTGTGTAATAGAAGATGAAAATTTATGTTTGAAATTCAAAAACTCAAACCAGACACACGTGAAAAGAAGTCCTTCCTTTAATATCAAACAATGGATTGGACAAATTTAAAAACATTGTATGGGGAATTGCATTTTTTTGGTAATATAATTTTAGTAAAATGTAATAATACAGATTAATATTTATGTAGTCATAAAAAAGGGTTCCATTATTACAATGTTTGTGTCTATAAATATAAAAAAAAAATTATGATGTAATAATGGAATGAAATCATATGTTTATTTTAACATTATGATTGGTTTTTCTTGACCAGTAATGGTTGAAGAGGCTCATGAATTAATTTTTTTTAAATATTTTTAAACACTAGGTAGATTATTTCTAATATATTTAAAAATATGTTACTTTTTGAACTTATTTTGTTTTAGAAATTGGAAGAACTAAAATCTCTATTCATCATTATGGTACAGAAAATTAACAGTATATCTAATGTTAAGAGTGCAATAAAATCAATCATTTGATACTATTTAGTATCAAATGATTGATACTAAATAGTATCAATTGATACTGGTGCAGATATGACAGTTCATCCAACTCAAATCTACCAGGAGACTGAATGATGCAATAAAACCACCCATACAATTCATTCAACAATTCAGTCAATTAACAAATCCCACTCTCTGCAACACCCTCCAATCATTCATTCTACACTTTCATCCAACATAACCAATCAAAATTTCCTTCCAACAAATTAATGCAAATATCCATTTACACAAAGCATTCACCCAACAGATTTACTTAGACATCCATACAATTCATCCACACAATGCTTTCATGCAACACATCCACCCAGTGCACCCATACAAATTATCTATCAAACACATTTACTCAAAATATTCATACAATACAGCCATTCAATACATCCACACAACTCATGTATACATCATATTCATGCAACACATTCACTTAATGCATCCACCAAACACATTCAATCAACACATCCATTCAAAACATTAATGAATAAAGAAAGGCTAATAAAATTATATTTTGAAAGTGTAGTTTATTAATAAAAAGATTATAAAAATCCACTGAGTGATAATATATTTAAAATATAACAGATGGGTAATTTCATTGATAAGCAATTCTCTTCTGTTGTTGAAGGAAGATTCTACATTAACTTGAAGTTAATTAATATTCTATAATTATGTTTAGAAAATTTTGATATTTGTAAACCTTTTACAGTATTTATGTTAATATGCTATGTTGAGTATGGTTGCAATTAAAATTGATACACTTTTTTAAGTGTTTCCTCACTCTGTATTGACTATGAAATAGATTAATAACTTGTATATTCAAGAGTAAAATTCTGTTACTATTATAAAAAATTAACTAGTAGCATTTTAACACAAACATTTACATGCTTGAGTTAAAAAATACAACATTCTAAGATTTTTATTCATTTGAATTTTCAGTTAATATGATTGAGCCATGAAAATCTTTAATCAACTATTAACACTAAATACTTTATTTTTTCAATCTGTTCTATCACATTATAGTTAACCCCATTAGTTACGTGCTTTTAAATACAATTTTTGACACCTATAGTATAATGGTTCGTTAGATTTGGTATCTTAACTTATATTGAAAATCACAAATTTTTGTTTTGTCACTAAGCATCAACAGTTAGTTTTAAACCAATATTGTAGTTTGTCTAGGTCTTTCAATATCTTAATTTTTACCTCTCTCACAGTATCCATCTCATAACTAAGAGTAATATCATCTGCAAAGGCTTTCAGAGAACCCTCAAACTTTCCCATACATAAATTATTTATATATACTAGGAACATTGCACCCAACACAAAACTTGCAGAACATCACAAGTCACAAATTCCAATCTACTGACAGTTGAACCCACCTGAATTTTTTGGCCTCTCCCTGTAAAATAGTTTCTAAACCAGGAACAGGGAATACCTCCATTGCCTACCCTCACATTCTTGTATAATTTAATAAAATTTTATGATTGACTGTATTGGACTCCTTTTTAATATCAATAAATACCCCACCAGTTACTTTGTTTAACCATTTGTAGTAAAATCAAGAAAAGCATCTTCAGTACTCCTACTCTCTGAATCCTTGCTACTTGTTCAAAAAAAAGCCCTGTAATTTAAGAAAAAAATTTCGTTTTGATACATTTTTCAATAACTTTAGAACAAACTGGCAACAATGATATAGAACAATAATTACTGATGTCAGTCTTCTCCCTTTTTAAAAAAAAAAACTACAGTTGCAGACTTTAAACTATGTGGGAAATTACCAGTTTCTAGACCCTTATTAATTATACAAGTAAGCGGTTTAATAATAAATTGTTTAAACATTTTTTAGAATTTTTGAATTAATTTCTTCATCACTGGCTGAGTTCTTTACATCTAATTGCTCAGTATACCAACTGTCCAACCTTCTGATAACGAGACTAACAATGAAATACATCCACTCAACTCTGATCAACAACTCCTGATCTGGATCAGGAGTTGTTGATCAGAGTTGTTGTTTGTTACATCAGCATCTGCTGTAACATAAAGGTGTACCTAGAAAATTGTATCAGAGTAATAGAAAAAAAGGAGGTTTACAATAATTCCTAATGTTATTTATAATTTATCTTCTAAAACATTTTTTACAAGAAATTTTACATGTGCTAGCATACTGTGGACGGATTTGTTACTAACACCCCATGAAATTAATTTTTGAAAATAAAATATATAAGTGTATTAAGGAGAATTTCCTAATGAATATTTCCAAAGTTGGTAGCTGATAAATTCATAGTAATTTTTTATTATTTTAAATACTCTTGGTAAATGTTTTTCAAGTTAGTATGTACACATGGCCATTAGGTAAACAAATATGCCTGAGTGTCCCCATCCATAAACTGTATTAAATATGTAAATCTGGTTTATATGGTTTAAAGTAAACTATAATCATATTAGCATTACCAGAATCCCTTAATATTAGCATCTGTTCAGTAATACCTCAGCAATGATCGTAAAATTATTTTAATTTTTGAAAGTGTTAAATGTGATCTTCCTCATCTTGTTTTTCAGTAATTGTTCACTAACTTTTGTGACTACAATGGTCTTCTATTTCATTTATTTTCTTTTAATTTACTGTGTAAAATTATTTCCTTCTTTCCCATTATCCAGCAACTGCATTCATCATTACATCAATTGTTATTTCTCTAGCATTGAAATCATGCATTTTGAGTATTAGCCAATCAAACTGGTTAATTTTCTTATGTCAAATACATGTTTTATACATATGTTTATTTGTATTTGATTATATGTAATGAATAAGTAAGAATTATTATTCTATATTTTACACAATGAAATACCTTGAATGTATAAAAAATTTATATAAAGATAAGTGGAGGTCCTGAATTTATACTCTTGTAGTAATGAAATGAAAATATTTATAATTCTAAAAGTCGCTAATAAAAATGATAAATATCAGAATCTGATTACATTTGTAATGACATATAATTTGTATTAAAGAAATTTAATTTGAATTGAGTACCACTGCAGTATAAAATAAAAAAAAGAAAGTGTAATGATCTTTATTAACTAACATGAAAAACCGTTTTAATTTTTTTGTTTGGATACGTTAGATTAGATTATATTGGGGAAAAGAGCTAGACTCTTTTCCACCCAAAGAGTTTAATATATTTACTATTATTTTAAGCCTATGAGCTTAACTCTACATTTTTAAATAGGTGTTGATATCTAAATTCATATCTTACTTTTGGAAAGTGAAAGACTCCAAACAAGAAATTTATTTTCAGTTGAAGGTGTTACATTCTAGAAACCAGTGAGTAGCAGGTTAATTAAATTTTTGGCATAATCTACAAACATGGCTTTGTTATTATACGTCCATAGTTTTTAAGCAAGTCCTGAACATACCATATTCAGTTAGAACACTAATAACTTTCCTAAGAATCTGCTTATTCAGTCTCTGTGGAGAACTGGAATCGTCTTAACTAATTTAGTGTATAATAAAACTGTAAAACTTTGTTAGAGGTGGAGGATTTTGTATTTATTTATTTTTGAATAATCTGTTGCTGCTGTGACAAAATGAATGCCAATTCCACAGACAGGTTGAGTAAAATGTTTTTTGTTGAATAAAATGAAATGCTAAGTTGTGAAATATATACAAAATAATCAGAAAAATTATGTTTAAATTAATTATTATTTAAAAAAAAAAATGTCTTAATTTGCATCTATTTTATTAAAATACTTTTATACATATTAAAAACTGATACATACAAAAAACAAATAAAGGGATGAGTTTAATGATGAATCACATTTCATCAAGAACTGCCAACAAATAATCACTTTAAATTCAGTGATGTAAAACACTGGGTAAATGAAAATGAATGATACTAACAAAAATCTGTAAAAAAATACCTACCTACTGACTTTTAAATCATTGTAAGACCAACTACAACAAAAAGGTTTTATAAGTCTATGGAAAAATTGCAGTAAATCCAACCAAAGTACCATCATTGTATTATAAACCCTTGTAAGAATATCAACAGTATATTTAAAAGTAGTTAGTAAAATGTGATTCATTAAATAAAAATACAATACGTTAATATTGATACAGATTAAGGAGTTTCTTGTTTGTCACAGTCAAAGAAGTATCTAAATAATTAATTTCATCATTCCCCCTCATGAATTATGACTGATTCAGAAGTGTTTTAGGTGGAGAAAATTTATTTGAGGTTCAGGAATAAGTGTAGAAAGCTCCTTATTATAATAATGGAATGAAATCATATGTTTATTTTAATATTATGATTGGCTTTTCCTGACCAGTAATGGTTGAAGAGGCTCATGAATTAAGTTTTAAAAAATATTTTTTAACACTAGGTAGATTATTTCTAATATATTTTAAAATATGTTACTTTTGTATATATGAACCTATACAATTTTGCACAACTTTTCGGAATTATTTAAAAAAAGAAATTCTTGTAGAAACTATTTTGTTAAAAGTTAGAAGCCGTAAGAAAGTTAAATTCTGGAAAGGGACTCCTACATCCTTCCTGCAAAATAATGTAATTTACTAAAGGAAAGGGTACAGTGTAACAAATACTTTAACAAAAAATCGAAGCAATTACATTCTTCATGTGATTTTTTTTGAGGGGGCGCACAACGAAGAATCGTTAAAGCGCCCGGAAGTAACGGCGCTACATTAAACAAACTAGGTCAACAATAAACGCTAATTATCACGGACATATCAACTATATAACATTAATAATATAAAACAAATAAAATTAACAATTAAAACGTACAATAACACAGGCAAAATAATAAAAGACTAAAAATCACATTACAATAGTTAATAAATATTCGAATACGGTCGCAGGGCTTTAAGAAATGACAAGATATGTTGTCTTAAGATAACATCGTCATATTGTTCCCTAAAAAATTTCGGTTGTTAGGTTCAAATTTAAATTTCCGACGCAGTGCCGAATAACAGACGCAGTCCGCAAGGATGTGATGTACCGTTAGTTGGCAGTCGCAGCGAACACGAAAACGAGTGCGCAGGTCTGAGTCATGAGATGTCCGTGAGTGAGTCTAGTGTGCCTTATTCGAAAACTGCAAATAATAACCTACTTTCGACGGTTATCCCACATGAAGAGCTACACGGTGACACAGAGTTTTTAACTGAACGATGTTTATTGTTGATGGTAGCATTCCTTTTACTCTGCTACTCATCAGGAACCATCCTCTTCAGAAAACAGACAAGATCATCCGAAACAACGCGATTAGTGAAAGGAGGCTGCAAACAAGCCTCTTTTGCTGCACTATTGGTGCGCTCATTGCCTGAAATTTCAATACGGCGGGATCCAGAAGAAGCTTACAGTTGTGTTACGCTGAGTCATTTCAGAAATAATAGACTATCTCACAGATAACAGGAAGTCTGGAGTACGTCACAACCGCCTGCAAGGCATTCATGGAATGTGAACAGACAAGTACATGTCGAAATCACGGCCTAATTATATTTAAGTACATATTAATAGCATACAGTTCCACGACGGTAACACAAATGATGCGGGGAAGGCCAGACTTGTATCTTCTATTGCCAACCAAAAAAAACAACCAACATAATTATCGTGTTTAGACCGTTTGTGTAAACTATAGCATCAGGATTCACGCTGTTTACAATATTATATAATTATTCTTGTAATATAACCGAATTCATGTACTTTCTGATATCAATAAAGGCTAAAGCAAAAATGTATGATAAAACAGTAAAAACTGAAGGTAATTGTACATTTGGAGATAAGAAAAAGCTATGAGCTTTGAAGTTTAGCGGGGCAGTAGATCTCGGCTGTTACTGATATCGATTAAAATGCGGGTTGGAAAACACCGCGGATGATGATTTGCGCTTAAATGCGAGCAACATAGGAGCAGATCATTTGCTTTCGTCTATACCAAAAAATGGCCAACCACTGTCCACTAGTAGACATACCATGGGGCTTAGACGAAACGCAACTGTAGCAAGAAGGAGAATGAATGATGGACTACATTGAGCATCCTGAGAGCGGTGGCTCGTGCGGACGAATAAGCCACGCAGCCGTAGTCCAGACAGAAACGAACCAGAGCTCAGTCGAAGCGTAACATGCATACTCATTCAGCTCCCCAAATATTAGATAGAACTCTCAGCAAGTCTACCGGTTCTAGACATTTTACCTTCAGATTCTTTAAATGTGTTACCCATATTAGTTTGGTCAAATCACTATCCTAAAAATCTAGTCTTCGTGCACGATTTAACTGGTTCATCTTATAAAAACAGTTGAGGGTCAACAGGTTCTCTCAATCGGGAAAAGCAAATGATTTTATTTTCTCCAAGGAAAAAGCGAATCCACTCGTTTTTACACCATGATTCTAAACGGATTATTGTGTTCTGGAGCAGCCTCTCGGCAGTAGTTAAATTTCTACATACAATGTAAATTGAAAAATCATCTACAAATAACGAACACAAAATGGGTTTTCGCACACAGTTTGTAATAATATTTATGACTACGGTAAACAAGGTAACACTTAGGACACTTTCTTGCGGTATTGCAATTTCTAGTGTGAAACTTTTATTCCCCATTACCCCATTCATGCACTGTATTTAGGATTCCCCTCCTTCAAGCCGTGTCGTACGCCTTTCGCATAACGAAAAATACAGCAATCGGATTGTCCCCGCATTGTCCGGGAACAATTAGGACGTTTCTCTCAAGGTACCACAATAGACGACGGTTTACCATTCGTTCTATCGTCCTTGACCAGTTATCAAGAAGATAACTGGCCAGTGCTTCTGATCAAGAAACTGGAAAAACCTTGTCAGAAAATATTTTGTTGTAAATAGAGAAAGATGTGATAATGTAGTATCTGGGAGGTGAGATACTTTTATACGGATTTGAATACTCGATGGTGGATACTGGTGTTCTTTGGAAGTTGGGTTTCAGTTACCACACATCTCAGGATTGGTTGACCTGAGACTGTACAAGACTGGGCTTCATTTACATTTATACATATCATTCTCATTCATTCTCTGAAGTAATACCTTACGGTGGTCAGAGGCTAAACAGAAAAAGAAAGTTGGGAGATGAGATGGCTTACTGAGCCTGATATTATTATTTCCAGGGAAGTATCATAAGAATTATTCAAGGAATATCTTAGCTTATAAAAAAGGAAAGCCTAAAACACTTTACGAGTTTCCAATGACAAACAGGATATTTTCTACCTGTAACTTATACTTCATAAACTCAGGACATAATTATGATGTAAAGGAAACTGATATAAACGTATTTCGCATGACCTGAACCTTTCTCTACACAATCGATGATGTCCAAGAAATTGTATTAACATGATTCAGTCATTATTTCCGTTCAGTACATTGAAACACTTAGCAGCATACAGCTCTCGCATTGCAGAGGGAGCAGTGCAATTCTGCCACAGGCCTTCAATTGAAATTACGTAAAGTCCTGCGATCATCTCTTAGTGCACTCTTGCAGCCTTCGTCCTACCAAGGAACAGCATGCCATCTTGGCTTTCCAGATCTTAGAGGGATAAATTCATTCGCACTTTCGAGTATCAGATTAGTAAACATGGTAAGTTGGTGAATCATGTTACCACTCCTGTCTTATTAGCCAAAGGAATCTTTGTATCCAATTCAATCCAATCCACTTTCCCAACCACTCATCTGCATGAGCAACTCTCAGGTAAATCACTATTACCTAATAAGATAACAACTGGTCTGTGTTCAAAGAAGTTTTTGGACATGCACCAACCAGGTAAGATATAATAGATAATATTTTAATAGGTGTCCTGCCACTCGCATGGCAAAACTGTATTTTTAATTTCATACATATACACAAACAAAAACATCATACATACTTAATATTTAATATACATATTTTACTTATGAACTAGTAATCAACATATTCGTAGAAGTGCTCATGCAAGAAGAATCAATATAGTACTGTTCAATCATAAAAAAATTAAAAATCAGTAAGATGAGTTATTTTTAAAATTATTTTAATAGCGTGTTTACTATTGTTATAGTAAACTTAGTGTAAGTTTAGAGTTTACTGATACAATAATTAAAATACAATGGATAGCACTAGAGAAGCAGAAAATAAGTTGGTGATCCACAAAAATGAGGTATTTATTGAATAAATTTGTCTTTCATTATTATCAAGTTAAGTTAATTTAATCATATCTGTGGATACTTACTAATAAAAAAATAAATAAATGATAAATACGCATATGTTTGTTAATTGGCACTAATGCTTATTTCAATTTAAACTGAAATAAAGAAAAAAACTGATGGTAAGACAAGGCAAATATTATAATCTGGCTCAATAGTGAAATCTGTTTCAATTTACCAGCTGAATATACAATTTATTGTAATGTGTATACTTAAAAAAATTACTAGTTACAAATTAAACATAAAAATTGATAATTTAACTTATCACATAAAAATACATAATTGGGAAATAGGGATATCTTATCATAATGCAGTTTAGAGTTTTTTAAAATCATTAGAACTGTGGCAAAAGTCTTACGATTACTATTAACTGTTTTTTAAGTTTTTTGTTTCACAAGCTGTTAATATATGAATATTTAATATTTATTTATTCATATATATATTCACACCTCTACTCTTAAAAAAAAATGTTTCTAGTTATAGAACATAGAAAAGTCAATTATATAATAGAAGAATTATAACATTTATAGATATTTTAAAAAACTACCATACGGAAACAAAATTAATGTAAGTTTTTTAAAGAAATTTTTACTTAAGTGCATATCTGCATAAACTGCATATTTTATAATTTTTTTTATTCTTTTTTCTGTGAGCGTAGTTTATAAAAAATTCTGAAGCACCAATTGTAAATGTGAGACTACAGCATTATAATAAAGTTTTAGTTTAATTATATAACAAAGAACCACACATACCAAAGTTAAAATAAATGGTATAAACATAAATTATTTATGTGTGTGCATGTAAATGACAACCAAAAAAATTATAGGCAACCTGAGATGAGATACAAGTTGCTCCTGAAATTGATATAGCCACGCTCAAAATTACCACCAATCCATAGCAGGTTTTTTTAAGGAAAGAGAGAAGTTAAAGTGGTTTCCTCTTGCTTTCTTCTCTGAGCCAAATATATTTTTGTAAAAAATTTTACAGTAGTGCCCATCAACACCTTGATTAACTAACTGTCCAGTAATCTTATTTTTTATTACAGCATTGAAAATATTCCAAGTAATACGAAACTAACTAAAATATGTACCAAGCCTTCTACATGTTCCTGCAAAGCAGTGGGCTCACTTTGTTATGAAAATTCCTGCAACAACTGCAAGGAAATTCCTTCTAAGAAATATATTTGAGTGCTCAAAACAAAATAAGACGTGAAACTGTGTGACAGTGTGAAAAGTGCGAATTTATTCTCCATATTCACACCTGTTTTCAAGAATATCATACCAAATTAAATTTCTAAACCAGTAGGATTATGATACAATACATTGCTTTTACTTTTTAATTTTTATTTCTAATATTACTGATAATTATGAGTAAAATAGACCTAGAGTACAGAAAAAAATATAAATTTTGAAAAAGCAAAAATGGTAACAAATTTTTTTAGTATTTTTCCACTAATTTAATGGTTAATTTAAACTTCAAACAAAAATAAAAAACTGTCATTTTTAAAAAAAATAAAATTATCCAATATTGGTCAGAGAATGGGTTAAACAATTGACATGAAAAAAGTAAGTTTTGCCTTTTATCGATGAAAACATTTAAATGAATGTGCATTTTTCATAACATTGTCATACAGCCAGCCACCTGTGGCTGTATCATCTGTAATAAGCTGAAGTTTTAATTATAAGACTTCCATTACAGATGCAACTGTAGCAGATTTGGACTATTGCAGACCTAAAACTACGGAATAGGGGTAAATATTTTTTATTTCATAAAATATTTATTTATAAGTGTAATGTTTATAAGTTTTTAACTCTTTTACTCTATTTACAGACTTTAAGGTTGAGTGTCATTCTTCTTTTAGTAACATATTCTTGGATAATTTGATTGTCATTCTTAATAATGACAATCTGTCAGTTCTTAATAATGACCCTTCTAGAATGACCAACTTTTATGTGAAAATATTTTAAAATCAAAATTAATCATTATTGTAAAAATTAATTTTATTGTAAATGAATACTAGTAGTAAGGGTGATGATTTGGGGCAACCACACAAATTTTCTCTTAAAATAATTTTGACTCAATTCTCAAAAAATAATTTTAATGGGCCCCAGCCAATTCAAATTCTTTATTGCATATTAAATTTTAGTTAGACATCATTACTAATGATACTTAACCCGTCTATATAATTCTATTTTAAAAGTATTAATTAGTTATAAAATTCAATCCACCGATCAACATCAAGAACAAATCTATCACTACCAAACCGTAAAATAATTACTGTGCTGTTTTAATTCCGTGAACTTCCACGCTAAAGTTATTGGTAACATTAATATTTTTTACTAAATCTATTTCTTTATTATGTAAATAAAAATTTTTGGAAAAGGGTAAATGAGAACAGTTTGTGAACCTAGTACCGATGCATCAACTCAAATAGGTAAAACTTTTACCGTAACTCGCATCCTTCGACTATTACACATTTATATTTTTAATAGAAAACCAGCAGAAAAAATTCCTATTTCTGATTTAAATTTCAGCTACCTCAATTGTAACAGGAAGTTTATCTACTTTTTTAATAATAAAATAATGTTCCTAAATAGATATAGGAAAGATAAAAATAAAAATGATGAAGCTAGAAATAATTGTATTGTGGTTGTTAAAAAAAATATATTACTTAATAAATATAAGATGACACAAATAAAAATTAAAACCACCGAAAGAAAATTTAGGGAAATAATTATTCCAGCACAAGAAATAAGGGAGGTTATAAGAAAAAAATTATTGAAAAAAAGAGAAAGAGAAAAACAAGATACAAAAGCCCAACTAAAATTAAAAGCTCTTAAAGAACAGGAAAAACAGGAAAAAATAGAATTAAACGAAATTGAGCAACGGGAAGAAATATTGAAAATCATATTACAAATATTGGCAATATAAATTATATAAAAAAAATACGAAGAAAAAAGAAAAGATTTATTTAAACTTTTAACAGAGCCATTTATGCGATAATATTTTATTAAAAAGAGTAGTTAGAGAAGATACAAAAAAAGTAAGAGATAAAACCGTAGTCAAAAATTTACTTTGTGGTTCGAATAATACGCATTTAAAAGCTAAATTTTCTAAATATAAATTAGCAAACCATGGTGTAATGGCAAAACTTCCTACTATAACTAAATATAACAAAGGACCAAACCATAAAATAAAACAAATAATTCCTAAAATTTCTTTAAATAAAATCTTAAAAAGATAACGAATTTGTTATTTCTCCTTGTGAAATAGCAATAGCAGATGCAAAAATAGATGATATGGTTAAAGATTTACCAGGAATTTTAGAAGATATTAAACAAGATTTTTTTTTTTTTTTTAATGGATTTAACATAACTCAAGTTTTACAAGAATTTTCGATAAAGAACGAATAATAAAATATTTAATCGATAATTTTAATTTTACACAAGATGAAGATAAAGCTAAAAATATTATTGTAAGTAACGAAAATACTGTTGGAAAAAATTTCTTAACATGTTAAGCGATAATGTAAGAGCCAAAACTTACAATACATTTGTTTACCAAATGACTTCTCCAGATGTAAATAAAACTATTGGGTACTATATAATAAATTTTTCAAATTGCCCAGACGAAAGATATAAAAAACACTCCGGAACAGAGCCCAGCAGAGATGCGTCCTGAAGGGCAGCCATACCAGAAGCGGATGAAGAGCTTCTACACAACCTCTCCTTTTTAAAAACTTACAGTAAGACAAAATAACCCAGCAATTGCGACTCCTCCGGAAAAGGGGACGCATTGCTCCCTCCTTATAGCTAGTGCCCCGTTGTGGCGTATTCCTGCTAGCCTATTAAGAGTTAGCACCGAAAGGACTTCAGTGGACGGTCTGAAGGGGAATTACGTCGGGAGGACAGGCTTTATAAGCCTAGCCTTCCGCGGTCGGCCCATGAAATGGGTTCGATAACGCTGGTTTAACAACGGATTGGAATGCAATTAAATCCGTCTTAAATTCACTAAAATAATAATAGACAAAACTTGAAAAATTAGATCCGAGATTAAAAATAACCCTTTTAAAAACCAAGCCAGATTAGAATCATCCAGCAGCAAGGGACTCTGTCCAGGTTCTGCGATAAAGTAGGGAGTAATAAACTCCCGCCAACTTTGCATTCCATTCCAAAAAACACATTTAACGATCCAAAAGCAAAAACACACGGTATAACAATATTAGTAGCAACAATTTATAATTATTCTACTTTCGACGATAATTTTTACAAAAATCCAACGAAAGATTGTGTTAATGTAAAATTAAATTTTCTAAACAATATTTTAACGAAGCACCGTTTTATTCTGTTTCTTTTTCTGAGCAATGGGAAAGACTTTGTAATTTATTAAAATATAGTTTCGTAGTTTATAAAGATTAATTGTATTATTTTTTTATGGACAATTAAGAGAACAGAAAAAGTAACTGAATGTCGTATTACTTTGCCAAAAAAAAACCGAAAGAAAAAATTAATACATTTTGTTATTAATGCATCTAATTTTAATACTTTGCCCATAAATTATAAAGAAATTATAGAAGAAAAATCGAATAAATTTAATTTACAAGTTTTACATAAATCATAAATAAAATATGAAAAAACCTTTTTTTACAAAATATATAACATTATTTTCTACAACGCCAAAAGAAATAAATGCTACAGAAAAAGGTTTAATAAACACAAAATATTGCATGCCTTGTTTCTACTAAAAGAAAAATATTTACGATATACAAGAAATTAAATCCATCAAATATTTTAGAGAATTAATTGTCCAAAAAAGAGAGAAGAGTTAGCAGCTATAGTTTTAAAAGTTTTAGCGATAAAAATAAAATACGAGGAAATTGTTAAAATTTTTTTTAAAAAAGTGCAAATTAATTGGGTAAATTTACCATTATTTACTAATTTCGATTTTATGGCTGTATTGTAAATAACTTTACAAAATATTCTGTAGTTGCCGTTCATGGAAAGAGAAATAAAGAAGGATTTAAAATTTGTTATGTTAAGGTCAACTTAAAAATAGATTAATAAATTTTTCTAGAAAAAATTTAATACAAACTAAAGGATTTTCCCTATTCCTTATATAACATAAAATAATAAAAACGAATTAGTAATATATTCGTATTATTCGCCTAAAAAATAACCAATCTTAAAATTACAAATAAATGGACTTCACATCTTTTAAAAGTCTTAAATATTCAAATATTGTTGGAACAAGGGAATATAATTTATTAAACGATCCAAAAGAAAAAGATGCTTTAGACGTTGTGGCAAAAAATAAAAGAAAATTTAATGGCCGAAATTACACGTAATTTTATTAATGTAAGTAGATGCAAAAGAATAAAAACTTTAGAAGAATTTACTTATATTTTAATTTATATAGATTTAAGAATATTTAGAAATCAAAAAAGATGTATTTTTGTTAGGTGGTTTAAAAGATTTTTTTATTTCTAATTCGTACATGGAAAAAAATACAAGAAAAAACCATTACATTAGAATTAGATTTAAAGTATAAATTTAAAATTAAAGTAGACATAGTTAAAATTAAAAAAAAATAAGAAAATGGAAAGGTTAGTTTTTGTAGCGCAGTAAACTAAAACATAGAAACAAATAAAACATGCAAACATAAACTAAAACGACAAAGATAAAATTATACAAAAAACATGTTGTTTTTAAGACAATTTGGCTTAAAATTAAATTTACTAACATTTACAATATTGATAACCAACCACATCTTGCCATTTTGTAGGAAAATTTGTAGAAATGTAATGTGTTCATTCTATTATTGTACAATATAAAATTCCTTGCTGTATTCGTCTATTAATTTGTATCTTTCGTTTTACACAGAATTACAAACAATCATCTAAATAAAACTTTTTTCTCTTCTTTACTTATTTTTTTCTTTTTCCTTATTTCGTTTTCTATCATCATTTTCCTGTATAAAAGTATAAGAAATTCCTTTATAATATCTATCGCATTGCAAATCAAATAATCCCATTTTTCTAAGATTTTATATCTTCGTCAGAAATAATTATAGGATTATTATTATTATTATTATTATTATTATTTATATAAACGCATGGTTTATATCTAAGTCTTATTTATTTTTGAGTCAGTATTTTAACTACTTATTTTTTGTTTTATTGTTATTTATATACAATTTAATTTATTATTTATTATATAATTTTAATTTATATACAATTCCTTGTTAGAAATTGAAAAAAATAAAATAAAATAAAAATATATTTTTCATTTTTATTGTAATCTTGATGAAACGACAGTTTATCGTTAACATTTGACGTTTTTTTAACGTAACAGTTTAATTTTTTAACGTTAACATTTAATGTTTGACTTAACATTTGACGTTTTTTAATCTAACGGTTGGTCGGTCTCCGTGGTGCGAGTGGTACCGTCTCGGCCTTTCATCCAGAGGTCCCGGGTTCGAATCCCGGTCAGGCATGACAATTTCTCACACACGCTAAAAATCGTTCATCTCATTCTCTGAAGCAATACCGGTGGTTCCGGAGGTTAAATTTAAACAAATAATAATAATAAAAAAACTAACTGTTGATGTTTTTACGTTTAACGTCAGTTGTTTCTATATTTTAATTTAAAATTGAATTTCTAAATTGTGATATTTTAATTTAATACGCTTTTACATTATTTTTATAATGTTATAACGAAGTAAGCAAAGGTGAAATAAAATAAAATGGAAATATAAAATTGTGGTTCGCTTAAATTAAAATGAGGTAGATTATATTACATTAAAATAAGAAACAGAGAATAAGATAATTTTAGTTACCGTTAAAAAATAAATTTAAAAATACAAACATCTAAACCATCTATAAATTTTTATTTCGATTATTCTAAATCTAGTTTAGATTTTAAATGAAACTATCTTATTTATTTAGAAAGTAATTTTCGTAAACTCGAAAATTCTGCTTCTATTTTAATTAATTCGTCTAATTTATTATCTATTTTTACTTCCTTGTACGAAGTAAAGGGAGTATTATGATCGCGAAAAATTTCGGTTTTCAGATTACAACGGAAATTTCCATTTTAACCATCCCTGAATCCATCTTGACTAATTTCGGCGTGACGTCTGTACGTATGTATGTATATGTATCTCGCATAACTCAAAAACGATTAGCCGTAGGATGTTGAAATTTTGGATTTAGAACTGTTGTAACATCTAGTTGTTCATCTCCCCTTTTGATTGCAATTGACTGAACCAAAAGTGTCCAAAAAAGGCCAAAATCCAAAACAATTTGGATTTTGGCCTCTTTCTTAACTGTAGTAAGCCCTCATTGAGAACTTTTCAACGATATATCATAAGTGGTAGTTATTTTCATTGGTTCCAGAGTTATGACCAAATAAAATTTTAATTAATGAAATATTTGGATCTCTATTTGAAGGGAGGCACATCGGTTCGAATCAGACTTCATCTCCTTTTTTTTTAATATAAAAAAAAGTAAAAAAAATTATAATTATTTATTATAATTTATTAAATATAAATTATTATTAAATAATAATAATATTATTATTGTAATTTATAATTATTTAATATAATTATGTATAATTATAATTATATAATTATATTATAATATAATTATAAAAAAAAACAAAAAAAAAACACAACATCTACGTTCCACGTCCAGGGCGGCAACAGCTGTACCTTCGTACATTACATATAGCTGGCTAACGGGGTTCCGAGTAAATTCCTCGGTTATGCTTTGTTAAGTTTGACCTGGTTCCAACTTCAGGTCACTAAACGGACTGGATTTTTGGCTACCTGCAGGAAATGGAATAACAAACGATTTTGGAAATGGATTCATACCACTCTTAGAGCTGGCGATGTGGCGGCCAGGGTCAATGTTACTGCAGGTGTAACGGAGACCCTTCCGTTGTCCACATGCCCCCTGCGATGGCAAGCATGTAGCAACGGTGCCCATGTATGTCGGTGCATGGGAGCTCTGAAAGCTTCGGTGAGTTGGTTGCCTGGAGTCAGTGCAGAGACTGCGCATCCGCTCTCTGCCAGGACATATGCCGGTTCCACCGGAGTACCGGATCGGACCTCCAAGGTTAGTAGCCCTGGAGTGGGGGTGTACCCCGGCGACTAGCCTTGCTACAGAAGGGATCAATGTTCATGAATATTCCTGAACAAACTAACGTGGCAGAGGGTGCACGTAAACACCCTTGTATAGAACCGGCCGTTTCGCCTGAAGCGAAACGCCGAAAGAGTGCAGAAACCAGAAGGATTGAGATTGAGGCTAGGAAAAGCTTGCAGAAAGCTTTTTTCAAGAGCAGCATTCCAAAACCTAAGTATTTGGTTATCACTAAGGAAGAAGGTAATTTCTCGAAGGTGAGTCCTTTCCTCATCGCTCGAGAAATAAACAAATGTGCTGGAGGCCCTGTTAAAGAAATAAGAAAAACTTTCACGGGACTTCATGTAGAGACTGTTAATGATATACAGTCTCAGAAGATTCTAGGACTGAAGAAAATTGGAGAACTAGCTGTACGTGTTGATCCCCACGGCACGCTCAACACCTCAAGGGGTGTTGTGGTCTGTCGGGATCTTTTAAATTGTTCGGAGCAAGAGATTGTAGAAGAACTGGCAGCACAAGGACTAATAGAGTGCCGTCGATTGAACATGAGAAGGAACAGTGAGGTCTTACCCTCAGCTTCTCATGTCCTCACTTTCAACCGGCCTACTTTGCCGGAAAAGATAAGAGCAGGGATTCACCGTTTGGATGTGCGGGCATTTGTCCCACAGCCAATGAGGTGCTTTAAGTGCCAACGCTTTGGCCACACCGCTCTTAAATGCGAAAGACCGCTAATATGCGTGTGCGGTGAAGAGGTGCATGAGGGAGAGCCGTGTAAAGAGCCTCCTACATGTATCAATTGCAAAGGAGCGCATTCTTGTAGATCAAGGAATTGTCCTGTCTACAAAGATGAAGTAGCTGTGCAGGAAGTAAAAACCCTGCAAAAGGTCAGCTACTTCGATGCAAAGAAGATAGTTAACGCCCGTAAGTCTAGAGCAACAACAACCTACGCTCAGGCTGCGGCTGCCGCTCCTGTCCCTGCTCCAGTTGCTGTCGATGCAGGTCAACTCATCAGTAAACTTGCTCCGACCTTGCCTAATATGATCGAAAGAATTATTGACAATAAAATGAAACCTTTCAATAGTAAAAATCCTATAAAGCCAAAGATATTAGTACAGCCTCCTCCCGAAGATAAAACACCGAAAGCTGCTCCTGTTCTGAAGAAAACGGATGCCAAAGCAGAATGCCAAGTCCGACTCAGTGAGATTCTTGATGACAAGGAAAAAGTGATACCTACAGAAACTATTATGGGGGCTCCCAAGCCTCCTGTAACTGAAGTGGCCTCTAAGCCTCAGAGGCCACAAAAAATCACACAGGGGGGGCGAGTGTCCCCCTCCCACAGGCGGTGACCGGTGCGACCCCCGTGTTGGGGAGCGGCCAGGTTGCCGCCTTTCAATCGGCGCCTGGAACCGGCGCCGATCCATGCCCGTCGTCGTCGGCGGCTTCGGTGGTCTCCGATACGAAGACCAGAAGCCTTACAGGCGACGACCTTCTTCGCGAACACGATGCTGTTCGTAGGATGGAGAAGAAAAGGAAAAAAGGATGGCCGAAAGGAAAACCCAGACAATAATTTAATTAAAAATTAGCGAGTCGATTGTACAATGGAACATCAATGGATGTTTTTCAAACATCCATGAGCTCCAACGCTTGGTACATGACGTAGACCCGATTTGTATATGTCTGCAAGAAACACATTTCCGCCGAAATGAAAATTTTAAATTAAAAGGATTCGATATATTTCGGCGAGATCAACCGTCAAATGTAAGAGTTAGAGGTGGAGTAGCTATATTAACATCGACTAGAGCTACCACCGAAGCGGTTGTTCTAAACACAAACCTACAAGCGGTCGCCGTTAGAATGAAGCGTCCGCTCCAGGTCACTGTCTGCAGCATATACTTGCCGTATTTTGATTGGAATAAGGATGACATAGCAAGACTAATTTCCGAGCTTCCCCCACCTGTTTTACTGGTGGGTGACTTTAATGCTCATAATTCTCTTTGGGGATCAGATCGAGTAGATCCCCGTGGAAGAGAACTGGAAGGGTTCCTGATGAATTCAGAACTTATTATTTTAAACGACGGATCAGGAACCTTTTTCAATGCCAGAGATGGATCGACGTCCTGTATAGATCTTGCACTTATAAGCGGATCGATAGCACCGAGGTACAGCTTCCATGTCATAGACGATCTGCATGGAAGCGATCATTTCCCAGTGCAAATTGTAACTGATGTTACAAGAACAATATATCCCATCCCTAAAAGATGGTTATTTGAAAAGGCAGACTTGACGAGCTTCACAGCTAGAACGATACACCCGGAAACAACTGGAGTTATCGGAGACGATGTCGATGCCATAACAAATGCAATAATTGAGTCGGCATCGAGATATATTCCCAAAACATCTGGGAAACTTACGAAAAAACCCTTTCCATGGTGGAACGATGAAATAAGTGAAGCTATAAAAAGAAAGAAAAGGGCGTATAACGCCTTTAAGAAGCGTCCTAGCATAGAAAATCTTGTTGCCTTTAAGAAATACAGGGCGTATGCAAAACGTCTTATGATAGACTCGAAAAAACGATCCTGGCAGCAATACGTGTCATCCATCGACAAAACTACTACTATATCAGATGCTTGGAGGAAAGTGAAGGCGATTTGTGGGCGTAATGATTTTGCTCCCATAACTAGCCTTCAAGATGAAGATGAAATAAAAGACACTCCATATGAAATTGCAGAGCTGTTATCCAATCACTTCGAAAAGGCCAGCAGAACGGCCAACTACGAGGAAGGTTTTCGAACCAAAAAAGAAGAACTTTAAGGTCTACTAAATTTTAGAACTGAGTATAATTACTCATATAATGTACCATTTAAAATGGAAAAACTACATGAATGACCGTACCTCCCAAGTACGCGTCAACAATGAATATTCATGTGAAAGAATCTTGGAAAATGGCATACCGCAGGGTTCGCCGTTGAGCGGTACATTGTTTACCATTGCCATTAATAAATTGATACTAGCCATTCCAGTAGAAATCAGCAAAAGCGTCTATGTTGATGATCTGGCAATTGTGTATGCCAGCAACAAGACTGCTATGGCGAGGTGCAAATTGCAACGAGCAATCAATGCTCTAAATGAAGTTGCAAGGAATAACGGATTCCAATTCTCACCAGAGAAAACGTGCTGTGTACACTTTTGTAGGAAGAGAATTCCTCATCAAAGTCCTGCGTTGACAATTGACGATAATCCAATACAATATAAAGATAGCGTAAGATATTTAGGACTAGTATTGGATAAATCCCTTACATGGGGATTACATATGCAAGACTTGAGTGATAGATGCAAAAGAGCCCTAAACTTTATAAAATGTTTATTGAATTTAAATTGGGGCTCAGACAAAGAGACATTATTGAGATTGTATAAAGCATTGGTTCAATCTAAACTAGACTACGGATGTATCGTATATTCATCCGCTAGAAAGTCGCACTTAAGAAAGTTAGACGTAGTTCATAATAGCGGAATAAGATATGTAACAGGCGCTTTCCGCACAAGTCCGGCGGCTAGTCTGATGTCTGAAGCCGGAATAATGCCACTACATTATAGAAGAGAGATCCTTTTGTTAAGATATGCAGCAAATGTATGGGCTTTCCCTGCTCATATAAGTAATAAATTGTTTACGAATCATCCTATGGCTGCAGTATATGAACATCGTGCTACCTATTCCAGACCAACCGGAATTAGGTACCACGAATTAAGAAGAAAATATGAAATTGCTATACCAGAGACACTAGCAATTTCTACTAGAGAAATACCGCCATGGCTCTTGCCAGTGGTAAATACAAGTT
This sequence comes from Lycorma delicatula, assembly GCF_047948215.1. Classification (NCBI taxonomy): domain Eukaryota; kingdom Metazoa; phylum Arthropoda; class Insecta; order Hemiptera; family Fulgoridae; genus Lycorma; species Lycorma delicatula. The sequence goes on along the minus strand of NC_134455.1, from coordinate 162,621,299 downwards.
TGGATCTCTCTCAAGGAGAAATAAAAAAGAAACCAGCAGTGATCATCCAGGAGGAATTTTTAGCAACCGTCAGTAGTTACGAAGAACATATTATAATTTATACTGACGGTTCTAAAACCGAACATGGTGTTGGATGCTCGATATATATAAATGAAGAAGCCCACTTTTGGAGACTGCCAAATGTGGCCAGTGTCTACACGGCAGAACTCACTGCAATTCAGCAAGCTCTTCGCTACACTGAACACTATTGCGAAGAGAGAGTGCTAATATGTTCCGATTCATTAAGTGCACTTGTCGCAATTCGGAACAAGAACATTAAGGATGTCCTAATTGCAAACATCCTGTCCATTTTATACGTACTAAAACAACGAGGACAGCGATGGGTATTTTTATGGACTCCAGGGCATGCTGGTATTACAGGTAATGAAATCGCAGACGAAGCTGCCAGAAAGGCAACAGTCTGCGATGACTTGGATGCATTTCCTGTAAGAGTGGCAGATGTTAAAAACCATCTAACAAACATAGTAAGAAACAAGTGGAACGCTGAATGGAGGAGTTTAAATACAAAATTAAACTCAGTTAAAACTTCTCCTTATAAATGGAAAAGCGACTTTAAGTTGACTCGCCGTGAACAAGTAGCGGTGACCAGACTTAGAATCGGTCACACGCGATTAACAAATTTATATTTGTTAACCGGCGAAGTGAGACCAATGTGCGGTGTTTGTAATAAAACACTGACAATCAAGCATCTAATAGAAGAGTGTACCATATATGAGGACCTCAGAAAGAGGTTCCGTCTTACAAATAATATTAGTGCTGATCTGGATAATGGAAATGAAGAAAATATAGTTGCATTTTTACATGCCAGTGGACTTCTTAAAAGTCTATAAAATGGAAGTTTAAAGCTGTGGTAAAAGATACTCTAAGCGGTAGTTTTATATATACATATAAGGCAGTCTCGAAGCGTGGCACGTATAGTGACGGGAGGGGTAGCCCTCTTGCCTAGGCCATTTTGGCTCACCTGCATTCAAGAGCAGTGAGTCGGGGTGTGTCCGATGATGGCATGGGGGACCCTCAAGGGTGGATTGAGGGCGCAAGACTATGGGTGTACGCCGTGCATGCCTATGACCTGATATAAGAAGGATTCAACTGCCACGGCACCCTGGCACGACTGATATACTGCTCAACGGCGGTTCTGGTCGCCCCGAGGGTGCTTAAACAAACTATAAATGAGACTTCGTAGAAGAAAGAAAGAAAGATATGGTATTGATAAGTTTAATTTTAATTTTAATTTCATGGTCTTTTGAGAACCTATCTCAAATTTTAATATTGGGGCCCTTTACACCCCGTAAGTGTTTGTGATTGTCCTTGTCTTTTATGTTTTAATGTTTATTGTGAATTTTGTGTTTTTAAATAAAATGTAAGGGTCCTTTACACCCTTACATATGACGATCCTGATGGAGATAATAATTTCTTTTAAAGAATGTGACGGGGCTAATGACCTTAGCAGTCGATGCCCGTAAAAATTCAGTTAAAAAAAAAAAAAATATATATATAATTATATAATAATTATAATTATTTATTTATTATAATTATATAATTATTAATTATATTAATAATTATTAACCTCTAATTGTATAACATTTTTACGATAAATAATAATTCAATAATAAATTATTAAAAAAAATGAAAAATCCACCTTATCAGCAAATTAAGTATGACTCAAGGATCTTTCGATTTATTTCAAAACCATCATCAGGAGTAAAAAAATATTATAATAAGTTAAAAAATTAAAATAATGTCAAAGGTTAAAATATTTACAGTCACGATGTATGCATTCTTACCTATTAGAATGCAAACAGTCATGACTAAGAATTTTAACCTTTGACATTATTTTATTTTTTAACTTATTATAATATTTTTTACTCCTGATGGTTTTGAAACAAACCGAAAGATCTTGAGTCACACTCAGTTTGCTGGTAACGTGAATTTTTCATATTTTAATAATTTTTTTATAATTTATTAAATATATCAGAGGTAACCCTGTTTGAGAAATTAATTCAATAATAACAATACAAAAAAAATATGAAAAAATAACAGAATTTATTAATGAAATAAAATTTTATGTACTTTCATTTTCATAAAATGTGTATATGTAATTTAATAGGCGTACAAGGAAGTCATGTGCTACCCACATTAGATCTTTTCTTTTAATTCTTGTACTTTTTCTACACCAACAGCTGTTTTAAATCCTTCCATTGTTTTTTCCCATTCTTTTATTTTTATAAACAATTTTCTCTGTACTTTTATATAATTTTTAAATTGTTTAGATTTATTTGGTGCCTATACATCTTTCTTAATTTCTTTTTTGCCCCATTCGATCGCAGCTTAAAATTGTAATAAAATCTTTATTAATAAAGCCATTTTATTAATAACGTATTTATTGTATTTTGTAAAACTTTAATTGACATTTTTCAATTCTACAAAGCAAAAACTTCTAACAACAATTCTTATATTATTATGTTTATTATAATAAAAACGTTTTGAGAAAAAATTATGCATTAGATGTAATAATACGTCTTTATCTTAGGAAAAAACTTGTGAAGATTGTTTAAAAAAGTATAAGAAAAAAAGATATGTATATTACGTAAATTCTTTGCCAGATTGTGGAGTATTTATGATTTTATTTGTAATTATTTAGATGAAAGAAATTTTGATAAAATGTCAATTACCATACAAAAATCATTTGCTATATAAATCATTACTATATAAATTTCAGTTACCTATCATTCAACCGCTTTTAAACAGAAATGCCCTAACACTTCACAAGACCTCACCTTGACGAGATTTGTAGCTGCCAAACGATTAAAGCTGTTGACTTCTACAAATACCTAGGTTGCATATTAAATAAAAATCTTTCTTTTTAGGTACTTATAAATAACATACTGTAATTAAAAAAAAGAAAAAAAAAAAACATTAAATATGGCAAAAAAGCTAACATTTAAAAAGTCAGTTTACTCCGCTTTTGTATTAACAAACTACCTTTAAGTTTTACTGATTTTCAAAGTTTTAAACTGTTTATTTACAATACATTTACAAGATAAATGAAGGTAACCACCACCTTCATTCACACTAATGAAGGTAACCAATAAAAGTTATACCAGAACCTAATTTAACTGTAAGATAAAAAGAATATAAAATCATTTGGTGTAAAAAATATTTGGGGTGGGATTTTTTTATGATGGCTTGTTACATAACAGTTACCCATAACAGAAGATTGGTTTATATTATACTTCTATTCTAATTTAAAATCACACTCGTTTTTATTTGTTGTTAAATTACAGCAAGTATTGTAATTTACAGAAAATATTTTGTTGTTAAATTACAGCAAATTTCAGTAACATTTTTAGCATTTTCAATATTCGAGCTACTTACAAGGTAACTTACCTCATTTTTTTTTATTTAAAAACTAACCTACTAGAATATAACTTTTTATGCGGTAATGACTATACTTTTCAACTAATACGTCAATATCTATAGTATTATATAACGAGGAAGAGGGTTTTTGTTTGTTCGGGATTAACAAATAAACTACTCGTCAATCGCAACCAAATTTTTACCCATGTTTCTTGGCATAACTGAGAAGGTTTTCAGAAATATTTCATCTCAAAAAATAATGTGTATGTGGCAGTGAAGATTTGCCGGTTGAAGCATAAACTTTAATGGACTGAATTAATGAACTGTGAACTGTGATCTGTGAGTCCCTATCACTGTGTGAGCTGAGTTTAAACTGAATTATTCGAATCATTTGAATAAATAATATTACAAAAATAATAGACTTAAATTTACGTTAAATAAAATAATATTTAATAAATTAAAAATATGTCAGTTTTACAAAAACGACTTCCCGTGGGGACTGCATGTGAGGCTAGAGTGGTGAGGTATGAAAGCACCTCGTGGGAAGTTAGACCAATCATCACCATCAACTGGTAACAAACGGGATGCCCCTGGGCGCAGTTTTGGGAGGTGAAATGGAGTGCTCTTATAATATCTCTGTAAACAATCGTCCGATTTTCAAATTTCAAACTGGGTATTTTTTCGTTGGTGGAAGGATAACTTTTGCATACATCAGATACAATCTCGATCTAACAGATCACGATTATTCGGAAATGTATATATATATATATATAAAGTTTGTCTGTTTGTTTGTAATCGCATCACGCGAGAACCAACCAACCGGTCACTTTCAAATTTGCAGGATACATTCCTGTTATCCCAGGAATGGTTTTAAGCCATCGACTGAGACTCTAGCTCCCTTGCAGGTTAAGATATTAAAAATATTCATTATTTCTTCGCCCTTAAGGAGGGTGAAGTTGTGAATTAAAGATATTCATTAAGGAGAAAATAGATTAATCCTTTTATTTCATTATTATATTTTTGGATTATTATATTAAAGGATTTATTGAAATTCCGAGTTTAAAGGGTTAAAATGGAGTAAAAGTGAAGTTCACTACTTTTTTAATTTCTCGGTAACATATGTAGATATCAATTTGATTTTTGGTATGTATAATTTTTATGGGAATATCTAAAATCAGTTAGTAATTTTTTTTGAAATTCCAAGTTTAAAGAGTAAAATGGATTTTTTGAATTTGGTTGACACCAAATATTTTTTAATTTCTCGGTAACAAATGAAGATATCAATTTTATTTTTGGTGTATGTAGTCTTCATGTGAATGTCTAAAAACCAACCTCAAGATTTTCTGAAATTCGACCTTGAAAGGGGTGAAGAAAGGTAAAATAATTTTGAACAACGTCTGCAAATTTTCCCGATTTCCGATTATACATAACGAGATATTCAGTACATTTGTTCTTGCAAATACTCTTCAGATAAATATCTAAAAACCATTTTCGTTTTTTTTTAGTTTCAATTTTTTAAGGCGTGCAATGATGTGTACAGCGCTGCGGCTAAATCAACACAGCCACGGCCACTGTTACTGTATTTGCGACACGACTGGCTGAGCCAGCCTGCGGTTAGTTGAATTACCGCGACTTGAAAAATTGACCTGACGCGAAAAGCAAGTAATCATATAGAGTGGGTGAAGCCGCGACGGGATGCTAATAATATTTATATGTAATCTGTTTTAGAGCCTATACCCTGGTACAGCATTATATCAGTTCAATAATTATGACTAATCGCTTCTAAAGGTCAAAGAATCAAGCTGTTTTCTTTGTTTATTACTATTTTCACTTGTTACATATGAAAACTTGTTAGAAAATTCAGGAAAAGCAACAGTGGCACGCTGAAAACGGCGTTCGTTTTCAGACATTGCTGGGTATGTTTACATATAATTTGGTACAGATTTTGTCAATGTGGAAAATGTAGAATCGTTTTTACCAAGCTGTAAATCTCCATCAAAATACCTGTCAGATCTTCTTCTGTAACATTTAATTTATCTTTAAAAAATGAGAGAGTGTAAATATTTCTTCCTCGATTTCAAGATTCGAAATTTCTATAGAAACTGTCTTCTTTCCTTTAAAAATAACATTGAAATAATCCATCTTTGACATAAATTGTATGAATAAGTCACAAAATCTTTACTTATTCTATAAGAATAAGAATTATTCACTAGTCATGCAATTCAAACAGGTAAGACTTTTACCATATCTTGCAACCTTTGACTCTTTACATTTTTAATAGAAAATCAACAGAAAAATTCCTGTTTTTGATTTAAATTTCAGCTACCACAATTTTACCAGGAAAATTCAAATAGATAAGAAAAGCACTTTTTTGCTTTAATTACATCAGTTTCACTAAGTCTTTAATTTTACATAATTCAATGGGGTGGCTGATACATTATTATTTTTAAATTGTTACTATGTAAAAGAGGAAAGTATTTTTATGGATTATGCATTTTGATAAATGTTGATATCTGTTTATACAACATTATGTAAGCAGGTAATTATGATATTTACCATTTGAACAAATAATTGTTTAAATTGATAGTTACGAGTTCACATTGAGATAGCAGATAACCTTAAGATAAGAGTTTTTAAGCATGAGTTGATACAGAATCAAATATTTTCTTAAAACATTTTTCACTGCACTGTTGGAAACACCAAACGTAAAATGTTAGTGATATTTTTCCTTTCTACTTTTATTGATAACTGTTGTGGTGTACAAAAAAAGTATAGAAACATTAGATTGTATGCAAAGCAAAACTCACTTTATACTATTTATCCACTCTATATTGTTTTGATATTTTGATTATAGATCCCAAACCTAAAATTAATAGTTTTTCTTTAATCTGTGCATAATTTATCGCCAGTTATGGGTAAACAGATGCTACTTAATATTGTAATTATATTTTGTGCTTATTTAGGTCACAATAAAATGTAATTAAAGCTATTTTTTAATATATTATATAATCTTCTAAAGTATAAGAGTATAAAGGAAAATAATTAACAGTCAAATAACATTTACTTCCAAATAATAAATAGTTTGTTAAAATTGTTATTTTATAAGTTGGGCGGACTTCAAAAGGATACATCTTATTAGTGCTAAATAAAAAATAAAAAATACATAATTGCTGATGATGTATAAAAAATATACTTACATTGCTAGAAGAAGAAACACCATTAAAAGTAGAATGGAAAATTATCACTAGCATTTTATGTTTAGTGTTTCCAACACTGTAGTGAAAAATGTTTTAATGAAATATTTGATCTTTTATCATCAATTCATGCTATGTAAATGATTAACCAACTTGTGGTTACACAATTTTAATGAAACCAATGATTGATTTTTGAACTTTTACACAGAATTTTCGCATCCTTTCAAGTAATTATCAACTGATATAGATAAATTGGAATCATTTACAAAATATGGTAACATAAATTAATTAATATTCTGTTATGTTTTAGAATATAAATTTTTTAATATTTAATAAAGCAAGGAATACTCTTCTGATTACAAAACAACTTATTTATTTTGATTTGAGAGAAGTATAGAATTAAACTGAGTACTTTAGTAAAATGGTAAAAAAATAGAAAACAAATACTTTTTGTTACCTATGATTATTAAATATTTTCTAAAAATTGGGAAATAGCTGTCAGCAAAAAATTTCCTAAAAACATATCAAGGTTTGCCTGTGCTCTTTATAAAAAATTTAAAATTTTACCTCATGTAGTCTTGTCTAATAATTTAGAAAGTATACATAGATAAAAAAAGTAATCTGTATATACTTTTTATTTAAATAAAAATATTTTCTTTGGAGTGGGATAACAATGATAATCTAAGAAACAGAGAAATATTTAATTAATAAATTTTTTATTAATTAAATTTGTAAGATCAATATCTTTAACACATAACTTTATCTAAGTAGAGGCAGAAATTTCACTGGTGTTATAAATATGTAAAAAGTTTTAATTTTTTTATATCAAGTTAAAAGAAATGCTTTAAATCATCAACAAAATTATTCAATATGAATTGCCTTATTTTACATTTCAAACAATATTATTGCTGATAGAAATACCACAAAAAAATCTGATGAATACCAATGCTTCAAGATTTAGAGATATGATAATGACAGTATTTAATTGGTAGTATTTAAAAGTATTACACTTTTGTATTTTTGATGAGATTATTTTAATAGTTTTATTCTGGTATCTTAATTTTAGACAACACTTCATAATCTCCATAAAACACACCTTTTCCTCACCTTCAATTTCAACACTAGAACATAATTTTATTTTATTAATAACTTTGTTTATTTATTCTTTCCGCTTATCATACAATTCGGCAGCATATTTCTTTTTTTCCATTATCCAGCATCACTTTATTTTGCCATAGGTTTGTATAGATAACAATGTTTTAAGCTGTAGTTGTGTTAACTACAATGGTATTCACTTTAACAAAGTGGGAAATCACAGAAAATCTACTTCATAGTACTGGCCCAAGTGATACAGACTTGTGATATCTCAGTTTTTATTTCTTCTCTAATATTTAATGAACTAACTGAACTTTAAATTTTGATAAATAATCTAACTTGTAAATTTACTAGTACTCACATTTGTAATTTTGTCGGCTGTAACCTGTAAAGAACCACTATTACTAGTACATATGTAACGATATGTAGTATCATTCATTTTATAAATAAAAAAAAACTGTATACATGAATAAAGATTGACTGATTTTTCATATTTACAATGTAAGTTATTTCCATGCTGATTAACACATTTTACTTGATTTTGATTGCTACTCACCATCAGTTACAGAATTATTGAACTTAAATTCTGACATCATATTCACTGAAACAGACATAACTACAGTTACAGTTATAAGTATAATATCTACAAATATATGCACCAAAATAGAACTGGAATCTTGTTGAATAAATGAAAATCACTTAATATCTATTGAAAATTCTTTAAACTGAAAAAATGATGTTTGTAAAATTACATTTAAAATTTATAAATAAAAATCTAGGAAGCTTATCTAAAATTAATATTTTATAGTAAGGATATATTACTGAACATGGAAATAACAGAACCAGAAAACTAAATATTGTCATTTTCTCTTTTTGGGTCTTTAGTCTTTACATTATTTGATATACATTCCTTACTGTTGTGCCAATTGGTTAGGTTCAACTTCTGACATCTCCATGTTTATTATTCTAACCATTGTCTTGCTTTGCTGTTGTTCTATAATCGTCCTTTTAGAATTAAATTCACTAACCTTTGTTGTCTAAATGTATGGCCCAACAGTCTTATCCTTCTACTTACAAGATTCTGCCACATGGCTGTGCTTATACTCAACATTATATAATTTAAAATATAATGTTTTAAGATATCATAGTTAGAGTCTAGGGAACAGTACCAGATTTGTGTACCATTTTTGTGCTGGTGTTCTATTTAAAATAAATTGCTATTCATGATGTAATGGTCTATTTTAATGGCCTGATATTTTCATAGCGGTCTTCAGAGATGTGAGGCACACATATGTTACGCAATATATGTTAAGCAATGGTGTCAATACATGTCATAATAGGGTTGTAAATTTGGCATCACTGTTGTTTATATTACATAATACTACTAATTATGGATTATAATAGGAAACTAAAGTTATTAAGTTCTGAAATTGAGCGTGTAATGAGGGAAAGTTCTGAAGACAGTTTTTTTAGTTCAGATGGTGAAAGTGAGTATGAACCTCCTGATTTGGATGAAAAGACTGACAGCGAGGTAAGTATTAATAATAATGATCACCACAATGCAAAAAGAGTGGATTTTGCCATGTGGTTAGACCCAAATAGTCCTCTGCCAAGTGATCCCAATGTTGAGTTTGTTTATGATAGTGAAGCAATGTGAAGAATTTCGTATTTAGGTCTACATACATTTATTAAATCATTCTGTTTTTTTGGTACTTTCATACCATAAATTTCTCTAATATTTTGGCCTTTTTCATGATGACTATTTTCTAGCAAATTCAGTGCTTTGCAGGTCGACTGGAATATAAGGTGGAATACTAGGTGGTTTACTCCCAGTCAATTGAAAAACAGAATAATCTTGGTTATTGACTGAAAGAAGAAGAATGCTTACATGTAGACAGGAAAATCTTTGTCTACATTTTGATGCTAAAAATCAAGCAAAGAATGCTATAAAGGGAAGCTGTTGATTTCATACATGCATTGATAGTAAAGGAAACTTTTTAAAAATGTCTGTAACAAGGTTAAGAAAATTTACATTTTACCAAAAAAGTTTCTTCATTTCTGCTTTGGCAGTCAATTACAAAATGTCCCAATTAAATATGTTCAGTGGTCAATGAATTAGGTTTTTTAAGTTTCTGCCATTTAGGAATGAGTTTTTATTACAAAAAAATTCCCTTTTCATTGGTTACCTAGGATTTATTAAAGAATATTTCTATAAAATAGGAATGGTTGCAAAGATACAGTGCTGAGCGAGTGAATGAAATAGGAATTTTGATTTTATAATAATATAAGATGATAATCTCCATTTAGTTGTAAAATGTCTGCTTTGAATTTTAAATACTTATTGAATTTTGTAATGACTGCGTTTTATATAATGTTAACACTGCATATTGATTTTAATGTCATGATGGTGGTGATGACATTATACAATTAGCTTTGTGTTAAATGTAAAAATTTATGGTTATTGTGAAAAAACATTACTGAGAATCCCTGAATTAAAGAATAGCTTATCTGATTTAATTGAATAAATTTTAACTTAACTGTTTTAACTTAACTCTAGGGAACTGTTATCTGCAGTTCTTCTGTTAAGTTAATCCACGTAAGTAATACAAAAAACTGATAATCAGGAATTGTGTTCATGGTCATGTTATTACTTATGGTTTGTAAGCACACAAAATACAAGTTAAGTTTGGTAATAAAGATATTTTATATATATAATAGAAGATGGGATTGCAACTATTCAGTGAATCAATTTGACTAATGAGGAATGCCTTTCAACTACAACTAACTGCTTTGATGCCTTTTAACCTTCTTGTTCAAGCACTTAGACAGGTGAAATTAGCTCTGCAATGCCTTTCATTATAAAATTATAAAAGGTGGGATGCTGTCAATACCAGCCACAGATTGTCCTCTAAGCCTTGCAAATATGTACATTGTAATATTTTATTTTCAGTTACATAGGAATGCCAGCAGTTTCAAAAATTTGATAATTCTCTTCATTATTAAAAGTGTACCAAACTTATTAACAATCTGATAGAGTAATTGGAAATTCTTTACAGTGCACTTTTGCATCTGTTGTAACTGTATCCCAAATGTTAATTTAGCATTTATCATATTTAAAAAGGTTTGCAGGCTTTATTTTCAGCTTTTTTTCTATCATTCTACCTCTCTCGAAGGCATCTCTCCACAGCAGATCCTTAGCCGCTCTTTCTTTAACAGTTAACTAAACATTTTCCTTAACATCATAGTAAAAGGCTCACCCGATTTTTTTAAACATTTTTATGACCTACTTTCTTACTCTTAAGGGACTTAATGAGCTCCCTGGAGAACCAGACTGGAAAAGTACTTGGTCTTATACTCCTTACAGGTACATACTTATTTATTCATATTTATTTATTCACAGGTACATATTTTATTTATTCATTCTTTTAGATAGAATAACTGAAAAGGCAATGGCAGCATTGCTAATATTTGTGGAAATGTAGTTCATCATCAAAAAAGCATTATTCAGAGGTAGATTTTCTAGAAAATAATTATAATTTTGTCTTTAAAATCAATAATTACAGCCTTTTCTACTTAAACACACGTGGTAAGGGGATCGTTTAAAAAAAAAAATAGTTTATATCCTTGCCCACAGTTTCATCACATTAAACATATAAGGTCCAAAATCAAAGCATGACTTTCCAATAAATGAAAATTACATTGTTGTATAATTTATTATCATCCATGAACTCATTTTTTCTTGCATAATATTAAATTCTGGACTTGAGGGAGTAATTATTCCAATTGATTCTTGGTGTATTGAAATTACTGAATATCACAATTTTGTAATACTCAAAATCAAAATCATTGTCTAATTGATTAAAACATTCGGTCACCACTTCAGGATGAATGTTGGGGCTGAAATACTGGTTTCTAACTAAAAGATTATAAGCATTTTTCATGCGTATCTTAACCCAAACTCATTCTGCAAAAATATCCAAGTCTTTTCTTCTCAAACTTTGTATTCTGTTGGTAACTGCTAACAAAAAACTTCCTTCACAAGTTTTGTTAGTTTCAAGTTTGATAGTTCCTATCAGCTCTATAGAATATCCTGTGATTTGAAAAGTAATCTGTTGACAAAGTGATATCCTTAAAACTGGTCTCAGTTGCAATATCATATTGTGCACCTGAAGCTTCAATATCATAATATGCAAAAACTCATCAGATTAGGATGAAGGTCTCTGACATTTTGATATAAAATATCAAATCCATTACAGTCCATTACTGGGGTTTCTCAGCTCTCCTCTGGTTTCCTTTTGATTAACTGGTCTTTTAAATTTTTGTTATCTCTCAACATGCCATAAAATGAAAAAACCAAAACTCTTCTTGGTCGGATCGTAGGGAAAACAATCTTCTCATAATCTTCAAATGATACAGCAATATGAAAACAGTTGTTTCCCTTTCTCTTAGTTTTGAGTCTAGTACAAGTAATTTCTTCAATTTGTGTAGCTTTAACTAATTCAAGTATATTGGAAGACTCAATAATATTCTCAAATTGCGTCACAAACAATGCTTTCTTTTTAAGTTTGATCAGATTTAAATTAGCTTCACCATTACTAAAATTGGCTTTCTCTTGCTATTAGCTTGTTTTGCCACTTCAGTTTTCATCATGCATTATGGGATTTAACCACTTTCCAATCATTGATAAGATTTTCTTCCATAGTAGTAACTTAACTACTGTTATTCATAACAGCAATTAAAATAGTGTACTCATCAGCTGATGCAGGAAATACATTTTAATCTGCTTTACTTTCTTACCAACATTGGCATTTTCTGCTTTAGCCATTGCAGTATAACTACAGAGCTTAAGTTATTAGGAGAAGCTGGAGTCAACTGAATCTGATTACATAAATGTTATGTCTATTTAAATAAACACACGCATTTTCAAATTATAGAACAATATTTATTTATTAAAATATAATGAACAATTACAAAAGAAACAGTGAAAAAGAATATTGATAAAACTGTCCACATCATTACTCCAATACTCGATTCAATAGCTGGCTTATATCAATATCTTGAACATTGAGATACAACAATAAAGAATCCAGTTTTTCTTTCAGTTGTCTGTTTTCAGTCCTTAGCTCCTACATCATTATACATGAGTGTTCTGCACACACATTTGGCTAATTTTTTGCTCTAACTTAAAGATGATACTAAACAATTTAGTTCCTAAATTGTTACACAGACATTTTGTTGTAATTGTGAGATCCTCCTTTTCAATTTCAAATGAGCTGATGCTTTTAACAGCTTTACTCGCACTTTTTTTTGGTAATTTGCCATCCTTTCCCAGTATTTTAAATTGGTGTATGATCATCTTTAGGAATAAGCTAGCATTCATCAGAATATACTTTCTCACCCCCATTAAACATCAGAAGCTCAAAATCCTGATCGGTATTGCCCACACACTCTAAATGAAATTATGCCACACCCGGCCACTACATGGAAGTTGTTTCTCTTTAGTGTAAAAATCTTTAGAACAGTTATTGCACTTGACAATAAAAGGTACCATTCTGTCAACAAATAAAACTAACTAAATGTACCTATAACTACATTAAAACATTGAGTGCCAATTGGTGTATCTGTTCAAATATTAAAATAAAAAAATAAAAAATAATAAAGCTCATTTGTGGCCTTAAGTGAATAGGAAAGAGGTATTGAAAAAGGATCAGGGATCGCTTCTCTGACCTGTATCAGACCAAAGAAAAGGTTTGACCTGCAACCTACCTAATGGGACAGATGTTAAACATAAAGACAACCAACAGGAAAGATATAAATATCCCAAAAAAAGTAAAAGAGAATTAGTCAAACCCAGTAAAATAAATTTTTTTTGCCAGCCTGTATAAAAAAATCCAGTTTGTTAATCTTACTGGCAAAACTACAACGTGTTGACTGCACAGTATACAAGTAAGCTACCCGACATATTGATGAGGTAGGACGTAGGCTGTTAGATATTAAATGGCCTAAAAAGCTGAAGTTGTTGAAAAGGAGAAGATAGAAACAATAAGAAACATAAAACAGAGCTGAAAAAGCAACCTAACTATTCTAGAATAAGATATTGTTATTACTTCAGTACCATTATTATTATAAAACTTCTCAACTAAATTTCAAAAACAATTCAGAAAGAGACAGTCTGTGGCCTGGGGGCTGATGCATGAGGTCAAGATGTGATTATAATGATGGTGATGGTGATGATGGTGGCAGTGATGATGATGATAATAATGCTCAGGCAGCTAAAACTACATCCTTGACTGCTCACATAGTAAAAGAACTGATGCCTGCAGTAATGAATTTCATAGAGAAATACTTAGTGGAGATCTGCAAACGGAACAGCATAGGGCAAGATACAGATATGTCAAAGGGTTATGATCACACCATACAATTTACACAACCCCCGCCAATAGAGGCGGTACCATCACCTGTGACTGCCGCTGCAGTTACATCCAGTAAGAGTGACATAGCACTCTTACTGGTTTGCTCCCTTTATTTACCCGACGTCTCATGGCAAGATGAAGACCTCCAAGACTTAATCGGACAACTACTTACTCCATTTCACATAACAGGGAACTTCAACACCCACAAAAAATTGAGTAGAGAGGTGGGGGTGGCTCAATCCACAAACTGATCTCAAATTCAGATATGACCTGAAAGGCAATATCACTGATGACCTTGCAAATGATCACCTGGCTGTAGACCGAACCATCAAGTTTCTAAGAGCTCTGAAGCTTTTTGTAGTAAATAAAAAGTGTATAGTTGGATTCAGTGATCAAATGAAATAAATGAGCTATAGGCCTTATATGTGAAGCATAAAAAAAAAATAAATAAAAAAAATAGTCATTAGCCTACAGATTGTTATGCATGCAGGAGATGGCAGATAAACTCCTGGCAAGATTACTAAAACCCTATTTGCAACTTGCAGTTCAGGTGTTCAGTGGTCTTTTGGGTAGACAGCATTGGGGATTCCAGAGAAAATGGTGCAACATTCTGAACACACTTGAAGCAGAGATCAGGCTTGCTACATATTTCCTTACCATGACGTAGACTACCTGAGGTATCGACGCTAAGGTATGACACTCGAGAGGGAGATAAAAAAATGGAAGGTTACTGTTGGGGTTGTCTAGGGGACTACTCGACCCCTAGACAACCTACAATATTTATTTTCAATGTATTTCAATGAAATGTGAAATGTGTCTTAAGACGGCTTGCCCATGATTGAGATGCTGAAGAACATGTTTCTGATGGATACGCGGATAATGTCTCTGTTCATATAGCTAATCTGAGTCAGCTCAAACTGAACTAGCTAAAGAGGAAGGTAAGTTGTTTGATGACAGATCACTAACTTGAACTAGCCCTTTCAAAGACTGATTGTGATGATGCTGACCAAAAAAAAAGTCCCTACCATCATCCCTATGAAAGAAGACCCTCAGGACTTTTTTTTACTAATCTATCTTATGAAATATTACTTAAATAATAAAATTCTGCAACTTCTTTATGTTTTATCAACTAATCTAATTTTTAATTCCTCACATTATATTTTTCTCTGTCGCATTTCATTACCTGTGTTTTAGTCTTACTTATTTTTAAATTGTATTTATCTTCTATTAATAAATCCGGGTCATTCAATATTCTTTTATAACTGCTAAAATATTAATATCACCAGTGAATTTCAAGGCCTTACAACAGATTTAAAAAAATCAGTTAATCAGTTGATGAGTTACAGAAAACTTCGGATTTTTCCCACAGATATTTTTTTGTGTTTTTTTTGGGCAACTGCTAAAAATAAGCAATGGCCTATGTGAGATCATGGTACTTCTGTTGAATTGTTTATCCTAAAAAGTCTGTAACTACTCAATTCTTTAAATGATTGATTCCTTAGAGTAGTATTCAATCTCATAGTGCTTTAAATAGGTGACTAGCAATTTTGGTTGAGTTCTAAATGTCAAAAGACTTAGGAGATGTATTGTGAACCTCTAAACTGACAAAATGGAATGTTTCTGGTTCCTTAAAGAGTTAAATTTACACACATATAAAATTAGATTGTTCAGCTAGTTGACTGATTGATTTGTATGACAGTCTGGAAGTTTCCATAAATCTCTTGCAGTCTATTAGTTCAGATTGCATAATTATTTGCATTTAGAGGTGAATGTATTACATAAACAAGAAAGAGGTCTGGTAAAACTAATGCAATAAACCTTGAAATTTTAGAAAATCTGTTTTATTTTGATGAAGTACATTTCATTTGGCAGTTGAAGATTTCTGTAAGCATTATCAGTGGTTGACCTTTGCATAGTTTCAAGTTAACTGTTGGAATGCTTTATTGCAGGTTGAATAATTGGTTCAGGTCAACTTCTTGAAGTTCATTTCAAGAAGTAGAGTTATAATCAAGGTTGATCATTATACAATGACACGTAAACAATTTTTTTCCTCCCTACCAAATCAGTGGCACACCAATTAATTCTCAGTCCATTATAAATTCTTTTGTCAAATAATGTAGCAAGTAGTTTCATTAGTGAGGAGTGAAGGAATTTAAATTTCGATCAGTTGTTTCTACACAACTATTTATTTGTAGTTTCTCTATGGGAAGTCTTACTATTTAAGGCTTTGGGGGTTGATGTCCACACGGCCCTAGCCTAAGCAGCTTTTCTTCCTACTATACCCCAAGCTGGTGAACTCTACACAAATTACAACATATACCTTTACACAACTACACAACAACATCCTACATCGTTTCTTCTTACATTTACACTCGTTGGCATTGCAATACCTTATGAAATGCAACCATAACCCAAGCTGGAAACTATCGAGCTGATGGTTGGATGGCTCTATATAGTGAGTCTCAAACGATGTCCTCTTGGCACCAAGGTAAACCCAGTTGTACGTAGCCCTTCCTCCAGTATGCACACTCTGCTAGAGTGGTCTGGTAGTCATGGGAATCACCTGGCAATTCCATACAATAACCTTTCAGTAGTTGTTGGTCTACTTGAAAAAATCCACAAAAACAGGGGTTTGTTGAAGAGACTTAGGCAAACTTTGTCAGCAGAAGATATATCCAGTGATAAGGATATGATTATCGTTACAGAATGTGTTGAATATTCTTGCAAGAGGTTTCTTGTGTTTAGGTAAATGAGAAAGGTAAATCCTTTGCTAAGGTAAATCCTCCACTTCTTTGAAAAAAAAAAGCAAAAGAAAGCATGTTAGTTACTGAATTGCTGCTCCAAAACACAATGACCCACTTAGAAAAGTGTTGTAAATCAACTGCATTCTTGTTTTACCAATAAAAAATGAAGAGCATTTGCTTTTTCCGGTTGAGGGAACATGTTGACCCTCAAGTGTTCTACGCGGTGAACTAGTTGAACCATATACGTGGGTTAGATTTCTAGAATTGTGGTTTGAGCAATCACTGACATGGGCAACCCTTTTGAAGAAGGTGAAGGGAAAATATCTAAAAATATTAGACATTCTGAGAGTTCTATCTAATACCCGTTGGGGAGGTGATCGAATATCCATGTTACATACCAAGCTCTGGTTCATTTCTGCTTAGACCAGTGGTTCTCAAAATTTTCCGAGTTGCGACGTCCTTTTTTAATTAAAATTTTTCCATGGTGCTCTACCCTAAGTAAGAGTATGACTACTCATAAGTAAGAGATAAAAATAAATAAAACTCGTGTATCTTCATTATTTAACATTTCTTTTTTTACTTTATTAACATTAAATTAATAATTAATGTGATGAATGAGCCTGCAAATCATTGCACATTTTCTTTAATCGAGGAATTAAACTTGACACGGCCACCCTCATCTCCTTTTCCACGTTGATTTTTCCTCTATACTTGCTTTTTATTACAGCAACCGC
Source organism: Lycorma delicatula (assembly GCF_047948215.1). NCBI lineage: Eukaryota > Metazoa > Arthropoda > Insecta > Hemiptera > Fulgoridae > Lycorma > Lycorma delicatula. Next base: position 162,603,702 of record NC_134455.1, on the reverse strand, counting down.
TGAAAACCCAGCTTCGCACAAATACGATGTCGAAAATGGAATTAAAATCACTGAGCCTTATCACTTAGAGGGAGATATTCATCTTTTATTGAAGTCCGAAATTCTGTCAATTCCATGCTGTCAAATTTTGCTTTCAAACTGTTGTTGCAAGATAACTCGATAAGATTCTCTTCTTCCGAAGAAGTAAATTCAGATGGAGCACTAGTGTTAAATGGATCTTGAATCCATGCAAACCTATCGAAATGTTCATTTTGAAAGTATTTCTCAAACCAGATAATTGCCCTGTGATAAGTGTCCTTCAAACATGGTTTTTATATCTTGAGAAAGATTAAGTTCATTTGATGTCAAAAATTGCAACAGTAAAAAATAATGTTTGCCTGCATCTTCATCCAATTTTCTTCTCCATGGTTTGAGTTTTTTTTTGTAAAAACTGATGTTTTCCATTGACTTCAAAAGGTGCATGTTTTTCCCTACAGAGAGAGATTAAGGGAATTCATCTTTTCAAAAATGTTGCATAAATATGCCAGTTTTATTAAAAAATCGGTATCAGAAAAATCTACTGCATCTTTTTATCCTTCCTGTTTAAGGAAAATAAAAATTTCTTGCTGCAATTCAAAGGTACGTGATAAAACATTACCATGAGAGAGCCATCGTATTGTGCACTGCTATAGTACAACAAAGAAAACGTTTAGCTCTCATATCCTCACACAAGTTTTTAATATTTAAGCTGTTTAATATTTTCTTTATTAAATAATCCTTTTATTGTGCAGGTTGCACTTTCTATTTCTGACTTTCCATTAAACTCAACCTTCTGGGCATAATGGTCCAAAATGGTCGTTTTCACTACTGAAATTGAGGAATTTGGAGTGTTTGTTATGGCATTGCCGAGAGGTGTTCTTGACGTGGGTGTCACCCTAGTTGGCTCATTCACGGACCAATTTAAATCCAAAGAGTTCAGAATATCTCTAAGCCGCAGAGTGAGGAGGTAAACATGGGTTAATATATCTATATTGAAATCATCTATTAAAATGAATTTATTTCCTTTCAAAGTGAGAAAGTATCAGAGATTCGAATTTATCAAAAAAAGAATTTGTAATTGATAGTTGGTTTGGAGATATATACAAATCCAATATTATCACATTTCCATGCATCTTGGTTTGGATTTTGACTGCACAGACCTCAAAATCAAGGTTGACAGAGTAGGAGATTTTCAATGGTTTGGATTTAAATGAAAGTTTTAGAAATATTGCCAAATTCCCCTTTGGTGATTTTGTCAACTAAAAACTCTGTTAAATTGTAAGTTGGAATTTTGAAGAATTGAATGGCTTCTGATGTGAAGCCGTGTTCGGAAATTACAAATATATCTGACAGATGCACTTGGCACATTATTGTCAATTCATCTTCCTTATTAGTGACCATTCTGATCAAGTGGTCACTTTGTTTAGTTTTGAATTTTAAAAAAGAATAATTTTGAAATAAATTTTAGAGGAACCTGATGTTCTTTGGCCTAACTTGGTTTTATGCTCTTAATACATTTCTGTTTTTTTTGTACACAGAATGACAACTCCTCAGAGAGGTGTCCTTGATGTTGGCTGTTGAGTGGTCTGAAGGAATCAAGCATTGAAGAGGGAGATTGTTCACTGCAGCAGTTATATAAGAATTAAAGGGTAGAATGTGGAGGCCTGCCTGGTGCTAGCAGTTTCAGAGAAAGCAGCTGCAGAAACAGGGGCAGGCTAATCAATGGGGTGAGGCAGATCAGAAGTTGGGAATGAATAAGCCAGTTTCTTCAAAATTAGTTTTGAGAACGGTTTTTTCGCACTAGCTTGAAGATGCATTCCATGTACTGTATAGTGGTGTTGTCTGAAACTCCCAATAATGAAAAATTCCAAATCTTAACAACTCTGGCAGAATTCCTTGATGTAATTATTAACCAGGATGACAGTCTCACGGTCAGGATTGACAAGGGTCAGGTCAAATCGAGTTGGCAGAGGAGAAATCAGGACTTTGGAGTAACTAATACACTTCTTTGTAAGGTCTTCCATATGCCTAAAGATGACATTTTGCTTCCCAGCAGAGATGTCATTGGTCCCAACCACTATTATGAAGCAATGGTCCGTTGGAGGAGTGGATTTGGTTCGATGATGGAGGGTAGTTCATGACGAGTGGCAAAGTGAATGGAATACTACCATCAGTAATAAACTTCGTCCAGTTAACACTGTGTTATCATGGAGCTCCTCATTCAGAAATAACGCCAAGAGGAGGTTATTATTTTCCCTTTGTGAATAGAGCACAATGTGCTCACTCATGGATATCTGATGGCACAATCAGATGCACCTGTTTGTGCTTGCTGTGACTGCTTAAGTGTGCACCACATGCTTATAGATTGTTATGCAGCATTGCTTTGCAAGTTTAAACTAGGAACTGACATGTGAGTTACATTAGGCAACAATGAAACAATGTTTCCAAATCTTTTACGATTTCTCTGGGCCGTATCTTTATATTCAAATATTTAAGTATTCAGTAGTAGCTTTCAGCTATTTATACTGTTTGGAATACAGCAGATAGTAATTTTATTTTTTAATTTAGATTATTGATATGATAATTCATTGTGGTTTTATTTCACTTTTTGGATTTTTGATTTAATTTTTAATATTTATTTAAGTACTATATAAATATCATGCTAGATATTACTATATTATATCATTGTATACTATAATGACACTTTGTTGTGCACTCAGGAAAAAAGTACACATATATCTTCGTAGTCTGTTCAGTAACTCATTGAAAACTCATCAAAAAACAGAAACAACATGAAAAGTACTTAGGCTTAAGTATGTTATTATTAAATTAAGAAGCATGGTTAAACATTATTCAATGGAAAGTATAATTCAAGCCTCTTTAGACATTAAATGCAATAAGTGCAAGCTCATGAGCTATCAGCCCCAGCTCTTTATCATATCTTTAGTCCTGCATGATTTATAATATTTATGCAACTTGTTTCCTCATATCTAATAATATTTCTCAGATGACACACACACACACACACACGCACACACACACACACACACACATATATATATATATATATATATATATATATGTATGTATTTAAACAAGTTTAATAAATTTTATTAAAAGAGAATAATTAAACTTTTTCTGAACATAAATTATGTTTTGGAGTTAGCATAACTATTGAAGTTTGTCGTCCTGAACTTTATAATTTATAAAAATGGAGTACTACCTCTTGGTGTATAATAACCCCCACCCCCTCTGCAATTAGAATCTCCTAGAGGTGGTAGTGCCTATTTTTGGAATCACTGATTTACACAAATCTTCCAACCATAATGTACTAGTTAAACATATTTTGTAAATATCAAAAAAAATTAAAATTGTTTTATAAATATTTAATAAAAATACTACAATTTCTAATACCAACAAGTTGTGAAGGTTATCGCTTAGAAACCAAATATGCTAGACTAAGAGTTTGAATTTTGCTGACCTTTATAGATGAATGCATGGGTGTTTATGTCACTGATGCTCTTCTACATGGCCCATAAATACCATTTTTGGAATTGTCTTGAATGAAAAGGTTTTGTTTCTTGGCTTTGACAAATATTGGAAGTATCCAGAATTTCATTTTTACTGTATCTTTATAAAATAATAAATGGGATGTTTGAATACAAATTTTTATGAAATTTAGTATGGTAACTACATTTCCAAAAATTGGAATATTTCAAATCAGAATCTTTTTTTTTCAAAGTATATTCTACTAAAAAAAATTGTCTGAGGTTAAATTTACGCTACACAGTGCCTCTAGCCTGCCTTTATTTTAAAACTAGAATATTGAGATATTTAATCCTTTTTTCCCAAGTGTTAAGTTTCTTAGAGCCAATAAAAACTTTAGTAATGAAAGTGTGAACCCTGTTGCCCAACCAGTACTCTAGAATCCATAGACCCCTTACTTAAGAAATGTTGGAATTTTAATTCAAATTTCATTAAAGTATTACATAATTTTTAAAGGACTTTCATGTAATAAAAATCTCAATAATGACAAAGAGGTTGGAGACTCCTTGTTGACCCTAAGCATTCAGTTAATTAAAATTGAAATTTATCATTTTCCACCTTCAATTAATAAAAACAAAAAAAAATCTTCTGAACATTCTTTTCTAATTTTGAACGTGAATAGATTGAATGGTGGCAATGGGCCCTTCATAGCCTTCAGGACTGTTCAGTTATAAAAATCTGATTTGCGGTTAGGAACTAAATATTTGAAAAAATTAATTAAAAGTAGATGCTCTTTTGCGCATGAGATAGCATTAGTACCAAATCTCAGGGTATTTAAGTCACAGTGGGTCAGAGGCTGAACATCATTTGTTGAATCATCAGTTGAAGCTAGTAGATGTGCAAAAAGTATTGGAATTCTTCTAATCAGACATAAGGTATTGCGCCGTGAAGATGAATGAACTTTTTGCAGAACTGTGCTACATTTTATTTTGTGTTAAGTTGTGTTTCAAAAGAGGTCTGTGAGAACAAGGTGTCATATTATTTTGACCAGAAACCACAGAAGTTCTATAGCGACGAGATTATTTTTTTGCTGGAAAAAATGGCAGAGGTCATAAAAAAATGGTGTATCTGTGGTCTAATAATATTATTTTCCATTAACAATAAATGTATTTTCAATTTTGACCTCCAAAGGTTCAATACTTTCTTGAAAACTTGATATTATTGGAATCAATGTACATGAAAGCCAACTATACTGTTTGTGTTTTTTCCATAATCTTCTTAATTTTTAAGAAGACTTTTAATGTTTAATATTTGAAAAAAACAAACAAGCCATTTCTGTTAATATAGCAGGTACACATACATAAATAAAGGAGTACCTTAGGAAATTAAATTTAAAAAATTCAATTCATGAAGGTGACTGATATATACTTGTATGAGTTAAAAAGTTACTAATTGATTCATTTGTGATAATAAATTACTTAAGAAATAACATTGTTCTGGAAATTCCTTTTTGTTTTGACTTGTCACATCCAAATCTATGTCAAATCTGAATGCCAAGCAGTATGGTAAATAAATATGTAACTAAATGTGCTTGAATTTTCTATAAACAAGAATAAATTTTTTTGCTTCAGATTATAATTAGGGTAGTTTATACAGAATGCTCAAAAAGTGACACAATCTTATGGGAAAATGAGCAAGTTACAAGAGTAATTGAAAGTGGTCTCCATTATGAGATTCACATAATAGAATACGACATTGCCTGCTCTTAAACACACGTTGTAATGTTTGTTGAGGAATCACAGCGACACATCGTTGAATTTCACTCTGCAATTCGGGTATGGTGTGAGAATGAGTTTTGTAAGTAGAATCCTTAAGGTATCCCCACAAGGAAAATTCAAGAGGGAATAAATCAGGAGACTGAGGAGATCACAACCCCTTTGAAATCACTTTTCCATGAAATACTGATCCAAGAAAGTCATAGGCTGTATGAAAGTTGGCTGTATGAACCGTAGCATTGTCCTGCTGAAACTAGTTGTACTCTAGCTGGTTTGCAGATATAGTGTTTATAAATTGTTGCACCATGTGCCAAGTACGATCTGGAGCACACCGCAGTAATTTGTCGACTGGATATCATTAGAGCAACGCTTCACATCAGTCAAAACTGGAAGGACCAGACTGAATGGTCAGTGATTGCAAAATTTCTGCACTATTTGACTAGGGAGCGGATTGCAGAGGGAATCTAGGGTGCTGCTTGGTTTTGTTCCTGCGTACTTGTTTTGTTATGATTTCTTGTTAGTGTTGTTTTTCTTTTGTTAGTGTTATATTGATTTTGGCTATTTTGTTATTAGTCTTATTCTCATGTTGTTGTTTTTGTTTTAGTGTTTTTTTTGCATTTGTGTTTATGTAGAATAGTTTTCAGTCTTGCTTGAGACTAGTGATGTTTAGAAATGTGTTTTGTTATTTTTAGTAATAGTTGCACTGATGGGAATGTCACTTGTGACATTCGAATCGATGGCATCCTAGGCCAAGGCAACTAAGAGATATCATATGCCGAGGTTTAAAAGATGACCTCTGGTAAAACCCATCAGGGCTAGGTTTGGAGGGTGTCTTCCCCTAGGGGATCAGAATCTATGTAACACTCACTGTTCAATGTGCCAAGAAAGAATGTCATGATGATTTGTCTGTGTGTCATTGCATACCAAACACCAACATCTGTGCAGTTAACGTGGATTTTCCAGACACAAAATGAATGAGTGAATTCAAAATGAGATCCTGGTCAGGCATGGCATTTTTACATGCCACAAAAATTGTCATTCATCTCATCCTCTGAAGTAATACCTAACCATGGTCCTGGAGGTAAAAAAAAAATGAGTGAATTCTGTATATTTGCATATCCATCAAAGTGGAACCATGCCTCGTCAGACCAAAATCAGAGTCTTCGAGTTCTTCCCCATCTGGTGTTAAGATTACATATTACAAGATCCACTGTTAGAAAGCTACATGTTTTCCAGTGTCTGGAGGTAACAACTTGTGAACAACATGAATTCTGTACAGATGCATTTTTAAACACTTGTGCAATGCCATGTGGGCACTACCAGTGGAGAGACCAGACTGGCTAGATTTTGTTGTCGCATAGACTTCTTGGAACTGACAGAATATGCAGTTTGCACATCGATCAACTTTTCTGGTGTTAGCACTTTCATTCGATCACTTTTGGCTGCATCTGCCACATTCGCAGTTTCTTGGAACTTGCCATGTAGCTGATTGATGGAGGACTTGTTTGGTGGATCCACATCATACTACTTTTCTGTGAAGGCATTCTTGGTTTTGGGTATAACTGGCACATCTAAGTATTGGGAGACAATGAATATTTTCTGCTGCATTGTGTAACCTATTTTTCCTCATTTAAACATGCAACAAAAGAAGGAAACATTCTTCCATAAGGTTGTACATGCTTTTTCAACACAGTAGATTACTAAACTCAGGCCATATACTGAAATTAAAAGAAGGTTTGATTTGCTTTCTCAAATAAAAATAGAAATTTCATGTTAAATTATAAAAAAGAAATGTATACGTGTTAAAAGCATTAGCTGAATGTAACAGTTTTTCTGTTTGATTATTCAATGAGTTTTAATCTTCTAGTAACAGAAAAAAATTAGTCTATGTTAAATTACTAACTATAGAACAATTCAGTATGGGTGCTAGGTAGCATCTAAATGATACACAACACATTACAGTTAAACAATTAAAATATTATCAAAATGGATAATATGTGAATTTATTAAATTCACCTGAATAGCAGTTTCACAAACATCAGGTTGCAAATATTGTACAGAAATCATTTGATTAATAAACTGTAAGTATAATTTTATGTAAATCAGAAGCATATGTTATTCAAAGTCAGAAGCAGACTTCTTTAAAATTAATAAAAGGTCTTACATATGAATTATATAATTATAAATTAAATTATCTTGCTAAACACGATTATTTATTTTATCGTGGTTGATCAAGATTACAAGATAACTGATGTTTTACATGTACATGATGTTTTACATAACAGATGTTTTGCATGAATATTTTATAACATTTTATTTTAATTTGCTTTCTATTATAAGAATAAATTTTGATAAAGGATAATAATTTAGGAAAACATTTTAATTAAATTGCATTAAATAGTGGAAAATTTAAATTTATAAAACATAAGATTAAGTATCATTTACAAACATACCTCATGGTAATGAGTTTCTGGTTTGTTTTTCTAATTTTATTTAACAAGTTTTACATTACCTCAGTTATTCAAATTTTACTTCATTTTTGTGATTGCATAGAAATAGTAGTCAATAGTGGACCAAAACAAAAAATATCAATTAAAAAAAAGTTTGGCTGTCCAGCAAAGATTGTTTGATGTTACCGTTATCAACACCACAGAACACTGACAAATAAAAACATTATAGCTAACAAACACCTGAAGTAGGAGACATTACATAATAGAAAATTGAGCTAATAAAATATAAATGCTAAATAATGACTCCGTGTAAGAATAATGCAATTGAAAATGTTAGACACTACTACTTAGTACTATGTTAGAAAACATTTTCTACTACTTAGTCAAGACAGTGTTTATAATATATATTAATAATAATATAATATATATAATACATTGTTTTACATCAGGAATGGTACAGTAATTTATTAACATATAGCATGATGCATGTAATAAATCTGAGGAATAAGGGGCTCCATTCAAAATAAATATCTCTGACAGTAATGATTTTCACTGTACAGCCAGTGAAATGGTGCATAGCAGAATGAATATATTATTTGGACTGAAAATATCCACTGTATTAATGGTCTTCGAATGCTGATTTGCAATAGTATATTCATCTTGGTAACCACTTGGTAACATCAAGAAACCACTTTTTTAGTAATTCCAGAATGATATGTATAGTTCTTGAGTAGGCTGAGGTATTTTCAGGATTTTACTGTAATTCATTTCATATCAACTATTGTTATTGCAGTTATGGCATGTACCCTACAAAATGAGGTAATTTTTTTTAGGATTCATAAGCAGGCTTAGTAAAATTTTCTAGAAAATAATTTAATCTTCTATTGGCAAAAGACTTAGAGATCATCTGCTATGTTGGTAACTTGTAAAAAACTCTAACAATTGGCAAAAAAGATATCTATGTGCGTCTAAAGGATAGTTTGGAAAGAATCAAGTCAAAAGTAAAATTAGTAATCGGCCAAATTTTCAACACATCATAATTCCTCCCTCATAAGAAGAAATGCCAAGAATAAATATAATTTTTTTATTTTCAAAAACTAATCACATTTAGACCTTAAAAAGAATAGTTTATATTTCAAAAAGATTAGTAAAGCAGTAATAATAACTATTGTAGCTTAAATATAAAATATATTGTAAAATTAACTAATTTTAAGTGCGTAAACCATTCATCTCAGGTAAAATTCAGTAGTGTACAAGAAAATCTAGTGGTTAAACTCATCATCGCAAATCAGCTGATTTTCAAAGTTGAGAATTCTAAGGTTCAAATCCTTGTAAAGGCAGTTGCTTTTATATTGATATGAATGTTAAACTGAGGATACCGTAGTTGTTTGGTGGTTGGGTTTCAATTAACCACACATCCCAGGAGTGATTGGCCTGAGTCTGTTCAAGACTGCATATTTAAATTTGCATGCCAGACTGCGTACAGATGTCTCGGCATCTCTGCACAGTACTTGACATCATGTCACTGTGCTGTTACACTGTAACCTGGTACACATAAAATAAATAAATAAAAATAAAGTAACATAATGTATAATTATTGAGCTCTTAAAAAAAAATAAGATGGGTAACAAAATTAAAAATTAATATTCAATAAGAGATCCTTTGTAACAGATTACAAGAACGCTAGAAATGAAGAAATAATTTTTTGTTGTTGTGGTATCGAGTACACCAAACACCAACGAAAGTTAATTTAACAAAAATATAGTAAAATATTTTATAGCAATTTCCTAAAAATACAATACATGCTCCAGAAAGTTTTTTTTACTTTACTCTCATTTCAGCCAGTGAAATCGAAAATTTTGACCCCCTAAATACAAAAATGCACCTGGTATTGAGAGAATTAAACTAGTTACAGATATTTAACTAAATATTTAGTATATTTCTGAGAATTAGCTTTCTTGTATAACTTGATACTGATCATTGGATTTTACCATGAAAAACTTTGAATAGAAGCTGTTGAATACGGTAAGGCATGATGTTTAATTAGAAAACCTAAGTAATGATACAGGTTACATGTAGCCTGTAAAAACGAGTTCTGAAGTTTCCTTTCTAATTGAACGGGTAGATAAATAGTAAACTGGCAGAAAAAGATAATGAAGGCACGCATAAATGCTAGCCATGTTATTTGCAGAGAACCTCTATGGTTAAATTTGTAACCCAAGACCAATAGACCTCTACTTTCAGTTTAGCTCTTTCTAATTTATATGAATCGGCTATTTCAAAGGATACATTATCCTGAATTTATAGAATCGCGTTTAAACTGCATTTAATGGAAACCTCAGCATTAGATAACTGCAAAATCTTGGAAGAAAAGAAGTCGAAAGGCGATAGATGTGAAGAGGATTGCACTTTCCACTGTGATACCTGTTATTAGCTCACAGTTATTAAGCTTAATAGATTCCAAAAAGACACACGGAGAACCGAGTGAAAAAAATAAGAATCAAAACAAAGAAGAAGAATACACTGACCTGCTAGCACACCCACAGGGTTGGTCTAATGGTAAAATCGTCGTCGCAAATCAGGTGATTTCGAAGTCGAGCGTTCTAAGGTTCAATTCCTAGTAAAGGCAGTTGTTACTTTTATACGGATTTTTTTACACTAGATCGTGGATACCGGTGTTCTTTGGTGGTCGGGTTTCAATTGATCATACATCTCAGGAACGGTCGACCTGAGACTGTACAAGAGTATACTTCATTTACATTCACACACATCATCCTCATCTATCCTCTGAAGTAATACCTTACGGTGGTTCCGGAGGCTAAACAGAAAAAGAAAGACCTACTCTTACAGACTATATTTAGAATAGAAGAAGGACCTTCCACAACCAGGTTCCTACTTTTTTCCTAACCAACCCGACCGAAAATCGGATCGATAGGCAGCTATCTGCCATCAGCTAAATTTATACATATCTTGCCGTATAAAGAGTATATAATAAACTACTAGAACATGGGAAAATGGTAAGAGAGAAAACCCGAACGACACACTTGTGTTCCGTTCAAGACCGCAGAGTACTCATATATGCATGTGTACATTACAGTACCTTCATTTCCATTATTTTAGTTTAGAATTTTTTTGTGAATTTCGTCCATTAATACAAATTATGAACGAATAAGATATTTTATATTTTCGATAGTAATAACATTTATGAAATACAGCTGATACGTCGATCCAGCTGATTTATATTTTAAATCAAGGAACACATAGTTATTTGCGTTGAGTCCTCTGACTTCACCATAATTCATTCTATAAAAAAATGTTGTACATAAAAAGTTAAAAGTGAATAAATTTTCAAAGATAGATATTTCCAATCATTTTTTAAGTATTATTTATTAAATGAAAGGCTCATATATTTATTTACGATGGAAATTTTTGTAAACTAGTACATGAATTTTATCCTTTCCAAAGCTGTTCTATGCGGCTACAGTTTTTAGATTCAGAAATTATTGACATAAGTTATTTGAAATTGTATGTGAATGCCGGAATTCTTTGTATGTTGAGTTTCAGTTAGCTAATCGTGATTGAATTGAGTAGATGCTAATGAGCTTAGACTTCACCTATACTTCACAGTTCGATCATACGTATCATGTTTATTATATGTAGCGGTTAATAATCGCTACCTCACTAGAAATATAAACAAAATTTATTAATGTTTTTTCTAGATCCTGATAATCTTTAAATCATTTTATGAGCAGATCATTTGTATTAATGAGATATTTGATTTAATCTGGAGTTCATTATTGGTTTAGTTTTGTTACAACGTTTAATCGGGTATTTTTTTATGGAGAAGTTATTCAATTCAGGCTTGTCCGATATTAGCACCTAATATTATAAAAGCACCGATGTTCCTTCGGTTCTGCGATGATGTGAATGAAACTCCCCCTTTTCCGTAGTTAACACCGTTACTACTACTGTTACTACGTGTTCAGATAAATATAAGTGGAGAACGAGTGGTACAGGGAGAATGAAGTTTGAGCATGCGTAAGACTTCAAGTATTCGACGACCGATGTTCAGTACCGCGGCTTCGTAACAGTGGTCCGCCTCAGCAGTGCAGTTATTGTGACAATAATTTAATTTTTTTTCGTCATCACGCATATACCATGTGACTTATAGTAATATTTCTAGTACTTTATGAGTAATTTTAACACGACGGTCATTTTTATTTTATAAAAAATATTTTAATATTAAAAAAATATTTTTACTAATGTTTTAAGGTTATAAAATTATATTATTTACATCAAAATAAATGCGTTATAGTAAATGTAACTTTGAAAGTCTCTGTTTTAAATTAAATTAAAAAAAAGTATAAGTACAAAACTGTTAAATGTATGAAATTATATGGTAGCTTGCTTATGTTACATAATTAAAAAATATTTATTTTTAAAAATTAACTTCCCAACAAAAATTTTATTGTTAAAAGTAAAATAACAAGTTGTTATTAAACGCATTTTACGTAGTAGATGGATTTATAGATATTTAGAAGAAAAAATATTAGTTATTTTGAAAAAAATAAGTGTACTATAATTTTATTGTAAAACTTTAAATTCAAAATTTTCGGAAATAAAGAAATTATTTTTAACAGCAGTTGTTTATTTATCATATACTAGTGATGCGGTCTGAATTTTGATTATTCGGCCGTAGCTAATAACTGAATCACTGAACTATTAGTAACATAAAATGGATTTTTAGGAACTGTTAAAAATTATTTTCTGTAGATTACTTTTCCAAAAATAAACGGTATTAGTAATAATTTGTTAACGTAGGTCATGAAAGTCATAAAGAAATATAAGACGAATTTTAAAATAAAATTATGTTATTCTTATACCAGTTAAAATATAATACCGCTGATATAAACTAAACGAATTATTTACTAAACATCAATCTTTTGCGCTACAATAAAACTTATTTAGCAAAAATAGTACGCAATACATGTTATTTGTTGTTTATCCTTTATAATTATTTGAAATATAAAGCCTAGATATAAATTTATAAAATTATACAAATCTTAATTTAAGATCTTACTTTTAAATAATACAACTTTTTAGTGATATTCAACGAATTATCTGAAATTTTATAAATAGACTTTTGCGAGTAAGTGAATTACATCAGACATGACAAAGGCTCCGTGTACACGTACACTCCGTTTAAACGGTTTAACGGTGACGGCCACTCTCGGACCTCCAAGGAAGGCGTTAACACTTTCCTCACGCGACCGCCGAAATTGTTCCTATCATCTCTCCGACGAAGGTAAAATAAAATAAAATTTAAAAAGATTGTGTCTATAGTTTATTTTTCTTGTTAATCTTATATTTCTGGACTATTTTTAATTATTAAAAGCGATTTATTTTTTGAAAAGTCACCGACTTTTATTCTTTTCTTCTTGTTTTCTCAACTCTTCGGTTTAGTACTGCGTTGTTATTGTAAACTATATTATAAAGCTTGCATTAACTTCGTAATAGATTTACTGAAGACGTGCTAAAACTAACGAAAAAAACGGTTATTTATGTTAAGTATGTAATCAAACCGTATTTATTAACATTCATTATTTTAATCTTGTCTTAGTTTAATCAATTTTGAATTCCGAACTACCGGAATCTGGGCTGTGTTTTAGTTTTACTTTTTCGTATGATAAATGATTAAAAATATGATTTTTATTTAAGAACAAAAAAAACTTCAGAATGCACTATAAAACTGTTTTTAAATTATAGCAAAGTAAAGAAGGACACTCCTAAAACGTATAGATTTCAGAAGTACTTGTACAAAGAATTTATCCTATTAGTTTTGTAATAAAAGAAATAATTTTTTGTCGGAGAAAAAGTTATAATAAGACGTAATTGTCAATTTCTCAAGTATTCCGACAATTGATACTGTAATTTACCAAAAATATTTAAAAACCACAATGTATATTTTCGGTATAGTTTACATACTCTTGACTTTTGATTCATTAGATAAACGTCTTCAGAAAGATATTTAATCGGTTACAATATATCATATTAGGGATAATTTGTGCCCATTTGATTTTTTTTAAAATTGTAGTTTCACTATTACCTACATGAAGTTTAACGGCGTAAAATAGTTGCTCATTTATATATGAATTGGTTACTATGATAAATAATTATTATTGTTATAAGAATAAATAAATAAATTAAATTAAATTATAAAAAAAAGTACGATAGAGAGAGGGATATTCCCATTACTATGAACGAGAAGAAGAAACACTCACACGTTCTAATTGATATATTTTCTTTTACAAAAAACTAATGCAATCTTAACATAACCAACGAATTCGGAACACAGTTCATTTTAACATGATCTGGCGTGGAATTCCTGTTTTAGAATGACAAAAAATTTACAGGTCATTATAACAACCAATAATTTATAGGTTTTTTGTTTTGGTAACACTTATATTAAATATACATGTACTAAATATATACTACATATATGTGTAACACATACGTATACTAAATATACCAGTGTACGCCGATCTCCGTGGCGGAGTGGTAGTATTTCGGCCTTTCATCCGTAAGTGTCCCGGGTTGAATCCCGGTCAGGCATGGAATTTTTCGTACGCTACAAAATTCCATTTCCATATCCCATTAACAAGTTTCAAGCTTACGTAGCGAAATCATCAAGCAATAAAAAAAGTAGTAGACATATTCTTATGCATTGTCTTTTTTAGTTCATCGCTAATTTTTCTTTGAACTTCATATTATGTTATTAATTTGTGTCTTTTTATTATTTACTTTTTGTCAAATTTAGTTAGCTTCTATATCACGTTAAGCATTTTCCATAATTTTAATTTTTCAAAAGCTATTTTGCACTGTTTCAAGTATTTGGTAAATAAAATTTAGTATTTGGTAAAATCTGGTAATAAATGTTTGGTATAAAATTTGGTATCAAGTGTAAAAGCCAGGTACTCGGTAAAGAGCATTTCAGTCATTCTGTCTGATAAATATATGAACATTTTTTCATAGAGAGAGAGAGAGTATAATTGTCTAAATCAGTTTGTAAGTCGACTAAAACTGAATGTAACTTAGTTTTCTATGAGCTCGATTTATTAATTGGCAAACCATGTTGGTTTCCATACATTATTAAATTTGCATTGAATAAAATATTTGTTATCTGTTTGTCGATTAATATTCAAACTTCAATGTTTACGAATTACGTAACAAAATATAAATTATAGCTCTGAATAGTACCTTTTAATTATATTTCTTCCAAAGGTGGTGAACATTTTCAAACTGGCGGGCGGTTTTATTTCGTAGTTTCTCACTAAAATCTCTGCAAACGTTTAAATTAACTTAATGTAGGTACTATTAACGGAAAGAAAAACGGAACGTTTAGTTTTTGTTTGCAGAAATCTTTAAAGTAAAGTATACTGGAAATGATTAAAAATGAGTAAATATTTAAAAAAAATTGTTTTTTTTTCAAGAGACAGCTAAATACGTTAGTATTTTTCTTGAAAAGTATCAAGAGTTTTTTCGAGAAAAGTGATACTTCCTACATGTTTACTTGATGCCAAATTTCTTCATTTTCTTCTGAGATAATGTTAAAAATTACACACAATTATTCTTTCATTGAAAAACCTGTTTATTTAAGTCCTAGCTACAGGACTGAAACAAAGATTAGATTTTATATGTTTTCGTATTATCTGTAAATCTTAACATTAAATTGCTAATATTTCTGTTTGTGAGATCGCTCTTATTTTCTATAGTCTATCAAACGAGGGAGATTATTTGAAAGAGAGGGAGATATTTTGAAAATAAGAGTAACGGATAAAACTGTACAAATAAAGAAAAAAAAAATTAAATGATAATTAAGTTATCTTTCCAACATTTAGAAAGAGCGAGTAGTTTTCATTTAAAAGCGAGTACTCACAATACTGGCTTGTTAGCTCAGAAAATTAGGTTTAAAATCCAGCATTAAATTACACTTAACAATCTGAAAATGATAAATCATTTGTTTATATACAAATTAAATGTAATATATAATAACGAAACCTATATAATAATATAAACTTGTCAGATGCATTGTAGAAAAAATATAGGTGAATATTTTCATAAATGCCCCTCTTGTTTGCCATTTTATGTTTTGAAAAGAACGAAAAACTTCTTCGAAAATTACGAGTAAGATAAATTCTGTATTTGGATAAACCGATAAAAATATACTTTTTTCAATTTATCTTCGACAAAAAATTTCCTCTCCCCGTTTCTCTTGTAGACAAAAAGCTAAAATGTAAAAATCAAAAAGTGATAAAACTGGATTCAGATCTTTGAAAAACGGTAAAACTGTGTATTATACGTTACGCTTATATACGTTTCTTTAAATTGAATTAAAATCAACCTACAACCCTTGAAATAAACCCGATTAACAGTTAGTTATTCATGTTGGTTCTGAAAAAAACTTTAGCAGCGATATTAAACCTATCATATATATATCTATTTTCGAATTACTATTAGAAAATAATAGTTTTAGACAGTAATGAAACGGATGAAAAAATTATCTTAAAAAATAAAAGAACAATACTCTTTCAAGTATATTTCAAATTCTGATTTGTAATTTCGTCTTACTTAATGCGTACATAGAGAAAACTTCATCTCTCATATCACTATTGAATGTGTAGAAATTTAAATCCATATTAAAAAATATTGTTTAATCATAAATGAGTCAGACATGATTAAACACGTTTACTATTATAATTCAACAATTTTATTTAAAATATAAGCATTGATATCGATATTCCTTCGTGTATCTATTACTATTTATTAATTTGTAATTCGGAAGGGAATCCTCGATCAAAATTTCAGAAATTTTTTAAATGAAAATTATTTAAAACTATTTAATTCCTGATCCTCTGAAATCATAAAAATCCTCCGTACTTTTGAAATCATAAAAAATGTTCTCACAAGATAGAGGAAGGAAATCCTTCGTATGAAATTTTAAAAAGTTTTATACCAATTAATATGCTTTAATTTTCAAGTTTGAAAATTTTGATAATTATCCTTTCGTTCGTTATTGCTCTACAGTTTAACGTCTTTCTCCCTGTAATAGTTCATTTACAGGGCTGCCAACATAAAATTCAAAATTCCTGTTTCTCTGCGCCACCTTGTACATCCGCCAGGAATTGAAAAATATTCCTTTCAATTGAACAAAACGTTTTTTTTCAAATATATTTTGAAAATGAAAATTAATAATTTTCTAATTTATATGTTAGAAAACTAATCCTTTTTTTAAAAATTTCATAATTTGATATTTAATAAATCAAGATCAAAGTAAGGAGTTAAGATTGATAGATGAGTTTATATGTAGAAATAACACTTTCTGTGCTTAAAAAAACAGCTGCTAATTTAAATCTTACTGTTTATTTATTTTTCAAACTCTTTGGTTATGAAACATGAAAACTCAGAAATCTGAGGAAATTAATGAATTCTATCCTAAAAAACTATCCAAATATACAGAATAGAAAAAATAAATTATCACAATCGATACGAGGTGAAGCCCACGATTTCACAAGTATGAAGGTATTTAAAAAATACGAAGGTACTTTCTAAATAATAAAGAAAAGAGTAAAAATCAAATTGTAAGACTGATGCTTGAGCTTAGTGCCGTCTGTAGAAAAGTATGGGTGTAAAGCGTGGACTGTGATAAAGATGTGAAATGCTGTGATAGAATTAAAAGTTAAGCTAAAACAAAAGAAGAATTGATAGATAAACTTTCTTATAAATATGTAATATGACTCGATAAATGTGTAATAAGACTTATAATAGCTAAGAGAATGGCGTAGTTCGAATAATAAAATGGATACATGACGAAATGACACGCAAAGACACAAGCGGAAGAAGAAAGTAGCGTCTTTGGAACAAATTGCAATATGTAAGCAGAGGTGGAAGGATTGATGGTATGAAGTGAGAATGAATTTTATGATAATGGTTATTACAGATTTGGGAGGTATTTTTGGGGGATAGAACAGCATTACATTATTAAGTAATCAGAGCCTACCAAGCACTGCAGAGCCAATGGATTAGAAAACAACTGGTCGAAAATTAACCATTTACAGCAGTATCTATGGCTCGTTTTATAAATATTTTTTTAAACAATTTCTTGTATATGTGGAGTTATTTAAATGGATAGATGTATTCATCTATTTTTAACAATTTGGACATAACAAACATATTTTACTGAGAGTAGTGCCCGAAGTAACTCATTGATTTAAAGGCCTGTTATTATCTATATGACAAAGGAGAATTTTCTCACTGCACTGCCAGAACTTTAAGGGGTGATATGATCTTATAATTTTTGTTTGTTTGAGCTATTAATAAACTTCTTCCGTAAAGATTAAAATTATTATCCTTTACGTGAGGTACTGAGTCATTCATTAGACAAAATTTTAATTAATCTCTTTAAGCGAAATGCAATTTTTTACTGAATAAAAAATAGACGTGTTAACATTAAGATTCTATAATTATTTCATAAACGCAAAAATTACATTATATCCACCGATTTACAAGTTGTATGAATATGAATAAATGAAAATAAAAATTCCTTAGTAATAAATTTTTATAAATTATAGTAATTATTAATGAATTATTAAAATGCATTGTTAATTAATTATGCGTGACTTTTTTATCAAGTAAAATATTATTTTTATACATTATACTAGTATCTATTAGTCTTTCATTATACTAGTATCTATTAAAAAATAAAAGCGCGAATGTAAACATAATTCTAATCTGATTAAATTTATTGAAAAATAAAAAAAACTTCGAGTTTATTTTATTATTTTTATAAACTGAGGTTTAATCTGTTTTAATTAAGTAAATGGAAAATTATTCCACATTTAAAAAGAAAACCTTGTTCTCTAAGAGCTTTAATGCGAACAATTCTTTATCTTAAAACTAAAGCCTTCCCTTGCAGAAATGAAATTAAACTCTATAAAGTAATAAGTATATACTCTAAACGAATATCTTTAGTTTTTTCCAAGTATATTTTGTAATACTCAGTTCATCTGTGTAGTAGGAGGAACGCGCTCGTGAAAATTTTATACCGCCCAGTAAATATTTTCTTTATTAGTACACTTCTAAATTGTTTTAATTAAAATTTTTTATATATATCTAATGTTGTAGGTATATTGACACTAAAAAAAAACTAAAATGCGTGCGAAATGTCCAAAAACAATTTTAAAAATAGATAATTTAAATGCTAATCAATATAAATAAGAACGTTTTGATTCTGATTGTTTCAGGATCCGTGTTGTTTTAAATTATTGAAATTGTTTAGAAAAACTGACTCTAAGACAACCAGAGAGTTATATGTAGAAAATAAAAAATATATAAGCAACTATGCAAAGATAAAAAAAGTGTTCTGGGAAAATTTTATTCAAAGCATGACAATGTGTACGATGCTAATAGCTTTTGAAACCGGTTTTAGAAAAATTAATTTATAACTGACAGAAATATTCCTATTAACAAATGAGTATTTATTTAGACTGGAAATGATTTGTATTAAACTAAGATATGGTGAATCTTACACAGAAAATTAAATGCTGGACACTACTTTTGTCAGATCTAAAAGGAATTCTGAAAAAAAATTTATTAGAATTCAACTGCAACTGAAAATTTTCTAGATCGACTGTTGACTGTGTATAAGATATATGACAAGGGAAGCATACCAAATAATTTTAAAAGATCTATAACCTTTCAAGTTTTCAAGAAGGGTAGGTGACGTCAAGAATAGAGGGATATCTTTAAAAATATCGTATGGAAATATTTACAGGCATACTATTGGATAGATTTATATAGTCTATATATATTTATTATAATCTATATATTATATAGACGAACAAAAGTTATAAACAAAATTCCAGGCCGTCTTTAAAAAAGCTTATTCTACGGTCGATTCATTATATATTGTGTCGGTATTATGTAGGGTCGATAATATGAAGTGAAAAACTTAAAACAGAACCGCTGCAGACTAAGCACAGTTGCGACATGTAACATTTTATGAATGAAATGAAAAAAAGGAAAACGTAAATTAAATTAGGCCGGCCTCCGTGGCGCGAGTGGTAGCGTCTCGGCCTTTCATCCGGACGTCCCGGGTTCGAATTCCGATCATGCATGGCATTTTCACACACGCTACAAATCATTCATCTCATCCTCTGGAGCAATACCTAACGGTGGTGTCGGAGGTTAAAAAAAATTCAGTATAGAAAAAGTAAGATGTTCGAAGTGAGTGTCCTACATAGAGATGTTTTTATGCTCATGATCAAGTCACCTATTCAAAACGATGTTGTCATTTGCCATTATCAATCATTATTTTTCAACTGACATTAGTGTGGAGATTTGATTCATAAAGTTTAATCTTTAAACAATCCTAAAGGAAACGTCGCATCTAGACAAATCTGGGAAGTGAGAAAGCCACCGCCCTCTTCTAACAGTTCATTTTTCTGTAAAAGCCGCAAGAACGCGTGCTAGTGAATCGTTTTTTGTCTGACACATTGCTCCATCTTGTTGGAAGAAAATCTTTTTCTCAATCCGTTAACGGAGCATAGAATTCTTCCAAAATTGAACGGTAAACTAACGTATTCACAGTCCGGTCAAAAAATATTGGCTCCGCTATACGATTATCAGAAATAGTATACCTTCACCTTTCTTTTTCTGTTTAGCCTCTGGAACCACATATTAATTTAGAGGATGAAATATATGAATATAAATGAAGTGTAGTCTGTACAATCTCAGGTCGACCATTCCTGAGATGTGTGGTTAATTGAAACCCAACCACCATAGAACATCGGTATCCACGATCTAATATTCAAATTCAAAACAGCACACCATTCAACGATTTCTCATCAACATAAACCGGTGAGAATTTTCAGTCATCCAGTACATGGCATTGGGCGAATTAACATGCTCAGATAAAGAAACCATGCCACATCTGACATGATGTACAGCAACGGGTCTATCTGTATGCAGCCTCGGTTTGGGGAGCTACCGTAAAAATTAAAAGAAATCTGCTACGGTTAAAGAGAGTACACCAAAATCCCTGTTAAGTATAATTGCTGCATACAGGACCACATCTTATGAGGATGCGTGCGTACTCTCGGAGTCCCTCCCATCGATCTTTTGGTGAAAGAACGAATCAGCAGATGCAGTGGTGTGAATAAAGCCGAGGTTAGGTCGGGCTCCTTGCATGTCTGGCAAGAACGATGGAGGATGGGAGAAAAAGGAGCCCCGACGAGGAGATTAGTACCTGACATGGTAGTATGGAATAAGAGAAAACAAGGTGACATGAGTTATCATGTTACACAGTTAATGACGGGTCATGACAATTTTGAATCATACTTGTATTGTATTGGCAGGCGGAAGTTACTCGAATGCATGTACTGTGATGCCCGGGACACAGTAGGGCATACGCTGTCCCACTGTCCGAAGTGGGAAAAACACCGTGGACGTGCTGGCATCAGTGACCTAGAGCCAAAAGATCTGACGGCGTATATGCAAACTCTGAGGATAACTGGAGAACAGTTGAGGAATTCGCTAGGGCGAAACTTCGAGCTAAGGAAGCAAGGAAAGTAGGAGGGATTTCTAGTAGAATAGATTACTTAAACAAAGTCCCGTGTGTAACAGGTGAAGAAAAGGTCTGGAGAGCGATGGGGTGAAGGACAGCCTTCTGCGAAGTTGTTGTTCGTCCGCGCTTGCATGGATGGACATCAGCGATGAAGCACGGGGTCTCAATCCCCTAAGCTCGAAAGCAGCTCCCGGGGTTGAGTAATGCTTGATTGCCGGTCCGGTCCCGGGAGGAGAAGTGGCGAGATAGGAGGTTTAGTCGGTAGGGCGCAGGTGGGCCCTACTGACTAAACCGACTAAATACTCACTTAAACAAGATCTTGCGGAACCTGTTGCGAGTTCACACTCTATCCGTAAATGGGGTTCCTTCGACTCACAAAAAAAAAGTGTATAATTTACAAAAAGTTCTAGTTTTTGATGGGATACCGGCGTTTCTTGAGAGGATTCAGAATGCACATAAGCTTCCACTACAGCACCCCTTTCCACGATGGGATAAGAATTTTAGAAAAACACAACTGCAAAGAACGAAGCTATACTGAACTGAAGAATGAAATGTTTTCAACTGACATCAACAGATGAGAGTAGTAACATACACAATCAGTAGTGGTGTTTGTAGACAGTAACAGCATGAAAGGTGACCCCCAAATAACTACAGTTCGAGCTCGTTCAGTTCGTTTTTAAGTTCTCACTCATTATTTAGTAAACATCAAATTAATCACAAAATGTTTTTTTCCTTTTTTGTAAATCTGTCTACCACCTTCGTCGAGAGGATAGAAATGTCCTCTACTACAAGCTTTTTATATTAGAACTGTATTTAAAAATAATTACAGTACTAAAAAATCTTATCCGGCCGGATGTGGTATCGACCACGGCATAGAAAAATTAGGATTATTTGACAATTTTGCTAAATATTGGGGAGTTAAATAAGGATGCTTATTAAGTCCAAATCTATTCTCCATATATATGAATGGCTTGGATGAGTGTATGGAAGGCGGTTATAACATAAGCGGCGAGCTTGTTAAATTACTGACTTTCAGATGTCATTGTACTGTCGGCATTGGGCAAGCTCACATTATAAAAAATGTTGGACAACTTTGTAAAATAATGTAATGTATGGAATATTTTTATAAGAATATTTTTTTTTAAATATCAGAACTCACTGAGATGAGGTTAAAATCGGATTCATTTTTCTCTAGGTTTCATTTTAAATAATACTACTTTTAAACAATACTACTCCTTCGATAAAGTGCCTTAAAATTATGCCGAAATTTGATTTAGATGTTTACATCAGAAGTAGTAAGTCAGAACGAGTAATGTAGAGAGGGAAACTAGTAGAAAAATGTAGATCTTTAACGATTGCATAATAAAATAATATAATGAAATTGAATACGAGAAAAAGTAAAATTAAAGAATAAATTGTAAATAAAAAACAACCAGAAATGTGGATGGTGGGTGAATAATTACACTAATTACTTAAAAATGATCAATGAAGGTGTTACTTAAACGAAAAAAAATTGTTCTTTATAATTTATAGCCAAATGATTTACCTTGTACTAAAAATTCTGTTCTTTTATGTAAAATACTTAGATTTTTTTTAAGTAAGACGTAAATAATGTCAAAAACCGTTACTTAAGTAAAGTATTGAGAAAGGCTAATAAATCATTTTAATTAATTGTTATTTAATTTAAAATCTCTATCGTATGTGTGACGCACACACACACATGCGCGTGCCCTCACATATATTTGTATATTACAGAATATAAGAAGTATAGATAAATCACAGCTACTATAGCAACTATGAAGGGAGTTAAGATAAGCAGAAATCACGCACCAGGCTTCTCGTTCCGTGATACATCTGAAAATAATAGATGTAACTTTTAAAATGATTTTCTTTATACTACTGTTTTCTTTTCTTTTTTTTCTTTTACATATGAATGACAAAAAAATATCTGGTTTACTGAATTACCATTAATATTAATAATAATAAACTAATTTTTTTGCCCGTTTGGTCCTCTGCATAAATTTAGTGGCGTCTAGGAAATTCAATAATTATAATTTTATTCCATAGTAGTTGATATCTTAAATAAAAGTAAAACCGTTATGGCAGGCACTTATAACTACATCTACTCCAGTTCCAGTTAATTTTTAACTATAATACCGGTTAAAATAAAAAAGTTGTTCAAAAAAATTTGGATCAGCATAGGTTTTTATCTAGAAATATAACTTATTAATTCTATAATACAGCCTTAATATTTAAAATTATTTTATCATTTATTTTTATTTTATTTTATTGCTCCGTTCTCCGTTTATTGTTGTATTTTTATTATAATATTACATAAAGCTTTAACAAAGTTTTATTTTGTGAACTCTATAATACTTATAGCCTTTGGCTGTTCTATGTGTATTTTAACATGTAAATATGCGTTTAGAAACTAAATAGAAGTACTAGGAGTAGTAATATTAATTTTACAGGAATAATTCTACCGCTACTGATATAATCTCTTCCTCATCGGTTCGCAACTTGTTTTCAAATCGGTAACAAATTTTTTAACACCGTTTCAGTTACGAGGTTGACATCCACATTTTTTTTTTTTTTTACATGATTTGAGGTCCATATTAATTTTTTCTTCTTTTAAAATTGATTTACCACTTACTTGTTATTCTTGAAATGTCCGTTTTAAAATATTTTTGACATCTACTTATATAAATATTTCCTTATTTCCATCTAAATAATGTTTTACCTGAGTCCACTAATTTAATTAGATTTAACTTGGGATGAATCGGTTGTACTTTTTGAACGATTTTAAAAATCGATAGTCGTACACTTTTGATTTTTTAGCTGGCGAATGTACATTCAGATTTAAATATCTCAACATTTTTAAAACTATTCTAAAAGTTCATTTCTTCGTGGTGTTCACTGAAATTTAACTCAAAAGATCCTTAGTTGCCTTTTTTTAAGTTAGTTTTACTTTATAGTTAAAAAAATATTAAATTTTCGTAATTAAAGACGAACCGGAGAATAAAGACAAAAGGGAATACAATGAAGTCACTGCGAGAAGAATGAAACTTATATGCATAGTAAAATGTAAGTTTAATATGTTGTAGACAATCTCGGAATCGATTACAAACGATTAACGTAAACATCACATTTACTGTCGGTTATCGCTAATAGCTGGAAATTACTGTGCAAGGTCATTCATAAATTTAAAATCGATATCATTATAGAATTTCTCAGATTTTTGTTTGTATCAGTGATACGAGAATATATAAAGTGATACTATTTTAATAAAAATTTTATTTTATGAAATGTTTGATTTTTGTAATTAGTTTAAAAAAAAAAGTGTAAATAATGTGTATTGGATGTATTCTTTGTGTTGTAAACGAAGAGAAGAGAGAGAGAGAGAGAGAGAGAGAGAGAGAGAGAGAGAGAGAGAGAGAGAGAGAGAGAGAGAGAGCAAGAAAGAGAGAAACTTTTACCGGCTCGATTTCATTTATTAAACAACGAATAATCATAAGAATTGTATTATTTCTGTAAATGTGATATTTATTACTCGTTGTTTAATAAATGAAATCGGGGAGAGTTTTATAACAAATTTTTATTACTTTTTTCTTATTACATGGAGCGCTGAAAGATTGTTTGTTATCTGTTATTACATATATATTGTCTATTACATATATTTAACATGTATTTTTATTTTTAAAGAAAATTCTTAATTAATAACAGATTTTTATAGTAGAAATGTAGTCTTATCTTTTTTGATATCAGTATCGTTTTTTTTAAAACAGTTTTATTTTTATTATAGAAATTTTTGGTTATTGAGCGGAAGAAATGAAATCTGCGAGACTCTTACCACGCAGTTTACAATTTTATTGCAATTTTTTTGGATATCACTGCGTATTGTTAGATTATTCTTTGATATATTCGAGTTCCGCGGTTCATCAAATGGAAAAAAAAGTTGTCTTGCAAAATTGGAGGTATTTTTTGAAAGTATTCTTTATTACAAATCTAACAGAATTGAAATAATGTTTTCACGCTTATTTTATTTTTTTCACCCATTTTTATTTCACTATTAGTTTAGGTTATGTTTAGAACTGTAACGTAGTTCGTTGACTTCGTCGCCTCTTACCGACGAATTTCTAACGAACGCCGTGATAATGGCCATCTAGATTTAGACCTTTAGATTTACATTAAAACCCTTTTTTAAAAAGGGTTTTATAAAGGGGTTTTGAGCATAATCTTGTTGTAAAATTTATTTACATAACTGTTTTGTACAGCTATTTATTTGTATGTATTTAACATAAAAAAAAAAAAAAAATGATAACCTATTCTCTAATGAATTTAAAATATTGCTTGGTGGATACTGGAATTTTCTTTCTTCATTGTGTGATTCATAAATCTTTGAAATTATATAGCTCATACTAAAAAGTATGCACGTATACTAAGTATGTACGCAAGAAGTATGCACGTATATTTAATTCACATCTATTTTAGCAAAGTTTTTCATAAAGTAGATATCATCAACATCTCATTCAATAAACTGTATTTGCTTGCTTTCTTCATTTATAAAGTTTAGTATTAGAATTAACATTTATTAAATTTTTTACTAAAAATATAGTACTTTTTTTTAACTAAAATGTAAAACTAAAAGGCATTTGCAAGGCGTCCAAATCTAAAAAAACGCATTTATCTTTAAAAGGCGCATTTATCATCAAAACTATGGATCTTTTGTGTTAAGTTCCACTATTAGAAAATACGAAGAAATTATCTTTTAGAATAGTTTAACAATTTTGAGATAATTGGAATCAGGATGTGTGTATGCCAGATAAAAAAATCAAAAGTGTATGACTATCAGTTTTTAAAAATCGCTCAAGGTGTACAACCGATTCATTACAAGTTAAATTCAACTTAATTCAATTTAGCCACCGTTTATTTAGTTTAGTTGCATAAATTATTCTGGTGACCGAGATCTTTGATTTGGACGCCGTACACGAATCCAGTTCTCATTGAACTCCCATAAAACAAAGATTTTCTCAGGTAAAAGGTACACTTTTCCTTTCTGTTAATAAATTTTCCTTTCTATAAATTTTATATTAATATATTGGAAGAAAACATAGAAAAAGTTTTCCTCATTATCTGTTAAATACTTTCTTTTTTTTAATTTTTACATTCCTGACATTTTGTGAGGATGTATTAATTTTATTTCCCATCAACTCTTGAGCTAAGATGAAGAATAGCTGTCTTCCTGCGTCTTAGCGGTGGATTGTGCGTAGAGTAAAAGATTCGTGGCAGAAGGGGTGACGTACAGTTACTTTTCATGAAAGTAAGAAGCTTGTTTTACGGATAGCATTCCACAGTAAAAGTTACTAAGATGATGTCATATCTTGATCGTAGCAGTAATTTACTTTCTGAAGCAGTTATTGCCAAAAACATTTATTTTAAATACCGTTGCATAACTGTTATTAAAGGTTACATTTAATTTCATCCATATTTATTAATTCACTTCATAAAGACATTCCAGTTTAGTGTTAATTTTACTTTCTGGTATCATATCTCTACAACTATCCTGCAAAAAGAAAAGTATAGTAATCAGTCAAAAAATGGAATATAGGTTTTAAGCATTCATTTCATTTCTTTC
This sequence comes from Lycorma delicatula, assembly GCF_047948215.1. Lineage (NCBI taxonomy): Eukaryota > Metazoa > Arthropoda > Insecta > Hemiptera > Fulgoridae > Lycorma > Lycorma delicatula. Next base: position 162,576,717 of record NC_134455.1, on the reverse strand, counting down.
ATGACCCAGGAACTCCGAAATACGAAAACAGTGGTGTAATATTCATACATACATATATGTGAGTTGGCGTGTTTGAAGCTTAATAATTTTTGATTGGATAAACCGATTTTGATGAAATCGGTTAGTAAAATTTTGGAATCAATATCACCGGTGGGTGGAAGAGATTTTTGGGGGTTAGTTTCCTGAAAATTTTGGAAATATAACCTCTACTTTATATTAAGCTCACTACATGAGAGCATACTTATCTCATTATTTTAATAAAGAATTTTGTCCCAAAGTTCCCTTTTTCCCAAAAATCGAAAAGCTATCTTTTTATTTGTTGCATATGTTTTATAACAGTTTTTTTAATGTCTTCTTATGCATAGAAATAGTGCAAATGACCAAAAAAATAAAAATAATTTGAAATCAATACTGGGGAAGCCGATCAAAATTTAAAAATACAGATTTTTGAATTTTTGAAAAAGTTTATAAACTTTTATGTTTAAGTTTATAAATTTAATAAATTATTGTTAAGTTTATTATGTAAACTTTTAACAATATTACAAGTTTAAATAATAAACTTTTTAGTAATAATATTACAATAAAATTTCACTATAATTCATCCCCCTCCCAAAAATTAACTTGGGTAACCTTTTATTGGTTGTGCATTTTTTAGTGGAATTCTCTGTTTTGGTTTTTTCCATTTAACATAGTTAATGTAGAAAAATCAAAAAAATTCTTGGAAGATGATTTTAGGGAGGGGGAGCAGAAAAAACAGATTTTTTGAATTTTTAAAACTGTTTTTTGTTCAGTTAAACATATAATGATAATTTTATAATAAAACTTCATCACAAATTACGCTCCAGCTCAAAAAAAAAAAAAAAATACTTAGGTAATTTTTTCATGTACAACTATTTTTCCACTGAATAAGCATAAATGTCAATGCCAGGAAAGTATTACAACGTTAATGTAAGCCATTTTTTTTAAAATTAACATTCATGACAAATAATAAAAGTTCCTATAAATATAACTTTTGCTTTAAAAATAGCGAATAAGTAGGAAACCACCAACCCAAAAACGCCAAGAGTGGATGATGATGAGACAAAAGCTTTTATTAGAGTTACTAAGAGCCTTATTTTTTAGATTTTGTTATACTTTCCACTTGGCCATAAATTTAAGATAGGATAAATACGGATACTTTCAATCTTTCTTCCTCTTTTGTTTTCTTTTAAAGATATTAATAATTAATCAAAAATAACAGTTTAACCCAGAAAAAAAGGGATAAAATAACCAGTTATCGTTATTATGAAGCTAGGTACTAAGCTATAAACACATCGGCAAAATTGTGTTTTATGATTTCTAGCGATTGATGAAATGGATGTTGATTTTTTCCGCAGGTTTATTGAGGTTTGGGAATTCTGGTTGTATCCCTTAATAGTACTATAGATTTATTTATATATTATCTTTTTTGTCCTTGAGGTCTAAAGGATATTAGTTTACAGTACATTAATTGTGTATTTTGAGAATAATTTTACGGTTTATAATTTCTCACCTAATCGAGTAAATTTTCTTTTAATTTATACATTTTCATAGTTTTCTTATTTGTTAAACTTATTTAACTTTGAAAATAGTTTGAGATAAAATTTTTTACATTAATTAAATAAAATCCAAACATACTTTAAAAGATGTCAGATTATAATACGAATAAATATGCTGTAAAAAATAAATTTAAAAAAAACTCAAATGAAATCAGATAGAGAATACAGTGAATGTGAGTGGGTAATGTTGTATAAGTGTTTTATTGATTTGAAAACTTTGTTTTAAATATCAAAATTTGATGTTACAGAAGAAGACGCTCTTCCAGACGGATCGTGTTTCCATCGAACAATTTCTCGTCCTGATAGACGAACTCAGCTTAATTCACGTACGGCAGCGATCAGACCGGCTAAAGTAAGTAAAAGATTAATTTTATATTTGCATGCATGACTTATTACACAATTATTTTTTTATAGCTATAGAATTTTACACTCCTACTGTTGTTTAATTAGCTGTGATTAGATTCCGTTTACAAAAGGCACAAATTCAATCCTATTCTAGCCGATTAACGAAACAGGATTATATTTATCAGAAATCAATAGATCTAAGGTAAATTAATGAATGAAGGTAAAATCAGGAAATAAGTAAATTTATTATTTAAAATGTGAACTGATTTTACTGACACCGTCTGTATATCATTTAAATGTTTTATTTAAAAACGGGTTTGAAGCTTATTCATTACCTTCATTCTGAATTTTACTTCTATGTATAAAAATTAAACACTTATTTTAAACTATTTTTACCTAAAACTTTTCTTTGTCACAATTTGTTTACAAATGTACTTAAATTTAATCTTATCATTATTGTGGTAGTTGGTTGTATAAATTGAGCAGTCAAAATTGTTTATTAATAATTTACGTATGGTCTGCTAATTACCTACAGCTTGTATAGCTGAGAATCTATTAAAGTGTTCATCCAATAAGAAGGAGCTAGAGGATAAAAACAGGACAGAGAACAAAGAGGCTTCTTTTCTGTGAAGCGAGTTTAAACAAAGTGCGAGGTGTAGTGATATACCTTGTACGATCGAGCGATTCGTTTGGTGCTAAAGAATACAAATTTAAAGCTATTTGTAATGACAATGACAATTTTAAAAACAGCGGTAAGGATTGAGAAAATAAAAAGTCTATTATCTGTAATGCGCTATTCAGTTATAATCTACATGTTGGGTGTTCAGAGGATTGAATTTAAATGCTTTCCAAGCTCCAAGATATAACTAACTATCTTATGGTCGTTTAAGGGAACAAATGTAAGGCACGAATAACTGTAATGCACAATGAAGACTTTAGAAACTATTTTGTTATACTTAAAAAAAAAAATCACAGGAAAGGGTGATGAATTTTTCAAGAATTGAAGGTTTAGGTATCCCAAAAACAGAGACTCTAACGATGCACGAATTGGAATGAGGGAATCATGGGGATCAAGTTCTGGAAAGATGGAATACTTCTGGCCTAAATCGTAAAATAAATTTCGACGATAACGATTAACGTGTTGTGCAGTTAATGTATTGTATTTTTTATAGCTCCATGTTAATAGTTATAAAATTTCACTTAATTTGTTTTCAGAGAAAAGTAAAACCGAAAGACTTTAAAATACATTACACAGAAATTATATGTTTGTAGTATTCGTATTTGAATTTTAATATTGCATTGAAATGAAAAAGGTTGTCAAGGTTTAGTCATTGAAATCAATTTTAATGCAGTAACGATTATTTTTAATTTATTTTATTCCTATAAACGTCGCATAATAGTCGATGCATTTTTATCGGCTAGTTTATAATATTGTTTGAGAAATAGGCTTTCCTTGTATAAACACAAAGAAAAGCCCCTTAATTATAAGTGATTAAAAATATTCTAAATGTTTTACTGCCGTTTATTACTGCTCCACTTTCGAACTATGTGTGAATTGTAGTACCCACACGTGTGTTCACGCATAAAATGAGAGTTTCTGTATTTGCGCATGATAAATCAATCTTAATTTTGGTTTATAACGTATTTTGTTTTTTTATTAGTATTGTTAAAATAATGAAGTTGATTTTCTTCTTCGTTATTAACATAATAAAATATTTATTAGTCATTACGGCACTGGAATAAAATTAAATATTAATTTATGCACAGATTTAATTAGCTTGGGTATTCATCAGCCGACACTTTTGCAAATGGATTTTAAATTTTACTTTTAAAGTTTTGTTACATTGGTAATTCTATCTAAAAGGAAACCTTTTAAAGTTTTGCATTCATAAATGAACTGTTTTAATCGTGAATAATAGTAAAAAAGAGAACGGGAGAATTTATGAATAAATTATTAAGCTTGATTTATTTTTCAACTATTTTAACTATACTAAAGCAATATTTTACTTTTACATTTGTTGATGAAAGAAGTCGCATTTAATTTATAAGAATGATAATTTATTATGTCGGTAAGTTGGACCTAAGTCCCGAATTAGTTTCTCATTACCTGCTTTACATTACGTGTTATATAAGCTATAAAAAGTTTACAATTAGCGCAAATTCCATTTTACATGTAAGTCTAAGTATGCCGATATTTTATCGGAGTAGAAACTGTATAATAAATCCCGATCTCTATGGTTGAGTGGTAGCATCTTGGCCTTTCATTCGGAGATCCCGGATTCGAATCCCGATCAGGCATGGAATTTTTCATGCGCTACAAAATTCCATTTCCATCTCTCACGCAAAAACTGCAAGCTTATATGGCGAGATCATCAAAGAAATAAAATATTATTTCACAGTCTCGAATCCCAAATTAGGTTATTTAATTCGTTTCTCTTTATGTTTCATTAACACGTTTTTGTAATTTCAAGCATTCTTCCTTGATTTTTGATATGCAGACTTTCTTTCTGCTTCTTTAGCCCCGTTGATAGTGTAACTAATTAATAAAAAGGTTCTGCATTCTATTCCCGATAACAGTTAAATAAATAATTAAATAAAAATAAATTAAATTACGAGTATTATTAATCCTCCTAAAGGAGATGTTTTTTCGTGAAATTTTTCTGATGAAACGTGAAAAAATTTTACACCATGTTCTCAATAATCTCTTTCAGGAACTTAATCAAATTAGGCCTATATAAATCTTAATTAGGAACTGTATCGCTGTTCTCTCACATTCAAATTCCGATCGGTATTCTTTGTAAATTCCGTAAATAAATTAATCTGATTCCACAGTTCTTTATATGTTAAAAGCGCATGCACATGCATATATAGTATGCATGTTGTCATATAGCGTGAAACACTGACTGCAGCTGCAGTCTTTTCTGCTTTCATAGCTAATACGGGAGCCAGCACTGATAAAAAAAGAGGTACAAGAAAAAAAGAGGTTGAAAAAAAAAATCACTGTTGAAAAAAGAGGTATAGCACAACATGAAGAAGCGGTACAGACTGTAGTGAGATCCGGTCATCGGCGCAAAATGGTTTTGTCCAGGAGCTCTCTACAGCCCGCTCACAATTCCCCGTTTATTATTATCTGAAAATGAAGCACGAGTTTGTACTATTTATCTTTTTAAAAAAAATTATATGAAGAAACAAAATCTGTTATTATTTCTGTGCAAAACTATTAATACAGAGTGTTCCATTGTTAGATTTAATAATCAGTCGTAAGATAAAAGAAACTCCAAGATTGGTTTAAGTGTTTGGAAATTTCAATTTTTGTTAACTACCAAACAGAAATGCTTAATTTTGTGGATTCATTAATTCATACATTTTGTATATTTTCATTTAAGTTTTATTGAAATACTATTTTAAAACTTATTACTTTTTTAAAGTTTAAAAAGTGTTTTATACGAAATCGTAGGCTTTTTATTTACTATTAATATTATTTATACTTAAATTAACCAACCATTTAAAAAAAAGAAAAATACTGGTTTTATTAATAACTTGTTTTATTATACGTTAATATGTTTTCCAATTCATATGGTTTTAATTTCTATATTATATGCCGAATTTACAACAACCGTGCCACAATATTTTTTTAGTCTGCCATTAGCGTACATTTATAAATGTAGTGAATAAATCATTGCATAAATTGATCAAGAACATGCAATGCAGCCTGTAATAGATCGCATTTAAAAAATTATTGCTTGTCCAGTTATAATGTTACTGCAGTTAATACGAGTTAAGTGTTCTCAGTTCAGCAATTTATATTTCTTATTTTAAAAAAAACTATGGTAACGTTGCCAGAAAAAACATACTATTTATTCCTTTTGTTTTATTTATTTTGGAAAAAAGCTGGGTAAATTTCCAATTCATTTATCGGCGAATCTGTTTGTTTACAAATAAATACCCAAAGTTTTTGTACTAAATATTTATTCCATAAAGAAATTTTATTTGCACCCATGACAGAAATGCGACTTGCTACATCATAACTATAATTACAAAATTAATTGATCAGTAAAAAAAATAATGATACAAATTGAAGCTTCATTTGGTAACTGAAATCGGCAAAAATAGATTGTTTTAGATTTACTATGAAATAAATCCATAGTTAAGTGTATTAATTTTATTTTTTTATGAATAATTAATATTTGATTTTCATCGTATTCGTAAAGAACCTCACAAAAAAGGTTTCGTCACGAAACTTTTTCGTGAGATTTATTAGTTTCACTTACTACTTTTAGAACACAGACATGCCATTAAATATGGAAACGTGATTTACGATAACGGTTTCTCACTTCTGAAAGGTCCATAACCAAAGAGAATAGTGATTCTCAACCTTTTTAGCTCACGACTCCCAAAAAAAAAAAAAAAATTAATAATGAATATTACCACAACCCAATGAAATCTAGTTAAAACTATTTACCTACGTTGATAGCGACGGGTATGAACATGCATGTAAAAAGCGTATAAATATGAACAATTTACAGGTTCCAACTTGATGTGTATGTGCTCCTTGTAAATTGGTCTGCTTGCATAATATTTGCTATGAAAGCGTCATGTTCGATCATAAAAAAATTCGGTTGGCCGAATATATCCCGGAAGATGAAAATGATTTTTCGAAGAGATGGGTACTGAATCCATTTAGTGAATACTTTGTTGCAGTTGCTAAGTTACCAGTTAAGACTCATGACCAGCTCATCGAGAAGTCTGTTGATAAAACGTTACAATTACAATCCAAATTTGAAGATTTAGATACGTTTTGGTTTGCTTGTCGAAGTGACTATGGAAATTTAAATACAGAAGTATTGAAAATATTAATCTCTTTTGCCACATCTTAGCTCTGTGAAAAGGGGGTCTGATTACGCTAAAAATTAAATATAGGGATCGTCTTTTGTCGGTTGAAAATGATTTGCTTTTATGTGTTTATAACATAGATCCACGTATGGAGAAAATTATTTATAATAGCCATTAAACCTAACTCTTTCTTCTTTTAAAATTATATATTATTACGGATATAATTGCCAACAGCAAATATACAAACTTTACCGGGAATTAAGGTCTTAGAGATTAATATTATATTCAGTTCAGATGAATAATTTCAGTTATTGTAGTAATATTTAGACAAAAGTTAAACAATTTTAATTGAATCACTGAAAAGCAAAAATTGTTTGAGATTGGTCTGAGGAAAAGAAAAAATAAGTGTTGTAGTAATCTTAAAGTAATATACTCGTATATATCGTTTGAGCGAAATAAAGAATTCAAAATATTTTTAAATGTTGATTCACTGAAAGAGAATATTCTTTGTTCAGTCCTGTTACACTTGGTGTATCTTGAATTAACTAAATTTTAAAAAAGATTTTAAAAAGCTAATTAACATTTGTAACCCGCCAGGTTAGTCTATTGGTTAAATTTACCATCGCAAAATCAGCTGATTTTCGAAGTCGAGCTCTAAGGTTTGCGTCCTGTAAAGGCAGTTGCTTTTATATGGATTTGAATGCTAGACTGTGGGTACCGGTGTTCTTAGATGGTTGGGTTTCAATTACCACACGTCTCAGGAGTGGTACACCTGAGCCTGTTCCAGACTACATGTTTATCGGTACATTTACACTTTCATTGTAGCTTTCAGGCCTGGAAAACCGGTAGCAGTAATTTTTTTCTACCTTCTCCCCCAGGCCGCGTGAGCATAAACACAGTCTGGGAAGTGTTCAGTACTCTAACGAGCCCGCCCGCCTACCGGCTGTAAGTCCGGCATGACAGGCAGGTCCGCCGGTGGGATCTTGATTTCCGTGCCCTGCCTCAAACTACCGACGCAAAGCCACTAGATCCGACAAAGTTGTGCCCAGCGACCCCACCCCGGGAGTCGGACTTGGTCTTACCTTGCCTGCCTCAAACGGAGGCAACCCGAAGGTCATCTACACCGGGACTCTAAGCGCCTGCCTCTAACAAGCACGATCCACAAGTCGTGTCTGCCGGGAGTCGGTCTTATCAGCTCCAGGGCACCAGAGTCCCGTGCTTCATTATCGACAGCTACCCAAGAAAGTGTAGACAGACGCCGAATCCACACGAGCTGTACAGCACCACGGAGCTATCCCACCTTTCACAGTACAGAAATAAACCAGAACGCTCTCCTGTAGGAGAAACTGGAAAGCCAGACACTGAACAACAGCCACTCTTCACAAAGCTTGTAGGGATCAGGTCAACAACTCACCCTCGAGCAGCACACCTACCTGCGATGATTCGCTTTTCCGCAAATAATACATACCCACGGATTCCCACAAGGAGCCCGCTGATGACCAGGTCGCCCGCAATTATAACACAACACCGAACGATCAGTCCCGCGACAGGTCAATGACATATGGCCCCGGCCCCAACACCGACACTTATCAGAATCCCTCATCGAAGCCCAACAATTCACCCATCCAACTTTAACTCGGTGTTCATTCAGTTTTTCTCGCAACACCGAACGACGTCACAACAGTGGCATTCTGCGTCGCACCATAAGCAGGACGACGTGACGATACTTGAAAATCAACTGTTTCACCGACCAGCCAGCGTATGGCCTCAGTTATCTCCACTTCAGACGTGGTAACTTCAGTATACTGCAAGTGAATCACCGACCTGCGACCACCCCTCGTCTTCATGTCGACATGTAGGTCTTTACATTTATTCTGAAGAACCGTCTGCAATACAACTGCCATATCAGCGCCATGAAGCTCCGAATCAGCACTATGATGCTGACGAATAAAACTCCTCATGGCCTTAACGAGGTCAATAAGTCTGTCTACGACACCTCCGAAAAAGTTCCCGACTTGTAATAGGCGCCGCGTCTGATCCTGACACGGCCGTACCAACCTTCTCATTGCCAACTTCCATCTCAGTTGGTCCACTACAGATCCGGTCAGACATCCCCTCACTGCAAGCGATCCAGAAACCGCAGACCCAGCCCGCAAGAGTCTTCCCAATCAGTGTGAGAGACACTCAACTATTTCTTCAAAGAAGTGCTCCTGCGACCACTCTGTGCTAACACTCATCCCAGAATCAATCCATGAGACAGGGATGGGTTCTGGGGACCCATCGAGACAAGGACGGAAGCTCCCTCTCCAATGCGTCCCCGCAATCTTCATCCTCCAAGGAGTCAACCGCCGACTCGACAATTATCTTCTCTCGTCGATCTGTCGAATCTCCTTCAGAAATCGCCCACTCTGGAGCAACCCGAGGGCAGTCAGTCGGTCGCCCACCAACAGCTGACTTCACCGAAGGCTGCACTGCATGAGCTCCTCCTTCTTTGCTCACAGACCCGCTATCATCAAATGATCTCCCAGTCGATGGCTGATTTACCACCGCCAGATGACCTACTCTTGGACTTACCACTCCGAGTAGACTTCCTACCCCCAAGCGGGGTCGAGGACGGTAACCTCCAAAGTCACTTTGTCCTGAACCAGGCCTGTGTAAAAAGTAGCGACAGAAAATCACCAATACAATAGATAAGCAAAAAAAAAAAAAATGAATACCGATGAAAACAATAAAAATCAGTCACTTAAAATACATCGGAAAATGAAGAAAATATAAACAAAAAACCGTAGCTGAAAAATATACTGAGAAAATATTTCTTAACTTTGCACCCTGTCAGAGCGAAAAATGTTTTTGAAATTTCCCTCCGCGGCAACAACTGATTCTCAATATTTTCCTAAGTTAAATTAATATGAAAAATTCGACTTAGACATCTCTACTCATCGTATATAAACAACTATTTCATTAATTTATATAGCTGGTATTCCAAATAAATAGAACCCAGTAGCCGTAGGTCAAGTCTAAAAAGCAGAATATAAATCATGTCATTTAAAGCAAAATATGCAATAAAACGACAATTCAATCAGAAAACAGAAAGTAACACTGCAAAACAAAAACGAGACACAGTTGAATAACACGAAGTGCGGGGAAGTAACACTAAACTCAAGGAAGTTTTTGGCAATCAAACGAACGTAAAAATGATTAAAAAAAACAACAAAAGCACCATAGAACATAAAAAACAACACGAAACGAACAGAAAAAACGAACTAACGAACAAACAGGAACAAAATACAAACAGTAATATGTAAAAACGAGACACTCATAACGGCTGGTAGAAAACACGTGTGCACTCTATGAGACTCAAAGACCAACCCGGTAGCATTAATTGCATTTGCTCAAACACACTCACCCAGATCCGGCACTAGGTGTAAATTTGGTTGAAGAAAACAAACAGATATTTAACATACTAAACATTACTAGTAGAAAATCTTGGAATCAGAAATCCTCTAATTTCATATAATATTTTGTTTCACTTCTATAGTTCCCTTGAAATAACGATTAAAATAATGTTCTACCTAAATATATGTCCTCTGAAATAAAGAAGGATAACTTTAAAGTTGTATTGAAAAATGTGATGTGGACAACACATGACTTCCTTGTACGCCTATTAGATTTCATTTACATTTTTTAAAATGATAAGTACGTAACATTTTATTTCATTAAAAACTTCTGATATTTTTTCATGGTTGTTTTTGTTGTTATTGAATTATTATTTATCTTCAAACTTTTTTTACAATGAGAGGTTAATAATTATTAATAAATCAGTATATTTAAATTTAAAAAAAAGTTAAAAAAAAGGAGGTTCGAACCGATTCGTCCGATTCGAACCGGTGCCTTCGCCTCATAAGATCCAAATATTTCATTAATTAAACTTTCATTTGACTATAACTCTGGAACCAATGAAGGTAAGTACCACTTATGATATATAGTTGAAAAGCTGTCAATGAGGGCTTATTACTGCAGTTAAGAAAAAATCAAAAATCCAAATTCCATAATTTTTTGGATTTTGGGCTTTTTTGGACAGTTTTGGTTCAGTCGATTGCAATCGAAAGGGAAGGTGCACAACTAGATGTTATAACAGTCCTAAACCCAACAAGAATATGATTTCTTAATTACGTGTCCTCAGGAAATGCAACTTAGACTACAGGATAACATCTGTTTTCACAATTATCCCTGCGATCGTTTTGAGTGCCCAATCGAAGACAGATGGGGGTTATGTGGCAATTTTCCTGAGAGATACAGTGCTTGAGACGCGGATTCCAATAGCCACTCAATACTGTTGCTGATAAAATTACAGCTCCATTCAAAATGAACATAAATCTTTATCTAATCCAGTTGTTACCGAATCAGATATTATAAATCTCTTTTTTCAAATCTGATGCCTTTGTTGATATCTGCTGATTTCAAAGCCCATAATTCACCGTGTAGGTAAGTTTCTGTTCTCCTTAAAGTCATACGACTAGTTGAGTCAATTTTAAAATTATCTTGATATTTTATTCTTAAAATATCATAAGTTGACTTGTATCGACATTCATGTTGAAATAAATATTTTTGTCACAGATTTTAAGTGGATGTCTTTATTGCAAAATCAATAGCGTTCTTATGAGCTGGAAAAGAAAGTGGGGATAGCGATTATATAGAGTAATGTTAGAAAATCGAAAATGTTTTCAAAATCTGGTACATAAAGAATAAAGAAGAATTTTTTTCTCATATTGTTTCAAAATTTTATTTTCAAGATAAACAAGAATTAGGATGACATAATCTTTTAAAAGCGGGATTGAAAAAATTGTTCTCCTACCATAATAATTGATAATATTTAACAATGAAATACGATAAAGATAATAATTTTGTTTTGAAGTCTATCTTTATTAAGGTTCTATTACCTTCATTGTTTTAAGTAATTATTTGTATATACATATACCGGATTTATAAAAGAGTTATCAAATTTTTAAGGATAGTGTTCCTTGCAACTATAACTGAATTAGAATTTTATGCGATCACAGGCTCAGTAAATATTACGTATCCATCAAATATTTATTATAAAGTAGAATGAGACTACATATAGTTTTATTATTTCACCTATGTTCAAATAAAAGCTAGTGTTGTGTTTTTTAATCTCAGTAAAAAAACATCTAATTTTTTAAAATACGGTTTTCTTCATAATTACACAGACGAAATTGTGAAAGTCGGTACTCTCACCGGAAAAGGTGTAAAAGAAATGGTGAAGGGAGTAGCAGGGTTTAATGTTTACTCTTTACAAAAATATCAGATGTGTCCCATTTCTATACAAGCTAATTTAGGCCTCTTATTTTTTTTTGGAGTTTTTACTTAATGGAGCATTACCATACCGTACTAAAAATAAATTTGCGCTATTCCGTACTGTATTATTTTTGAACGTACGCAATTATTTTAAATTAATCAAGCCGTTAAAAATTAAGTTAATATCTTGTTTTAAGTACTCTACTAGAGTACAATCTCTCTATCGTTTCAATATAGAAAACCTTTTAGAGAGAATGTTTAAGAGAGAATTTTTATGATTAGTTGACCTTCCTGACCACAATGAATGCTTGTAGATATGACGTAAACTACGATGTTATCGGTGTAGAAAGTTATTTTTTTTTTGTCTTCAGTCATATGACTGATTTGACGCAGCTCTCCAAGATTCTCTACCTAGTGCCAGTCGTTTCATTCCGGTATACCCCTTACATCCTACACCCCTATCAATTTGTTTTACATATTCCAAACGTTGCCTTCCTGCACAATTTTCCCCATCTTTTTTGGTCGTTCGAATTATATTAGTGGAAAAATTAGTAGATAAAAATATTATAGTTAAAAGTGTTTTCAATTCCTGGTAGGGGAAGTTTTTTTTAATTTGTGGTTTTATACGACAGTCTTATGTGATTATGGGTGATCATATAGAAAGGTTGATTTGTTTTTTATAGTCATACACGTTTGTCTAAATCAAATTAATTGTTCTATTACGTTGAGTTTTTCATTTATAATGTATGTAAGATAATTAAATTCGCGTAGATATCATTTTACATGGGGGAGGGATCTGAATTTTTAGTTTTACTGCATTCAAGTACTGTCCGTTAGAATGAGCGATTTCATTAAACTAAAAGGAATGACCTTCAGCTTATATTAGTATAAAATAATGTAAAGGTAAGAGCGATTATTCGGTGTAAATTTCATATACAGCTATGAATGGATATTTGTTTTCTGTAGGTTTATTTTTTGACATAGAATTTTTTTTTATCAACGTGGCTTTGTATTTAGTTTTTTTTTAAAAACGCTGTTAATTCGTAAATAAAAGTTGTTAATTATGTTTATAGTAAGTGAGCTTAACTGTTTTCGTTATTCTTATCTTGTAAATCTTGAACTATACTACTTCTTTTATATCTAAAAATATTTAGATTTTGATAAAATAATTTGATTTTATCTATATTCCGGGCGATGTATTTTATACAGTGATGGGTTCTTTAAAAATGACAAAAAATCAATTTAAATATTTTAAATTAAAATTAAAGAATGATGATGTTTGTAAATTACATTTATTATTCTACTTGATTGCAACATTAGAGATTATACTCCGTTTTATCAAATATCAGCCTTCCTCCTCTTTATCTCCCTGAAATGAATTCGTTTCTGCTATCATTTTTATACATTTTTTATTTAATTTTCTCTTCATCAGCATCTATAATATTTAATTTCCTAACGATCGTTTTTATTAATTTTCCGTTCTTTGACTTTTATGTTTAACTTTTAGAGATGGCTTCTTCTCCTTTTCATCCTTTATATCAAAGGGAGTAATCCCAGTTCTTCATTATTTTTCATGAAACAATTTTAATATGAAAACGTATGAAATTGTATTTTAATGCGACAATTGAATTTAACCTTTTTACTTTCCTGGCATCATAGTTCAAGAGTTATGTTGTAAGAAGATAATTAGTCAAAAAATAGGATACGGTTTTTAATGCATTTCTTGTTTCGTTACCCAGGGATCCCAAAACACAAAAAAGGGGGGAAATGTTTGTATGTATGTACGTGTATGTATGTACGCGTATCTGAAGCTTAATAACTTATGACTGGATATACCAATTTTGATGAAATTTGGCACAGAAACTTGTAAATTTGTTGGGGCAATTTGTTGGTAAAGATGTGGGGGTCAACATTTCCAAGGGGTGGGGAAATGGTTTCTTTGAGGTCAATTTTCTCAACATTTTGCAAACATAATCCCACTTTATTTCAAGCTCAATACATGCATACATGCTTATCTTACCATTTTAAAAAAAATTCCCCCCCACAAATTTTCCCCTACATCCAAAATCGAAAAAGCAATTTTTTTATTTATTGCATATTTTTTAACCAATTTTTTTAATGTCTTCCTAGGCATAATAGTAATGCAAACGAACCAAAAAAAAAAAAAAAAAATACTTTGGAAGCAATATTGAGAGGTAGAGGAGCCGATCAGAGTTTAAAAATATCGATTTTTAAAAATTTTTTAAACCTATTTTTGTTTTATTTAAACTTTTAATAATAATAATAATATTTCAATAAAATATCATTATTGTTCTAACCCCGTCTCAAAAAAAAGTTAGGTAATTTTTATTTGTTGTACATTTTTCAGTGGAATTTTTAATTTCACTTCCGTTTTTTAATTTCTTCAATTGAGCATAGAAAACGTAGACCAAATAAAAAAATTTCTTGGAAGAGGATTTTTGAGGTTGGGGAGCAAAAACAATTAAAAAACACCGATTTTTTTGAATTTTTAAAACTTTTTTTCAGTTATTATTATTTTTCCACTATACAAGAATAAATAACCAGTGCCAGGAAAGTATAACAACTTTATCAGCTCTCTTTTTTAAAGTTTTAATGATATTTAACTTTAAATTAGTATACTGAATTGAACAGTTTTAAATAAATATTTTTTCGATTACTTACGGAGCGCTAAATAAAATATTAAGTGGATCATAAAAACAATTAAAATCTCCCTGTTATTATCTTTTCTATCGCTTTATATTTTTTCACCGTCGACATCTCTACGTTCAAAATTCTTCTTTGATTTATAACTATCCACTTTTAATTTTTATATGGTTTGATAATACAAACAAAATATTTGTTAAGTATCTTATTAATCCGAATTTAATCTGTCTTTTGTGTTAAATACTTTAAATTCGTCCTTTTTTAATACAATTCTAGCTTTTATCTCTTTAGAACAGAAGTTCTTCATAAAGATGTTATCCGAGGAGATAAATTTGTGTAACTCCCTCATTTCTCATTATTTCATCTTTTCTCCGGGTGTCATTTACATAGTTTTCTGTTTCTTTCATAACATCTGATTATTGCTCAAGATCTATTTAATTCTTCTGACATTTCTACCAAATTTATCTTATTTTCTACCGGTACCACTGTTTTGTAAACAAACCTTATACGTTTTTTCTTCTTTTTCTTATTTTCAGTTAACTTTTTCTCTTCATACATCACTCGAATTGTTTCCTTCACATATATGAAGAATACATGCACATTTCCTGCACATACATTGTGTACTAGATTTAATAGTGTAATGGTTATTTCTGTAATATACATTTACACAAAATATATTACGCATATACATATTTATTATACACAAAATTCCTAAAATTTGAAAACAAGAAGGTTCTAAAAATATAAATTTATTAGATATCATAGAAAAGGTTTCGGCTTCGTACATACCTTTTTAAAAAAGAAAAGAATTTAAGATTTTTTTAAGCGGGTTTTATTAAATTTTTACCACAGTTTTAATTTTGTTTCATAAGATCAGTTTAACATTTGAAAATCTTATACCATAAAAATCTTTAATTAAATTATTGTACCGGAATATGTTTACGAGAATTTAAAGGAAAGCGAATTTTTATGACTTCAAGTGATTAAAATTTTTTAATGCAGGTATGCTCTTAGCGTAACTAAAATTTTGAGATAAAGAATTTTACCCGGAAATTTTTAGAAGAATCCGTAAAATGAAGGATATTTCAAAAATTAATATACTTAAAATTCGTCTTATGCACGATAAATGTTTTGCATTGTACGAGGGAGTACAAATTTACTTAAAATCTTCTGGTTGCTAGATTTACTTATTTAGTTTATAACGATTAAAACTGTTGTTAAGACTCGAGTTCGAGTGCGGTATCTACATATTTTAGTAGTCTACTGTATTTGATTGCGGAATTGAGGCGGAATAACACAATGCAGAATAATTATGGGGAAAACCACTCCCCTACGTTTGGTTGGTGATAGTAATGAATAAATTTTATTAAACTTTAAAAAAAAAATTATTTTTAGCAATTATTTTTATTCTCTTCAGAAGTATATTTTATTAGAACTGCCATACACTCGGGTAATCACTGTATATCTTCGTGTCGACTGTGTCTGTCTGAGTAGAATAGAATTTTTACACCAAGTTACAATTTTGACAATTTCATAAACATAAATGAAAGTGTATGAATTCGAACAATTTTTATATAAAAATGTACTAATGCAGATAACGGGGACTGTTTACAAAAGTAGAAGGCAGAATAACCATCTTGCCTATGTCGTTAGGTCTAATATTACCATCTGCGCTAATCGCATCTTGTAGATGAATGTAATGTATTTTCAGCTCGTAATTTCGTCTAGTTTATAGAAATGTAACGAAGGCGTTCGCTCGCTACTTTAATATACATATCTACCAAGAATTGATGAAAGATTTGTTTTGACCGCGAAAGGAGATTGAAGTCGTGCTCTTGAAGCATCATGTGATACGCATAAAAATCCATGCAGGAAACCTTTTTATTGGGAACTGGCTGTCTTGTTGTTGGATTAATGACTGGAATATTGAAATTATATCCTGGCTCACTTTTACTGAAAATTAACGGGTACTGCAAAGCATCATAAAATTTATGAGTATCGGCTACGCGTTTCAGCGTATTATCATGTGCCCGTAACATTATGTCTCATCTATGTCGTGGAGAGCATGGGTCTCCAGTAACCAAAACAGCAACTTCATTGATCATCGGCGCATTATAACGCTTCTCATGTTCGCCACGTGGAGTCCGATCAGCATGAATGACCGCTATCCAGACCAGTTTTCTATTGCACTTTTAAAGGTATTTACCAACAAATTGTGGCTGTGTAACATTCGTTGAATTTTCAATTCTGTGTCTCTTTCGACTCATTCAATACACTGACAACGACGGTTTACTTCATTTTCTTCATCACCCATAAAATACACCTGCAAAAATTTATGCTGTTTATTATCTGCTGGAAAAAGTGATCCAATTTGATGATATATCTGTCCTTGTACATTAAAAGTTGGTGAAAATCCGGGCATTCTTATCACTTTATCTACTACAAAGGATGTTATTTGGAAGTAAGAGTTATACTTTCTGATTTTACTTAAAAATTGCTTCGACTCATCTGTAACACTTACATATAGAGTTTTCAAAGGCTCCTCTGGTTCACCAAGTAAAGGAAGCGAAACTTTACCACTGGAACAGCACATTCCAGCAGTTCATCTTTCCATTTCAAAGCATCGCAATGCTGACATTTTCTATTCATTGAACCAGTACCAATTAAATAATGCTTATGGTATTCAAGTGAAGGATCATATTGAAATCCAGAATTATTAAATATAGACCAAGTGTTACGCATTAAATTTTCGACGGCGCGCGATTTGCATTTCAGCATGAACGATTCTTCTCGCCTGCGATTGTTCTGCATTTTCTATCGCTCTTACAGCTGCCTGCTGTTCACCTTGTCTTTCTAAACAAATTTGTGTTTGAATTGGAGTTTTAGCTAGCTGCTCTTAAGGTAGCTTGGCGTTCAGCTTGCTCATCTAACCTTTCTGAGAAGTTGTTTCACCAGCCCTCAAAGCACATTGTCGCCTCGCTTGTTGTTGTCGTCTTAGTTCTGCGTGAGCGGAAGATTCTTGAGTTCGAGCATCTTTTGCCGCCCGGGCCCGTGATGAATCCCTGGACAGGTTAGATTTGCGCTTCCGAGGCATTTAAAAAAAAACAGAGTAAAAACTGAAAATAGCGTTAGAAGTAAAACAATAAACAGGCACCTAACCTCAAAAACTGGAAAATGTTTAGTATTGCTTAGAAGTGACAGAAGAATAACAATAAATATAGAAGGATTCGAAAAAGCAGAAGCACTATACTCAGTTGAATAGTGACTTGACCGTCGGTATTACAGTGTTGGATTGGCATTTTATTTTATTTACTTACTGGAACGCCAGATGGCGTTGAATTTGGTCAAATTTTTTGTCGGACGATCATACCTACCAATATAAATTTTTTTACCCTCCCGAAAAAATATTGTTTTTTTTTACTACAAAGTGTCCTATGTCCTTCGCAATACCTTTGAGAATGTACGAAGTTTCATGATGATCGGTTGAGTAGTTGCTGCGTGAAAGCGTAACAAACTAACAAACTCACATTCACATTTATAATATTAGTAAGGATATTAAGAATTTCCCAATGATAATGTATTTGCTTAATCCTTATCTACCTAAAGAAGATACTATCAAGCGTTTTCCAATTTCTTCTACGACTGAGATGTCTTAATGTGCGGTATCTATTGTATAGAATGATATAATTGATCTAAAGACCTGCTCATTTTGAATATACCGAATTAGAGTATTTTTTGGACTCGTGTTTGCTCTTCTATTATTTCTCCCACAGGCAAATTAAAATAAATGGGACCGGGTTACATCTTTTTCTTATTCTTTCTATTGAGGCTTGTATTTCCTGGCCTTCGTTTCTTATTATAGTTGACTCTTACGCGAAATAGAAGTAATTTTTCTATTTCAATCTTTTGTTCTTAGATGTAGTTTTTCGTTACCTCTCAAATATTCTGCTTAATTCTAATCGTACTACAATATAAACTTTAGTATAATGGTATACAGTTTTACAGTGATTTGAAATCAACACTAAACTTTCTACTACTGTTATGACAGTTGAAGTAATATAGAGTTGGCGTGTATAAGATTGTGATCTTTATAAGATGGTAGGAACTCACAGATCTGTATTGTTAATTAAAGTTGAACATATTAACTTTAGGATAGCAAGTTGTACATCGGTAACTTGCTTCTAGATATGCGAACAAACCAAGACTCTAAAAAAAAGTTTTTGTAGATACCAAGTTTATCTTACGTAATTTTCTGTGTATTTGTATTGTTATAAAATTACAGTCAAATTTTGGTAGTTTGTACTTTTTAATAACATCGTGTTTATGACACTTCTATTGATATTAAAATTGGTTGATCGATTCCGACTAATTCCATTACTGTTAAAATTGTGCTGTAACTGAAACCATATTTTCACATGTAACTCATACATGAAATCACAATAAAAATTGTAGATTTCAGTTCTCGAAAAAAACTCGTTTCAACAAAACTATTTGTAATTGTTATTAATTAGGACTTAAATGCTGATAAACTAAGTTGCGATCCATTGAACTCATGTAAACTATCAGCAAAGGATTGATTGATACACGGAAGCATAAAAACAAAATCTGATAATGAAATATTGAGTTCAAAAACAATTTTAAATTATTGTAATAAAAAAAAAATAATAGTTTTAAAAAACTGAAGAAGTACTTCAGATATAAAAATCTTTTTAAATTTGAAACAATTATTTTAAAAATCTTTATTTATGGTTAAAAGATTAGTTTCATTTTTCTGGTTTAGTACTATTAAAGAAAACCATTTTAAAATAACTTTAAAATGGTCATTGCACTTTTTAATTTTTTTTCTTAATCTATTTTTTTCCAAACAATACTGATATATTTTCAGTTTTTTATTTTTAAAAAGGTATTTCGTTCACTACAGATTCATTTATAAACTAAACCTTTATTTTCTTCATGATATAATAACTGCCTAATAAATACTTCTATATTTTCTGATTTTATTATGATTTACTTAACAACTATGCATCTTAAGAATAGCTACAAATTAAATAAAAAAAGTAATTCTTCAGAATATTAATCTTCAACTACAATTTAAAAGAAACAAATTTAAGAATTACCAACAGAAATATACACATACAAAATCTGGAAAATCACTGTCATAACACAGAAAAGTTTGGAAATAAACTGGGAAGGATAATAATACTTTCCCTAAATTGCTGTCCTTTAAGAGCGGAAAATTATTAAAAATAAAAATTTTCCTATCAGCAATTTTTTGAAAATTTCCTGCTGAATTTGATTGAGATTTTTAAAAACAGAAAAATTTTCATATTTAATCCGGCAATCAGAAAACGATGCTCTAGTCACGTCCGCTTCTAAAAATAACTTAATCTTGTTGAGTCCAATACGAAAAAAATGAATCTCAACGGAATGGGAAATTATGATTTAATAATTACTTTACTAATGTTTCTTATAATTTTGAAAAATTAAAATAAAAACTTAGATTTTGGGAACTGCAAAACATAGTATGAAATGTTTCTGAAACATTTCATTTTACTAATAAATAATTAACAGTTAAGTGTGTATTTTTGATTAGTTTGTTTAAAATAAGCAGAAAATGAAGTCAAAGATACATATTTCAGTTTGGTGATTTTGACTTTTTGAATAATTTAAAAAAAGTTTTTTTATCAAAAAAAAATTGCAGTTCTGTGATACGTTCTGAATTTCATTTAATTATTATTTAACAACAGGTTATGAAGTTAAAATTCAATCATTTTTAGATTGAAAACTCATAAATTCAATAAACAAACCGGTTTCTTGCACAAATATATTCCCGATTATGGCTGTGTCTTTTACGGAACACTTCGTTGATCGCCTACCACTGACATGACGTGAATTTATTTGCGTAGTATGAATGTTGAGGCGTTTGTTTATTTATTTTAATGTTTTGTTTTAATTTAACTTTACAATAATATCCCTTTGAAGTGCGATTTTAAATAATCAATTTACGTTATTTTTTTTTAAGCTTTAGCTAATCAGTTTTTAATCAGTTTCGGCTAATTTTTTTCCCGCAAGGGTATTATCCATTTTAAAAAGTATTTTTGAAAACTTTAGGGTGAAGCTTTTAAAAAAGGTTATCATAACGAGATCAAAGTGGAGAATCTTACAAAATATTTGTTTTACAAGGGCTAAAAATAATAAAGTAATATGTCGCTGGGTAAAATTTCGGTCATGTTATTGAATTTACGTCGAATGACTTTTTTTACATTTTAGTGAGATTACTAATTATTTTTGATTTCATACTTCTTTTGGTTAAGTTTTAAATAAATATCTTGTGTGATTTCAACACTCAATATATTAAGAGTTTAAAATGTGAAAATTTTATTGTAGGAGATTTAACACATATTTACTTATTAGGTTTCAGTATTCAAAACTCTGCCTTTTGTACGATATTTGAAATAAAACATGTTGTACAGTCTTTTGTCAAACGATTCACTACTACATGCATTCAGAATACCACACAGAATTTACAGTTACACATATATGGTGGGAAGTTTTCTTTTGAATTCTAAGTATTTCTGGAATGGGGAGAATTAGATTAGAAATTTTATCAGATAATTCCTATTTTTAAACTCGAATTGATCTAGTTATTCCTGTATACCGTTTTAAAGACGGTCAGCTTTTAAAAAATTTGCGGATGAACAGTTTTCTTCTAAATTTCTCCATTTTCGTTGTATCTCTTTCACATCTTATCGACTTTTAAATAAAATTAATATTAAATTTATACAATAATTTTAAATTATTTTTTTCCAAAATAAAGTTTTAATTTGTTATTAAGCTTCTCATTTGTTTTAACCGCAATACAGTTTCGGGACTCTTGAAATCCCAACTTGTTACAAATTACTACTTCGGTAAAAACCAATGATTTGAAACAATAAGAGATTTCAAATATGCTACACAATGTTAGTTTTATATATGACCTATAAAGAATTATTAAAACAAATAAAGACTTTACAAACAGTTATTTGCAAGTATAATGAAAATGACAAGTAAATAAATGTTCTTCGCTTTAAGTTGAAATATTTACATAGAGCTACCGTTTCCATACAAAGTTTACAAAGCAGCTTTCAACGAAATCTTTTTTCTGTTATTTTATCCTATCTCCTACAAAAATTTAAACTTTTTAATGGGATTCAACAAAAACCAGAAAGAACTTACATATTACTTTTTTATAATCCTATTTTATCAAAACAAAGTAATATTACGTAGAATATATATCGATTCGGGAATACTATTTTCTTTTAAATCTGAATGACTTATGAAATATAAGGTTACTTATTTTTATATACTTTTCTAAAGTTAAAATATAGAGTTATGTAACTAATTTTCTTTCAGAGAAATATTTTTTTCTATTATGTGTTAACAAGATGTCATTCTACTCAAGCGATTCACGAGATACATTTTGTGTACTATATCTTACGTAATAGGTGTCGATTTTTAGAGTATATTTTAGCTCTTCAACCAAAAGAATTAAAAATCCTAAAAATCTCCTGATAATGGGTGAAAGTCATTAGAATTAGTTCTATATGTACCGAAAAATAATAACGAAAATAACGTAACATCAAAAATTAATAACTGAGAACATTAATTGTAAAGAAAATTGTGCAGATATTTTTTTTTGTTTTAAAATTTACGATAAGTTTTGCCATTTTCATAGAAAACTGTACAAAAAACTTTGATGTATGAAACGAAAGCAGTGATGACAATCAATTTGAATGGTGTCATGCAGTACTATAAAAATGGTGGTATGAAGATTTTTATTGAAGTACTTCCTAATAAACCACAAAACATTAAATCGGGAAGAATTATTTTCTGGCAGTGACTTGTACACAGAAGAAATAAGAGCAGCAGGAGTAATCTTAATACAATCCATACGTTTCTTTATTCTCGTTGTATACAACTTACTTTTTTTAGTGATTATTTGTTAATGTACAACAAAGGGCAAGATAGAATGAACTACAGGATGCGTACAGGCTCAAAGAGATGATTAACAGTAAAAATTCAAAAGATTTAGAGATTAAAATGAAATAAAATCTGTATAAAAAACACCAAATAATTAGTACAGAATAGAAGAACGTTAAGATTTAGTAGATAAATCATAGATATTCTGCATTTATGGATGAATAAGGAATGTACAAAGAAAAATGGGCCATAACAATATAAACTTTATCGATTTTTAAGAAATGTAGTTAATAGATTGCAAAACATCAAAGGGAGATTGGTTAAAGGAAAAATGAAATGAAGCGGAAAAGAAAATAATTACAGGAAAGAGTGCATCAAAGAGTAAGAAAATTTTGGGGAAATGTTTTAATACAAGTTAAATTAATACAGGCAAGTTTAGTTAATTTGGTAAGCGACTAACGTGTAGAAGGTAAAACCTATAGATGAAGATGGAAGTTGAAATATATAAAACAGAGAACGTAAGACTTAATAATTATAAGGTAGGTAGGTAGGTAGGAAGGTAAAAGATTAATTGTAGAACAGAAGGGGATGAAGGGTCCTATTAAATCAGTAAAATTACTGATTATGTAAAAAAGAGATTGTTCAATAGATAAAAGCATATAATTCAAAATAGTTATTACCATTAATTAATGTGATTGATATAAAAACATTCAGAAAATAATAAAATAAATGCACTACTCTACAAAATAATACCCTGTAACATGAAATGGAAATGCTACCATTGGATTGATTATGATTTTTTTAAACCGTTCTTAATTTCCAAAATCAAATAATTTAATACCAAATGACATTCCATATTATTAAGGTGCATTACATCTAAATTTATGTTAAGGATTATAACCATGCAAACTATAACGGAAACCAACATACATGTTTAGAACAAGCAAAAACGTTACCGTACCCTCGAAGGTATTTATTCAAATTATCCAAAAGCATCTGAAGTATGAAATTAAACATTGCTGTACTTACCGTTAAATGTAGAAAAATAGTTGGGTTGCGGGATACGTGAACATAAATTCAGGAAAATATACAAAAGAAATAAGCAAAAGTAAAATAGGGTACCTGATTTATATTTTAAGAAGAGGTAAAATCATGTGTCCTTCCGACACATGAATTTTCGAGAATTTTAAATTTAACACCGTAATTCTGTATCGACCTAGCGAACTTATAAAAATGTTAATTTATGCTCTTGAATGTATGTATTTATATACCAGCTGTTTTTTTTACGCTATCTACTAAGTATATATTATAAAAAGACACTGAAAAAGGAAAAATACAAACGTTTTGCTGAGTTAACATTCCTTAAATATTTACAAATCTAACTCATGAAATGAGATGTAATTTATAAAGCCAAAGTACGTACGTTCTTTGTGTTATATTGTTTTTAGAGGCCTATTCCTTTCACACTTAAATTTAATGCAGAAAACATTAAATATGTTGGATAACAACACAATGGCCAGATTTTATCTGAGAACATAACATGTCTCCTACGCCGACTAGGACACAAGTAACAATCCCACCGTGTTCAACAATACAGACAGTAACAATAATATATTTTGCACTATACTGGAGCTAAGTAACGCGCACGTGAGCACTAATATGTTAATTCGTTGTTATGTAGGAACCAAAAGCTCTTAATTTTCATTAAATTTAATTCGCTCATTTTAATTTTAAGAGATGTTTTAGATGAACCAAAACGTTTTAGATGAAAACTATTAATTAGATTTGAATCCGTTAAGTTGTATAAAAAAATAAAATGATCACAAAAATAGAATTTCGATTTGAAGCGAACGATCTACTGTGCTAACTGTTTGTCTACATCGTGCTAAGAACTGATGACAAGCCAACCAGAATCCGGGCGATACATTCATTTCACACAAAGTATTATTCATATCTTTATACTCAGATATCAGACATGTTAGAATTCGATTTTCCATTGATTTAATAACCACTTTAAATTTATAACTAATTTTTTTTTTGGCAAGTACTTGTAATCGGTTAGACATCACGTATTCCGATTTTTTTTTTAATCTTCGAAACCACCGTTAGATATTGCTTTAGAGGATGAGATGAATGAAAATTTTTGTAGTGTGTGAAAATGCCATGCCTGACCGGGATTCGAACCCGGAACTTCTGGATGAAAGGCTGAGATGCTACCACTCGCACCACGGGGGCCGGCATCTTATTCAGATTACAAAAAAAGAAAGAAACTTAAAATAAAATTCAATCTGATTGTAATGAATAATATAATAAATTTGCTCAAACGAGTAGAGAAATTCAGAATTCCAGTAAGCTCATCTAAAAGAACTGATTTTAAAACTATTTACGCTAAAAGGAAAATAAAAAAAAGATAACAATTATAGTCACACAAAAAAAAATTTACTTTTATAGTATCAATAACATCTTTACATAAAAATTGAGTTGTGCAATGAAAACGCCTTCCAGAAATTAGATTCTGAACCCTTTTTCTAGAGACCCAATATGACCAACTCTAGTTTGGTTTCAAGAAGAAATAAGGCCTATGACTCTAAATATTTTTACCGCACAATATTGGATAGTTAAAGGGAAAATTGCTGAAGCTAATGCGAATTTCGATTCCCCAATAACTAAAATTCTACAAGACGCACCCTGACAAGTGAAAGTGCTTTTCATCTTTCATGATCATCCTATTGTTCGTTAACAACAGAAGAACTTTTTAGCGTTTGTTATTCGATAATTATTGAATAT
Organism: Lycorma delicatula; assembly: GCF_047948215.1. Lineage (NCBI taxonomy): Eukaryota > Metazoa > Arthropoda > Insecta > Hemiptera > Fulgoridae > Lycorma > Lycorma delicatula. The sequence continues at coordinate 162,551,236 of NC_134455.1, read as the reverse complement.
TATCTGTTAAGAATATTATTTGTATTATTATCTGTAAGGATCAAAATACAAATACGAATGAAAAATTCTTCGTACACTTCAATTAGAAGTGTTTAATGTAGCGTAGTACCGAGAAGCGGAAAGACATGACGAGGGCTTTTGATAAAAGCTTATTTGAAAATTTTAATATTCAGTGGTTTTTGGAATGAACGTATCGAGCCGGGATAATTTCTTTATCTTTACTGATTCGGCTGTTCTGAAGTTATTTACCCGTTCCCAGTTTAAGATGCTTTCTTAAATGACAACTCGTGCTTTATTAAAAGAGTAGTCCTTTTAAAAAAAAAAAAAAATTTCGGTCAAGAAAACACGCTGCTCCACATTTCATTATCCCATTGTCGCTGAAATGACAAAGGGCAGATCTGCATCAAGAATATATGCTGAACGCTTTCAAATGATTCATACATATTTTACTCCCTCAAGTGGTCCTTACTGAACAACATTTGTACCATTTTCAGCACAAAAAGTTCAATTTCCCAACCGCCCTAGGATAATAAAAAATATGTGGACAGAGCTATGAAAACCAGTGATCATTTTAATAATTTCTTTATTCGTCACGGGCCGACGATGTAGAGAGTTAAAACATATAACAGCAAATTCAGTTTGTTTTATTTAGCGTATGAAAATTGTCACGCCTGACTGGATTTGATATCGAAACCTTTGAGATGAAAGGTAGAGATGCTACCGTCTGGAGGCAATCGTTCCGAAAGTTGATGTAGAAGTTATCTTACGACCATAATCTTAAAGGTTATGGCTTAAGGGAGAAGTAAGTTTTCCAAAGGTATGATAAATGTAAACACCGGTCGAACGAAGGTTACCTTGACTTAGAAAAAATATTAATTTCATAAAAATTTACATCTTTCGTGATATTAAAGACTGAAACGTATTTCGCTCTTGTCCTATTTAGAGAAAAATATTTCCATTAGATAAGCGATGTATAAAGAGTAAATAATAAAAACGAATTAAAATGTTATTTTTCGTGGCGAGGATTTTTTATAACTATGTTTTATTCTGACATCTTTATTTATAATTAAACTGAAAATCCATATTAGCATAATAATTAAGTCCAAACTGTCTTTAATCAAAAATTTTCAAATATCTAATTAATTTTAAATATCAAATATTAATTAATGAAATGTCTCCTAAAACGCCAAAAGTTGTGATTTTAAATCAAACAATTCTGAGATACTACGCTAAGAAGAGACAAATTACTTAAAAAATATGCGAAGTAATAATATTACTTCATATAAAATATTATTATTAAAAAAAAATAATTTTTTTTTAAAATGGATAAATCTTGTCTCTCTTGAAAAATGCAATAAATAATTCTAACAGTACATAGCCATAAAGTAACATTACATAATTACAAACAATACATTACACACAGAAGAAGCATAACGGTGATCATTTATACAATAAATCAATTTTTTTTAAAATCATATGAAAATATGTCCAACTATCCTTTTAAAATAATTAATTTTCTTATTAAAAATATCTATTCCAAATTCATTACTAAAATTAAAGCTTCTGCACATCTGGCTATTAGCGACAGTCAACCTCGCTGACAATATCAAAAATAACTTATGCACCTGCTATTTACCTAAGGTATTTTGATACTTATACTAGAGATATTAACTTTAATAAATCCAGCACTGCCTTATATATAAACATCACATTTTTTATTTTCCATCTATTATCCAAGGACGCTATGTCCAAAATATTATATTCCGCTACATATGAATTTTGATCCACAATTAGCTCTCTCTGTTGTAAACTCCGAAGGAACTACTACCTGCTACAATTTAGCTTCCTGCTACAATTTTCAAATTGGTAACTTTCCTACTGTACCACCGATTTGCAGAACAGTACTCCAGTATCAATCGGACTAATGTTTCATAGAGGTACCGAATAGTGATAATCCGCTGAAAGTGCCTAATTACCTTATAAAATCAACCCACGGTTTCTTCGCGCTTGGAATGTTATAATATCTACGTGTTGAGTAAAAGCTTAGCATCGAAGGCAACTTCTAAATCACAGATTAATTTTACTTGTTAAATTTCGTGAGTATATATCATACGAGTATTTAATTTATAGCGTCTTCATGGTATAAGTCATAATTATAGTTTATCGAGATTCAGAGCCATTTTGTTATTAATCTACCACTTATGAATCCTTTCAATATTTTTCTGAAGGGCTAAAAAGTCACCCAGTTAATTTGTCCATATATTTATATATTTTGACAACATCTGGCAATTCAGTGATATTAGGTTTAATATCATATCCGATGTCATTAGTAAAGATAGCAAATTAAAGTGGTTAAAATTTGATCCTTGAGGAATATCATACGTGGCAACGTACTGGCTAGAGACTTCACCATACACTTTAACTTGGAACATCCTGTCAGATAATTATGACTGGACCCGTCTCTGCATCTCAATCTTCACATTATAATATTCCAACTTATGTAATAAGATATCATGAGGAACCACATCAAAAGCCTTCCTAAAGTCCAAGTAATTAGTTTCGACATGTCTTAGGTATTCAAGCTACGGCGGCAACAAACGATAGTATATTATTCATACCTGTAGCTGTGAATCTTATGGACATGAAACCATGGTGACGTTGATCAATAGATTTGAAGAGGCATAGAAGTAAAGGTGCACAACACTTTCAATAAACCTAACTACCACATTTAAAACCAAACTGATCTGTAATTGGAGATTTCGGCATATTGCCTTTCTTAGAGATAAATGGAACCAAATCCTTTTTCCAGCAATCAGGCAATCACCAGACCACAAACTAAAATTAAAAATTCATGAGAGATTAGTTCTGCAATTCCTTTAATAAGGAAAGATGTCATTACTACGCACAACGAGTAGTCGCACAGTGCGTTCTGAGCTTGGTAATACATCCAAGATTTTACCATTTGTGACGTCAGGGATGCCCATCATATCAGCAACGCAATGGTCATTTAACAGAATGCGTCTGTTTTGTTTACATGTTGGTAGAATGATTGGAAGTACTTTCTAAATTCTTCACTTAGCTCTTTAGCATCTATCATAACTGTATCCTGAATTTTAATCGGACAAATTCCATTGTAATCCTTCAAAAAGTATTCAACCTATTTGAATAGATTTTCAGGATTTACCTTAATCTCATCTTCAATCCTTCTGGTTCTAACTATGACTTTTTTTTCAGAAGATTTTAAATTTTCTTCTTGATAAAGAAAATTCACCATAATGTGCTATAATCCTGGTTCTTTTAAAATCTCACTGTGGTATTTTATTACATTTAAGTCACCTTATGATCTACCCTGAAAATCAGTCAGAAAAAGCACCTGATCTATTCCTCCTTACAGGTATGTATTCACTTATTCTTGTGGAAAAAATATTCGGAAAGGTGCCAGTAGGTTCACTAACATTTCAGGAATTATAGACCCTATTCCAGACTGTTTCTTTAACATAATTTTACATATCTCTAGAGTAGTCATATACCTGCTTACTAGCGCTAGTTGTTATACCTTGTATAATATAACATGTACTGTAAAGACATCTTGAGCGGTATCTGGAAAAATCAGGTAGCTGGTTTCCTTTACAACTCACACATTCACGTTACACAACACAAGATCAAGTAAGTATTGTTGCATGATTTCTCAGAAGATGGAAATTGCACTGATCCAAGGAGTTGTTGCAAGCAGTTGCAGCCGTATTCTGACCATAGTACCGAATACTATGCTTTAAGTAGCAATTGTTTCATTTCTTATCCAGTGCATTGAAACTTCCTTACATAACGATCCCGCCAATATTTTCGGATGGATATCTGGGCTGAAATAGGGGTTACCAATTAATAAGTACCATCCTTTATTGGTATCTCAACTCAACATATTCTAAAGTTAATTCCAAGCCCCCCTTCAAAAACATTGTACTCTTTTGTTTACAGCAATAAGGAAATTTCCTATGAGTTTATCAACTTCATTATAATATCTATAACTCCATAAACAATCCAAGTTTTTGTAAAATGATCAGCTGCTTAAGTGGTTTCATTAAAAGATGTATAAATTATTCCTTCAATTTTATGTTTAAATCCCGAAATTGATGCAAAAACTCATTTAATGAGTAGTCCTGGAAAATTTTATATAGAATACGAAGGAACTTTACCATTTTTTATACGTAGGGATTTCATTCCTATGGGAATCAACTCTACAGCATTTGCCATCAAACGGCAGCGAAATTATTTCCTTTCTTGCCCATTCTGGAACATTATTGTTAATTCATTTCTCTCTGTTACTTGACGTCACCAACATCAGTGACAGTCTTAGCAATTCGATTATACAACTTTTAAATGCTAACTTTACTTGGTATAGTTAGCACTGACTGAAGATATATACAGAGGAAATCCACTTTCTCTTTATGTTACTCGTTTTCAACCTTCAGTTCTTTTAGTGATGGGTCGTTAATCTACAACATCATTTGGCTCATTTAATGCTTCAAATTAGAGATGAGCCCAAAAAATTTAGGCACCAAGTCATCACACAATCTAGTTTTAATAGTGATGTCATCTTTACCGATTTCAATTGTAACTCTGTTCGCGTTCGTCCTGATAGCCATGCGTAACCGCCTAGCATTGGAAATTGGTGTATGATCACCTTTGGCTGTACGGGGGCAGTCGTCACATACGTAATTTCTCACCTCGTTAACAAGTAGAAAACTAAATTCCTCATCAGTGATATCCACACGTTCCAAGTGAAATAACACTGCTCATAGTACATTGAGTGATAGATACTTCTGCTTTCCATAAAATTCTTTACAACATTTGTCGCAATACAATATACAGAACAGCAAACAGTAGACGAAACCATCCAACAACAAAGGATTTAACTAACGTAACCTATAACTGAGTTAAAAAATTCGTGTGCCATAAATTTACGTATCTTTTCTATAAATAATAATAAAAAAATAATGATAATAAATAATTAGTTCATCTTTGGCCTAAGGTCAGTATGAAGCAGAACGAATCGTTTCCCTGACCTGGAAGAAAAGTGTGATCACAAAATCTTACAGCAGTAAAAACAAAAAGCTCGTATTTCAAGAAAAGGATGAATAGGTCAAACCTCTGAACCGTTATTTTTTTTAGCCATCCTGGGGAAAAATCCAGTAAGATAACTCCATTGGGAAAACCTCAGCACATTGCCGGACCCCAGAGTGGTCAGATTAATAATAATTGTTTCACGAAACCATAGAGCAGATACTCATATACATATGAATTCAGTACGTATGAGTATCATCTCAGTAGTTTAAGTTAAATCATTCTGTCACTCCCACGTGCAATTGAAATTTAGCTTTATGCGTATAATAATGTACTGTAAGCTATCACTTGTTTGTCATCGTGGCATGCCGATGATAACCAATTAAACATTTTGTTAAGTCTTTATTATTGATGTTTAATAATGATATCATTTGTAATCCTTCACATTATTACTCAGATCAGTGAAAGAAAGTATTTCAGATTATGTTATCAAGTTACTCTATACGGTACGATACAATTTTTATAACAGTTTTATTCAGTGCTATTTTCATTAACTTTAATTTACAGTGGTTTTTGTGCCAATCGGGTTTTAACAATGAGTGATGCTGTCGTGAAACATAAACCGGGAAAACTTTTAAGTGCTCCGAAAAAAAATTATCAGCAACATATATATTACCTTAAAACAAGAAACCCTTAAACTGCAGTCAGAGGTATTGCTCGAAAGCAAGTAGTGAAAGGCGTTAGCAAAATTACTATTTTTAATGTAATAACGAAACACAAAGTTGATGGTAAACATTTTAGCTCTAAAAAGACTCGAAAGCGAGTGAAAACGATTGAAAAGTTGGACGATTTTACTAAAATCTCTATCAGAAAAAAGTTCATTCCTTTTATTTCAATAACAAGCTTCTAACTTGAATAAACTATTAAATATCATGAATACTAATTTTGAACCGCCAAATGTTTCCAGAAGTACAGTACATCGTGTTTCAAAATCAACGAATTTTTGTTTCATATCCAGAAAAAATATTCTTTATTCCTTGAATGCGAAGATACTATTTCATGGTGTAGGAATACATTAGTGAAATTACGCGATTTCGTGAAGAGGATAAGACAATTTATGTTGATGAAAGGTGGGTTAATGAGGGACATTTACAGGAAAACATATGGTTGAGTAAAGACATACTGAGCGCAAAAGACTCTTTTGTAAAAGGTTTGTCAACTGAGGTAAAAATCCCGGCTGGTAAAGATAAATGATTAATAGTAACTTAGGTAGGAAGTGAAATCGGGTTTTCAAATGTTGGTTTACGGTTGGTTTATTTGAATCCAGATCTTCCCAAGAGTATCACTTGAAATGCATGGTGACATTTTTATCCAGTAATTTAAAAAAATTGTCGAAATTAATTGCGAATAATGCGCCGTACCTTTGCTTGAAAACTGAAAAGATTCCAAACGTTTCGACCGAAAATCGGAAGTTACCGAATAGTTAAAATCGAAGAAAATCGCTTTAATCGAAAATACGTTAAAAGTAAAACTTTTAAAAATAATAAAATCAGTTAAAAATATATCCATTATCATAGATAAAATTGCAAAATCATTATATTGCATCGTGTTCCGACTTCTTTCTTACCGTTGCAATTTTAACCCAGTAGAATTGATTTTGGCACAAATCAAAAGTTACATTGGGAGTAAAAACACAACGTTTAATAAAGTGATGTAAAAGATTTAAAAAAGTGATGTAAAAGATTTATTGATAAAAGGTGTTAATAGAATAGATGCAAATGCTTGAAAAAATTGTATTCAACATGTAATTAAAAAAAAACATGGGAAGCGGACAGTTGTGTGAAAATAATATTGAAGAAACTGCAATAGATTTGGGAAACGGTAACAGTAATTCAACCGGAAGTAGCTTATCGAGTATAATGTACTAAGGTAACAGATTTTTTTTTCTATTTTACTTGATGAAATTTTAATATAGCAGTAACGCACTTTCTTAAAATTTTTATTTTTGATGTAAATATATCATTTTATCACAATTTTCTAATTTTTGTATTACAAGTTATTTTTATTTCATTTTTATTTTATATGTAAAGAGAAGTGTTTTTTCCTCGGATGTATTACGCTAAATTAAAATTCATACTTTGTTTTTGTTTGCTGAACGGTTTTGTGAGATAAATTTTAGATAAATACACTATCCACCACAGCTACGATGTAGAACAAGCAAACTGTTTGATGTTAAACAGCCTAAAGTGTTGATGAATTCACAAAAATGAGAAAGTAGAATCCAAAAGAACTTAAGTTCTGTTTGATAGTCTAGGTATCATTAGGAAAAGCATTATTATTTAAGCCTCTCAAACCTATTTTTTTTTGTTAAAAAATTAGAGTCAGCAACCTGCGCTTGGAACCATTGGCCGAGAAGAAATAATAATAATGCCGGCTTCTGTGGTGCGTGTGGTAGTGTCTCCGCCTTTCACCCGGAGGTCCTGGGTTCGAATGGCATTTTTCAAACGCTACAAATTTCCATTCGGGTAAATGATCATAGCAGTCGATGCCTACACATCTCATTAAATAAAAAAAGAATAAAAAATAAATTAAAATTATAACGAGGTGTAAAATACTTAAATTATTTCGTAGCAAAGTTTTTTACGTCAAGAAATTAAAAATAACGGATACTCTTGTTATAATACAGCAAAAGTAGGAAAAACAGACTTAAATATTGTTCATTGGATAAACTGTTAAACATTTAATGTAATTTAGCATTTATAAATAACTTATAATTCCTTTATTGACATAAGATATTAATAATTATGAAATTATATACTTACAATCATAATTACATACGGAATAAAAAAACAGGGTAAATTTACTTGTGGATGAGAGACTAAAATAGTTCAGTAAATTATTTCAAATAGCACAATGAAATAAATTATATCTCAAACAAGCAAAGCTACAGAGTTTCTGTAGATCACTTTATATTCAATACATTATTAATCAAGTGTTCAAATAATAATAAAAGTAATTAAATTAATTATATATTTATCGTTGCGATATTTCAACTACTTTCAGTATATATTAATTATAAATTACTTATTTACAAAAATAATGTTAATATTTTATTTAAATATCATAATCCTAGATTTATGTCACTTAATTAATAAAAAACCTTATAAACTATGTTTCGCTATAAGGATCTATATAAAATTAAAGAAACCCTTGCGCAGTCCTGCGCAAGAAACTCACTGATTCATAGAAACGCAGCGATTTTCAGAGTACAACGCACTACATATTTCGATTAACGAGTAGACCTACACATAAGCATCAAGTTTCAACTCACTCATAAATGGATAAGTGCGTATGACAAATACACCACTACAGTCGACATAATCTCAAATTGAGGTTATGTTGTCTGTTGTCGACCTCAAATTGAGCGTTACTCAAGAATAACTCAACTAATCTCCATCAAATTCTCACTTGCTCATCTTTAATTACACTACTACAGCGTATCTAAATTTCAATGAAATTGATATAATAGTTTTGGAGATTTTTGAGCTACGAAATTTTATACATCGGCCAATATATATAATAAGACAATTTTGCTTAAAATATTACCTTTATTAATCTCTAGGGTTAACCAATCAACTATACAAACTTATAAATTAAATACACTACATTTCACTTAGAATTCTCTAAGTTTCTTCAGGTGACAATACACATTCATACACACACCATAAAAAATTCTCTTACATACTAAAAAGTTAACTGGTCTACCCATCCTAAATAACAATATTTTATCCCTACCCTTGTTGTATTCGATCCCCTGTTCATACTTGACTCATCTTATCTTTAGATAATTATCTCTCCATATAACCTGATTGCTATTTCCTGTGTACTGAAAACTTTACAATGCATATATTTTTTTCAAAAATAACAAACATTAAACATTAGTTTCCTTAAAATTAATTTACAATATAAATATGATTTTTTTAAATTAAATTAACATATAAATTGCTTAATCAGGCTGTGTCCGTTTTATTGTTGACAGCGTTCGTATTTTTCTTGATGTATATCATTTCTAGTATGGTCTTTTTTATATATATTTTGTTTTTTTTGATTAATATTTGGTGCTGCTGAAATCAAACGAGTGTTGACCTATTGTATGTCTTGTGAGCGCTGTCACTGCCTTTTTTTCTATATTTATGGGCTGCTATTCTTTTTTTAAGGTTTGTCCAATGTACAACGCGTTACAACCTTTACACGGAATGCTGTATGTATACTACGTTGGCTTATTGATTTTTTTCTATCGGCTATTTTAATTTAGAAAACATACTATTCCGATTGTTGTAATTTTGTTGGGCTATTGCGAAATCCTTTTGTAGCAATTGTTTAATCTTTTCTGACAGATCTGCGATATATGGTAATGCAACATAATTCTCACCCTTATTATTTTTATTAGGGTGGTTGGCTGATATAATATTATAGTGTTTATGAATTGCATTTTTAAATATTTTATATTTGATATTTTTTGGATAATTATTATTTATTAATAAATCTTTTACTTGTTTTATATATTCTGGTCTATCTTCGGGATTTGTAAATTTTATTACTATGCAAGATTCTTGACTACTCATTTTTTAAATGATATTGGTTGACAGGAAATTAGGTATTTGCCCGAAGATGTTGGTTTTATATACCATTTTGTTGGTATTTTATTTTCGAAATTAGTTACTGTTAAATCCAAGAAGTTTATACTACTGTTAATCTCAACTTCCTTTGTAAATTGTATATGTTCATTAAATAGGTTAAATTCTTTTAATATTAAATCAATATCCTGTTCATGTACACATACTAGAATGTCACCTACGTAACTTTTATAGAATGAGACCTTAGTATTTAATTTCTCTAATACTTTATTTTCTAAATATTTCTTTAGGTAGGTTTGCTAAGCAGGCTGAGATTGGTGACCCCATCGCTAAACCATGGCACTGTTCATATAATTTATTTTTAAATTTAAAATATATATTATCTGTGCAGACATTCTAAAAATTCTGTTTTTTTGATTTTAGGTATTTCTTCAATTTTACTCCATCTGCTTTCTGTCGCTTCAATTATTAAATTCTTTGGAATGCTGGTATATAATGAAATTACATCCAATGAAATTAATTTGTGGTGTGTGGGTATTATTTTCTTATTAATAAATGTGAGGAATTCTCATGAATCTTTGATGTACTTTTTTTCCGATTATTTGTTATAATATTTTAACCAAAAATTTGGATAGCTTGTAGGTCGAAATATGTACGCAGTTTACTATAAGTCTTATAGGTTCATTTCATTTTTACGTAATTTTATTAGACGTAGATTCTTGGCAGTATCGCGTTACTGATACTTAGTAGTTTCGCTTCTTCTTTTGCTATATACCCATGTCCAGACAACGTTTTAGCTATTTTATTATTTTCTAGCTGTAATTTATTGGTCGGATCCCTTTTTATTTCTCTTTATGTGGTTTTGTTAGTAATCTTTATTGTCCATAATAAATAGAAGCGGAAAAAATAATAAAAAATATCGTCATAAACGCATCAAAAGCAAATAAAAATCATACAGTGTAATAGCGATTATGATTACTTAATGCTGATAAAAGTAATAAAACAGTTATTATAGACAATAAAGATTATTCATCAAAAATGGAAAATATGTTAAATAACAAAATCACATATATAAAAGAACGTGACGTGACTGATTCGTAATCAACGCCAGTAAAAACTGTTTCTGATGACTGTGTTGTGTAGTCTAGTTTAAAGGGTCTAAAAGACGACATCCGGTAAAGCCCATCAGGCCTATGAACGGAGGGGGTGAAGTATTGATCAGGATCGTCACAAGGCGGTATCTTCCACTACAGGGGTCAAGGTGAAGATAAATTGATGAAAATTTATAAACACGTTCTTCTTACGATGGAAGTGCACTCTAAAAAAGGATTTTTGAAATTCCTAGTTTAAAGGGTTAAAGTAGAGTAACAATGAAATTTATTATTTTTTATAATTTCTCGTTAGCAAAAGAAGATATAAACTTGATTCTTGGTGTGTGTTATCTTTATGAGACTATTTAAAATAATAATATTTAAAAACATTTTTAGTTTTTATGAAATTCAACCTTGAAAATGGTGAAGAAAGGTAAAAAATTTCAAAAATGATTGCAAATTTCCCTTATTTCCGACTATATTAAATGAGATATACACTCAATTTGGACTTAATAATATTGTAGAAACCATATTATAAGATATCTATATATTTATTCTAAGATAATATCTAAAACCAATACGGGTTTTTTGAATTTTAATTTTTATGGGTTAAAAAACAAAAAAAATTTTTTTCCATTTTTTCCATTTTATGCTATCGCTGTTGAGGCAAAATCAATTAGCGTGAACTGTATTGATCAAACTATTGCTCTGAAGAAATTACAACCCACTGATAGTGTTTATAAATTTAACAGACTTTAATTTTTATTTACGATTATTATTCTCACAAGCACGAATTAATGAGCTCAGGGGTGTCAGGGGGTAGAGCCCCCTGGTCAGACGGGAAGGGCGAACGAAGTGAGCCTTGACCGGCTAAACATTCCCTGATCGCGATGGGAAACGCAAGTAAACATATAAGCCGTGAAGGGGATGCTAGTACATAAATATATAAGGAAACAACATTTTAGGTGAACGGTATTTTCATACTTTCATACATTAAAACTTAAAGAAAATTTATTCTCACCCCCCAACTCCACCGTGCGACCGAAAGTACTATCCTACTGTTCAAAAAGTCGGTATTACAAGACTACTGAACAGATCAGCTGTATTAAAATTCAGTAAGCTTTTAGAAGACATTGAATTACTTATGCAGTACCATACAAAAAGATACAATTCAAAATATTTTACTATTTTTATTTTTGTGAAACTAGGTGATAATGAAATTCTTATTTGAAATATAGTATAATAGTTGCATGAATAGTAGTAGCATGAATGTTGTAAGAACAAATTTTGAATTCCTATAGGCTATTTTACTGTATCCTTGGACATCGGTAGGTTGCATCCGGTTGAAAAAAAACCGGTCATTTGTATTAAAAAAATGTTTGTTTCTGTCTATATCACATAATTTAATTCATTATTAAAAGCACTAGAATCTGAAAAAAATTCCATGCACTTACTAAGTCATCATTTAAATAAAATCAAATAGGTAAATAATTAGACACCTACGAAATATTACTAAAGGTCTTACAGTACTCTGAGTATCGGTTACAGAAAGATAACTGTTTTTGATCAGCGACCTGAAACATACAGTACGTGGAAAGTATCATTTTTTTCTCGTTAATTCCCATTGCGGCTTACGGCAGTGCTCTGCGGAAATCCAGATTTAATATAAGAGTGTTTCATTGATCTCATTACGGTGACTTTAAACATCATGAATTGTCTTTTTATTTGAAAAATAATAAATTTACGCCTTATTTGTTCGTATAAAACAATTTTTATCAACAGACAACGCAATATAACTTAGCGAGGAAAAAATATGACTATCGTCATAGCTGTTAGGCTACATATTTTAGGAGTGGCACTTTTTTCTTATAGAAATATTGTTTTAATAAATTACCCGATTAATTAATCTTTCAACAAAATTCTGAGTTGATAACATAGAACACCGCTTTTCTTTCGTATTGGCATTACATTTATTCTACCAGAATGTTCGAAGACAACAATTTTCCACGACGTTATTTTAAACCGAGTTTGTTTTAAATCTAATATTCTGTTTTACAGAGACCAGCAATATACTAGTCTATTTCAATTTATTCATTGAAAATTATTAGATACATGTTACTACTATTTAATTATTTATTACGTCCCAACTTATTTTAACAAAATGAATAATTTTCTACGATGCGTTATTTTTCTCATACATATAATGTACACAAAGCAAACACATACGTGACACTTTATATGTGTGGCTCCGTGTATATGTATGTTAAATTATATATAAATATGAAATTCATAATTGCTTTTAATTAATCGTTGACGTTACCATAGAGATTCGTTATTTAATTTACGTGTTTCTAAAATATAATATGTATCTAAATACATAATAGGTATCTCCATAATAGCTTTAATTCACTACACTACAGTTACTTTCAAAAAAATTAGTAAAATAAAATACGTAACCTTTCTCCTTGTTCGTTTACTGTAAATATTAAAACTCTTGCTAATAAACCAAGCAGACTATTTTAATATTAGTCATAAAATGAGTACAAATAAAAATTATTTCCATGAATCTCTTCAATAGTAAATTACATAGCGGCTTCCTTTTCTCTTTCCATTAATTTTTTCTGTAAAAGTAAATTAATTTAAATCTCTGTTCGCTGAATTTATATGCCTAGCTCATAAATGTATGCTATAAGGGATACATAAGTATCTAATCTTATGCAGCTGTCTATAAAAAATAAATAATTAATAAAATTAGTAAAATAACCATACAGCTGATCGAACGAAGGTGTTAAATGGTAAACTGTATTTTTACAACGTTTATTATTTTACGGCCTAAGGGTATAAATGAGTTTTACAGTATATATATACGAGTATACGTGTATAGAAGTATGTATATACATGCAGAGACTCACATAGATACATTTTTGTTCGATTTATATTGAAGAATTATAAAATAAGATACAACTTCATAAGATTTTCATGCAGTTCAGTACATATGGTATTGCCAGTTTCTTCGACCTGTTAATGTGTGTAAAACATTCTTTTTTTAAAAAAATTGAATTTTGACTAAACCGGAGGAAGTGCAAATACTGAAATGTCTTATTTTTTCTAATAGGATTATAAAATAAAGAATCTGTATAAATAAAAATTAAGTTTATTTCATACCCAAAATGTTCATTCTGTAGGTAGATAGGCGATATTTTTACTAATATTAATAACTTTTACTTGTATCTTGTAAAAGATCATTGTTTCTCACAGAAAGGGTGTGTACTAGTAATTTGCTGCTAACACTATCCCAATCTTCGTTATGGCTTATCATATGTTAAGCACTGATGTACAAACGATAGTATTCAAAGTTGTTTTTTTTTTTAATGTAAGTTTATTCATTAAAAGTCCATTCCCTCTGGTAAATAAAGAAAATGTTTGTGTTGAATATCCCTACATTTCGGTGAGTATCTGATATTGTTAAAAATATCTGATATGAAAAAATATGTTTGGCTCAGTGAAGAAGACAGAGAAACCTCTTCGCTCCTCATTTTTCTTACAAGCATGGGAATCATTGGTTTCTATTCTTTAGAATGCCTATGCCATTTTAAGGGTGAGCTGTGATTCATATCACATCGGCTTCTGCCATCAGTTTATAATACCTACCTTTAGTCGTTAAGTATTTACAAACATACATATTTTTATTTCCCAGTAAATCAAACAATGAACTACATGCAATAAAGTTAACTTGACGGTTATTAAAAAATTATGCTTATCTGTATTATTTTAAGGTAGATATATATATTTATAATTATTTATTTTATCATTTAAAAGTTAAGGGAAGTTTCACAGCCTGGTTTGAAAGGAATCGGAAGTGTTAACTTTATATTACACTGGTAGTAGTCGAAAACCGTAATGAAGTTTGTTTTAAAGTTGTTAGATCTACCTGGTTTTAGAGATCCTGGGAATCATTTATTCAATAATATAACTTACTCGTAACGGTAGAAGTTTCGACAAAATTTATATCAGTCTACAAGATTAAGTTTATTATAGTTATGGAGGTTTTAAAGAAAACTTTACTGGATTTCTTATTTTAAAGCAGCAGTTTCAAAGCCTTAACAGAAAAATAAAAATGTAGATAAATATGACTAGAGATTTATATACGTTTAATCGTGATTTAACAGTTGCATTAAGTTTAATAAAATTATTGGGAATGTACTAGGTTTATTAGATATATTTCTATAAAAATAGATTAAATCCCTTTTTTCCGTTCGTTTCATTAATTATTATTTTTTCCGTGAATTATTTTTCGGTTAAAAGTGCCATATAAAACTATATTAAAATATATTCTTAGCTTAAAATTAAGAAAGGCTGTTCCTTTCCTTTTATAATTATATACAATCGACTAAACCGACTAATGACTGATGAATTTAACCTCCATCATATCAAAAATTTATATTTAATAAAAAATAAACTACCCTAAAACTACAGTTTTATAAATACTTAGCGACTGTACACGTTAGTCGATGATAATCTGTTTACAACGTTTACAGACATTACGATTTTTAAACTGTTACATTTGACAAGATATTTTTCCCTATCGATTTCGTAATTTGGATTCGAGCATTTTGGGCCGTGGTAAATATTTTATTATATAATTATTTATTTAAACATTGAAAGTTGACTGTTGACTAATTATTTAAATCAGAATAAAAATCAAAACTTAATTTAATTTGCCGAAGGAACTTTTATTTATAGTATTTAATATATAATATAAAAGTTACTAAACTAAACATTTAACACCACTAATTTTCGATGGTTTGTTGTTTCATTTACTAAAAAAAATAATTTTTCCCTAATTTGATTCTAAACATAAAGACATGTGACAACTAATGCTCTAGCATAAAGTAATTTCGAACATTGCTCTATTAAAATTGCCGCTTTCAGGAAATATTATTGAACATACTTGATTAAAGAAGATTGTCGGTTAATATTACTTTAAAAGGTACTTGATACAAGCAATTAAGGTGACACAAACAACTTTGAAGCGGTTTAACTTTAAACTCCGAGAAAGTTTAATAAGGTCTTACTTGCGATTCGTGAGAATGACGCGATAAAGTTTAAAAGAAGAAGATTAAGCAGTAGCCTTAAATATACTAATGTACTTTTCTATTTGCTGTAATATTACTGAAGCGAAGAAAGTTTTAAGTGACTATACATTATATCAGCAAAGAAAATTCTATGTTTAGTTTTTGTATTCAAATCTACACACTAAAAATTTTTATGTGTGTTTTAACAGATTTTAAACAGGCCGAACGTTAATGTTTTGTGAAAAATATTTTAAATGGCAAAAAGTTCATATGGATAATTAAAAATGAGTGAGTTACGTTAATGTTAGTACAAAAATTAATGTTTAATTACACGTTTATGTGTTAGTTAACATAATCGTACCGGTTGCGAGTAACCTGACATGAGACACCAATTTCTTTCAAAAGTGGTATAGTAATTATAGAAGAATAGGTCAGCATATCATTCAGAGTTTACTAAGAAGAATGAGTTTACTAAAAAAATAATTCCTGATACCTTCTTCATTGATACCAGACGTACTGCCGTATATCCTAGGAATAAAGTAATGTTCCTGCCCACAGGAATCATCCTTACAAGTGTTATATTCACTCCTCTTACCGCAAAGATTTGCTGTTTAATAAAGATTATTATTCTGGACAAAGCAGCTCTGGCTATGTTATATCTATGATGTTTAATATGAGTCTCAGCAATAAGAAAGGCTGAAGAAAATAGTGTAAAACAACAAATTAATTAATTGGAAAGTAAATTAGACATTAGTTATCAATCTTTCTGTGGGAAATGTTACTGTATCCACTCGATAGCGGAATAATTTAATCATAAAACGTCTGTAATAATTATAGAAGTACATCATTCCTAAAAGGTCTTAAACGGTTGAATATTGACCCATTCCTTTGATGAATATATCGCTTCAATAAAAAGAACCTGACAGTTTTTATGAGAAGTAAATTAGCCAGTGATCAAATATTCGTCCTCATCATCATCATCATTAATGAGATTCTTCCTCTCATGTCTGAGAGCTGGTGATCCGATTCATATCCCGCTGACAATTTCTCACCACAGTTTACGGTCCTCTACCATTCGAATCAACGTGCCTAGCGTTTCTCCAGTCACCTTATCAGTTTGGGCCAGGCATCTTTTCTGCGGTTTTCTGTGTGGCCTGCTGTCTTCAATTTTTCCCTATATGACTAGCATCTCAAGATTTTCGCTGGGCCTACAGAGTATATGGCTGAAAAGCGGAAGATGCGCTGGAAGCATATTTTGGACAACCTCCTCTATATACACAGCTCGATTATAATCTAGTTGTTTGTCCATTCGACGTGAAGAATTCTTCTATAGATCTACATTTTGAATGCACCAATTCTCTTCTGGTCTTCTTCCTTGATGGTCCAGGTTTCAACGCCGTAGATGACTACTAGGAATTTTGATTAGTACCTGAGGCAGTGTCAGTTTTGTATTCCTTGTGATTACCCTTCCTTTCACATAACTGTCAACTTCGTAAGCGCCTCCTTCGCCAAGGTAATTTTCTTCTTCGTATTTCAGCCGACGGATCACCATCTTTATTGATGGTGATCACTCATTATTGATCCTAAATATACGAAATGATCCTCCTTTTCAAAATCACATAGCGCATTACTAACTGGAAGATTGTTGGGTCTGTCTACGATCAAAACATTTGATTTTCCGATATTTAATTTCAACTCTAGTGTCTCATTTTATTGCTGAACTCGGTCAAGGATCTCATTAATTTCAACTTCAGTGCCTGCGAACAGGATCGTATCGTCAGAAAACCCTAAGTTGGTTTTATGCCGGCCTCCAATTCGTACATCTCCATGCCAGTTTTTTAGGCTCTTCCTCAAGATATATTCGTCATAAATGTTGAATAATATCGTAGATAGAATACATCCTTGTCGTACTTCTCTTAAAGGGAAAAAAGCTCTGTTTTGTCATTTTCCAGTTTAACCACTGTGCTGTTCTTTACATATAAGTTATGAGGGAAACAAGATGTTCAGGAACACACATCCCCTTTAACACTCCCCTCAGATCTTTCTACCTGACTGACTTGAAGTCCTTGGCATAATCTAGGACACATATTACAAGAGGAGTTTTAAACTTCTTGGATTTCTCTATCAGCTGCCTAATATTTAGAATTTGTTTGCACGTACTTTTTTCTTTGACGAATCTGGCTTGCTTTGCACGAATTTCTTGTCCAAATAGTATTGAAGACGTTCAAGGAGTATAAAAACAAGATTTTAATCTCATGTGAAATCTGAGAAATAACTCTTAATTTTCGTAGAGCTGTGTATGGCCTTTTTATCTAGAGATATGGACACTGAGGTTGCCCACTCAGGCCATTTGCCGGTTAACCATACTATTTGCAGATCTGGTGCATAGTCGTAGTCCCCAATTCATCCGTTGCTTTCATCATTTCCTCTGTGACTGTATCTGGACTTGGTGACTTGTCTCTCAATTTCTTTATTGCTTTCCGCATCTCTTCTTTGAAAATTCCTTGTTCTCTCTAGGACAGTAAATCTACCACTGTAAGCTCTGCTTGGTTGTCACGATATAGATTGCTGCAGTATTCTTCGCATCTTCCTTCAATCTCTCTAGTCGGTAGAAGTCTACCATTTGCATCTCCTATAACCACAGATTTTGGTTTGAAGGTGTTTATAAGTTTCCTTAGTTCTTTGCATATGGGCAAATGAACCGAGTTTCAATTTTTCCTGTGCAGGGTCCTCAATTTTTTTGCAGGTTTCTTACATGCATGAATTTCTATCACGACGAAAGATCTTTGGATTTCAGTTCGTTATATGCCCACAAACGTTAAACATTTTTCTATAGACTAGATACTTTGTTAAACAATATTTTTTTAGTTCCTGTTCTAGTAATTGACTATAGAGTAAACATTTCAAGCTATGTCGGTTGGGGTTGTTATCGTATCTACCGTAGTCATTCATTGATAACAGTAGGTCTACGCATCGCCTCGCTTCGTAACTGGTCAACCTTAGTAATGATAACGATTCAGTCTTAAGCCTATTACTGGGTTCTGTCTTAGTGCTTGTTGTTTTAACCATGGATTTGCCTACCAATATTTTTGAACTGTACGAGTTGTGCAAAGCTAAAGAAAGGTGAAAAGGATTTGTAAGTTTAAAAGAAAAGATTTGTAAGTTTAACACGAGAAACAGTCCACGACAAATGCTTTGTGCAGGCAGACTGCTTAACTTACATTGTTGACGCCCTCTTATATTGTTACTGTTTTACTATAAAGAAGGTTAAAATCACGTGACGTTCAGTTTTCAATATACCTCCCAGTTAGTGTAGTGCATACTGAAGCCGATTTTTGGTCAATTACAGATCAAACCGGTGCTAGTCAACATCCTTAGAGTTTCGTGGTTTGTGATTAATGTCTGTATAAAATTGTTTTTCACAACTGTATATTATCTTAAATATTATTTTAAAGCAGTGTTCATCAATACTTCTTTTGTTTTGTTATATTTTTACATTTTATTTTTGTCTTCAGTCATTTGACTGGTTTAATGCAGCTCTCCAAGATTCCCTATCTAGTGCTAGTCGTTTCATTTCAGTATACCCTCTACATCCTACATCCCTAACAATTTGTTTTACATATTCCAAACGTGGCCTGCCTACACAATTTTTTCCTTCTACCTGTCCTTCCAATATTAAAGCGACTATTCCAGGATGCCTTAGTATGTGGCCTATAAGTCTGTCTCTTCTTTTAACTATATTTTTTCAAATGCTTCTTTCTTCATCTATTTGCCACAATACCTCTTCATTTGTCACTTTAACCACCCATCTGATTTTTAACATTCTCCTATAGCACCACATTTCAAAAGCTTCTAATCTTTTCTTCTCAGATACTCCGATTGTCCAAGTTTCACTTCCATATAAAGCGACACTCCAAACATACACTTTAAAAAATCTTTTCCTGACATTTAAATTAATTTTTGATGTAAATAAATTATATTTCTTACTGAAGGCTCGTCTAGCTTTTGCTATTCGGCATTTTATATCGCTCCTGCTTCGTCCATCTTTAGTAATTCTACTTCCTAAATAACAAAATTCTTCTACCTCCATAATCTTTTTCACATTCAGTGGTCCATCTTTGTTATTTCTACTACATTTCATTACTTTTCCTTTCTTCTTGTTTATTTTCATGCGATAGTTCTTGCATAGGACTTCATCTATGCCGTTCATTGTTTCTTCTAAATCCTTTTTACTCTCGGCTAGAATTACTATATCATCAGCAAATCGTAGCATCTTTATCTCTTCACCTTGTACTGTTACTCCGAATCTAAATTGTTCTTTAGCTTATAGTTTAGCTTTAGTTTATTAACTGCTAGTTCCATGTAAAGATTAAAAAGTAACGGAGATAGGGAACATCCTTGTCGGACTCCCTTTCTTATTACGGCTTCTTTCTTATGTTCTTCAATTATTACTGTTGCTGTTTGGTTCTTGTACATGTCAGCGATTTTTCTTCTATCTCTGTATTTGAACCCTAATTTTTTAAAATGCTGAACATTTTATTCCAGTCTACGTTATCCAATGCCTTTTCTAGGTCTATAAACGCCAAGTATGTTGGTTTGTTTTTCTTTAATCTTCCTTCTACTATTAATCTGAGGCCTAAAATTGCTTCCCTTGTCCCTATACTTTTCCTGAAACCAAATTGGTCTTCTCCTAACACTTCTTCCACTCTCCTCTCAATTCTTCTGTATAGAATTCAATTAAGATTTTGGATGCAAAACTTATAATAACTTAACTTAGTTAAACTTATTGTTCTGTATTCTTAACATTTATCTGCCCCTGCTTTCTTTGGTTACATGACTATAACACTTTTTTTGAAGTCTGACGGAAATTCCCCTTTTTCATAAATATTACACACCAGTTTGTATAATCTATAAATCGCTTCCTCACCTGCACTGCGCAGTAATTCTACAGGTATTCCGTCTATTCCAGGAGCCTTTCTACCATTTAAATCTTTTAATGCTGTCTTAAATTCAGATCTCAGTATTGTTTCTCCCATTTCATCCTCCTCAACTTCCTCTTCTTCTTCTATAACACCATTTTCTAATTCATTTCCTCCGTATAACTCTTCAATATATTCCACCCATCTATCGACTTTACCTTTCGAATTATATATTGGTGTACCATCTTTGTTTAACACATTATTAGATTTTAATTTATGTACCCCAAAATTTTCCTTCACTTTCCTGTATGCTCCGTTTATTTTACCAATGTTCATTTCTCTTTCCACTTCTGAACGTATTTTTACATAAAAGTAAAAATAAAGTTAAAAGTTCCTGGTTATTAAAAACAGCTGAAATAACTGTTCAGCTTTTTAGTCATTAACGGTCGTTAACGGAATAAACCGATAATAATTTTTTCCTTTTTGAACCTTATTTTCTGCCGTATTTAAAATAATGTAGTTTTCATTTTTTCTTGTAATTTTGTTTTATATTTTTACGTTTTATTTTTAAAGACATTAAAAATTAATTTTTTACTCATAATACCACCGCACTTGGAACATTTACTTATGGATGGTCACTTCCATCTAGAAATGCTGATTTTCCTTTAGCTAACACTTCCTTATTTATTTTTAAAATAATGGATAACTGAACTCTATTTCCTGATGTATACCAATCTTTCGTTAAGAAAAAAAGGGAGTTTCTGTAAGGGGTTTTCTGAACATAAAATATGTTAAATGCTATTATAGGACAAGTTTTGTTTTATTTTAATAACTTTGAATGTTTTCCTTATGATTGTTATTATATAATGTTCAAGGGAAAAGGTCTTTCAGCTATTTAAAAGTAGTTATTAGTGTTTTACACAAAACATTCCGAGTTCTTGGAATGCCACAGGCTTGCTGCAGTACGATCAGTAATGGAATGATTGCCTCAGTGTTTCAGCAGGTATTCCCGGCTTTATTAAGAAGAGATCCATTTGTCATATTTCTGTTAATTTGTAAAATTTCCCGAATACCCAAAAAATTATGAGAAAATATAAAGATAATCTATTCTACGTCTATCAATGAGCCGGCCTCCGTGGCGTGAGTGGGAGCGTCTCGGCCTTTCACCCGGAGGTCCCGGGTTCGAATCCCGGTCAGGCATGGTATTTTCACACACGTTACAAATCATTCACCTCATCCTCTGAAGCAATACTTCAGTGGACCCGGAGGTTAAATAAAAAAAGGTCTATAAAAGAAAATTAATAAAAAGGTCATCCAGATGCTCAGCTACTTTCTCCGATGAATGCTAGAGCAAAGAATTGACACAAATACAAAGTAAAGTTAAAACTTTATCCGATTTTGATTTGCCATCAGTAAGTAAATGACGTTGCCATTGAAAATAAAGAATTTTCCCGAGAAAACCTCGTGCAGTATTACTGAACTTAACGATTATATTAAAACTTATGAGCCACTTTTATACTGGCAATAAACGTCCTTTTATACTGGTAATAATTGCCCAATACTGGACAGTACTGGCAATAAAAGTCGATCGAATAAATTTTGTTAATAATCTGGTTTTGGTAGAAGAGTAGGTTATTATGAAGACGAGATTTTCTAAAAATTCATTATATAACTTTAATGAAGACGATTCTGTTGATTTTTCTATTGAATTTTTAAATACTCAGGAACCTGCGAGGTTACTTTCACAAATACTAAAATTAAAACTTGGCTGTCCCATTTTACTATTACATAATCTGAACCTTCCACTTACCTGTAATGGCACTAGACATTAAGTCACATTTAAAAAACATTATACTGTCGAGGTTAAGAAATCTTTGGTCTACTTGAGTGCGTCCAGACGGCTGTGAGTTTAGTCTATTTTCATTGATTTTCAGGCTGTCTGGTTGATTGTGTACCCTCCAGCAGTATTGGGCTTTCTTGGACTTAGGCTGTTATCACGGTAAGCACATATTTTTTAAGACTTGTCATTTCTGATTTTAGCGGAAGTATTAAGGAGCTGATTTATCGACACGTACCCGCCTCATCACGGGTGAAAGGTGATAACGACTCCTAGTCGTAAGACCCCGTAACAAGCAAGGGAATACTCCGTAGTCCTGCTTGCGTTCTTTTCAGAACGAGGGCCGTAATCTGTGGCTTGTAGCCGGTCCAGTAGCAGCCAAGAGGTGCAAAGAGCGACAGGGAAATATAGAAGGTCTCCGGCTGTCCGTGGCTCGCTGCGGACAGTCGTCACATTCGTGGGCTTGCCCAGAGTTTATTGGTAGAAGGAAGATAACGAGATGTCTAAATCCCAAGGTAGTGAGGCTACGTAACTCTGGCCATGCTAGAGGACCAGCTGTTAGTCAGGCCTGGGCGGAAGAGGAGGGCGGAAATTTCCCGTACTCCTCAGGTTCAGAGAGTGAAGGCTCGGAGATGGATGTAGGGACTTCCACCCGGGAAGTTAGAGGCGACCTGTTGGTCGAAGAGTTCAAGGCGGCATAGGGCAGGCCTGACAGTTCTGTCGCGATGTTGGCTGCAGCGCAGCAAAGTTTAAACAATCTTCTTGATTTTGTCAAAGGTCCCCGCAGCGTTAGCACAGGGACGAGGAGTAGGATATTGACACGTCTACGGCATGTTCGGGGTGTTCTATATGCTTTGACAGATGGCTTTGAAATATTGGCCTCCAGGCCCAAGGAGGTCAAGGTAGTTCAGGTTCTGGCGCCTGCTCCTAAACAGCCGAAGTGTTATGCTGACGTTGTGAAGGGCAAGTGCAAAGCCTGTCAAGCCTTGAAGCAGCCCGAGATATTGTCTGAAAATAAGCCTGACGGGGTCTACTAAAACTAGTAGACAACTCGAGGAGGATTTTCAGGACGCTCTATGCAGTGATCGGAAAAAACTCAGGATTAGGGAAATTAAAGAGACTAACAAGGGGCTGTTAGTGGTTACAAACGACAAGGAGACAGTCCAAGTCATCTCGGAGTCTTCTGAGGTAGAGAAGCTCGAGGTTAAGGTCCACCCGAAGCGAAAGTGTAGGCCTCGTGTCACTGTCTACGACATTGACCGACGACTATCCGATGAGAGGTTCTGTCTCTCGTCAGGGAGCAGAACACCGGAATGGATGAGGCCGAATTCAAGAAAGAGTGTAGGCTACTCTTCAAGACAGGTAAGCGTGATGCCCGTCGGTATCACGGTGTGTTTGAACTTGGCGCTGGTTTCTCTATAAGTTGTGTCCAAGGGTAGTTTGTATGTCGATTTAACGTCCTGTAGGATTAAAGAGTAGGTGGATGTACAAAGGTGCTTTAGGTGCTGTTGTTTTGGCCACAGGGCCAAATTCTGTAAGTATGAGTCGGTCTGCGCGCATTGTGGCGAGGAACATCACAAGCGCGACGACTGTCCGCAGAAAGCCGAGGCTCCATTTTGCGTCAACTGTAAAAGGTTGCGCAAAGAGTGCAAACATTCGATCAAGATCAACTGTAAGAACAATGGCTATTACTTACGGGCCGTAGAATTATATTTCAATTAATAAAAGCTGGGTGATCGACCAGGTCCTGCGGGCACTTAGTTTTTCTGTATTATTGTAATCCGTTTGCTCTTCGGTGCAGTACACTCTTCGGTGTAGATTTTTAGGTTTTGTGTGATGCCAAATCGTATGTACTGACTGAAAAACATTCGGCCAAAGTTTTTCTGGTAATACGACCGTTTGACATCAGCCCTATTATTAAAATATTTTAAAAGATATTCTGAACAAATATAAAAGATAAAGAACAATATATAAATGGAATAAATTACTAACAGTTTTAGTATGTTTTACTCACCTTTAAAGGCGTTTTGATCCTTTCTAAATGTAAGAAACTGAAATTATGCTGTAGAAAAGCTGTACATAAATAAATCTAAGAAAGTAAGTATTTTTATTTGTATTCATTTTCATGTGAAAGATACTTAAAGTCTACAATATTAAAAGAACTGTTAAAAGGAGCGAATTTATCTTTCCACTACTGAAATAATTTTAAGAATTTAACTATTAGAAAGGTACGTTAGTTATACATATAAGAAATGATGCATATAAATATACATATACTTCTTTAGATACAAATGCAGTGATATACTACTTTTTTTAAATAAAATAAATTCAAGCAACTTCTTGGAAGTAAAAAATACTGCATTTACATTCTTTAAAATGTTTACGTTTAAATATGGCCGCAAAATAAAACGATTATAAACTGCCCACCCCAACCGTTAATTTGATTCAGATTTCAAAAAGTCCAACTTAACAAAACGTTTTAACCAAAAAATACTCTTTTTTTTGGTTTTTACGGCAGTTTTTTAAGTCAGTTTTATTTTTTTACTAACTTTAAATTTTGTTTTATTTTACAATTTTTATTTTATTTAAAATATTGATAATGTTAAAAAAAATGCTGTTTATACATTAATAAATTATTCACAAAAAATGTAGACAGAATCCCGCGTCTTGAAAAATATATCTGACAGATTACAGCTACCTAGATGAGCTAATGCTTTTTGATGGGCGGAATTTGTATTATTTTTTATGTAAGTTTACAACGTTCATTGAATCTTCAAACGACAATAATTTGAATATCAGAATGACATAAGACTGTATATCGTTAAGTTTTAATGATCGATTGATTAGTGATGATGATGAAAAGAAAATGAGGTGGAGGAATCTTTCTGTGGTGAAAAAAAAAAAATGGTAATGGGTAAGACTTGCAAAAATAGGAGAAAATGTGTAACTGAGAACCTCCTACTATATTTGAAATTATTAAAAATAAAATTTACGTAATTAATATTGAACATACGGATATTATGAATATAGATAGATAACTTAATTATGTTACTGATATTTCCTTCACAGTATGGATACTTAGCCAATTGTATCTGAAGTTATTGAATATCGATATCGAAAGTTACACGTGTAATATTGCATACTTGTGTTGACGAATGAGCGCCCGGGAACCACGACGAATGAACGCCAGGAACTCGTAGGATGTTCCTGGATAGAGAACACACATATTTTTTTCTACTTTTGATAGAATTAATACCGTAATAAGGAATTGTAATTTGTGGTTTTATTACTAATATTTCTCATTTGCTGTTAGAGTTATTGATAAGTGGCTTTCTCCACGTACTTGAACTGTAATACATGAAAACGAGATTGAAAATGACATGATATTAGTTACAATCCAATCTCCTATGGATCCATTCATACTTTTATTTAATTTTTTTATTATCTTCACTTTTCAAACTTCTGTTTAACATCCTAGATTGATTTATTTTGGATCAAATATGCACATCTAATATATAATTTTCTTTTCCAGTTGAAAGTAAAATGGAATTTCTGGTAAAATTTACCTGTAGTTATAAATAATTAAGAAATTATTACCTTTAGTAAAATTAGTAAACATTACGTAAAAAATACTATTAAAAGTACTGCTTATTTTATGCTTTTATTAAATTTGACTTGAAAAAAATAGGGCGTTTTACAAGAATTTTGAGGAAATATTTACTTATTCATTTTTATATACGGACTTGTATTAAACCCATAATACTAGAATAGAGCTATACTATTACATTAAAATAGACTTATTTATCCGGCGTAATCTCGACAACCACAGAATCAAAGTAGCAATTATTACGTTATCCCTGGAAATAGTTCTCCCAATATACTTTATGATATTAAATATTTAAGAAATATTGGCTGGCCATCGAAACCAGGACGTTTAACTCCTTGAACCCCTTCATTAAAAGTAAAAAAAAAATTAGTATTTAAACATTTACAAGCTGTATCACTTACCAAGGGTAAAAATACCTACAAAGATTTCAAAGGTCAGAGATTCCTTGTGACACAAACCTTTAATTCAATTAAAAATTGCAAAAGCAATGTATACACTAGGAAAAAATTATAAGAGAATACTTTTTATCGATCTCGGAAAGCTCTTATCCAGTGACTATTCGAAAAATGTAGATCTTATATAGTTTTATTTTTTATTTCTAATATTTCACTAAATTATGTGTAAAAAATTTTTATTCTGCATTGTAATCATGATGATAACAACAGAGCATATCGATTTTTGTCAGCAATTTTATTGTTTTGCTTTATTAATAATTTAAAGATTAGAATTTTAACTTTTATCTTGTACAACAGCGCATGTAGTTAATATAAAGAAAATTTGCAAATAGTTTGCCAGTTTATTCGGTATGTTATTATTATTACAAACGAATAAATTTGTGGGATAATATTAACATTTGATTATTCATGAAAACTACAAAAAGTTAAAAAAAAAAAACCGATTGCATGTTATTCATTAAAATTATGATTTACAGAAGAGAAATTAAAGTGAATGTGATGCTTCACATTCTTACGTTGTTATTGTAGTTAAAATAAAAATATTAGAACAAAACAAAAAAATTACATAAAAAAATATATGCACAATTCGATATTTATTACACTACCTATTTTATAACTAAAAAAACTATTTCATGAAAAATGAATTTATACTTTTTTGTTATTAGTACTTAAAAATAATTTATTCATAATTTCTGGTTAGTTAGATCATTCTTTAATGCTGACTTATATCAGTGGAAAAGGTTTTCTCAAACTAAATATATTAGCGTATTTTCTTTTCCGTAGAATAAAATGATAAATTAATTACATAATTAAAGAAAGTCAGTACTAATTTTTTTTTTTATATCTAAAATGTAATGAGTTCGTCATTCCGTTTTCTCACACAACATACAAAATTTTAACTGTTGTAATGAGGATATTAAAAAAAAATATTATTTCGATATTATTACTTTATTTGTAATTATATAATATATCAAGTTAGGAAAACAATTATCTGATATTAAAAACTAATACAAAAAAAAATACAATACTTATAAAAAAATAACTTTTTTGTCAGTTTTAAAAGATTTAAAAAATGTTTGATGACCAAAATAACAGAAACCATCTATCCGTATCGATTCAAAATATTGATAAGGTTATTAGTTAGAGGATAATTAATTAAGAAAATATAATTAAAGAAAAATATTGTAATCAACAATAATTTATTTTGATTATTCTCCTTTAAATTGTAATAGTTAAGATTTTTATTTTTAATATTTAACTTTTTTACATGTAAACATTTTTTTTCGGTTATTATTGAAAATAAAAAAAGACTGTTGCCGTAGTTATTGTGTTGTGTAAATAAATAATTCGTTGATTATATTTTATCCAAATGCGTACTTTATTACTTAATTTTAAAACAAAAACTTTAACGTTTTGGAATTAATAATACATAAGTTGGGGGTTTTTTTTAACGGGGGAGGGCAAAGCTCTACCAGTAAAACCCCTCCCCCTCAACACATGATGCTGAAACCGCCATTGAGACGTAGCAGCATCATATGGGTTATAACTGAATTTCAAACCAAATTTTGAGTCTAATAGAACTTCATTAAATCTCTTGAGATTTAATGACGTTATATTAGAAGTCAAAGGCATTGACGGATAAGCCATCGCACATATATTGTGAACAATAACACCAACACGACGAAACGTATTGGTGATATTATTATAAATATTGATGGTACGTTTCTAAGTGTAATTTTTCCAGTTACTATTAAGCATTGGAAAGAAATTACAATCGGGTGGGTAGAACAATACGTACCTGTTAAAAAAAATCTAAAAATTCAATAACCAAAGTAACTAGTTTCAGACTAATTTATTTTCATTCCTATTAATAGTATGGAAAAAACATTTAATAAAGGTTTCAAAACTTTTAGTAAAGTTACGAGCACGTAATAAGTAATATATTTATTAAATAAATATATTGGATCAAAGTAAAAAAAACCCAATGATTCGATCATTTTTAAATATTCTTAACGTCCTTTATCGTTACCGGTAGAGGAAAAGAATGAGGTTTATCTTAGATTAGGTTTGTTTGTTGCTAGGCAATTTAATTAAAAATGTAATTACATTTATTTTTATTTTAGAAACATTTATCCGGTATTAAATAAAACTTAATGATTTTAATTTGCGTGAATTTTTTAATAAAATCACGGCCTGGTAGGACCATTTTTAACATTTAAATTTTTTACATGTTAATATTTTTTGTCGGTTATTATTCAAAATAAAAAAAGGCTGTTGTCGTAGTTACTGTATTTTGTAAATGAATAATTCGTTGATTATATTTTATCCAAATGCGTGCTTTAATACTTAATTTTAAAACAAAAACTTTAACATTTTGGAATCAATAATAAGTGTTACAAATAAACGAGTTTATTTATTAGAATTCAAAAAATCCATTGAGGTCAATGATTCCAATAAGGATTCAAACCAATAACCATTAAATAAAGCCAGTCGGTGGGATCAAATCCGGACGAGTCAAAATTTTATTTACTCTAGACTTTCTTGCACAAATAAAAAAAACGGGTTTTTAAATATATTAATGCGCGTGAAAATGGTTGACCTTGAATATTTTGTGGTCAAATTCTCTGGTCTATTCTTTTGGTTCTAATTCTAATTGTTTCAGTTATAATTTTCACGATTTAAAAACAAATCATTTCACGGTAACAAAAATAAATAATTTAAAATATGTTTTAGAATATACAGTGCGTTTCATAATGTTCTTCGGAGATTCAAAAATTCATTAACAAAAAACTATTTCAGTCAGAAGAATAAAACAAGTACTGTACGAAAGAGTACTTCAAATAGTTTTATTCACATATACTAGGCAGTTAGTAAACCATTTGCTCGCTAGGCGTCGACAGTAGAGAAAATGGCTGCCACGGGAAGCGAGAAGTCGTTTTGTGTGTTAGAATTTCACTTGTCAAAACCAGTAATTTCTGTGCAACGTGCGTTTCGGTTGAAATTTCATTAGGAGCCACCAAGTGATAATTCAATTCGTGCATGGTGTAAACAATTCAGTGAAACTGGTTGTTTGTGCAAGCGAAAATCAACTGGTCGTCCATCAACCTCAGAAGTCAATAACAAACGTGTGCGTGCAAGTTTCATTCGCAGCCCGTCAAAATCGACTGCGGCTGGTGGCAGAGAATATTAGGAATTCCGAAAACAACAGTGTGGAGGGTTCTCCATAAACGTTTATTATGTAAACCGTACCATCTTCAATTAATTCAGCGTCTTTCTGATGGAAACAAAACACGAAGGCTCGATTTTTGTTTACAGTTACAGGAAAAGATGTAGTTAGATGAAGGGTTTTGTAAACAAGATAATTTTCAGCGATGAAGCTACTTTCTATATTAGCGGCAAAGTAAACCGTCATAACGTGCGAGTTTGGGGAACTGAAAATCCACACGCTTATGTGGAACACATTCGGGATTCCCCGAAAGTAAACTTTTTTTTTTTTGTGCGATCTCGCGTGAGGCAGTGTAAGGGCCGTTCTTTTTTATGGAAACGACAGTACCGGGGTGATATACCTGGATATGTTACAATAATGGCTTATGCCTCAGCTATTCAACGACTTAACCACACATCTCAGGATTGGTCGAACTGAGAATGTACAAGACTACACTTCATTTACACTCATACATATCATCCTCTGAAGTATTATCTAAACGGTAGTTACCGGAGGCTAAACAGGAAAAAGAAAAGTACCTTAACACAACATTACCTGGGCGCTGGATAGTACGTACGTCTGAAGAAGACCAACACATTATGCTGTGGCCACCAAGATCACCAGACCTCACGCCATGTGATTTCTTTTTCTGGGATTACGTGAAAGATAAGGTGTTTATCCCACCAATGCCGCACGATATCGCTGAGCTAAATGATCGCATAATCAATGCAATCAACTCTATCGAAAATGACATGTTAGAACGAGTTTGGCAAGAGCTAGACTTTCGTGTTAATGTGTGCCGTGTCACCAGAGGAGCACATATTGAACATTTATAGATTTTAGCAAAAACTGTTTGAGTCCTTGCATCACCTCGTACAACTCTCATTTAGGTAAGTGAAATACTTTTTTTGTACTGAATTTTTGTAACTCGTAAGAACATTATGAAACGCTCTGTATATATATATATATATATATATATATATATATAAATAATTTTTCTATTTATTCTTGATAAAATAATTTATGTGTTATAAAAATAATGTTTTGTTATAAAATATATTACAGCAAATTTTTAACTAAACATTTCTGTTTCGTAAATACGACAAGATGCTCACATTTCAAAGTTTGTCATTAGTAGAAGACAAATTTTCGTATATTCAACTACACTACCCTTCGCTGCTTGTTTCTAGCTAACACCATTATAGATGTTTACTCATTTTCCAATATTGTACTTTCCTAGACAGAGAAAGAGATGAAAGGAAACTAAGCGGTATATTGCCTAATCCTTCAAAGAGGAAAAAAAAAGAAAATTTACGAAACTTAAATTCGAAATTCTTTTGTAATTTTGCTTTATATGGAGGCTAATACTATAAAATTAATTAACTAAAAATTTGAAGATAAAGAATAAAAATAAAACTAGTAAACGTAAAAAAGAAATATAAACATTAGAATTAAATTGATTAGCCGGCCTGTCTAGCCAGAACCTCGATCCTTGGGGCTCAGGTCAGCCCAGGCGAATCCCGAAGCCAACTCAGGGGCTCCTCGGGGCCAAGGGGCCTACTCCAAGGTCGTAGTGCTCGCTTCGGTCGCCATTCCCGTCTTCCCAGAGGGCTCCACCCCCTGGACCCCGCACTGTTTGTTATTCACATGATTTTGAAAATAATATTGATAAATATCAATTAAACTGTTCAGGCTTTATAGAAACATGAAAAAGAAACTAAAAAGACAGAAAAATAGTAGCTATGGTAACTAAAGTACACACACCTTTGACGACGAAAAATTCATAACTTAAAAGCAGAAATATAATAATGAAGTAAAAGGATTAATTTTTTTTCCTAAATGAATATCTTTAATTTACAACTTTACCTTCTTTGGGAGAACAAATAATGAATATTTTTAGTATTTTAACCTTCAAGAGAGCTAGGGCCTTGGTCTGTGGCCTAAAATCATCCATGATATAATACAAATGTATCCTAAAAATTTGAAATCAATCGATCGGTTGATTCTTCAAGATTTTTCGAGATGAAATATATCTACAGACCTTCTCGGTTATGTCAAGAAACATGGGTAAAAATTTGGTTGCGATTGATCGAGTTTGTTTTTTTGTCTATCCTGAAAACCCTCTTCTTCTTTATATAACAGTATAAATATAGATTACAGATAACCTAATTAATTTTTTCAGGCAGTTTACTGTTTTTATTAATTTTTTTATAAGTTTCCATTCAATATTTTTAAAAGTAAGAATGAATTGAAAATATCACAATAAAGTGAAAAAATCCAATTTCTACAAAACGGTTTTAATTTTATAGGTTGTAGCCTACAACTAAGTATTAATAGGCTAACTAAACATACATAAAAATTTCTTTATTGGTTTTTTTTTTAGAAACGGGAAGATAGCTCAGGAAAACAGTTATAGGCCTAGTGATGGCCTAGTTATGGCCTAGTTATGGCCTAGTGAAGTTCAAGTTGGTGAAAAAGTTGGAAGCTGCAAGTAAACATCTTCAGAAACTTTTTGGTATTATGTATAAAAAAAAAGTTATTTCCCATAATTTAATCATCTAAGACTATAGTAGTTTCTTTGTTAATATTTTTCAATAGAATATTCATTTAAGAATTTATTTTAAGAGTATTTTATTTTAATGAATAAACATAAGGAGTTTTTTAAACTTTCAAAAGTAAGATTGTTTGGTTTTTACACCCTCTTTTTCTAAAACGGGTAATAACTCGTTAAAACGAGGCGATTGTGAATGCTTATTTCATAAGCTAAGATTAATGCTTGAATTAGTCAAATTATTCGTAAAAATAAATATAACTAGTTTTTAATGTAGAACCTAGCCAGTGAAATACTGGCTAGTTATATACTAAATACAGGCTAGTTATATATTTTTTAGTTATTATATAATAGTTCCATACTAAGTAAATTATTAAAAGTCGAAATTATTTATTAAAACGATTGATAAGATTTTATTAGCATATTAAGTTCTGAAGTAAATGTTTATAATTTCATTAATCTGAATCCGAATTAATTCAGACTTTATTTTTAAAAAATCACGATTAATAACAGCATTTAAAATTAAAAAATGATCAGTCCCTTTTAAAAATATTTTTTTTGAGATCAAAAAAATGGTTTGATGTACTTCTTTTTTACTATAGGATTCTGTATAAAAAAATTCAAAATTAGTGTTTTTTTACCTTCATTCAAACAGCGAATCCCCCTCTCCTCAAAATCTTTAAAAAATCACCAGAAAAGTTTAGAAAAATCACTTTTATGTGTCACTGACAATTACTTTTATTAAGTATTTGAGGCTAGAGCAACTCAAATTAGTATCATCATATCATGTAAAGATATTGAATTAGATGAAGTGTTTTTTCTTTTTCCTCATATATACATTTGAAGGAAAACCTTGAATTAATTAATTAGAGTAGATGGTATGCTGTACTAGTTTCATCATGAACGAAAAAAACCTAAATTCAATTCTAAACATTAAATCCTATAATAAAAGACTTTTCCTGCTTATATTTAAAAGCACAAATAAGATTTATACGATAGTTAATGCACATTCACCTATCAATAAAGAAAACAGAACGAAAAAAGAAAAAGTAGAATATTTTAGGATAAATTAAATGATATTTTGCAAAACATTCCAGCTAAACATAAATTACTCTTGAGAGATTTTAATGTACAGATCGGTAAAGACGGAAATTTAAGAAAGCAGTTGGGGAATACCGCACGCACAAAAAGAGGAATAAAAATGGTGTAAGATAAATAGAATTTTTTGTAAATCACATTATTGATTTTGAAGTAGGGACAGCTTTTATGAAACTACAGAAAACGTGGATCTCGCCAAATCCACACTTTGGAGAATTTCACTTACCACATATCTATTAAAAGGGTTTGGCAAAAAGAGATTCAAAATTTTAAAGAATTAAAAAGTGCTATCTAAATTCTGGTCATTTTTTTTTTGTCTTCAGTCATTTGACTGGTTTAATGCAGCTCTCCAAGATTCCCTATCTAGTGCTAGTCGTTTCATTTCAGTATACCCTCTACATCCTACATCCCTAACAATTTGTTATACATATTCCAAACGTGGCCTGCCTACACAATTTTTTCCTTCTACCTGTCCTTCCAATATTAAAGCGACTATTCCAGGATGCCTTAGTATGTGGCCTATAAGTCTGTCTCTTCTTTTAACTATATTTTTCCAAATGCTTCTTTCTTCATCTATTTGCCGCAATACCTCTTCATTTGTCACTTTATCCACCCATCTTCTTTAAAATAAAATTTTAAGTAATTCCTTAAGCAAAAGAAATCTAATAAACTCAAGACTAAAAAATTGATCCTGTGAAATTAAAACAAAACGTCGCGAATTTTCGAAAATAACAGAGGACTTAAAGGACGAAAAGTGGGGAAAAATTAAAGTTAAAACGCTAGAAAAATCAGAGTGTTGCATCACGCAAAAGAGTTAAAAAACCTGCATGGTGGATATGAGATTGCGACGAATTTTTAAGTACAATCCAAAAAGTTCGGCAATAGTGGAATTATATACCAAAATTTGTCTTATACCAAATATGAAAAAAACAGACAAAATTTCCTTAAGATCCGGAAAGAAGTCGGTAAAAAGTAAAAAGACAAGAAAAATAATGATAAAGAGTTTTAAATCAAATAAACGAAAATTTAATAAAAATAACCCTCTCAACTTCTACCAAAGATTTAAACAAAAATTAACTAAATATAATCAACCAAGTTTTCAGATAGATATGAAGGTTGTAAAAAAACACATAACAACCGCATAATAGTAAAACCTTAGCTAAATATTTACAAAATTTGTTAAATTATGAGAAACCAAAAGAAATTTTTAAATTCAAAATCGACAATCATAACGCAGAAAACTCCTCACCTCCAGATTTAAATGAAACTGAAAATTTAATTAAAGAACTTATGAACAATAAAGCTTGTGGAGAAAGTATAATTATAGGAGAAATGTGGAAGAAGACCAACATATAAGTGTAAGTTGCCCTAGTCGAAATCTTTATTGAAATATTGAAAAAGGAAGAAATTAACTCTTTTTTGTAAGAGTTCTTATCTTAGTCAGAATTTACGATAACACAGTTATTGTTCTACTGATTTACAATTTATAAGCAACCGGTTGGATGATCCGCGAGAGTAATTATTTTTTGTTTATACGTCTTTCCCGAGCTGGAGGTAGACAGAAAACTAAGTGTTATGTTCCACCGTTCCACTTTGCCGTCGGGTGCTGCTACCTAGCGAGGACTAGAGTCTCCACGGCAAGCTTGGTCAGGCAATCTGATTACGCCATGTCCTACGTCATAATGCCGCAGGGAGTGGTCATTATGAGGTAGCGACTTATTCATTCGGCACTCGAATTTGATCCAAGGCGATCACGTCATGCTCTTAGTCCGGATGGATCCATTCTTTGTTCGGATGAACGTTAGCTTTAATGCTGTATTTAATTTCATATTTTTTATTTTTATATGTCAGCTCATACGTTATGTTACAATTCATTTCATTAACTATCAAGACGAACCCACCGGGTTGGTCTAGTGGTGAACGCGTCTTCCCAAATCAGCAGATTTGGAAGTCGAGAGTTCCAGCGTTCAAGTCCTAGTAAAGCCAGCTATTTTCACACGGACTTGAATACTAGATCGTGGATACCGGTGTTCTTTGGTGGTTGGGTTTCAATTAACCACACATCTCAGGTATGGTCGAACTGAGAATGTACAAGACTACACTTCATTCACACTCATACATATCATCCTCATTCATCCTCTGAAGAATTATCTAAACGGTAGTTACCGGAGGCTAAACAGGAAAAAGAAAGAAAGAACTATCAAGACGACAATTCATTAAACCATTATTCAACAAGCAACAAGGCGTTGTCTTCATTCATCACCTATGAACATACAGTCCAACCTCGCTCTAAAATCTACCACAGCGTGTTAACGGTCTTCAAGCGAGATCGTTCATAACACCAGGCAAAAGAATATTTTTAACGGTAACCATTATTTGATATTATTTCTTAGCCGTCAAAGGAACTATCGGCAATTAAGAAATGCTATAAACAGGAAGTGCAAACTGGCGAAAGAAGAGTGGATTAAAGAAAAGTGTTCAGAAGTGGAAAGAGAAATGAACATTGGTAAAATAGACGGAGCATACAGGAAAGTTAAGGAAAATTTTGGGGTACATAAATTAAAATCTAATAATGTGTTAAACAAAGATGGTACACCTATATATAATACGAAAGGTAAAGTCGATAGATGGGTGGAATATATTGAAGAGTTATACGGAGGAAATGAATTAGAAAATGGTTTTATAGAGGAAGAAGAGGAAGTTGAGGAGGATGAAATGGGAGAAACAATACTGAGATCTGAATTTAAGAGAGCATTAAAAGATTTAAATGGCAGAAAGGCTCCTGGAATAGATGGAATACCTGTAGAATTACTGCGCAGTGCAGGGGAGGAGGCGATTGATAGATTATACAAACTGGTGTGTAATATTTATGAAAAAGGGGAATTTCCGTCAGACTTCAAAAAAAGTGTTATGGTAATGATACCAAAGAAATCAGGGGCAGATAAATGTGAAGAATACAGAACAATTAGTTTAACTAGTCATGCATCAAAAATCTTAACTAGAATTCTATACAGAAGAATTGAGAGGAGAGTGGAGGAAGTGTTAGGAGAAGACCAATTTGGTTTCAGGAAAAGTATAGGGACAAGGGAAGCAATTTTAGGCCTCAGATTAATAGTAGAAGGAAGATTAAAGAAAAACAAACCAACATACTTGGCGTTTATAGACCTAGAAAAGGCATTCGATAACGTAGACTGGAATAAAATGTTCAGCATTTTAAAAAAATTAGGGTTCAAATACAGAGATAGAAGAACAATTGCTAACATGTACAGGAACCAAACAGCAACAGTAGCAATTGAAGAACATAAGAAAGAAGCCATAATAAGAAAGGGAGTCCGACAAGGATGTTCTCTATCTCCGTTACTTTTTAATCTTTACATGGAACTAGCAGTTAATGATGTTAAAGAACAATTTAGATTCGGTGTAACAGTACAAGGTGAAAAGATAAAGATGCTACGATTTGCTGATGATATAGTAATTCTAGCCGAGAATAAAAAGGATTTAGAAGAAACAATGAACGGCATAGATGAAGTCCTACGCAAGAACTATCGCATGAAAATAAACAAGAACAAAACAAAAGTAATGAAATGTAGTAGAAATAACAAAGATGGACCACTGAATGTGAAAATAGGAGGAGAAAAGATTATGGAGGTAGAAGAATTTTGTTATTTGGGAAGTAGAATTACTAAAGATGGACGAAGCAGGAGCGATATAAAATGCCGAATAGCACAAGCTAAACGAGCCTTCAGTAAGAAATATAAGTTGTTTACATCAAAAATTAATTTAAATGTCAGGAAAAGATTTTTGAAAGTGTATGTTTGGAGTGTCGCTTTATATGGAAGTGAAACTTGGACAATTGGAGTATCTGAGAAGAAAAGGTTAGAAGCTTTCGAAATGTGGTGCTATAGGAGAATGTTAAAAATCAGATGGGTGGATAAAGTGACAAATGAGGAGGTATTGCGGCAAATAGATGAAGAAAGAAGCATTTGGAAAAACATAGTTAAAAGAAGAGACAGACTTATAGGCCACATACTAAGGCATCCTGGAATAGTCGCTTTAATTTTGGAAGGACAGGTAGAAGGGAAAAATTGTGTAGGCAGGCCACGTTTGGAATATGTAAAACAAATTGTTAGGGATGTAGGATGTAGAGGGTATACTGAAATGAAACGACTAGCACTAGATAGGGAATCTTGGAGAGCTGCATCAAACCAGTCAAATGACTGAAGACAAAAAAAAAAAAAAAAAAAAAAAAAAAAAAAAAAAAAAAAAAAAAAAAAGCCGTCATTATGTGGTTAGATTTCAATGATAAACAATTGATGTGCCTATAATAAATACATTCCGGCTAGGTGATGGAAAAATCTAACCGGCTACTTGCTCGCTTATCATACAAACACAGTACCGTCTACAAGCCCTACACCACCTGAATCCATAAAGATTTACAAGATGTCCATATTATTTTAAGATTTCGTCGAAAAATTTAAGGAAAGAATAGCCCTATAATTATTGCTCAGGATTTTGTCGATAATTCTTTTAATATTTTGATCCGATTCCGCATATTCTACAAGTTAGAAGTATGTGTCAATATAACTCCTAATTTTACTCTCTTACTGGTATAATTTGCGCTTTACAAGGAGTTTCCTGACCCAAGAAGATTTTGGTGATTAAATTTTATCCGGTAGTTTCTATTGGATTACTTGTACCTGATTCTTTGTACACATGAATGCCGTTCAAATATGAGCCTTTATATAATGTGATAGAAAAATCAATTTTTACTCACCGAGATAAATACGAGTACTTGTCCTTTGTACTGTTTAAATAAAAACGGTAATTAATTTAGGTGTTTACTGTGATCGCAAAGAAAGATTAAAAATTTCATGGTTTGAAATAGCATCGTTCTAAACATTTGAAATTGTTAAAAATTAAATAAAAATTAATTTGTTCTAGATTTTTATAGTGATCAAGGACAATATATAATAATTTACAAAGGGGGAACAGAATTCTTCATTCAAAATTAAAAAAAAAGTATTAAGCAAAAGCGGTTTAATAAGCGATGTAAATTTTTTTTGTTTCTTTTTATTACATTTTTTTTTTTTATTGAATATAACAAAAGCGAAAGATAAGCTACTATACACTAGTAGCGGAATCTGGAGTTGAGATTCTAAACGTTTTTTAACGTAGGTTCTTTTTGAAAGGATGTACTTTAATTTTTATTCCTCTAACCGTTTTTATTTAATACAAAAGAAGCTATATTATGGTAGAATTCCCGTTTTTGAGAGTAGTCTCTCTCACATGTTTTAGACATGCTTTGTGTTTATTGTTTTTTCTGATGTTCAAGCGTTCCACCGTGAAATTTAATTTAAAAATAATCAATAGTTCTTACATTATATAAAAAACAGTAAGACAGATTAAACTCGTAATAATGTGTTGTAGAAACGAACTCTTTAGAATAAGTTTAAAAAATAAAATTA
This sequence comes from Lycorma delicatula, assembly GCF_047948215.1. Taxonomy (NCBI): domain Eukaryota; kingdom Metazoa; phylum Arthropoda; class Insecta; order Hemiptera; family Fulgoridae; genus Lycorma; species Lycorma delicatula. The sequence continues at coordinate 162,512,235 of NC_134455.1, read as the reverse complement.
AAAATTAGGTTAAAAAAAAAATTAGAGCACTTTTTGGGGGGTATGTTTTAATTTTATAAAAATAGATTAACATTGAGCTATATTATTTTGACTCGGATAAATTTTTCTCTTAGCAGGTAGAATAAATTTCCTTAAAGTTTTCACTCGATTCCATTTTTTAAATGTCTCATAAAATATTTTATCGGTTTAAACGTGTACGAATTCGTATGGAAATATTGATAAGTTTTGAAGATGTAACCAGTGACTCGTATTATTCTGAACTATAAATAATGTAGATTAATAATCTCATATTATTTTATTTTTGGTAAAAATATGAGTTACACGTTTACATTTTTTTGTAAAGGATTTCAAAGTGTTTAGAACGGAAAATTATTGCTATAAATTATATTATAAATTGAAGAATGAAACGCTCTGTGTGGTTCCTGTCACGCATTTAATAACTATATAGACTGAATTATTCTCCTTTCTTCCTCTTCCTTTATTTCTGACCGTACCCCAGCTTTGCAAATATATATATTTATATATACCCTGTTCTTCTCTCTCTTTTCATCAATCTGTATCTGCTGTGCTTTCCCATCCCTGATAAAAATAGTCCACACAGACAAAATTGCTTTAACTCTTAAACGGTCCCTTAAAATTTTCTGAAAGGAGTAGGATTTATGAGACACTGTTAAAAACTTGTTCGGAGTTTTTCTTTCGACTTGTAATATTTTATCTTTACAAACAACCACGAATCTTTCTCACTGTACAACTTTTCAACATAAGTTAAAAAAAATACAAATATTAAAATCAACTGACGGCTATTCACAGTAATTGTGCACGTAGGAGTAAATATTTTTTTCGCAAAACTATTATGAATATGTGGGCACAGAAATATGTCTAATTAAATCGTTACAATTAATGAAAATTAATAATTTATATTTTGGACTCTTCTGTAACTAAAAATAAAATAAAAATTTATTAAAATCTTTGAAAAGGAAAAAATTAAATCTATTTTTTGTAAAAGAGAAACAAATTGGGGTTTGTCCTTAGATTTCTGGAATTGTGAAGGCTAGGATTTTAAAAAATTACAAAAATTATAATATTAATGTAAAAATTTCCTTTGTCGTTTATCAATATGAACAAAAAAATTCAATTTTACATCAGTATCATTATCTGGAATAAAAAAAATGATGAAAATTGCGCTTCATAAGTTGATAAAATAAAATGGTGTCGAAAATACTAAAATGAAGTATGATAAGCCAACATGTTTACGTTTTCGATGATACTTATTAAAATTAAATTAAATTTTACTTTTATTAGTACAAATTGTAAATCAGTATTGATAAATTAATACTTTTCTTTTTTAAAATTAGAATCCTTTTGTTAAGTTTTCGGCGTTACTTTATTAATATCAGCAGTGAAAAAATTAATCGAATATAATTCATAAGTTAATTAAATATTAGCATAATTTAAGGATTTTTCTTATGATTAATTCTCTAGCTGATCTCAAAGATTGTGCCTGGAAAGAAACAAAATGGAATTTTGTTGGGTGATAAAATAATGGCAAACCTCGTCGGATTTCAAATCAGCACTCTCCTAGTTAAACGTTGAGATGCTACTACGACGTTTTAGAAGATTAGTCGATTATAAATTTAAGAAAAAGTAGCTATTTGTAATTTTAAAAAAATGGTATGAAGTAAGATTTATAGTAATATACAGTTCGTTTTTTTTCTTGCTTGATGATATCGATAAGCTTGAAGCTTGTGCATGGGATATGGAAATGGAATTTTGTAGCGTATAAAAAATGGCTGCCATACCTGACCGGAATTCAAACTCGGGACCTCCAGATTAAAAGGCTACCACTCCGCTAAGGCAAACTCCGTTTGAAACTAATAACTCTGATTTGACCACCACCACTTCTTATTAAACGCCTGCATACCCTTCCTAATTCAAAATCTCCACTATATTCTGAATAATTCTAAAAAGGGGCTATAAAAACATAAGGTAATTAAAAATGAATTAATAAATTCAAATCACTAATTAATGATATATGTATTCAATAATTAACAAGATTGGTTTTTATTGTATTGCGCCGTATTCATATTTCTGCTTAAACAAAGCCATAAAAGCTATTTAATATTAAATTCAAAAATTCTTTCAAATTGCATAATTATGAATAATATGTGTTATTCACAAAGTAAGATATACTTTCGGGAATACATAATTAAAACATGAATAAACTACGCATGAATGACTACCACAGTAAATTTAATGTAGTTTTATCTCTATAGACATTAATATTCAGAGTTGTATACTTTCGAATTTAAGCATGAAAACTTTATAAATAAAAAATATTTTATAAAATAGGAAAAAAAATTGATTTCTTTTTAATAGTTAGTTGCACTCTTCATCGCTACAAGGTTGTGTCTGGTTATTAGACCAATCTGTAGTTGCGGTGTCCGTACGTTTGGTAAGTTAAAAATGAATACAATGGTTTAGCAAATAATTACGTTCAGAGATTGTGTTTTATGCGATCGGCTGACATTTAGGTTACTTCCACATTAATACAGGATTTAACAATTAATAATTATTGTTGAATATAATGATTTCCAACGGTTTACTATTACGCGTGCATAAATTTGTTATGGGCGTTCCTAAAAAATAACATTTTATGTATCGGAAGATTGCAAAATGATAAACGTGCCAACATTAGAGATGCCCCGCTGTTAAGGCTTTTTTTTAAGAATGTAAAAACCAAAAAAATTTAGTAGTAGAATTATTATTGGATAAAAATTAATCTTAACACCAAAATCGTATGCGTTGCATGTTTATTATTTTTTAGGAGATAAACGAAGCCTATATTTTGATTTATATTATGGGTTTCATCAACGCTCATCTCTTGATCACAGAGTAACTAAGTAGTTTGTACTGTTACATTTATAGCATCAAATGGATGGAGTTCAATTATATAGGGTTTTGTCCTTTGTTTAGGACACTTGTTTGCAGCATTGTTATCTTAGGTATGCGTTTTAGGTATACACAATTGTTTATTCAACAATCATACTGGTTTCGTCACTGCACATTGCATTAACAATTATTGGGTAACACAGAAATACGTTACAGGAGCTTGATTCATCGTGATCTGTATTCTCTTCTGTCTTTATTAAACAATCCTTTGTAGTTCTAACACGAATCTGAATCTGTTCAACTTTGGCTTACTTTATGCTAGAATGGACTTTTTGACCGTAATATAATTACTATTGTACAGATTACAGTATTACAATTACAGCAATATTTAATTCCGCTTATTACAAATTACATTGATTTTGTCTACAAATTCATGCATACATACATTTGCAGCAATGTAATAATGAGATTTTCTGATTTCTAGGATCCCAGTTTTTTAAGAGTATCAGTGCAATATAAAATTAAGACCTAACTTTCAAAGATTTGTATTAAAAAAATTTATTCTTTTACTTTTCGGAGATTATTATTTTAGCGGATAGTTTACAATAGTTACCTATGCAAACTTCATGCTTGAAGCTAATACCTGGGTAAAATAAAAGAATAAAATAAAATATTACCATTTAATTAAATTTGAATAAATTAAATAATACGTAAGCAACACATATATCAAATATACCAAGCGAAAGAGATATGCGTGATATCTCACGTAGTAATCAAGTTGGAGTTGTTTGTAAAAAACAGATTAAGATTTTTTTTTTAAAACGAATAATTCCCATATTATCATAACAATTCTTCTTATTTCAGATTATACTAAAAAAAAAAATAATTTACAGACATAAATACTTTATTTGGATCGTGACATATTTACACTCTATATAGATCATGTCAGGATCCTTACTTCCAGCAACTGTAACACAGGAAGCATTTACCGAAGATAATTCAACAGGAAACACCTCAGGTGTCTCTGAATGTGATCACTGACGAAAGTCCTGGGACCCCTCGACGACAATCTTCACTCCTCTTACACGATAAGAAAGAAATCTGGAACCGTTGATCTTCATAATGGCATAATCTTCATAACATCAGTTATGTAGTAATAAATTGAAGAAAATGAAAAGTTAGAGAACTGGTCTTCGAAATTCATCAAATGGTCTTCGAGAGATCCATCAAAAGCACTATGTAAAATAACAGGGGAAAATTTAAAATTGTTTATGGATTTATGCAAATCTATAAACAAATCCGTTCATTTATCAAGTTTTTAAACTTTCGATCGAATTATCTAAAAATCCAGTCACTTAATATATTTCATCTAATTGTATTATATTTAACTGATCAAGTCTTTGTTGAACTGTTGGAAACTTAGAAATCCTTGTGTGATAAGTTCAGTGGCTTTAAATGACAGCCGCAGTCATTATATCTTTTTTATTGAATTTTAATGTGAATTTAGTATTTACTTATTTCTATACATTTTATTTTTATTCTTTTACTCTTGATTAGTTAAAAAAATTCAAAGTATTAAAAAAGTAAATCTCGTGCATTCATATACATTCCAATTTAAAAAGAAATGTTATAAATTATGATTTTAATTTTCGTTTAAATTATTGGGAGTACCTTTTTAATCTTATTTGTAAGTAATTATTCTTAATAATTTCATAAGAAGGCCTATTCAGTTTCCTGAGAATAAAATTTCGTTTACGTAATCTTATTAAACTGTAATACTGTAGCTATTGGGTTGCTTGTTATTGCGTATTGTTTAAGTTATTAAACATCATAATTAAAAAGAATCAGTTACATAAGTTATAATCAGAACAGTTCGCGTATTAAGGAGAAATAGCTTTTATTCACGCGAGGGCTATTCATATTACGCTTTCCTTTTTTTGCGTACTTATTCCCCTTGATTAACGATGGCGGTTCGGTAAACGTACAGCTTTATACTTCAGAGTGGTATTTTATTTTATCAAGCCTGTTATAAAATAAAATCGAGTTACTGTTGCATTTAAAAAATGTACAGAACTTTTTAAGAAAAATGTTTCTTGAAATGCATTTCAACGAATTAGACTCTTATTTTTTTTCTAAAAACATTGAATGCATAATTAATAAATAAGGATACCTAAATTAGGAAATGTCTCTCACGGAAAATTGATTTTTCACCTGGGCGCACGACAAAATGTTATCAGCACCCGGATGCAAAAATTATTATAATAAATGATTAAAAATTAACAATTAAAATTTATCTTAAAAGTGTAAACGATGTAAAACGCCTACGCGGTATGCTAAGTGCGAAATAAAACTAAAATAAAAACAATATTAACAATCCAACATAAAAAAATTAAATTGCCGAACATCAAAAGGCAAAAATATATTACAGTTTTAATCATATATATATATATATAAATCTAGATGCACGAGCTCAAGAAATCTTAAGATACTGGACAACATCGATACATTGTTGCCAAACATATTTCGTACGTTAGCCCCTAGTTAAAACTTCCGACACAAAGCCGTATAACAGACACAGTCCACAAGGATGTGGTGCACTCGTTAGTTGGCAATCGCAGTGAACACTCGACGGGTGCATCCGTCTGACTCATGAGGTGCCCTATTTGCAAGCGGCAAATGATAACCTCTTCTCGACGGTTATTTTTTTCATGAGGAACCCCACGGTGACACAGTGTTCTTAACTGGACGAACTATGCTAAAATGTTTTTATACAATATTTTGTGTTTAGGAAGACTATCTGTATAGAAATTTGACAAGAATTGGTAGTATAAAATCAGTACTAAATAGTTGAAAATAGACACAGTTAATTTATTTAAGTATTAACTGGTATTATTATTAATTTTTATTCATTTGAAATAATTTATTCTATAGTGCTGTAAACCCTCCCAAATAATTAAATTAGCTTGAGAGGTCCAAAAGCAAGTCACTTTTAGGATATCTACTGTAAAAATGTAGAATGTTATAAATTGAAAAATTATCTTGTAAATAATTTATTCTTTTTATCATTGGTAAAAATAACAGTTAACGAAAGTCTTTTAGAGCAGTTGTATTACTTGTAATTAAAAAAAATGTTACTTTGTATTAAATTTAGTAATGAAATGTGTCTTAGAATTTCAACTTCAGAGTATCTGACATTTGTAAATTTACAGCTGCAAAGCACAGGATATATTTTTCCTGTGAATTCTATTGTTATTTTATTATTTATTAGAAAGAAATTTAGGGTAAGTAAAGTTAAAATATTCTTTCGATAGATAACCTTTAATATAGTAAATTGTTGAAATTATTATTATATGAGATGAATGTTTGAAGGATAAATCATTTTTGGATACATATTATGATAATGTAGTTTTATGCATCATTTTCTGCTAATATCTAAATTATAATTTTTATTCATTTTTTTTTTCTCAATAACAATTTTAATTACAATCGGCTCTCCTGCGGAGCCATAAGTAAGTTTCCTGACAAAAGCACGTGATAAGAAAGTCCTTAAGGAACCCCCAAAATAAATAATACACAATAAATAGTTGCAAGCAAACTTAAAGTCAAATATGAAATTTCAAGTTCAGTTATAAATCACGAACCATTAATTTCAGCACCATATAGTCCACAAAACAAACATTAATAACAAATAAAAAAGAAAAAGTTAGAGAAGTAACAAGAAATTAGATACGACACCACTAAACTTGACGGTGTTAGATTCTAAATTGTTACGCAGACCCTAAGTCGAGTACATGGGCTCGTTTCAACCGTCGGACGTCTCTGCTGTTATCGAGTAGATTAATTTCAAGTGGTTTACATGATTCTCAAGCCTCTGCAGGTATTTGACATTGCGCTGTTGTGCAATCTCACGAACCGATGGAAGCTCCAGATAATCGTGAATCTCATCATTCCGCGTGAACCACGGAGCTGCGTAAGGTTGAGGAAGTTGTAACTTTAACTTGTAGAGTAAGCCAGGTATCCATACCTTATCAAAGGTCTGTTGAATGTCTAAGAGCGCCGCCGAGCAGAATTTCTGCTCCTTTATTTTTATTCATATAAAAAAAAAACTTTTCATAGAGAACAAAAGTTAAGTTTTAGAAACAGATATTTATTCTACATAATATTTTAATTAATTATTACGCCTTTTTCTGCATCGTGGTTTCTGAAAACTAAGAAATTCTAAGGATGTATTCAATATTCCGCCAATAAGGTCTATCAGTACGTATTTTAAAACTTTTCAAAATAATTACGGTATTTAAATATATAGCATCAAAAATTAAATAACTTCGAGAATATAAAAGCGAAAGTAGATAAGTTATTATATATAATTTAGGATAAAAAACTTGCTTTATCAATACTTTTTTGAAAGAATGAATGTTTATTAAATCAAATGAAAGATAAGTAATTATAACACATAAAAAAGCGATAAAAATTCTAAATAATAATCATAAAATTAATCGAAGACATAAATAAATTATGTATCATCGTTTCAGCAATCGCTTGATGACTTCTTCACTAATATTTTCGTAAGAAGCAGAATCATCTTTTTTCCAACAACGTTTTTACGTTTTGTTTTTAGGTTTCATAAAGCATATATTATTATTTTTTAATAATAATTTTTAGCCTAGTATCAAATAATTATTAACAAGATTACGCAATATTAAGATGTTTGTTGTTTGAATAAAAAAAACGGTTACAAGTTTATTTTTAGTACTGTCGTCAGTATAACTAAAAAAAAATTATTTCTGAAATTTATAATAAAATTCAGAGCCAGTATTTTAAACAATATGCAGCTAATGACTTCATTATTCATTGCAAGTAATGTTTTTCTTTTATTAAAAATTTCTCTTTTATGAAACTTTGCGTACTCGGTTCTCTTTTTAACTTACTCCAAAATATACTTGACTTGTAATTTTGTGAAGTTAAAAATTAAACTAAAATACCGATGTTGGCGAAAATTATTTTCCACCACGTGTTGCTTTTATTTCATTATAAAATCTCACTCTTGTGACCTCTTCTATTTCTTCCTTTATAACATTTAACCATATAAATTGTATAATTAAAAACGGTATAAAGATAAAACAACCATATCTAAATTAAAATCGTTTCTCAAAGTTGTTTAGATTAACCCTATTAAACTTAATTATATTTAATTCTTGAAAATAATTTCCTTTATAAAAAAAATTATATAATATTCTTTTTTACCCGTTAAGTCGCATGAAATTCACGTTGTAATAATAACTGTAATTATTGGATATCAGTATTTTCAATTATTTAACTAATCTCGCTGCCTCGTATTTTAATTAAATCTTTCAGTTAATTTTTTATGTTAGTTTTTTATACCCGTGTAATCTGTAACACCATAATTAATGGTGTTAATGACCATAATTGAGAGTTGCATCCGTATTTTTTTCTACGGCCGAGGAAATATTGAGATTATTGATTTAAATCAATGATAGAATACATAATTTACGAAATACCTATCTTAAATTTTTCAAAAAATAAATTAAAAATATATTTCTGTAGGAATAGGTTCTTAGTGATAAGTTCTGACTTTTCTTTAATATAGATCGGTGTTAAAGACATTTCTTCCTCAGAATCCAATATATTTAGCAAAAGAATAAACAATGTAATATAGAACTTAGTTACCTATGGGCGTACTTTCAAATAAACTTCTGCTAGCCAACTACTAAATCGGATTAAAATCAAAGTAAAAAAATAGTGTTACATTAAACAATACTCGCTCATATTGGTCAGTGGTTAAAATGTGTATGCTTTTGAAAGGTTGAACACTTGTATCATAATGAAAATCTGTTTCATAATGACCTTCATTATGATACAAGTTCCAGCCGCGATTTCAAACGTTTTAATACAGCCGTAGAAAAAAAATTGGAATAATGTTATAAAAGTAGTAAATGGAGACTGGGAGTATTAAATTATTTTGAATATATTAATTATTATTTTTGGATTTAAGTTTGCCTCTTAATTCCTTGTTTTTAGATAAATGTATTTTATTGTTAAATGTTATGTATCATTACTTAGCCTTTGAATTCGCACTTTTTAAGTAATAATTTATTAAAATAGAAGCCAACAAAGTTATAGATAGCCTAGGAATTACTTTTGATACTGGTTTTATTACCTCTGAGTCTTTTTAACATTACTCTTTTAAATTAGAAACATCAACTGATTTTAAAGGTTGTTTTAAGTTTTAAAAAAATGTTTGATTTACTAGAATTTTTTGTGTTAGGGTTTACTTTACGAGTATGTACGATTTTTTAAGCTTTAAATCTCTATTTCAGTTTTTTATAATCTGAACGTAGCAAACCAAATTAAAATAGCATTCGCTACAAAATTAAAAACGCAATGTACAGGCAAGAAATATTTATTTGATTTATGTTTACAAAATTGAAAAATAAAATATGTTGTAATATGGTAATAAAGAAAGAAATTCTAAATGTTTCAAATTTACGAACGTCTTATTTAAAAATAAAGATACAAGAATTGAAATTTACTAGATCGTTTAGAAAATTAGAAATATGTTTCTTTAAAATGTTGTGTAATTTGAAAAAAAATATTTTAGACACCGTTGAATTAAGATATCCGTTCCTGAGATATGAAAAATCAACAAATTTTTTATAGCCCAAACCCATACATTTTCCCAGACTAATGTCTGTGAAAATGTACGTACAAATCTACGTACTTTATCAACCCTCACTAAAACGAACCGATCCATTTTAACTAAATATTAATATTATGAATATTTAGCAATATTAATACTATTAATATTATCAAATCGTTCTCTGCGAATTTATTCTTCAATCTGGGTATTAATATCCCAGATTAATGGATAAGAAATCGTGAAACCAATAAAGGTTAGTGTTTCATTAATTGGCAACTATAATTGATCTAGTTTCTACAAATTTACCTCGACTACTCCACCTAGATCATTCTATTTTGCAACTATATTAACATAATCTATACATCTACATTAATTTTAAAATTACTATGTCTAGTTATTCGGTTATTAATTTTTTGAACTGATCCGAGGGCAAATAGACTGAATCACATACTAAGTACACATTAAAATAAAACCGTTAGTTTTTTAATGAAATTCGAATTTCTTTTCATTTCCGTTGTTAGAATTCGACGGAAATAATTTAAGTAAAATACTAATGCCCGTATATCAGACAAGCTTAGCTAACATTCGGTTGTAGCTACTAACGTTGTTTCTTGGCATTCCTATCAAGATACAATTTTCCACCTTTTGTGTTTTTCATATTGAAATTTTCATACAGATGGTTTTCATTATTTTTTTTAGATCTACGCACAACGCTTTAATGTTTTTAAATAAACATGTGTTTAAAAGACATATAACTGACTTCAAAAATTATAAAAAGTAAAAAAAACATACACATATTGTCATGTGTTTGCCGCTCGATCAGGATATTGAGAGATTGACAGTTGAATATGTTTATATAATTACAATTGATTAGTTTAAGAACATAATTAAAATAAGACAAATCAATAATAACAATGACAATAAGAATAATAAACGACAATAATATTAACAACTCACAATAATAATATTCAAAATAATAATAATGACATCAGCAAACAATAATAATAAAAAACAAATGATAATCACAACAATTACAACCACAATAATAATAATAATAAACAGTGATTACATACAAAACAGAATTTAAAGTAATCGTCAGGATTTATTTGCAGATAGTTAAATACTGGAAACCAGAATTCAGTCCCATTAAAAAAAGACATTAGCATGACCGCTAGTCATAACAGTTTTAACCAGTAGTCTTGTATTAACAACAATAGTGCAATAGAAAAGACAAGTATAAAGTTCTTTTACTGCAAATACGGTTTCTGGATCACAAATAAAACTGTCCTAACATTTATGAATGAAATTTTGTACATTATTTCTTTCACTTATAGTCTAATAATAACTCACCGAACCACTTCTTGTTTTTATGCACTGAAATTACTGGTGATATCATCTTAATCGCGTCGAACCTGCACTAGAAATTTGCTCCTTCACTGACTTCCTCGCAGAATACTCTCGCTACAATCCCGCAGAATCTCCTCGCAGACTGACATATCACAGATCTTTTTGTCAACTGGTCTTCCCGGAGTATTTATACTCCTATCTTCTTTAACTGCAGGACCAGACCACAGTTGAGTGTGAGAACGACCGACCGAGCCCTTTCAATCCCATGCATTTCTAATCTGGGACTGGTAACTTTTCTCACGAAACAACATCTATTTAGGTGTATCAGCAGGCAGTATTACAAAAGACGATTGTTAAACGCACCTGTTACCTTTACTAAAAAGGCTTCTTTTAGCTCCTTTCTGGATTTCTTCTATTATTATATTTTCGACTACTTTCTTTTTAATTGGCAGGAATCCGTTACTCAGGTTCGTTATACCGGTCTTGTTACACACATATATATATTTATATTATTACGAGTAAATCTTTAAATCTTGAACTTTTGACGTTGGTGCTAAATTAATTGTAAGTTGTTAGCAGTTGCTTGTTTTTAATTTGGTGCTTATATCAAAATTCTACCTTTAAAGAACGATTAATTGTGTTGATTTAACTTTTTTCAGGAGGATTTTTTGTTTAAATAAAAAGAAACATTCAAAATGAGAATTTCCGGAAATGTAATGAATAATTTTTTGAAGAATTATCTAACGGTTTATATTTCTATGCTATGACGTTTAGTAAGGTTAATTTATATGTTTACTGTTTGTTGTTCAAGATTTTTTTGTCTGATAATTATTTCTTAAGTGAATACACACACACACACACACACACACACACACACACACACACACACACACACACACACACAGACACACATACATACAGTGGCACGTACACAACCTCTCTGTTGTAAGAGGGTAATCTGAATTTGAAGCTTCCGTTTATGGTTAAGTATATCAGCTAGTATCCTCTTTAAATACCTCTTTTTTGTTTAATCTCCGGGACCACCGTTAGGTATTGCTTCAGAGGATGAGATGAATGATTTGTCGTGTGTGTGGAAATGCCATGTCTGACCGGGATTCGAACCCTGGACCTCCGGATAAAAGGCCGAGACGCTACCATTCGAGCCAAGGAGGCCGGTCAACTTTAGATACCGCAGTTTCAAACACCGGCACAACGACTGTACTTGTGGGTAAGGTTTTTTCATTTTAAAATAAGAGAACATTCTCGAAGAGTGGGCTAGCTATCTTCAAGGAGTTCACAGAGGACACAGATAATGGTACAACGATGTGGGGTACATTAGGACCAAAAAGAGACAATTTTCTTAAAACTGAATTATTAGAAAAAATCGCGTAATGTAAAACTCCTCTCCTTGTATAATCTATGGAGAGTTTCTGTGTGCCTTCGTTTATGTGTACACTTAAAAATAGTTACTATACAGAGAATCTTAAGCTTAATACTTTTGAAGAGGAGATCTCATGGAAATATTTAAAAAATAATACCAAAACGCAAAAATATTATTTGCTTACGAAATGAGAGACAAGTAATTATTTTCGTATTCTATATTTTATTTAATTTTTCAACTACTAGGTTAGTACCATTGTAGAACATTTTTGATGTTGGTTTTTTATCTAAAGAAATTTTTTATGGTTTCAGAAACCACAAAAACTAACAATTTCTTACTTTTCTAGCTATTATAACTTCCTACCTTTTTCCTGTTTAGCCTCCTGGAATAGGTATTACTTCAGAGGATGAAGGAGGATGATACGTATCATCCTCCTTAGGTAAGGAACTGTAGTCTTGTACAGTCTCAGGTCGAGCATTTCTGAGATGTGTGGTTAATTGTAACTCAATCACCAAAGAACACAGGTATCCACGATCTAGTATTCAAATCCGTATAAAATTAACTCCCTTCACTTGGACTTGAACGTTGGAACTCTCGACTTCGAAATCACCTGATTTGTGAAGACGCGTTCACCACAAGAACAACCCGGTGGGTTTATTTATTATTACTAGTGGAACATATTGCTATCATTCAAAATTTGATACTTTCCTTGTTATTTTTATTTTTTGTTTTACTTACTCGGTCAAAAACTTTTTTACAGACGTTTTTTAATAAAATTTTGTAAAACTTGGTTGTAAAAGCTAGAAGGTATATTCATATGAAACCTTGATATGTACGGATGTTTATTATCATTTACACGAATAAAACGGAAACTGCATAAACTACAATCATAAAATTATAGTGTGATAGCTTGTTTTATTGGTAGTTCTATTAAATTTCAAAAAAAAAAAATCGTATCAAAGCTCGTGAGATATTGAGGATTTATACTTTTCTATGTCGTGACATATACATTTCTATGAGTTTTATGAAACTTAAATTTTTTATTTTTTTACTTTAGAAAGAAAAATATCATCGGAAATACTGACGTAAATAGCATCACTGAGATTAGAAAAACTAAAAAAAACACCTATACTCCTGAAACATCAATTTTATAAAAATTTATTCAATTTTTTGCTGTTACCATTTGATTCTAAACGATAAATAATTTTTTTTTACTGATAAATTAATTCACCACTGAAGCTTACAAAGAAGCTTGTAAATGGAATATGAAAATGAAATAATTACAATTAATATTATAATTAGCTTAATATTAATTATATATTTATAATACTTGTGCTGTAGTACTGACCTAAATTATAGTACTTATAACAATGTAACTTAATACCAGTCTAATTTTTCGATGTGCATTTCTTCTTTTATGTTCATATATTTTTATAATGGTACTATTCATTATCTAATTGTAACGTAATGATCTCTAATTAAATTATTCCCTTCAGCTCAAGTGAGGTTTATTTTCTATTTGCTACTATCTAAATACCCGTGTACATAATCATTCCATTTTGATTATTATTTTACTATTGTAATGGTTTTTATTTATAGTTTATTCTTGTCTCAGTTTACTGTTGCCAGCGGAAGAGTAGCACATGTTTTGAAAACTCAGGATTTTATATGTCGGCCTACAAAATAACATTTTATGTTTACCTTTATATAAATTCAAGTTTCGATTTAAGAGAAGGGATATCGTACATTGTGTCGATGTTTGTTACGTCAGAAATAATATTTATCAGAAATATTCTAATTATGCTTTTATAGTTAACTACATGAAGTACTTTAACGCTTTGATTAATACACAATTACGGTAAGTACATTCATAAATAATAATATATAAAATGACAATTTATTTTTTGTTTACCACAGCAAAGTGCCGTTTCATTAAAAATAAAATGGACTAAAAACAATAGGTATAAAACAATCGTTTCGGGCCTTAAATTTTTTCTCAGGTTCCAAGTTTCACACTGCCTGTTTATGTTAAAATTAAGTGATGTGTGATGAAAAAAAATGCCATCCCTGATATCAATAAACTGTATTCAATAGTAGTTGAAGTCGCGCAAAAAAAATTAAACAAAAATAAAAAATTGTAAAATTAAATCATTTATTTAAATATAAATGATTTAATTTTACTGTAACACAAAACAACTGTATTACAATTATGTAGTAATTGTAATACATATGTAATATGTAATTATCTTAATTACAGACGTAATTTACAATAAGTACAGTTTTTTAACGATATGTGTTTATATGAATGTGACATCACTGGGATATCTTCTCATGATAAATAGATCATTACAGATTTTATTCTACTTGATTCATTCAGAACGATTCAGTCGTTTGTAATTTGAGTTTTTGCTTTCGCAAATACTGAGGAATTATTTAATTATGAGGTTGTTTATATTGCATTAATCGCGGGATATTGCATAAAATTTGATTCATTTGTTGTTTTTTTTAATTCAGACATTATTATCGTATTGTTTTTAAAAGTGTCCAATTACTTATAACATGCGACTTTATAATTATGAAGTAATATCATGTTGCAATTTATTAATTACAATTCAAGTAAATAAAAAATAACAGTCCGTGCAGCGTATGAATCAATTTTACTTAACATTAATTAAAAATATTATTTATTATAAAAATGTTTGTTCGTCTACAGGTTGTAGTAGATAAATATGATTAATACAATTTAATTCATATTTGCCGAAAAAGCAACTCTTTTAAATAGTATCTCTCTCAAAAGAAAAAAACCTGTGCTGCTGCTGCTGCCTCTTACACACCGCGCGCGCTTATACACCATACACACAGAACACAGTATTCCTAAAAAAAAATGTTCTAATAAATTTAAACTTGTATTTATGACTTGTATTTTATCTAAATGCTGCAATGAGAGTTAACGTACCTATGCAATGGAATCGTACCTACTTTATATGAAGCTAGTTATCCAAAGACATTCTTTAATATAAATATCGGCACTCGTATTAATTTATGAAGTTTTTTAGTAAATCGGCAAATTAAATAAATAAATATGTTATATTTATACATTATATAAATAAATTGAATTAATCGAACTTTTTAATAAGTAACATAAATTTATATTTTCTCACATTAAAAGAAATTTGTAAGCTACAGTTTTTTGTTTAGACGTCCGGCCTTTTGAGATTATTAGAAAGAACAGAGTGAATAAAATACAAATGAGTGTTTAAGCCGTCAAATATTTTCATTTATTTATTCTCAGACACAAGAATTTGTTTATTAAATTCAGACGGAATCAACTACCTTTAATTTTATTCTTTAATCGAGTAGCTAAGTATAAATATAAATGTTCATAGGTCTATTTAAATTTAGTATGTAAATTTTGTTACAGTCTAAACATTTATTCATCTGCTCATCTATATATTGCTCCAGCAGGTAAAATTATTATAACTAAGATAAATGGTTGTATTAAAGTCGTCATTGAGCCGCTAGAAAATGCGTAGCGGTGAACTACTTCCCTCGCGTCGACCCAACCCTAACCGAAATATATAACACAGTCCGTTATGCAAATTCCTTTGTCCCTTGCGGTCGTTTTCATGGTAACAAAAACAGTAACATTTTCCCAAAAACCAGGTTTAGTCGTTGGACGTTCGGATCAAACGAATAGTCTCTCCATTGTAATAGAACAGCAGATAGTTACTGGATAAGAGCTCACAGTATCATCCGGTCATGAAATATGAAAACAATTTCGTATTTGGTACTTTAGAAAATTCGAGTAAATGTTGGATTTTTGTTTAATGAAACGCTAAACCATTTTAACAGTAAATTCCTTTCAAGTACAACAAATATATTATCCAATTGCTTAAGGTTTAGTATTTTATTTACCTCCTGAACCCAGCTTCTATTTACATAACAATACAAAAAATCTCCCTTTTATAGTCAGCGTTATCGATTAAACTAATATGTTATATTTTTTCTAATATTATATATATATTGTATGACTACTTTATGCCTAAATTCTGTAAATTTTTGCAATTATAAATAATTTTTATCATTTTCAGGAGTTGTTTTTTAGTTGGCCTTTAAAAATAAGACAAGATTCCTTTCCTACAATGAGAACTTTAAAAAATTTAATTCATTAATAAAATTGAAATAAATTAGGTGTTGGTGTATTTTTTACTCGACTGTCCAAAAAAGGTGTGTAATGTATTTAGGGTGTATGTATCTATGTTGATTCCACCGTAGCACCACAACGGCCAAACCGAATTTGATGTATGACCACGCGTTGGAATCCTTACATTATATATATAATATAAGTTTTGCCGGTTGAAGCACGAACTTTAATGAATTGAATTAATGAACTGTGAACTGTGAGTCTCATCATTGTGTTAGCTGGGTTTGAACTGAATGGTTCAGTCAATCGAATGAATAATATTACAACAAAAATAATAGAATAATTTTATTTATAAATACTATTAAATAAAGTATAAATATTATTTTTAAATATATGTTTACAATAACAGAATTAAATTTACGTTAAATAAAGCAAAATAGTATTAAATAAATTCAGTTTAATAATAATGGGCTTCTTGTGAGGAATGTGTGTGCGGCTGTAGTGGTTAGGTGATGCGAGCACCTTATGCGAGACTTGATCAATTATCAACTGGTAACAAACGAGGTGCCCCTGGGGCGCTGTTTTGGGAGGTTCAATGGGGTGCTTTTATAATATCTCTGCAAGCAATCGTTCGATTTTCAAAATTCAAACGGGATATTTGCTAGTACCATACAAAATCAGGACGAAACCAAACCAGAACAAATATTAACTGATATACTCAGAAAAATCGAGTGGACTGTGCTACGCCGAGACCAGCTTGAGCCGGTGAGCTTCCACAAACGGTCTTTGTAGAGTTTGATTACAATACGATTAGAATAATGCTGTTGGTATCGGATTGAGGATCGAGCCCACTATTGTCGAATGTTTTAGGGGGACAGGGTAAAGTTGAAAGGCGTATTCTCCACTAATATTGTGCTAGGATGCGACGATGCATAAACTGCAAGGGACTACCCTAAGATAGAGCTGTCGTAGTCTGAGCTCTCACATACAGAGTGTCCCATACAAAACGCAACCCAACCTTATATTGGTAGGTATTGAAATAATAAAAAGGCATGTGTAAATGTAAATGTAATTTTTATTATTACCATCCATTACCTTACATTTAGAGTAAATGTTGGAAGTGGCCGCCATCTTCTTGAATACAAGCTTCAATTATTTTTACAGCGTTTCTTATAACTTTTTCAAACTTTTTCTGTCAAACTTTTTCAAACTTTTCTAACTTTTTCGACTTTTCTAACTTTTCTAACTTTTGTCTTCCTCTTCCGAGAGTGCAATGAACTGAAATGAAATATCCTGACATCGTTCTGCATTAATGGTGTACTCGAAAAAAATAGGAATAGGACCGATTAATTTCTTCCCTGAGTCGCTTGAGATAATTGGAGAGTTTAGCCATTAGTTGTTTGGATCCCAGAAAACTGCTGTATGATTCGCACGATAAAAAGTCTCTCGAGGAACACAATCGCTTGAGAAATCTGTAAGTTTAGATTGGTATACGCCAATTAAATAAATAAACTGAGATATTTACAGTTTCCTCATTTGACTCGGTAAGTTTTCAAATCGTGAATTTCTCTGGATGATCATTATAAAGTATTTAATAATAAAAACAATTTTAAAAATAAAAAAAAAACGACTGCCCAAAATTAAGCAAAATAAAAATTAATAAATTGAACTAAAAGAACGACTATAAATCGAGTTAAAATTAGAAAAAAAAAATGGAAATAAAGGTCTAAACATCGTTAAGCAATATTTAATAAAATAAAATAATGGGTGACCAATCAACTTTTAGACAATTTTAATTTATTTAAATATATTTTTCATGTTGTATGATGATCACTTATTTAAGATTGTCTAACGAATAAGCTCTCACCAGGTCTTACATCGATAAGAAAATTTTGTCCTTCAACAAAAATATTTAAATGCAGTCGGGGGGCTCTGAATATAATTGTCCTACATTAAAGAGCTCTGAATAGTAATTAATCCATTTTAATAAAGGATTAAACGTAACGATGTTTAGTCCTTTATTTCCATATCTTGTTTTATTTTTTTTTTGGTTCGATTTATTGTAGTTTTTTTAGTCCAATTTATTATTTTTTTTTTTTTTTGGGGCAGAATTGGTTTTTATTTTTTTTTTATAACTGTTTTTATTATTTACTCTTAATGAATGTAGAACTGAATAGAATCTTTTGAGGAGAACCCGCTGATCTGCAGAACTTTTATTTATATTTACGTAGTGTTGTACAAAGTTGTACATTTAAGTCTGAATATTCTTTTTGATTTTAATATGAACTACTAGATGGTTTAATAGCAGCATCATACTGTACTGATTTAGGTTAAAAATAAACAGTCTTTTATAAAAGGTTTGATTTAGTTTTAATCCATATACTTGTTTGGTGAAAGATAACAATACGAGTACGTTACTGTTCTGTAAGGATTTAGGAATGTATAGATATATTTGATTTTTCCTAAAATCTGGGTTCAAATGTATTTAATTTATCAACGGTTCACTTGAGTCATAACATTATTAAATGTCTTTGTTGAGAAATATTATAATTTTACTTTAATGCACGAGGGTTTAAAATAAGATTTCTTATTTCCCGTTTCTTTAAAACGATTTTCTCATCTTTTAATGACAAATTAAATGTCTTTTAAATAAGTTTACGTCGTTGTGAGTATAATATCCGTTCTATCCAATATGGATGATGCATTTGAATTCCATATAGCTCATCCGCGTTGAAGGGAATGTGTAAGTTACTGTAAATTGTTGCCGTACCTGCGAGACGAAACCACAAATTTGTTAATAAAAGTAGCTGAAATAACCGTTCCTCGCTTGAATGTATACTGAATCTTTAATCTCCCTCTTTTGCCTTTATTTCTACAAGACAGTAGTTTGAATCGACCAATGTTAAGTTTGTGTAGTTAAGTCAGTTTTAAATTCGATCTACGAACGGAATGAGTGAGCTATGTTTCCTTAAGATTTTATTATTTATACGATGCTTTTGTTAACATTTTTCAGCACTTCCGAAATATAAAGGAAAATATGATATCCCTTCACCATTTTTACCCAATTAAGGATGATTTTAAGGGAAACTTAAAAATGTAAAAACAGAATTTCGCAGTAAACGTCGGTGCCGAGATTAAAATTTTTATTTATAATCTTACAGATTTTTCACAGAATTCAAGAACTCCATGCACTTTAGGAAAAGTTAAAAGCGAAACTCAATTTTCCTCTAGGTAGCGATAAATTCCATGCATTTGTAACAGCAGATCACAAATATAGGTAAAATAGTTTACAAAACAGTTTTGTTCTTATCTAGTTACTGCAGTGCTAGTTTTAATAGAAATTCCTAAACCTAGGTATTTCATCATTTCCTAGGGACTCGGATTATTATTGAAATTCCTAACAAGTTTCAATTCTCAGTGCACTTTGATAGAGATGAAATAGTCATCATATGTATTTAGAAATCAAATTTTTCATTTCTCTTAGGAGTAAGTGATTGTTTAATGGTTTATTATCATTTAGTTAACCACATCCGATAGGTTGACTATGATATAGACCCTTAAGTGGATTTAAAGAATCCCTTACTAATGTAAAATTTGGGATTATTTAGATCAAGTGATCTCTATAAAATATAGAGAGTGATTAAGGTTTATAGGTCCTAGTCAAGAGTCCGCTCACCAACCTTATGTAATATACTAAATTATCATTACGGATCAGAGTTAATTTAAAAAAATGTGTATTTAAATATAATATGGAGATAGCTTCCCTCCTCAGATGACTTGGTTGAGTTTCAACAAACCGCACTACAGTTTAGCTGCTTAAGTAGTCCCCGTTACATTTTAATCTTTACATAGAACTAACAGTTAATGATGTTAAGAAAAATTTAGATTCAGAGATCAGTGCAAGGTGAAAAGATAAAGATGCTACGATTTGCTAATGATATAGTAATTCTAACTGAGAGTAAAAAGGATTTAGAAGAAAAAATGAATGGCATGGATGAAGTCCTAAGCAAGAACTACCGCATGAAAATAAACAAGAACAAAACGAAAGTAATGAAATGTAGTAGAAAGATGGACCACTGAATGTGAAAATAGGAGGAGAAAAGATTACGGAGGTAGAAGAATTTTGTTATTTGGGAAGTAAAATTACTAAAGATGGACGAAGCAGAAGCGATATAAAATGCCGAATAGCACAGGCGAAACGAGCCTTCAGTCAGAAATATAATTTGTTTACATCAAAAATTAATTTAAATATCAGGAAAATATTTTTGAAAGAATATGTTTGGAGCATAGCTTTATATGGAAGTGAAACTTGGACGATCGGAGTATCTGAGAAGAAAAGATTAGAAACTTTTGAAATGCGGTGCTATAGGAGAATGTTAAAAATCAGATGGGTGGATAAAGTGACAGATGAAGAGGTGATGCGGCAAATAGATGAAGAAAGAAGCATTTGGAAAAATATAGCTAAAAGAAGAGAGAGACTTATAGGCCACATATTAAGGCATCCTGGAATAGTCGCTTTAATATTGGAGGGACAGGTAGAAGGAAAAATTTGTGTAGCCAGGCAACGTTTGGAATATGTAAAACAAATTGTTAGGGAAATAGGATGTAGGGGGTATACCGAAATGAAACGACTAGCACTAGATAGGGAATCTTGGACAAAAAAAAAATTGCTAGCAATAAGTAATCATACTATTATAGTCGTCAAAATAAAATTTAGCTGGGGACTAATCCTCCTTCAAAAAAATCCGAGGTTTCCATGACTATAACAATGATAGTTGAACTTTACCTCTTCTTCCAGGATTTCCAACATTTCGACAATGAGCTTCAGGCTACATAGTCTCAACGTTAATGAAATCTCGCCTTCTTCCATGACCTTGAAGTTACAGGGCGTTAGAGACTGTGTCACCTTAAGAGCGACAATGTCGAAAACAATATATTTCTTGAATCTGCCATCCTCCATATGCATAAGATGCATTAGCTGCTAGGCAGAAACTCTTACACTAAAATATTATTAAATGGTAATTTTGAACAGTCTAGTTTTGGACATGTAATTTGTGGATAGAAACTGAGGAACCATCTCTCCAACATAGATTTAATAGGCTTATCATACATCTCTCTAAGTCCTGTATGAGTTCATGCACGATCCTTCCCTTAGGTGAATTACTCCACTGGTTCTGTCTTGCTTCCAGAACGAGGAAGCACGGTACCTTGCTTTCAACCTTCTTCTTTAGGACGGTATAGGGCAACGTAAAAATCTTTTGAACGGTAACTGCATAGGCTACCGTTGACCGACCATGAGTCACTCACTGAATAACTCCTGTTTCTCCAGCAATTTTCATTTAGAGCCCGTATCTTAACAATCAGATCAGCTGGAATAGCCTTCCTTAGTAGTAGTCTCCAAGGGCAAATCTTAAACACAGACGTGCACACAATAAAACCTTTGTTGTTGCACTCTGAGAATTTAGAATAAGGCCTGTGTCTTAATCTGAGCTGTAAGTCCAAATTACAGTTTTGTAGCATGGTATGTTTTCAAAAACGCCCTTACAGATGTTCAAGAGATTGCCCACTGACAGATTCTACTCTTGACAAATTATTCTGTTTAATTTTACATTTTCTTCATATGGACCTCCGCCTGGCATAATTTTTAAACATTTATAATATGCCAAGCTAATTCTGATTCCATTAATCGCTGCTTCTTTTTATTTAATTTGAGTATCCTTTCTAAGTTGTAGTTACCTTAAGTAAATGCATGGATCACAAATATAAAGTTTCCACTTATTTCAATCTAGTTTCCCTTCTCAAGTATTCTTTAATTTAATTCTTACTCGTTGTTAGTTAAAATATTTTTTTCTGAAGATTGACGTTGGAATTAAATTGCTAAATTTCAGCTTTTTTCTGTACAGAGAGTTGGAGGTAGTAATGAGTAAGCCGCCTAGGGTTCTGCCATTTATTTACCTAGATATGTATAAATCAATTGTCAAGCACTGAAATATTTTCATATTACTCCCTACACTTCTACTGATTAGAAGAGATTCTCTCCGTCAGTTGATGACATTTCATGTCAGATTAATGTATTCCGCCACTGATAATAGGTTACTTCTATTATTTGGTTCGAATAAACTTATTTAAAAATTATCTAACAATATCACCAAATACGTTTTTATGAGAAACTTATAACAGTTAATTTTTAGTTCACTGAAATTTGCATTTAAATATACACTTTAACCAGTTTTTGTCTTTATGTAAAATAAATATCGACTGACATTTGTAGCGACATATGATTCATAAAAAAAATAAAAAGAATCCTTAATAAATATAGTAGTTTTAAAGATTTCATTTATATCTTTTCCTTACCTTCGAAAAAATTTAAGTTACCTAGTCATGACATGAAATTTTCACATTAATTTAATATTACAAAATATTAATAGCATAACGAGAACCTCAGTAGTTAATGAAGTCTATGAATATAATAAGTTAACACGAGAAAAACATATCAGCCGTAATCTAATTTAGTCCTGAAGTAGCTCTCTCTCTCTCTCTCTCTCTCTGGATAAAGTGAGAATACTAATTACTTAAACTGTTGTAGATTCATTAATGTATACATTTATCATCAGACATGTTATGCATCTTGTTCTGGTTAATCAAAACACTTGAGTCCAGTGAAGTAAAGTGAGTTTTTTAAATTTTAATAGGTTTTTTACTTTTAGTATTATCATAAGTGGTGTACACTTAAATGAATAGAGATATTGCACTATAATTTATTAAACTACTATTGTGGCATGTTTTCCCTATTTACACAATGATAAATCAATTAATTTTTCGGAAATAATTCTACATTATGTTGTAATTGAAGTATGCTTATTGTTCATGAAATTTACGCATATTTGAATTCAGTAATATATTTATGAACTATTTCACTTGAATAAGTATATTTGTAAAGGGTTAATCAGTCTAGACTTCTATTTAAATTTTATTTAATTAGATTTGAAGTAATTGTTCATGAGTACTAATTATAATTGGGCGGTAGCGTGAGTGTGTGTGTGTATATATATATATATATATATACAAATATTATTATTATACGTACAACAATAATTTTACCACTTTAGTATGACTGTTTAAAAGTCGGCTTTTGATTTGTTTACTGATTGAATTTGATTTAACCTCTGCTACATTTATAATGAAACTTCAGTCTTCCTTTAGCAAAGCATTTCAAGATCATACCTATCTGCAATATTTTAATATTAAAATATCTGCAATATGTTAGTTTATCTTCATTTAATCTCCAGGAACTCCATATGTAATCAGTTTTATATTAATAATTAGCTCCTGCACATCGTACGTTTCGTTTAATTTTCTCATCACTTACTACTTTCTTGTTTTTATCGTACACTCAAACATTTTATCTAAAAATTTATGATTAAAATTAGACACTTATTGTGTCTAAGGTATTGTCTTAGGTGTTTTTATCTTCTTGTACGAAGTGAAGGAAGTATTGTGATCGCGAAAAATTTCCGTCTTCAGATTTCATCTCCTTTTTCTTTTTTTTTTTAATTTCTTTTATTTCCTTGTATGAAGCAAAGGAAATACTGTGATCGCGAAACATTTCGGTTTTCATATTTTAACGGAAATATCCATTTTTACCATTCCTTAATCCATTTGACTAGTTTCGGCGTGACGTACGTATGTGTGTATGTATCTCGCATAATTCAAAAACGATTAGCAGTAGGATGTTGAAATTTTGGATTTAGCACTGTTGTAACATCTAGTTGTGCACCTCCCTTTTTGATAGCAATCGAAATTAAAATTAAAATTTTAATTTATGAAATATTTGGATTTTAAAGGGCACATCGATTCGAATCAGACTTCATCTCTTTTTATTTTTATTTTTTTTTAACTTTTCTTTTTTTTAATTTAAATATATTGATTTAATAATTATTAATCCGTGATTGTAAAAAAATTACAATAAATAATAATTCATTGATAATAAAAAAGAAAATGAAAAACTATTAGTGAAATAAACAGAAGTAAAATAAAATAAATATAATAGATTTGGTGAAACATCTGATTATTTAATATTAATTGAAAATTATAATTTTGAATTTTCTTAGCAAATTTTTTGGATTTTCTTAGCGAATTCTTATAAAAAATTGTATATTTGTTTAAAAAAAAATATTTTTATTTAATTATTTGACAGAAAAATATAATACATTTTTGAACTGTATTCAATTTAAAATGATTGTTGAACTTTTTTTTTCACTTGTAAGTAATATGCACAAGATTTCTGGTGTGTATTTCAGATTTCTGGTGTAACGTATAAATAAAAGTTTATAATAATTAAACTATTCCGTTTGTGAACTCATGTGTACTGGTTACAAGTATTAATTTTTACCTTACGGTGTAGAATAATCAGTTTTTCTTATTGGATTATTTGGAAAACAATTTATTTAAAGAGTAATCAAGGAACTTTTACTTGATTACTGGATAGTAAATTTTGATTTACAGGTAAGATTATTGGATTAATAATTTTGTAAATATTTGAAGTTAATAAAATCTAATATTTTAGCAATTGTGTAACTGTCCAATTTTATTAAAGAACTGGAGGATCGTATCTCACTTTCAAATGAAATACGTTTAAATGAACTGCAGAAAAAATGTGTGTGTGTAATTTAATAGACGTACAAGGAAGTCATGTGATGTCTACATGAGATTTTTTCTATTTCTTAAAATAATAATTTAAATGAGTTTTAATCTAATTTAAATAAAGTATTTTCATAAAAGAAATGATGCAAATTAATTATAGAGAAGATATTCAAAACATTTTTCACTTACTCTATAGTGTTTGAACTTAATGTATAAAGGTAGGATAATGTTTGAAAATATCCAAAAAAAAATTTGCAGAATAATTTTGAATCAAATGGATTTGAATGTAGCCAAAAATCTACACTGTATTGAGCTATGAAAAAAGAACTGAAACATTAAAATAAGATTAAATATCAAAGCGGTACTAGATTAATGGAGGAACGTAATTACCCTACCGATTGAAAAGAGAAATTATGAACAGAATAATTTTACGAGTATGCGCTGAATGCGTAGTAAATATGCCGGTAGATTATTTAGCTTTTGAAAGAAAGTATCATATATATCATGTGAGTAAGTTATTAATTAATTACATGAAAGAATTAAAATATGAAAAAAATATTCTATAATATTTAATAATATATAAAAAATAATATATGAAGAAATATAATATATGAAGAAAAAATGTCGAATTAATACTCAAAGCCGTTAAACATCCATATCCTAAAACACAAGCAAAAAATAATATTATTAATATTAAGCGTAACGCATATGCAAATTTTGTAATACTTTTGGGTTATTATTTTCTTCAAGTTAAACTACTAATTTGTATTTTTAAGAGTCTTCATTTTTTTAACCTTTTTGTAATTGAGCAAGTTCTGCTCAATTACGAAACTACACCGTTTTGGTAGTTTTTTTAATTTTTTTTTAATAAAAAAACGTATATTTTTGTGTCGTTGAAGTATGTTAGAGATTTAATGAAATCCGAAACATCTTGAAGAAAATTGTACACATACCTACTGCCGCCTTCAAACTGATGGCCTTTAATTGTGTAAGCAAAAATCACAAAATGAATTTAAACAATCTTTTGCTCTTATCTTGTGAAAATTAAGTCGTTAAAAGCAAATTAGATTCATGACTAGGATCAATTTTATTTTTTGTTGTGAAAATATTAAATCGGCTTCCATCACCAAGTGAATGTGTTATCATAAACAAAGTTCGTTTTGTCTAATTTTTTAATTGAATCGTCAACATATTTGAGATTCTTCTGTATGTTTTCAAATTCTAAGGTACTCGTATACGTTTTATTTGAGCATCTTTATGTCGAATCAAGTGTAGTTCTTCATTTGAACATTTGTAGCTCTGTTCGACACTTTATTATATACCTCGAGGCAATTTCAGAAAACATCTAGTTGTTTGTACAAAATCAATTTTTTCTGCTGTATATTATTGTAATAATATTTCGTTATACTAGTCATGGTATAACAAAATATCTAGTAGTTCACTTGATATTTTGTTGTAACTTTTGACTCTAAAAAGGTAAAAGTGAAGTTAATCTAATTTACATTTGTGACACTTACGAGTATGAATGATGATGTATTAACTGCCAACTAAGTTTCCTTCCAAAAGATTTTTTTAACAGAACAATAATCATTTGTAAAAAAACAGATAGGTAAAATTCTTTCTGTTTTTTTGTGGGTACCGAATTAAAGGCGGTTAATTTGGAGGCACCGCGCAGGTATTCAATTTTCTTCTAGAACTCTCCCATTTTGTTAAATCTCTAACATATTCTGGTTACTTAAAAATGTTTAATAAAAGTGAATTAAGTAAAAAGAAAGGCTTGATAAGTAATAAAAGATATCACAATGTTAATGTGTCGATAGTGGTAAAATAGAAATCATCTTTCGTTCAAATTTCGTAAAATTATATAATTTTTAAACATTACAAATTTTGTAACATTTTTGGGTTACTATTTTCTTCAAATTAAACAACTAATTTGTATTTTTAAGAGTATTCATTTTTTTAAACTTTTTTATAATTGAGCCAATCCTGCTCAATTACAAAACTACAGCGATTTGGTAGTTTTTAATTATTTTTTAATAACAATCGTTAATAAAACTGAATTTTACGAAGTCTAAGAAATATGGAAAAATAACTTGAAAAGTAAGGTCTGATGAATAGAACAACCTATTAATGAGATTACTAATTCCATCCAGTGTAATTTTCTCCTTTCAATAATCCTTATCCAGTTATCTGAGATCAAACAATCTTAGATTTTCCGCTAGAGAACTAAGCGCAATTATACTGAAAGACAAGGATCATAGTTTAGACTGTGGAATTTATTTCATTAAACGGTTCCTGTTTAAGCTTTTACTTGTGTGTAATAATGAGAGACGTAGTGTTAGTGTGAGATGATGCTATGAGAACAATCTTATTAAACGATCTGAATCCCGGAACCCAATCCTGAAGTTTTGGTATATTAATCGGTTATTGTACTAATGCAGTTATCGAACTGGTGCACATACTTACATTTAAAAGTATTGGTAACGCAAAGCTAATTTATCAGTTTGATATAGCTTATCTGAATTTTCCAATTACTTGTTTTCCGACAGTCAACATTTTACTTGAGGAGGGAGTTAAGAATATTAGATGTTTTTTCTTTAAAAAGCTTTGCTTTGGCAAACATACTGCCTGTCCCCTTTCTGAAAAAATTTCGAACCAAGTCGAGAATTTGAGGTTATGTTAACATTTTAATGGTTGGCTGTAAATCTTGTAGAAAATATGGGAATAGTAATATAATAATAGTGCAGCAATCTAATGTAGATCTCTTTTTTTATTTCTTTTATACGTGTAGACGTGAGGAGCTACTGATCGGTCGTGGTGGGATACAGTGAAATTATGTCGCGAATTTTTGTATATTTGTGTGTAATTTAAGAAGAATTATGCTAACTGGAACCTTGAAAGTATGATAAGTATATCAGTTTCTTAATTCCTTCTCTCAACTTGCGATGGTAAACAGAACAGGTAGACTGAAGATTCAACTTACCGATAGCTATTATTACTTATTTCTTTATAAGTAACCAGAAAACTATTTTTGGTTGTACTTTTCTCTAAAAATGAAAAATGTTTTTAAAATGAGATGTCTGGATGATTTTGTTGTACAGGTTTTGCCTGAACAACATATTTCATTCTAATTTAATTTATATTTAATTCTAATTCTAATTTCTTTATTTAATTAACATAACCTAGTGTGAGTTTATTTATTAATATCCTAAATATGTGTAATCAAAAAACGAAAAAATCTTGAGTCCTATGATCTTTGAGATTATTAGAGACTTTTCTTAAACTTGTTGGAATTAATTAATTTTTTTGCCAAAATTTTCCTTCACAACAAGAAGACGGACTGGAACTTATTTCGAGACTGGATTGAATAGGAGTTGATTGAACCGGTGTTAATACAGAGGAGCTAATTGACTTCGTGGACATCCCATTGGCATCCTTCAGACTTCCCATTAGAGTGAAAGGTGTCTCAGGTAGTGATGATTCCGAAATCAGGTAAATATAAGTGTGCATATTTACCTGACGCTTTTACCTATTCTGTCGAAGTTGTCTAAGAAACTGGTTTCTTCGAAGACTATGCCCGACGTTGGAGCGGGAAGAAGTTGCTCCAGATCATCAGTTTGGACTAAGAAGTGGACATTCTACCATTGAATAAACGCACAGGGCTGTCAGTGTCATTACAAAGTGCCTAGAAGAGAAGAGGTTCGGTTCGGCGGCCTTCTTGGATGTTCAGCAGGCCTTTGACAAGGTCTGGCTGCCTGGTCTGTTACATAAGGTGGAATGAAACTTCCTCAACTCTTCTACCTAATTATGCGGAATTACCTTGACGGTCGTTTTTCTCAGTTCAATTGCAATGATGAGTAATCTGGTTTCTTTGACATTTATCAGGAGTTCCACAAGGCTCTATCTTCGGACCTTCCGGCTCCGGATCATATCACTGTCGCCTCTTTTTCTGATGATATAGCAAACCTGGCTGATGACGAAGACAACAGCCAGTAGTAATTAGCATCAGCAAGACTGCAATCGGTATTAGACTTGATTGGCGTATGGTTAACAAAATATAGAATAAAGGTGAATTAGAATAAGTCAAGTCGTATCACGTTTGTCCCCGGGTTTCACCTAGACGGCATTTTCATCCCGCATTCTAACCGCGTACGGTACCTTCGGATTTATCTTGATCGTCGTTTGATATGGAAGTATCACATGAGAGAAAAAAGAGAACACTAGATTCAACAACCAATAAAGTTGTTAAGCAGGAATTCACACTTCACAGTCTCAACAAATTTTTGATATATAAGGTGATTCTAAAACCGATTTGGAATATGGCATAGAGCTATATACGACGAGCAAGAGTAACATTTAGATTATACAACGTTTCCAGAATAAGTTGGCAAGATCCATCGCAGAGGCACCGTGGTTCACACGGAACGAAGAAATACTAGACTATCTTGAATAACCCTAGGTCGCGAAGAGTTCAAACGTTTCGGATCAAATTATAGGCAGCGGTTAGACAAACACGAAAAATATCTAGCAGTTAATCTCTTAGACAACAGCGAGAATCTCCGGCGATTGAAACGCCTACCTGTGATAAATTTGGAGGAATCTGAGGTACTCTTAAGCTGGTTCAGTATCACATGTGATGAGAATCTTTCTATGCTCTTGATGAGGAGCCTAGTCTCTTTTCATTTATCTCCATGAGCTTGTTGTAATACTATTTGTTTGTCTTTATCTATTGTTTAATGATGTTATAATATTTTTTTTTTGTTTTTCATTAGACCTTTGTGAACTCCTGTACCTATGTGGTTTATTCAGTAACATTGTTTTTATATATATGAACATTATATACTTATGTATGTACTTTATTTATATCTTTATGTATATGTGTGTTTACATGGGTGTTGAAAACCCCTCATTACGTCCTTTTTTTAATACGATTTACTTGTCGTTCATTTTCTTTGGTTATTTACAAAAACCTATTGTAAATAAACAAATTTTGAAGTAAAAAAAAGAAAAAAAAAATTTATCTTATAAATTCTATACTCTCGCTATGTGGGTTGTGTAGTCTTTCTATATATCTCTTCATATAGAGAAATTTCGTTAACAGTGAGTGATTTTAAAATTAAAGTATATTTTGTCTATTTACGTACTGTTGTTCTCTTTTGAAAACTATTCTAACATCTAAAATATAAATAACCCTTCAGAAAAATTAAAAACACATGCAAAAACTTTTGGAAACTAAGTATACAGAGTATTTGAAATATGGTACAAAACCATATTTCAAACTGATATTGAGGTACTACTTACTTAAAAACACTTTAATTACATTCTACTTATCTTTATCTTTTCCACTGGCTTCTGTTTATCTATTTCTTTATCTGTTTTTCTGGAGAGGATTCTTTCAATGATGTTATCATAGGTAAATTTTGATTCTGTTGCTACATCGTCATTAGTCTCTTCTTCAATATCAGATAAATCTACCTAAATGTACTACGGCACATTAAATTGTTTAATCCATTTACTGTGTGGCAGGTCGTCAGTTATATCGTCTTCTTCAGAAACTGTTTTATGCATAGTAAAACCGGAACCTTCACAATTTTCCGGTCTTACAAGTGTATACCCAAATTTTTAGCACCGAATTCCGCTTTAATTTTCAGAGTGGGAATTTATTTGTTGCTAAAACCATTGAAAAATTTCTTCTTCGTATGCTCGAATAATATTTTTTTTCTTTAAAAAGACTTTTATGTTTGCTAGTCATAACTTAAAAACAAAAATTTAACACAATTGAAGAATGTAACTGTAAATACCCAACTTACTGTACTGTAATATTACACTAGTGTTCAATAATTCAAAAGTAGTTTTGGGTACACATGTTGCAGATAAATATTCTTTCCCTTTACAGGGAAATATTGGCTTTTGCATTAATACGCAGGTCTCCTGAGAGCTTAAAACCCAATGATTAGTATTGGAATTGTTAAAGAACCAGCTAATCCTTTTGTACAGCGCAATTTTCGTTATGAAGAGCTGTGTGATACAGAGAGTTTATTATATATAAATCTTAAATAATGACGTAATCTTACTTATGATTAAATATGAAACCTGATGAAATTTCATGAATAAATTTCCTCAGACGAACAGTGATTGTTGCAAGTATTATATACATTCTTGCTGTATATTTATTTGTTTAGCCTCAGGAACCACTGTAAGGTATTACTTCAGAGAATAAATGAGGATGATATGTATGAATGTACGAGAGGTTTTTTCTAAAATAAATACCGTTTTATTGTAAAAAAATTTATTCTGAAAACTTTATAAATATTTTTTATTTCTCTTAAACTACATACCTTATACTACTTCTCTATATAATCACCAGATGAGTTAGGACATTTATCGTAGCGATACAACAGCTGCAATATACCCTCGTCGTATTCATCTCCTGCCAGTATTCTTTAGCAGCTGATTAACAGAATTTATAAGTTCATTGTCACCCGCGAATTGCGTAGCACTCAAAAATTCTTTCAATTTCCCAAACAAATGGTAATCAGAAGAAGTTAAGTTCGGATTACATGGTGGGTGGTCGTGAATTTCTCAACCAAATGTTCTCAATAAATCACGTGTTGGACACGCAACATGTGGACGTGCATTATCGTGCAGCAGGACGACGCCGTCGGTCAGCCGCCCACGTCACCGAATTTGAATGGCGCGCCGTAACTTAAGTAGAGTTTCGTAGTAGGCTTCTGCATTTATAGTCGTTCCACGCGGCATGAAATCAATCAGCAGTATGCCAAACCAATCCCAGAAGGCTGTGGCCATCAGTTTGTGTCCAAACGGCTTTGGCTTGACCTTTTTCGGTTTGGTTGGTGATTGAGGATGACGCCACTCACTTGACTGCCGTTCTCTATGGTGTTAATACGAAATCTACGTTTTATCGTCGGTAACAATTGAATTAAGGAACTCATGACCTTTACTGTGTAGCGCATCAAAAATTCCAAAGCAGATCCGATTCGGATTTTTTTGGGACGTTCCGTAAGACGTGCGGCACCCAACGTGCACAAAACTTTCTGAAGCCTAAATGGCCATGAACAATGCGACCGATAACAACTCTTGAATCATCTGGAAAAGGAAGGGCCAGATCGGAAATCCTTGAGTGACGATCTTTACTGATTTCATCATCGACACGTTTCAACAAGTCTTCGGTGTTTATAGAGGGCCTCCCCGAACGTTCTTCATCATGCACATAAATTTTATTTTTGCTAAACCTTTCACACCTTTTTTGGACGTTCTTTCATTCATTATGTTATCACCGTGGTTGAAATATGGTTCTCTACCATATTTCAAACAGAAATTGAGATTACTTACTTAAAAACAATTTAATTACATACTACTTAAAAACAAAATATATTAAATTTAATTTGACGTAAGATGTGCGAATATGACATTTTTTATATGAATGAAAATTATGGTTCAACCAACTGCCTATGAATTTCAGCCGGCTTAAGATTTTGATGATTTAATAAACGTATGACTTCACGTATTTCACAGCCGACGGTTTTATAACTCAATAACTCACACGTAATCAAAGATACTACAACACGACAACTTACAGACAACAATGCAGAGTGTACATTACTAGCGTGGCCATGAACGACATAAATTCGCCAGCCTTAAGGAGAGAGATTTCCCAGCACTCTTTACTTTAGAGATATTCCTTGTAAATGAAGTGTAGTCTTGTACAGGTCGATCATTCCTGAGATGTGTGATTAATTGAAACCCAACCACCAAAAAAACTGGTTTTCATGATCTAGTATTCGAAACATTCTTTCTCTGTGTTGTACGAAAATTTACTTGGTTACTTTACTTATAATCTATTAACATGAAAATGTTTGTTAATTTAAATTACCAAACATTTCAGCCACTCTTTCTTCAGCGTGTAAGACTTCATCTTTAAACAAAACGGTAGTGTCAAAAGTACGTTCGTATCGTAAAGAGCTTGAATGAAAATTAAAAACACCAAAATGCCTAAATTGGGGTAGGGAACTGTAACCTAAAAGAGTACTATCTCAGTGAGAGTACCTGGATGCATCGACTTTATTTTTTAAACCGTGTAAGTATGATCATCATACTTAATAAACCGATTGTTCAAACTAATCATTTATCTGAATCATGAAAACCATAACAACCGATTTTAGGCACAAGAAATCTATGTTCGACAGTCCACGGCACCATACCCTTCACTTTCACATTACATAGCGCCATGTTTGTGTATCTTTCCCGGAGAAAACAGAATTATTTTATTTAATTATTATAACTCTTTTCCAGGAGTAAATCAATAATTTGATCGTAGATTCTTTTCAAGATACTTGAAAGAAGGGAAGTGAAGCTATTGTTGTTGGATATTACTTAATTTTTATGTCATTTGTCTTAACTATCGATAATATAACAGAATACTTTATTTTATTTGTAAATACTCGGGCACTAAAGATAATAATTACTTATTTCAAAGCAACAACAATTTTAATGCAATACATTAACAACATTCGAGCTACATAGGCAATTAAATGACTTGTAGCATTCTTTATGCTAAGTTAGATTTCTTAAATTTTGTTTTGTATTCAAAAATACCTATAATTTTTAAAACTTGAATGAAATTTGTAAAAAAAAAAAAAATAAATTTGTAACGTAATCTGAGCAGATAAATATGTGATTGAAATATTCAGAAGAGTTCCAAAAAACCTTTGCCACACAAGAAAGGATTGGGAATAGAATTTTCCCTGTCACTTAAGTCCCTCTTCTCACCATTTTCACTCGATACCTTTGAGCTTGAAGAGAAGTCATTTGAACTTATCTTTAGGATTTCATTTTTGAAAGCTCTTTAGTTGAATTTCATTAGTATTTTGAAATATTTTTCTAATGTGTACTTAGAACACACAGGAACCTCTACTCAAGTACAGGTTCTTGGCTTCAACGAAATGTTCGAGACCAGCGCGTCTGGGGTCAGTGAGTGGTAAACCCCAGGCGGGAAACTAGTCGCTAGCGTCCTGAGCAACCAGGACTGCCCGAGAGACCCTCCAGAATCCTGCCCAACTTCGCCAGAAAGTCATTGATACTCCATCCAAGCTGGAAGTATTCCGACACGAGTACGACATCGAGCGTACCGCTCCTGATTCGCACAACGATGAATTGCTCATCGGACCAATGGGGCATCCAGAAGACATCCAACGAATCTGAGCCAACCACGAATGCGGAGATTCACCAATGATGAGCTGAGGAAAGGCGTTGATGAACTGTTTCCGAAAGGAATGGACTTTCAAAGGGAGGATATTGTGGAGGAATCAATAGTTCCATTCTCGCTGCAAGACCTGATTGAGGCAGCTAAGTTGATTAAAGGCGACAAGAGTCCTGGGCCGGATGGAATCCCCCCGGAGGTCGTAAAAATTGTGGCCGAGACGGTGCCTGGTATGGTATTGTGTGCAATGAATATGATATTGGAGATGGAATGGATACATGAACGGTGGAGAGGTGCAAGGTTAGTGATGCTAAGGAAGAATGCTGGTCGTACGGGGGCACAGATATCTTTTCAACCACTTTGTTTATTGAATTGCTTCGCGAAGTTATTTGAAAGACTTGTTCTTCATAGACTAAACGACGGTGTAGAGATGGCAGGGGGACTTCATGAGGACCAATTTGGTTTTCGGCCCGGACGCTCGGCAATTGATGCGATCGGTAGAGTGATGATTATAATTCGATCAGCTACGCAGGGAACACGGAGGACGAAAGAGATAGGAGCGGTTATGCTGTTAGATATACGCAATGCGTTTGATGAGCTGCCATGGGGAGTTATATTTCGTGAACTAGAAGCCAGACTAATTCCGGCATACCTGTGAAAGGTATTGCAGGAATATTTTAAGGACAGATTCGTGGTGTACAGGTCGGTAGGTGGTGATACGAAATTTCCGGTGGAGAGGGGTGTCCCTCTGGGTTTGCTGTTGGGTCTGGCCTTGAAGAGCATTGCTTTTGATAATGTTCTAAGGCAGCGCTACCCGGCGGGCGTCACCCCGGTGGCGTTTGCCGGTGTTTTGGCACTTGTGATTGTGCGCAAAATGGAAGAAGAACTGATGGCGGCCGGTAAAGAAGCGGCTAACATGGTTAAGAGGTGGCTAATAGCTCATGGTCTACGGCTTCCTGAAGACAAAGTGAAAGTGGTTGTTATGGCTGGAAGACGCAGACTACATCCATTGTATTTTAGAGTGGGACACACGATAGTCCATCCTAGTCCAGCCGCGAAGTATTTAGGCATGTGGCTGGACAGGAACCGATCCTTTACTATACATGTTGAGGAGAGGCGGCGAGAAAGGGCGAAAATGTGATGAAGACGCCCAGCAACATGATGAGGAACTAACTGTATGACTGGGAGCGTTGTCGAGGGCCAGTAACGTGAGGCGTTTGGTTATGCAACAACGTAGGCTAATCATACATGTCATTGCAGGTATCGTACGATCAGCGCCGAGGCGGCTTCAGTTATAGCTGGAGTACCGCCCATAGACTTACAAGCGCAAATGAGCGCTTAAATAGTGAATGGAGGGGACAGAAAGAAAGTAATTGACGGTTTGTACATGGCTTGGATGACAGATGGCGAAATTCGGACAAAGGAAGGTGGATCTATGGGCTCATAAGCGACGTCAGGAACTGGGTGGAGCGAAAGCATGGTAACACAGGCTACGAATTCACCCAGTTCCTGTCTGGACATGGATGTTTTCGGGACTATCTGTACAGGATAGACAGATGCCATACAAGTCGCTGTCACGATTGCGGCGACCTGGATACAGCAGAGCATGTGGTGTTTTTTGCCCTAGATAGCGCAACTTAAGAGTAGTGCTCGAGAATCAGGGTGTAGAGGGGGCCAACAATTTAATCGAGGTGATGCTCAGCAATAGCAACAAATGGGAGTGTGTCTCGACTACGATCACATCAATGATAGGAGAGAAGGCCAATGAGGAGGCGACGACAGGTTGAGCAGATGCGAATCTATAGAGACTTGGAATTCGATGACGGGTGATCAAGGGAGGCCAGCTTCTCGTGGTGGCGGTGGGAGCTCCTCGAAGTCGTCGCTCGTCGATCACCCCCTGGAGACGCCTTCCGGTCATACGGATTCGGATATTACTGTGCCTGGGTGATCATGTAGGGGCTGTACATACCATATGGCTTAGATCCGGCCCCTGCATGATAGAAGCAGAGGTTTTTTAGCGGGTGAGAGCCCCGCACTGCCGTCAGTGCGGGCCTGACGGCGGCAGGCAGAGTTTTTTCCTTCCCCTACGGAAAGAAAAAAAAAAAAAATAATAATAATAGGTGTATGAGTTTGCAGCCGCTGCACTGTGAAACTTCTTGCTTCTATCACAAGAAATATGGCCTCGGGTGTATCATTGAAGGATTCAAAATTAATCATACTCTAAGATCACAGTCTCTGTCTTAGGCAAGAGACAGCTAAATGCCACTTCAGATGTATGGTGAACAGCAACTTGGAGTGTCTAGCGTGAGTGACACTGTGTCTGATAATCAGGTGCCCGTCCCTACTGTCCGTGGTAGAATGCGATTTAAATGGGCACCTACAAAATAATTTATTAATTAATTTATTATAATTAACAATTTTCATTTTTGCTGGCCTTTTATAAATTATAAAAGGGCTTTGATTCCGTCCCGCATTCATGGCTGAAGGAGGTATTGGTTTTGTACAAAATCTAACCAACTGTTCCGGGATTCCTCAATCAGGTCATGAATAGATGGTGCAACTCCGATAATTTCCACACCCATTATACCTCCTTGTAGATTTTATGAGGATCATGCAAATTAACTGATGAACCTCTGAAAATATTTTTTGTAAAAGAAGAAATACCTCTCTGTTTCATAGGGAACTGGTAGAAAATGATAATGCTTGCAATACCCTATCATTAAGCAGCACAACCTACAACCCGCTACAAGGCATACCCCGCGATGATAAAAAAATGAACGGATGGCGCGCAAAGGAACACTATGGGATGGAAGTTCATTGCATTCATTTTGATGACTCGCTGGATTTCCCTGCTTTCTTTGCACGGTTAGAACATACCATTTAATTGCCGAGCCGAAACGTTTTCCAATTCAGACAGAACCGGGTAATTGACACGTGTAATTATAGGAAGAATATAATAAAAAAACCTAAATAATACTTTAGACCTATATCGTCTATGTAGTCAAACTAGCGAGTCGATAGACCATATGATTGGAGGATGAAAAGTATTTACCCCTAAAGAGTGTATCTCGCATCATAGTGAAGTAGCAAAGCTTTTGCACCAACAAATTGATCTAGAAAGGGATCTTCTTGACGAACCTCTGCGTTACTGTTCGTGTATCCCATTAGCGGGTAATGGGATACACGAATAGTAAAAAGAATGAAAAATACAAGCTACATTATGAAAATACGATATTGATGGATAAAGTAGTGGAACATAATAGACCGGCTATCATTTTTTTGGATGAAGAAAATAAAATCATCGATTCCACAGGTAACAAACATGAATAATCATCGAATATATCGAAAACATCTAGAAATATAGAACTCTAGCGGAATAAATTAAGCGAAATAATTAAGATTTTGGTCAAGATTACAGTCAGGATAGTTAGGACCTAGACATTGTACTGACAAGTAGTGGGTGAAGTTCCGCGTTTACTGCAAGAAGGATCACTCGTAAGTTGGGTGGAAATACTAAGGATACTTTGAAAACAAAGGCTTTCAAATTTTTAGGCGTAACCTACAGCCTTACGAGTAAAAAAGGGAAACCACCTGAAGATATAGGATTATGCGGCTTTGCCGCAAAAAAATCTTTTATTTATAAGAGTTGTAGTTGATAATGTAGTTGTAGGAAAAAATTACAAATGAGAACTGAACGTGGTTTTACTTGACAATTCAGTCGATGTAGTAAATAATAAAAGATAAAGTGTAATTAATTTCTGTACGAAAAAATCACAGGTATAACTTTGTGTGTTTGTTGAATGACTGCTTCTAATAAATTTATTTAGAATGCTTTTGTAGCAATAAGGATTGGATTAGAAATTGCTTTACTTTACATGTTAGATCCCTACCCCAATCACTTTTCGTTATCTTATTCATAACTTCCTCCTGCAGTAACATAATGTATATTATATACTTTGTAATAGTTTTCTTTTACTTTTTTTACTGAGATAGTCTGAAGTAATTTTTACCTCAAAGAAACTGTAACATCTGGCTGTATAAATCCTGATCTTTGCCGGAAATCGAATCTGGGCCCTACAATATACCACTCGATAATGCTACTGACTGTGCAAGTCAAATGTCACATTTATTACAGTACTGTATCTTGTAAGTACAATATGTTGTTTATTTTATTACATTTTTATGATAAATTTTATTTTATATAATTTCTTTCGAAAGAGTTTAAGTCAAAATCGATGAACTTTTTGTTAAGTGATTGTTTATGTAGACTCCATATTCATCATATATAAACACGTACAAAAATAGTTTATTGGTTCATCGTCAAAATGTATACTAACGAATAATATTCTGCAAACATTATTGAGGCCTAATTAATTTACTTCCTTTCCTCAGACTAATTCTTTCTGATTCCTCCATTTACCGAAAACAGCTGAACGAAAAAACGACTTCCTATTCAAATAACTTCAGAAAATAATTACCATGAAATTGCATAAACTTTGACCTTATTTGCCAATGACAAAGAAATCGTATGTAATCTTTTTTTGCCATATGTTAGAGGATTCTTCCCTTATATTTTGCAATGAAATAATTTTTTTAGTAATCAATTGTACTTTTACATCATTCATTTTTGCTTTGCTTTTTTGCTCGAATAACAAGGATTAGAGAAAACCTTTTTATTTGATACTTTCAACTCACGAGAAGGAAAGAAACGAATGAAGTATTGCAATTCTGAGCACCTCTAACAATCTACGTTTTGAAACCACAGATGAAATGAATCGGTACCCGAGTATTAATGGAGGTCATAACATCACCCTAACACAATCCTACGTACAAAAACTGACCTTCAATTTCCCACGTCAATTAAAAGTAGAAAAGTGCAATAGAAAATAGAAAATAGAAAAATGTGTACAATATTAAGAGGTCTAGGTCATCAAAAGATGGATTACTGGAAGTGTATTGTAATAATATCTATATCTATTTTATTAAATTAAATATTGTAAAATTTTTATGATTAAAAGCCATTAAGAGTTTCATATTTATCGACAGAAAACTTTCGGTAATAAAAGAATAAGACCACATATCAATTATAAAGTACGTAATTTACATTTTATATGTTTAAGTTAAGCTGTACGTGAAAGTTAGGTAATACCGACGAACATTATGCATTAACATGTTTTTGCAATGACGATATTTATTCTTTATCAGGTGTAAAAGTAATATTTGTTCAAGTACTAACACGCTTTTCAATTTTTCAAGTTTTGTAAGTTTAGTTAGAGTTTTTTCGTAAATTATTACTATCAACCTACCGTTTTGCTCTTACTAAACTGTGTTTAATATTTTTTAAATGTGGATTGATGAATAAAAACCTAGTAAAGTAGAAGGTTCAACTTGAACTAGCTGGTAAGAGAAGATAAATGTTAGATTCGATTCCAAATTTAATGCAAATGGGAAACGAACTTAACATCTGTGACAGACCGAGCGTGTTGTAGGTAGCATGTTTGATTCAGTGGTGTTCAAAATCTCCAACTTATCTTTGAGTTAATACTAACTCTTGTTTTCTTACTTCAGAGATTATTTCATTTTTTAATATTACCTAAATTATAAATATTACCTAACGAATATATATATATATATATAATATGTTATGCAACATAATTGTTCTTTGTTTGAATGTAATATTCTTTTAATTGCTTTTATTTTTAATAATTTTCTTTATGAGTGTATATATATATATATATATATATATATATTATGTACATTTAAATATAAGTTATCTATATACTCAAAGCTAAATCTAGCCACCAAAAGAG
The DNA here is from genome assembly GCF_047948215.1 of Lycorma delicatula. NCBI lineage: Eukaryota > Metazoa > Arthropoda > Insecta > Hemiptera > Fulgoridae > Lycorma > Lycorma delicatula. The sequence continues at coordinate 162,472,143 of NC_134455.1, read as the reverse complement.
AGGGACTTAATCTCAAATCATTGTTAGAGCACCTAACAATATCATCTGACACACAGCAGATTCATCCGGTTTGAATGTTAAAATTTTTTTGTATGTAGTAACAATTTTAACAGATTACTAATTTTTATTTTTACTTATGATATTTGCAATTTTCTTAAAATCGTTCATAAAATCTGTTCTTTGTATTATTAATAGTTTAATTTTTATTTCTCTTATGTTTATTGTTGTTGTTATGATATTCTATTAAATTAATTTCTTTTTCTGTAGATGTTTTCAAAAATTATTATTTAATGATAGAAAAGATTCTTCAAAAAGTGACTCAACTTTATGGGAAAATGAGTAAATTACAATAGTTGTTGAAAGTGGCCTCCATTATGCGATTCATATAATTAAATACGATTTTGCTTGCTCTTAAACGTATGTTGTAACGTTTGTTGAGGAATTGCAATGATACATCGTTCAATTTTGCTCTGAAATTCAGTAATGGTGTTAGAATAAGTTCTGTAAGCATAATCCTTGAGGTATCCCCACAAGAAAAAGTCAGGAGAGTAAATCAGACAAGACAAGTCTTTGACAAGGGAGTCAAAACCCTTCGAAATCACTTATCCATGAAAACACTGATCTAAGACAGTCATAGCATTGTCGGCTGTATGATTCGAAGCATTGCCCTGCTGAAACCACGCGTACTGCAGCCTGTATACTAGGTATAGTGTTTACAAACTGTTGCACCATCTATATGTAGGGCTCACTGTTCACTATGCTATGAAAGAATGTCATGAGGATCCGCCTACGTGAAATCGTGCACTAAATACCCACTTTTTGTCCATGCAAAAGAAAATCGTGCAGCTGATGTGGATTTTCCCTACACCAAATGCGTGATTCTGTGCATTCACGTACCCATCAAGGTGGAACCATGCCTCGTCAGACCAAAACCAGTTATCTTCCCCATCTGGCGTTACAGACGAAGAAAACGTTTTCAGTGTCTGCAGATAAAAACTCGTGAACAACACGATTTCTGTACGGATGCATCTTTAAAAACTTGTGCAATACCTTGTGGGCACTGCCAGTGCCCACACGGTACAATAGTCGTACATCCGCTTAATGGAGGACCTGTTTAGTGCATTCACCCTATAATTCTCTGTGAAGGCAATCTGGGTCTGGACATAACTGGGACATCTAATATATTGGGAGACAATTAATATTTTCGGCTACAACATGTAACAAAGTTTTCCTTAATTTTCCTCAATTAAACCAGCAACAAAAGAAGGAAACATTCTTTCATAAGGTTGCGTCACTTTTTGAACGCTCAGTTTTTACATATACCTAACAATGGTTATGGTGGCCTATGTGGCACAACGGTTAATTCGCGAATTAACAACGGTTAATTCGCCAGCCTCTGTGGCGCGAGTGGTAGCGTCTCGGCCTTTCACCCAGAGGTCCCGGGTTCGAATCCCGGTCAGACATGGCATTTTCACACACGCTACAAATCATTCATCTCATCCTCTGAAGTAATGCTTAACTGTGGACTCGGAGGTTAAAAAAAACAAAAAAAAAACAACGGTTATGGTTGGTAGTATGTTGTGATATATTAACAAATATATATATAATTACTGTGCAGATTTGTATAAACAAAGCAAAAAAATAATGTCTTGGTTTTAGAGTATTTATTGTTATTATTTTATCTATTTCTATTATTATTTTTATTTGAATTTTTATGATTTTTTTGTTCTTTGTGAGATGTTCTGGTTTTTTACTGTTGGTTTATTTAATCTTTAATACTAGAAGAAATAATTTACATCGTTAGGTTTCTGTTAAAATTTATTTATTTATTCTCTTTGATCCTTTTTTGTTTCTTAAATAATTGATTTATCTATTGATTGGTTTTTTTTTTGGGTGGTTATTTCTTATTTTTTTATAATTGATAAATTCTCTTTTATTCTTTGTTGCTTAAGTTTTGAATTTGTGTCGTTATTCAACAAGAAATTTTAATTTGTTTCAGTATCCGCACTGATGTGCGGGTGTGTAACTCTAGAAAGAAAATAGCCCGTGCATTATTACCTTAAATTCCAAATTACAACACAGCAAAGTCTTTATTGTATCTTGCAATACCTTTTTTTTTAACAGCAGTTTAATTATTTTAAATGTATTTTTTTTTTAACACCTTTTCATCCCAGTCAAGATAATAATTACTGCACAAAGTTTGTTATTCAGCTTAGAAAAAGAATATATAGTTGGTGTTTTTTAAAATACTATTTTTGTTGAAATGGCTATTGCTTGAAAAATATTTAATAGTTGGAGAACCGTTGTTTAGAAAAGCCGAAATCGGACGGGGACAGTAGGAATAAATGATCTATTTTGCTGTTAAAAGGGGATATTTTAGATACTTCAGGCATTTCTCACGGGTCTAAATTTTTGTTAGGTTAAAAGTAATCGAAAAAAGGTACTTTTTAACCTTTTTTTTGTTCAGTTTTTTGAAGCCAGTTTTGAATAATGGAATGAAATAGCATAGCTTTTTAGAAATAAGGGAATAAAATAATATCAACCTTGATGATTTTTACTGTTATTATGTGGTGATTTCTAAGTTTTAAACTCATAGAAGATGTAATATGTCAAGAATAATAAATATGTAGCTAATAACCGCTGCATCATATTACATAGTTTCAATAACATAAATATGTAGAAAATAATTATATTATTGCATAAGGTAGCTAATAATAAATTAAAAATATTATTAATAAATTATAAAAATTATTTTTTATAATTTACAATAAACTAAAATAAAATACCGATTATACAATAAAGTTACTTCCATCGATAAAAATCCTTCTCTTAGTTAGTAAAAGATAAAAATCGTGCTTTCTCAGTTTTTAGAGTTTATAAATATTAAAGTAGGTTTAGTAATATCGTTCATTAATAAATAGTTAGGCATAAATTCAAGATAAAAGGAAGATTAAAGAAAATAATAAGAAAAGCAGTCAGAAATGATAAAAATTATATATCGTCGAGCTCTACATTATACATAATACAATGAATTTAAAAATTATTGAGCTGCGTTTAACGAACTAATACACTTCATACAATGGAAAATGAAGCCTCAGTTTAGAACCATATTTTTCTAGTGCAACTTCATAAAATTTAATTCTTTTTGAAGCTTGTTAGTATTTTATAAATCTTATATTTTTAGAAATTTGCTCATTTCAGTCCCCTTTATAAAATTCAGTTGAAAACTTTAACAGCTGTTCATAAAGGAAAAGGAACCGAATTATTATACAAATTTAGGTTGTCTTTGACAGCCTATGTATTTCGGAAGAAATTTTAAATATAAAAATTCTACTCAAAACCACCTAAAATATATAATTTATTACATTTTAAGATTACTTTAAAAAATTAAAACGAGTTTTTTTTTATTAAAAAAAGGTGGATATAAGATGTATTTTGATGAAAGTAAGTATGACTCGTTTAACTTCATTTTTAGTAGATTAAACATAGTAATATTTCAGTGTGGTAGTTATATCTACAAACATAATTATATTATACAAATTTTATATATATATATACAGAGCATTAAATACGTACTTATTTATTACACTCTGTTTCAAATTTCCGTCTTTTTTGCTTTTTTACTGTAAAAAAAAAAATTAATTTCAGTTTTATTTAATCCTAGACGTTTATTTGGGATATCAAGCATAGTTTAATAAAGAAATAGTTAAAGCAGTTTTTTTTATTTTTCTTGTGCTACGATCTGTTTGTTCACTATCAGATCCTATCACAAATGATGAGGAAGGTACGATACTTGGCAAGTACGATACTTGGTCAATGAGGCAGTTTAACGATAAATGTACATATAACAACAACGGTGTGGTTGATTAGATTTTTCCTACATTATCGTGTAAGATCGTCGCAATATCTGTTGAAGATTATGACTACAGCTTTTCCTTACGCTTTAAGTATCAGCGTGGATGTCAATCGTTTCAATATTGTTAAAGTAATTTTCAATTATAACGCAACTTAGGATGAAATTCACAGTCAGTTACAAAGAATATCTCAACGGATTAAATATTAATACTCTTGACGGATTGTGTTGCCGTGGTTGTATCGGTGGCGAAGGATATTTTAAATTATCCTCCACTACCAGTTAAAGGATTGTTTACTCGTATTACACTAAACGAGTAAAAGAGTGTCATTTGAGGTGAAGCGATGGAAGTGCCTGCATAATAGTTGTCTTTTTTACCGATCACAAACCTAACCCCTCTGAAGGATATTCCATCCCGATTATTTCCGTTTTCGATAATCAAAGAGACTGATACTTCACCCAATACCCTGCTGTTGGGTCTACCGCATCGCACACACATATAAGATATCAAAGCTGAGTTGTCGAGCTTAATCGACTGTTATCGTGAGCGAATACGATAACCGTATACTTTTTAAAAAGCTGAAAAATAACGGTAGAATCGACAATACAACAAACGTTGAACAATTGCAAAGATGTATTGTTTTGTATGAAAAATGAGCAAATATGAATTTGTAATGGTGGTTTAGAAGAAAAAACTTTTACCGAATTGATTAACGATTTGAGACGGATTGCTTCACGCGTTTGCAAATACTGTTTTATGATGCTCGTCATCCACTCTATCCACTATGACAAAGAGTCTAATTTTTCACAAAATTACTTGAATTTTTTCAGAAGCATTTATTGAAATTCTAATTGGTGGTGGGGCTCCTAACCTGTCTGACTGATAGGTTCTTGGTGGATTTCCTATTGACGTAGTATTTTATCGTCTATATTCAATAGTTATCTTTGTTCAATAGTTCTATTGTAGAACTTCTTTTAATTTAAATGTTCTATTGTTCAACCGGCTTTATTGTATTCTGCTAAAATTGCTATTAAATCTTCAAATTCTGTTTCTTTTTGACCATCGAATTTCCGTCTATGACATTATAAAGTTAGTTATTTAGTTTCATTCGTTGAATCATTTATCTTTAAATCATATTGAATTGTTAGAACCGATATCAGTTGTCGATCGACTGGTATTAAAAATAATGAATAAATATAGAACTACATAGACTACATTTTATATATATATATCTTAAAGATTTCAACACAGTTTCTTTGATGACAGCTGCATGAACTCCAAGATTAAGCTGTGAATATGGTATGGGAATTTTATCTTATAAAAAATGGCATGAGAGTTGGGATTCAGACTCGGGATCTTCCAAATGATACGCTAAGACGTAATACTCTACCAATAATTTTTAAAACACAGTAAACATTTTAAAACTTCAGGGTTAATCCTGTTTTGTTTGTTCACTTTTTTTCAATAAATTAAAGGATTGCTTGATATTTAGGAATTTTGGTATGCATAATGTTTTTCTAAACGTATATGAATACTGAATTTGATTGTTTTGAAATGTGTCTTGGATAAAAAATTAAAATCTATCTTCTCAATGTGCTGTAAATTAATCTAATTTTGTTTACTGTAAACAAAATGTTCTGCTTATGTTTTTCTATTATGGTTGTATTTCTGCATAAAATTCGGATGTTCTTTACAACTTGTTTTAAGAACTGATTTTTTAATATTGATTTTACTTGATGTTTGGTTGACTTTTGGAAGTAAATTTATATTAATAGTGATGGTCTGGGGATGGCTACTAAATTGTTGACGCAGGCGTCAGCTTTTTAGGTATGTAAACAGTGTAATGGGGTTCGTCCGTAAACATTTATAAACGTTGAACTGTAATTATAGTAAATATGTATAGATGTTATGAGACTATAGTATTACAATACACATGATTCTAACACTCATGATTCTGTATGTAGAGTGTATAGTTATTAAAATTATTGAACCTGTGTTACATCCATTACTGCATGAATAAATATTATTTATGATTCTCGAAGATGATATATATATATATATATATATATATATATATATATATATATATAATGGCACTCTATCTATAACTTTTATTCTTCGCAACAGGAATATGTTCTTATAAAACACAAAAATTTGATAAATATTCTTTAGTTAATAAAACTAGCTAAGGAGGGGTCGAAAGATAGATTAGAGGTTTACACACCCGCTCACACACCATCATTATAGTGATTATGTTTGCAGACAATCACTGTTATTTTTTCCAAATGAATAAGCATAATAACTTTTTTGCGACTGCGTATGTTTCTCTTTTAAATTCTATGAAATTGCCTAATGCTTCATTTTGGGTTCGTTATTAGGGCTGGTAACTGTCCTCAACATTTTCATTTTATCTTAGGAACTAAAATATTACAAATCAATTCTTACATGCTAGGGTAAATTACTTAGTTAAATTCTAAGCTAGAACAATGGTAACATAAATCGATGAGTTATTTTACCCGATTTTCTTATTAAAAAGTTAAAGTATTATTAAAAAATTAAAAACTTTCTTTGTCTTGATTGATGATTTTTTAATGCATGTTATTGATTACCCCATAAAAATTACATTTAAATTGATTAAAAAAAAGGATTACAAATTTTAAAGATGCATTATGAAATTTTAAACGTTAAATATTCAGAAAACTAATATTAAAATTAAGACAAAAAATTACTCTTGGTCGAGCGAAAATACATTTAAAAAATACTCCTAATTTATTTTCTCGCAGTTACTATTAATACACAAAATTACTTTATTGAACTTTATTATCCTATATCATAGTTCATTATATCTTAGCACGGATATACTCAATAAATATTATTTTTAACGGTTCTTACGGAAATTTATATTTTTAATAGATTTCTTTTTATATTCTACCAGAAAAATATTTGTCTAATGGATTGTAGAATCTATTTTGATCTGTAAATAATGTCTTGCCTGCAACCAGGCTTACTTACAAGGAGTAAAATAAATCCGGAGAAAGGTGACAGAAATGGCAGTGGATGGTAGCTCTACTGGGAAATGTGCATCCACACATCTGATTTAACGAATTCTAAGAAAAAAAGCTCTTGTACCCTTTCACTCTTTCCTTTATCGTGCTCGCATGCGTTTGCAGACGAATAAGAAAGAAATGCAAACATTCTACAAATCTCAGATATAAATTTACCGAACGCTTGCATGTCAAATAAGAGTCAAAGAAATAAATGTAAAGAAAGAAAAAGTTACGCAACAGATAGAATGCTATTTATATTGCAGACTTATGGAGTTCATAAAGGAGAGAAAATCCTGGTTAACGTGTTACAGAGTTAAATTGCGACCGATAAGTTTATTTAAAGTTATACTTGTTAAAGTATCATTTTGAGCCTGTAGAAAAAATATAAAATCATGTATAGACACACATGTACTTTTTTCTTTTTTTTCGGTATAATTTTGGCTTTTAAGACGCTTTTTGTCACATAACATGTATTTGTATCATATTTACATAAAACCGAAAGTTGTCTGTTTGTTTGTTCTCGCATCACGCGAGAACTAATCGATTGATTGTTTTCAAATTTTTACGACATATTTGAATTATCCCAGGGAAGCTATAGACCGAGACCCTAACTTTCTTGGTGGTGAAGTTGTGAATTAAAAAGCATTATTTGAAGAGAAAAAAGATCAATCCTTTTTCTTCATTACTATTGTTCTGTCACCATGGCAAAAAAATAATTTATGAATTTTTCGTCTTCAGAGGCGTGTATCTTTAATTAAAATTGTTATTATTATTCTACTGCAATCTGTGGTGCGAGTGGTAGCATCTCGGTCTTTCATCCAGAGGTTAAGGGTTCGAACCCCGGTCAGACATGGCATTTTCACACATGCTACAAATCATTCATCTTATCCTCCGAAGCAATACCTAGCGATGGTCACGGAGGTAAAAAAAAGAAAAAAATTACTATTATTCTGTCTTTTATAATATAGTTTATTTTTTTCAGGTTTCTATAAAGCCTGGAAACTTTAATTATTATTTATTAGTAGTATTCGCACAAGCATGAGGGTAAGAAGCACTGCCGAAGTCCAGGTGGTGGAGCTTTCTGGCTGGACGGAAATGGCGAGCGAAGTGAGCTCTGCGGCCCTGGTGTAGACCACGTGGCACCGGAGAAACTTTGGGTCAACAACTCCGGGGTTGCCTGGGGCGATCTGGGCCCCAGAGTCTGAGGGAGGAGCTCCGATCGGCTAGGAGATTTGTAAATAAAATGGTATCTTGAAAGTCTATAATTGACTTGATTGAGAGTAAGAATAATTAATTTTTCTATACTCCGTTTTATTCTGGTTGATACGCTGAATAAATTCCCGATGAATGATAATGAAATTACTTTTTTGTAGCGTGTGCAAAAATGCCATGCCTGAACTGAACTTGAACTCAGATTCTCCGGATGAAAGGCAAAAACGCTACTACTCCGTTACGGAGATTAAATACAGCGGTATATAATCTTCCACTCATTTTCTTTATGATAAAATTTAACAATGGTTTAAATATTTCTTTCGGTGGAGATATACAGAAAAATTTTTTTACAAAATAAAAAATTCTAAAATATGTAAATCTTAACAACCTTCATATCTGTAATGATATCAAAGAAGATGCATACGTAAACGAACTCAGTTCTTTTTAGACATGGTAAGGAGCATTTACTGTTAAAAGGGAGGTACTTTCATAGCAATTTTGTTCAGGTTTCAAACTATTCGATTAAACTTTATATTATTATACTAGCAGGTTTAATTAGTTGTATCATTTTATTACAAATACATTCATTACTCACATATATGATTTGTATCGTGTTATAATTTGTATTAGTCCGTTTTTAGATTTCATCTTTAAGTGTGTGCGTTTTGTGTGTGTGCGCGCGCACGCTTTTGTGTGTATGTGTTACTGAGTTGTTTTTGTCGTACTAAATTTTCAGATTTAATGAAAAACCGAAATAAATATTACTTTAAAGAAGTTTTCCACTCTAAAACTGTCAAATTTTATAGCCATGAATAACGTAATATACTAAAATACACTCAGATCGTATAAAACTCAAAATTACAAAATACCTTTCTTGCGAATGTCAGTTCACCTTTGACAAAAACTTCACTTTTGGTTGTTTTACGAGTTACTATTGCTATTATTCGTGTTAACGTATACGTTTTTTTACTGAGCCAATGTTCTAAAAACCAATCAATGTTTTTAATTTTCTTAAATTAGTTCCCTCTCATAAGTTAATAGTAGCCGATAACTGGAAAAGTATTAGTTCAAAAATCCCCAACTGGGCCGTAAAACACTTCTTTTTGATCATTAATAAGGCTCAATTTTAGGATGTCTGAAAAGTGATTGATGACTGAATTATTTTTCCCGTTATTATGAAGCAAATTATTGAGCTTTTCGAACCATTAGAAAAAATACAAATTCTTGGTGCAGTCATTCTATTCAATCGTTTCAATTTTTTCTTAGCGTTTTGTAATCGAAGCTCGCATAGTCATTATCTTGACGAGAGCTCACAACAGAGACATTGTTTGAAGAAGTCTTATAGTAGTTGAAGAGGGTAAAATGTATTTGTTATCAAATTTTACTTCATTACTTACCATTTATAATTTTTTTACTTTTGATTTCTTAAACTAAATCTTTATTCATTTGGTAAATGAAAACATTTACCAAATTTACTAAATTTTTTATTCATGTAGTATTTCTTTAGATATGCCATCAGCTTAACTGTGACTGATGGTATAATTTTATTAAGAATGTTTTAAAGTGTTTTGTTGCAAAACTGTAGTCTGGAAAATGAAGGAATACACTTCAAGTTAGACTAAGAAAATATTTAATAAACTGTCGTAAAAATGCAACATATATAAAACCAAAGGTTGTTTCCTTCTACATTAGTTTACAGAGAACTTATTGAGAAATTATTGCTTAAAAGAATTAAAAACCAGAAGAAGTAAAAGTCTATCCAAAATTACTGCTGCGAAAAAAAAATTATACAACGGAAGTATATGAGCAAATAAAATGCTCATATGCTTTCTTTTAACGCGATCTTATGGTAGATTTTTGTTTGAGTATATGTTACTTAGTTAAGGTAAAACGCGTTTTCCGATATTTAAGAAAATCTTTAGTGCGGTACCTTCAATTAGGCAAAGCCACGTACGTTACGAATTTTCGTAAAATATTTGTTTTTTTCAAATTTTCTTAGAAAAGATAAGAGATAGATGTAGTGCAGGGAATGTTCCTGTTCTCGATAACTATATGAACAAGTGGCCTCTCCTATGTTCTTGTCACGATTTTCTCCTGATATTATCCACGATCTCCAGCCTATTTCAAGGCAGCTACGAGTAAGATTCTTTATTCTTGCATGTATTATTCCATCTGTAAACCTAATGTTTCTTTCTGAAACTGTTCTCTTATTACTGCATAGAGTGGCGTTTTTCTCAGTATACTATCAAAATTTAATCTTACATTGGTTTTCGATGTATTTATTTTTTATAGTTTTTTTTTTGGTATATGTACATAAACATGGAAATATATTGAAAGTTATTCCTCGACAGTCCTCATTCAGTGATATCCAGTGTCTATGGAAACAAGATATTGGTAATACAGTAGGATTTTTGGTACTGGTTAAAATTTCCATAATGATTTATGATCGACGATCCCGTTTTATTTTTTATCTTAATTTTCGCATTATTAATTTAGTTTCGTTGAAGAGTTTACTGTCAAATTAAATAGAAAATAAGGCACGTCTATCGTTCATAGAACTATTTATTAGTTATTTCTCCGCATGATCTGCAACACTGCTTTGTATTACCCTCGTATTATTAATAAACTTGAGTTTTATCTTGCCATCACTAAAAAACATAAATTGTGTTTTTTACCCGTGATTCGTAACTAGTATTCACCAGAACCATTGGGCGCTCTGCCCAAGTATAGTTTGACTATGTTTGAACCTTCCTTCTATGTGTCCACATTGCTTTTCTATCACAATTACAGTAATACCTTTTCTTTACACAAACTAGTAACACAATAGTAAGTAGAATTATAGTAGAATATAAGTAAGTAGAGTATAGTAAGTAGAATCAGTAGAGTGAATAAAGTTTCGTTTTATATAAGCGCTGTTACTGTAATTAAATATTATTAAATTGTTGTGTTTAAATGTAAACATAAAATATTTTTATTACCGCATATTTTATTAAATGAATAAGATAAAGAAGCATATTAGAATCCATAAATTCACTAGAAACACTGGAAATGGCATCCTCATAAGTATGTATATTCATACTGAATTATCGTAAGGTATTTTATAAATAAGGTGCAAAGACTCCACCTTAAGAAACTGTTATAATAATAGAGAGTTAAGCAGTAGATATGGCAGCATGTTTGTACGTGCGTGCGCGCGAGTTTTCTTGTGGGCTTTTGATAAGACGATTATATTTATTGTATTTTATGGCGTCATTCAAATTAAAAGAAGACTTTAACAAGATTGCATTTACACTATAAAAATTATAATACTATGCAAAGAGATACAATGTTATTTTATAAATAAAATAATCTAAATGACGCGTATAAGTAGGTTTTTAAAAAAAACTGTAAATTATTTTAGATAGTTGTAGATAAACAGAGCTTACTGTTATTGTTAACTACAGTAATAGTACACGGTCGGTTGTTGTTTCTGTACTGTGATAATACTTTATTATTCTTTGAACATTAACAATATTTAATTTACAAGGGCATTCTATCAAACTCTGCTGATGGAGGGACTCCAAAATTGTGGGTGACAGAGCGACTTTACTTTGTATAGAATTTACATTCCTCATCATTTCTGGTGAAACAGCATGTAGTAGTTTATTTATCTAAAAGTGGGTTTCATGAACTAGATATTATTCAGTATTTTGAATAAGATTCTATATTTTATTTGAAATAATTTATTTATTTTTAATAGTTAGTTAATAGCCAATTCCTGTTGAATATTTCATTACTTTATTTTTGAAATTAAATCTCCGCTTGTTTTATACTTGACGATTTTTTCATTTAGTTTCTTATTATTTTGTTTAAACCTTTGCAGTATTTTATATGTACAATATTATAGGTGCTTTTTTACCATGACCTTTTATTTAAAACCATGAACAATGAGAACGATATCATGAGAAAAGAAAGGGAGATGTGACTCGTACAGCCTCTCTTAGAAAATCCCTATTTTTGTCGACCGTTTTGTTTTTAACAAACAGTTTATAATCAGTATTGTTAAGTGAAACGAGAATGATAATATTCCTTTTTTTAAATTTGATACGGTCTGGTTTGATACAGTGGTTTGATTTGTAAATCTTTAAACAAACATCTTAGAATGAATATCGATCGAATATGAAATCAGTTACATAAACGTCGATAACGAAGAAATGTTTGAAGATTATTCAATAAATCAAGAAAATAAAATTAATTAAAATGATCGATGAAAATCTGTTTAAAAAATAATTGGAGATTTTTACTAAAAAATTTGAACTTATCAATTGTTACAATCAGGCTTAATAGATAGAAACTAAAGTTTAGAACTTTTATTTTACAAAATTATATAATTTTAATTGGTCATAAATTCGTTCACTAATATTCTACATGTAACATTACCAATTTTAGAAAAATAGGTGTTTAAAAAGCTGTAATATGTTTTTTTGTAGTATTGATGTCTTTATAGAAAGCTATAAATAACTTTACTATAAAAGAAAGCCTTAATTTTGTTTATAATAATAACATTTTTCTTCTTTATAGGTTATAAAAAATGTTAATCACTCTAAAATCTCATTCTAACTGTAAAGATAAAATGGGTAAATAAAAAATTCAAGAATCAATTGTAATTGAATTCGAGAACAGCTAATCTAGAAGCTATACCAATTAGCTGATTTTGTATAGATAAAGCCATTATGATAATAAAACAAAGATCGAGTGAAATGTGGGGTTTTTCTTAGTCGAATTTTTTTGTCCATTCTAACAACCGAAATATTTAACGTAAAGTATTGTGGTTCTTAGAAAAAAGTATAATGTACGTAATTGTTACTGTAATTAAAATTTAAATAAACTAACATTTAATAAGCTAGTAATTAAATATATTTAACGTCATCTAATTGAATTTGTTTCAGTCTTCTTGGAAAAAAATATCCTTTTTTAAATCTGTGAGTGTGTGTGTGCGCGCGCGCGCGCCTGTCTATCTGTTTATAACAATGAAATGTAATTATAGCTGAAGATAAGATTGTTTTATTTCAATTAATAATTTAACTAGAAAATATTTTCGTGATATTGTGTACGTTAAGCTTTTAATTACATTGAGAGGTTTACAGATTTTTAATCTGGTTTTACAGTAATTAAAACAACAATATTTCGTTGATGAAAAACTACGTCAATTTCCCTTTATTAAAGAATATGAAATTCCTGATTAATAACAGTATCTCTTATGACTTACACTTTTAAACACTCAGTAAAAATAATTTTTATTTACAAATAACATTTTTTTGAGAAAATTATGATCTTTCATATTCGTTTTTTTTACATTTCTAGAATATTCAGTTAATTTACATTGACAGAATATCCGTAGTTGCATTATTATGTGTTTCATGTTGGCTTAATGTAATTGTAGATAAATAAGATGCAGTTGAAGAATTGTGACTTTTTAATATTTGTGAGTAAATCAGCAGTTTCATATTAACGCTGTTTGTTACACAAATCAAATTTCACATTTAAGCAACTGTTTAAACGGCCTACTGTTACAAAGATAATAACATGATTGTATATTCTATTCTCAAGTTTGTGAATCTTAATGTAACAAAATTTATAATTTTTAACTTCATAATTGTTCTTTTATTCCAAAGAAAGTCTTTATTATGCATTTATTAAATAGAGAAAATGTATGTAATATACACAGAATGGAAAAACATATTTCTGTACTGTTGTATTTAGTGGTGTTTGATTTTTCTCATAGATCATTTTTGTGTGTATACAAAAAGAAATATATATATATTTTATTTTAATTTGTGTTCTAAAAATGAATTTACAGTTGCTTTATTTATGATAGATTATGATAAATAAACTAAATATTTAATTTTTCTAAACTTAAAATAATATTTTGTGGATTTATTACCTCATAGAAATTACATGACGACCGTATTTTTCTGTAACTGGTCATGAGATATTTGACTATTGTAATTTGATTTCCCAATTCACCACTCGCGAAATGAAATTAACAAGACTTTTCATATATCAAATTACATATTTGAACATTCCGTTTTTACAAAAAAAAAATAATGTGTTTTTTTATATGATTATTTAAATTTATTTGCATTAGTTTTCTCAAAGCTTTTAATTTGTAATTTTAAAGAAAATTTCTTCTAGCTAAACACTGAAGTGCTGTAAACCTGCAGTTTCACTTCTGTTTCCTTTTAAAAACTGTTGATCTGAAGATAGTTAGTTATATGAAGCCAGCCGAAATGTGGAGGCATTTAACTAATCATACGTAAATGTAATTGGCCAAGCATAAATATGGGTATTTCTTTTCATGACAGTTTCGTATTTTATTTTTGCTTATATTAAAATTTCCCATTTCATTCCAGTCAATTTAATTGTATAATTTAATTTATTGTATTTAGTTGTACGCGTACATAAAGTATAGAGGGACTTATTATTATCGGAACTTATTTATTAATAGGGATTAATGTTATTGTAAGTTAGTCAACTTGTATGTTAGTAAAGATGATTTATTAACAATAATATACACTAGTTGACACTTCAGTTTTATTAAAATAAGAGTAAATAGTTATTCTGAACTCAAGAAGTATAAACCCACTAATAGTTTAGCCTAAAACGTTATGAGAAAAGGTATAGTTGCTTAATTCTATTAAAACATTATTCTTACTCCCAGTGAAGTATCATTAATTGTAAAAGTTAGACAGACGTTTACCTCTCTCACTCCCGTAGTTCTATGCGTTTCTTTGATATACTGGATCGCCCCGTATTAAAACACTCATAACTCGATTTATATATATATATATATATTTTTTTTTTCATTGTTTCAAAGCTTATTTACAATCGGTTACATTTACATAAACCTTTAAAACGTTGGATCATATACAAAATCACATGATAAAAAGTCTTCAGGGAAACTCCTCAAAAATTACACAGAGTATAATATAATGTTTATGCCAACCACATACAATTAGCAATTATAAATGACACTCAACACCACTAGAAAAATATAAAGCAAAATAAGTAAAATTAAAAAAAAAGAAGATGAACCATTGTAAAAAGAAAAGTATATGTATGTAATTTAAAATTAAGTGTCGAATAGATAATGCACAATAGTCACATCCGAGTGTATTATAAACACATTAAGACAATATAGGGACACCTAGGACTAGAACATGTAGTCGGTTCAACCTTCTAATGTCATTCCCATTATCTAATAGGATTACTGCCAAGAGTGGTTTGTGTGTTAGTTAAGCCGAAGTTCGTACTTTGAACCGAAACATTGTATCTTCTCCCATACGGGCCGTAATCCTAAATAATCCCGGATCCCATTGTTCCTCGTAAACCAAGGTGCCTCCATTATACACCTCGCCGGCTTATTTTGAAACCGTTGTTAGATTTCGACATTGCTTCTGCTCACGGTATCCCATAGTTCGATCCCACTGGTCCAGATAGATTTTAAAATATACCAGCAGCTTCTTAGACAAGGACAAAAGAGAAAGTCTGCCTAATAACCATAACATTTCCTTGAACTTCATCTCAAGATGCCTTCTTTTTTCTCTTATATGAACTCATCACGTTAGTCGACGGTCGAGGATTATGGACCTAGGTAACTCACACTGTCAGTTTGCGAAATTACGATGCCATCAAGAGCATCAATGAGCAATTAAAAGGTGGATCTGTAGGAAAAAATTGTGAATGTCACATGATTCGGTTTTGCTTGGTTAACGCGTTTTATCCATGTAATAAATCACTTGATGATTAAATTCAACTCAAATTGTAGGCTATTCGATTCTATAGTTGCGCTGGCGTCAACAGTGAACAGCTGAGTCATCCACAAAGGAAGCGATGGTAAACGCGTCTGTAGTCGGAAGGTCTGCAGTAAAGATGGAGTACAATACAATCCTCAACTAAGAGAATTGAGGAACTCCCGACTTAATTTTGAAGAATAAGGACTTCTCTTGGTTATGTTTCATCTGAGAGAAGCGCCCTTATAAATAGCCACGTAGAATAAGGTAACATGATTGAGGAAGGCTCATCTTCAATTCGTACATAAGGCCAGGGTACCAAACCTTGTAAAATGCTTCTTGGATGTGTAAGAAAGCTACCGAACAGTATTTTTTCTTTTCAAGGTTTCTGTTGATTACATTTACGAGCCTTTGTGGTTGCTCGATAGCGGAATGCCCACAACGAAAACCGAACTGATGGTGAGGAATTACACGGTCAAAGGAGCAACCTTTCGAACACCTTCTAGATAAGGTAGATAGAATAGGTAGGCTCATTGGTTTGTATGAAGCCACATCATGAGTCGGTTTGCCTGGTTTCGGGACGATGACTTTTTGCGAAGCTTTCCAATCCGTTGGTAAGTACGTTTTCCGGAGAATGCCATTAAGTAGGTGTGTTACATACGTGATGGCTTGGGAAGGTTGCATGAAGAGAATTTTGTTTCTGATTAAATCAAAGCCAGGGTTATTCTGTGAGCTTTTTCCTTCTTAATCATTTGAATAACTTTAGCTATAGAGAAAGGCTTAATATGAAAACCTATAGAGATCGGACTATCTAAGAAACCAATGATTTCTTACAAGAACTTTGTATTTCAAGCGGTTAAAAGACATCGCTCAAGTACGTGGTAAATATTTCAGTATTCTTCTTTTCACTCTAAGGCCAAGACCTATCAGAAGAAGGATGTGAGGATGGAGGTCGAGTGAAGCTCCTGGTGGCACTTCATATGGAGTAATTGTCTCTACGTAAAGGTGATAGGCTTTCAAGGAAATACTTAAATGCCTCATTCTTATAATTTTGTAATAGCCGTTTCAACTTACGAGTCCTATTTAAAGATATCCTACCCTCGACTTTCCTGTAACGTTGCCACTTTCTCTTGAGCCTCCTTTTCGTAGCAATAACATCTAATACCTTCATCAGGTGGCCTGAATTTGTTCGACCCTCACGTTTAACTTCTGATGACGACCACCAAGCAGCCTCCTGTAGGACTGAGGTCAAATATTGCGTCGCGTTATTAATATCATCGGAGAATTTCAGCCAAACAGGCACTACCAACTCATCTTCAGTTCAGCTAACGTGTGAATTCCTGTCTGTAAAATTGTAGACTACTGGTGACACCGCCTTAATTATTAACATGCTGGAAGTGACCAGAATAGCTGAGTGGTCAGATGTAGAATCGAATTTATTATCAACTTCGGTGTATAGCCACGAAATTTCCGAGGATACGAAAAAGTCCAACAAGTTAGAGATGTTATTGGGATCCGATGACCAGTAGATAGGCTATACACCGAAAAATAATTATTTTTTAGTTATTTTTTCACCTCTACGTGAAATAAATCGAGATCCCAAAGAAAATGTTTAACATTCTAATCGCCGCCCACAATAAAACATAAAAATAGTGTAGATAAAAAATCAAAGAAAGAGGAAACCGTCGTCAAATGCCAAAGACTGCAGACACTCTAAGCGGTCTACAAAAACGACAATTTAGTTTTAAAATTACATCACAGTTTGTTTTCTAAGTAAATTCTAAATAAGAATATTAATTAGATATTAATAAATTAATATTAATTTTATTCAAACTTATGTAAAATTTTTTTTTTGTCTTCAGTCATTTGACTGGTTTGATGCAGCTCTCCAAGATTCCCTTTCTAGTGCTAGTCGTTTCATTTCAGTATACCCTCTACATCCTACATCCCTAACAATTTGTTTTACATATTCCAAACGTGGCCTGCCTACACAATTTTTCCTTCTACCTGTCCTTCCAATATTAAAGCGACTATTCCAGGATGCCTTATTATGTGGCCTATAAGTCTGTCTCTTCTCTTAACTATATTTTTCCAAACGCTTCTTTCTTCATCTATTTGCTGCAATACCTCTTCATTTGTCACTTTATCCACCCATCTGATTTTTAACATTCTCCTATAGCACCACATTTCAAAAGCTTCTAATCTTTTCTTCTCATTTATTCCGATTGTCCAAGTTTCACTTCCATATAAAGCGACACTCCAAACATATACTTTCAAAAATCTTTTCCTGACATTTAAATTAATTTTTGATGCAAACAAATTATATTTCTTACTGAAGGCTCGTATCGCTTGTGCTATTCGGCATTTTATATCGCTCCTGCTTCGTCCATCTTTAGTAATTCTACTTCCCAAATAACAAAATTCTTCTATCTCCATAATCTTTTCTCCTCCTATTTTCACATTCAGTGGTCCATCTTTGTTATTTCTACTACATTTCATTACTTTTGTTTTGTTCTTGTTTATTTTCAAGCGATAATTCTTGCGTAGGACTTCATCTATGCCGTTCATTGTTTCTTCTAAAAACTTTTTAATCTCGGCTAGAATTACTATATCATCAGCAAATCGTAGCATCTTTATCTTTTCACCTTGTACTGTTACTCCGAATCTAAATTGTTCTTTAACATCATTAACTGCTAGTTCCATGTTAAGATTAAAAAGTAACGGAGATAGGGAACATCCTTGTCTGACTCCCTTTCTTATTACGGCTTCTTTCTTATGTTCTTCAATTATTACTGTTGCTGTTTGGTTCCTGTACATGTTAGCAATTGTTCTTCTATCTCTGTATTTGAACCCTAATTTTTTTAAAATGCTGAACATTTTATTCCAGTCTACGTTATCGAATGCCTTTTCTAGGTCTATAAACGCTAAATATGTTGGTTTGTTTTTCTTTAATCTTCCTTCTACTATTAATCTGAGGCCTAAAATTGCTTCTCTTGTCCCTATACTTTTCCTGAAATCAAATTCGTCTTCTCGTAACACTTCTTCCACTCTCCTCTCAATTCTTCTGTATAGAATTCTAGTTAAGATTTTTGATGCATGACTAGTTAAACTAACTGTTCTGTATTCTTCACATTTATCTGCCCCTGCTTTCTTTGGTATCATGACTATAAAACTTTTTTTGAAGTCTGACGGAAATTCCCCTTTTTCATAAATATTACACACCAGTTTGTATAATCTATCAATCGCTTCCTCACCTGCATTGCGCAGTAATTCTACAGGTATTCCGTCTATTCCAGGAGCCTTTCTGCCATTTAAATCTTTTAATGCTCTCTTAAATTCAGATCTCAGTATTGTTTCTCCCATTTCATCCTCCTCGACTTCCTCTTCTTCCTTTATAACACCATTTTCTAATTCATTTCCTCCGTATAACTCTTCAATATATTCCACCCATCTATCGACTTTACCTTTCGTATTATATATTGGTGTTAACAATATTATATCTTTGTTTAACACATTATTAGATTTTAATTTATGTACCACAAAATTTTCCTTAACTTTCCTGTATGCTCCTTCTATTTTACCAATGTTCTTTTCTCTTTCCACTTCCGAACACTTTTCTTTAATCCATTCTTCTTTCGCCAGTTTGCACTTCCTGTTTATAGCATTTCTTAATTGCCGATAGTTCCTTTTACTTTCTTCATCACTAGCATTCTTATATTTTCTACGTTCATCCATCAGCTGCAATATATCGTCTGAAACCCAAGGTTTTCTACCAGTTCTCTTTATTCTGCCTAAGTTTGCTTCTGCTGATTTAAGAATTTCCTTTTTAACATTCTCCCATTCTTCTTCTACATTTTCTACCTTATCTTTTTTACTCAGACCTCTTGCGATGTCCTCCTCAAAAATCTTCTTTACCACCTCTTCCTCAAGCTTCTCTAAATTCCACCGATTCATCTGACACCTTTTCTTCAGGTTTTTAAACCCCAATCTACATTTCATTATCACCAAATTATGGTCGCTATCAATGTCTGCTCCAGGGTAAGTTTTGCAGTCAACGAGTTAATTTCTAAATTTTTGCTTAACCATGATATAATCTATCTGATACCTTGCAGTATCGCCTGGCTTTTTCCAAGTGTATATTCTTCTATTATGATTTTTAAATTGGGTGTTGGCAATTACTAAATTATACTTCGTGCAAAACTCTATAAGTCGGTCCCCTCTTTCATTCCTTTTGCCAGCCCGTATTCACCCACTATATTTCCTTCCTTGCCTTTTCCAATGCTTGCATTCCAATCTCCAACTATTATTAAATTTTCATCTCCTTTTACGTGTTTAATTGCTTCATCAATCTCTTCGTATACACACTCTACCTCATCATCATCATGGGCGCTTGTAGGCATATAGACGTTAACAATCGTTGTCGGTTTAGGTTTTGATTTTATCCTTATTACAATGATTCTATCGCTATGCGTTTTGAAATACTCTACTCTCTTCCCTATCTTTTTGTTCATTATGAAACCTACTCCTGCCTGCCCATTATTTGAAGCTGAGTTAATTATTCTATAAACATCTGACCAAAAGTCGCCTTCCTCTTCCCACCAAACCTCACCAATTCCCACTACATCCACATTTATCCTATCCATTTCCCTTTTTAAATTTTCTAGCCTACCAACCTTTTTTAAACTTCTAACATTCCACGCTCCGACTTGTAGAATGTTATTTTTTAATTTTCTGGTGACCCCTTCCTTAGTAATCCCCCACCCGGAGATCCGAACGGGGGACTAGTTTATCTCCGGAATATTTTACCAAGGAAGGCGCCTCCATCATTGCTATTTGAAAATGCAGAGAGCTACATTTTCTTGGAAAAAAGCAGCTGTAGTTTTCCATTGCTTTCAGCTGCGCAGTACTCAGAGGACTGAGTGATGTTGATTTGGCCGTTTAAGTCATTGTGACAACTACTGAACAACTACTGAAAGAGCTGCTGCCCTCTTTCAGGAATCATTCCTTAGTCTGGCTCTCAACAGATATCTCTCCTATATGGTTGCACCTTCGGTGCAGCTACTCTGTATCCCTGAGCACTCAAGCCCCCTCACCAACGGCAAGGTCTCATGATTCATAGAGGAGGTATGTAAAATAGTATTTAAATAATTAATGCTTGAATAGAAATTGAATTTATTAAAATAATGATAAAATACTTATTAGATCTAAATAAAAAGAAATTTGAAATGTAATTTATAATCCTGTGAGACCCACTGTCATATCCAGGTTTTGGATTTTATTTCTACTGCTTGTTTTTATTAATTATTTGTACCATTTAACTTTTATTCATCGCTAGAAAAATAATAGTTCGTTTTTATTAAATATTTACAATAAATTTCTAAAAATAAAATAATGAAGGCAATCAATTAAGTTCGGTGATTAATGATAGTCTTTAATATTTATATTTATGCAAAGTAGTATAGGCTGGATGTATGCAATAAAATATTTTCTGTATATTTTGTATTACAAAACCCAACGAAAAAATTTGTAATTGCATTTAATATAATGTTCTTTAATCACATATTAATATCAAAATAAAATATTAGGTGGTTTAATTTCTGAAAAATTAACCCTTGTCTCGATTGCTTTTTATTATAATAGTCAAATATAAAAAAATTCTCCTTATCTAAGAATTATATTTCATTAAATATTTAAAGTCGTTGAGTACTTGTACTTCATACGATTGGAAGTTCTACTTCAAGATTAAGTGAAGATTTTGCCTCCAGTGCTGTCTATCAATAAACAAAAGGGATATCAATAAACATTTACTCCGTGTAATGTGTTCATCATGCTTCTCAAAGAGGTTCATTTATTTATTCCTTTTATACTGTTATCGTTTTAGTTTTCGATGCGGTTTCAATTAATTAACTTACATATAACTTAATACGATCAAAGAAAGAAAAGATTATTATTATAGTTTCCTATTAAGTCCCTATGTAATTATAATTTTGAAGACCTAATAAATAACGTTTGCCTTACCTTTTAATCTAATTTAATTTTTAGAGTAGTTAAAGGTAAAGATTGACTATGAAAACAAACTTCTGTATTTTTAATTGTTTTATTCTTCCTGGAATAGTTAACTGGACAAGTTTTGCTCGGTGGTTTTTTTTTCTTCTGTCCGTGCTTGACGTTTAACACGACACTTTATACTGTATGCAGCACTCCTTCACACCCTCGGCCTCTTTTCTTGTTTGAGCGTTTGTTTCTTTTTTTATAAGATACTAAACAAACTTTAAAATTTTGTCGCTATATTGTTGCGACTATAAATTTCTCGTTAAATGGTAGATATTTTTTGTTCTCTTTTATTTTGTTTTTGGAACACTTTATTGGACATATCTTTAGAGAAACATTAGTGTTTAATTAATTCCGATAAACGTTTTTTATTTTTTTTATATTAAAAAAATTACTCTGTGTAGATACATCCCATTTTATTTTTAGGCTTTAAATCGTATTATTTTACGTTTTATCCTTTCTTTCTAATTAATCATTTCTTTGTATCGTAAGCTAAATTTTTAATATTTCATAGTAATTCGCAAATTCTACTCTTTTAATTTTAATGTAGTTTACGACTCTAATAGCATAGATAGGCTATAATGAAAGCTAATAAGGTAGTTATTTTAAGGATCAGAAATTCCAGCCAATTAATTATTAAAAAATGAGTAATCATTGAATTTTTATCCAACGATTTTACGTTTTCGGCAGCTATTGTGTAGTATATTCTTTACAAGGAAAAACTTTCATAACTGTGTTAAAAATCACCTTTTTCCCTTTGAACTCGTGGGAAAACAAAACGTCTAGAAATCAGAAAAGGAGGGTAAATTCTATTCGTTCGTGACTGCCGACGACAAATTTGGATAATACTCGGAATTGGGGGTTAGAACATTTTTATAATTACTTCATTATAATTTAAATGGCTTGAGCATTGCTTATCAAAATGGGGTTCTTCGAAATTTCTGGCGGGTTCACAAAATTTTTTCTGATAAACCATGCCAATTTTCAAATGTAAATTGTGTATTTTCTGTTTTTAATATTAAAAACAGCAATATTATGTGATATTGTGCTGTACGTAGAACGGAATCTATAATACCTGTAAAACTGGCTATTTCGTTTGAAAATCTTGTATGTTGTTGAGAATTATCCTGCTTTTTTATGATATGGTACTTCTGGAAAATATATTTGTCAATAATATCTTCTAAATTTTACTTATTGAGTCTACAAAACTTTCTGAAAAATAAAAATCCTTCAAATATTTCATTCCTTTTCGTGCTATTAACTTTTACGAATAGCCGCCAGTTTTGCTGTTTTATTTAAAATGTATATATATATTGTGTTGGTTCAGTCATAAGAATATTGATTACTAAAGTTGCTTCCTATATTAATAATATTTAAAAGACACGCAACTAGGCTCATTTTTCAAATAAAGTTTTATAAACCTACAAATATACCAAACACGATTTATAAGTAAGAAAAATTTTTCTCTCTCGTATTGTTTACAATTATGACTTAAAAAATCTAGATAATTATTTTTTATTAAATAATTGATATAGGTATTTTATAAATTTTCTAATGTTATTTTTTATATTCATGCCGTTGGTGGCTTGATATCTAATGGAAGGATCCACAAAGCATGTGTTCCGTTATTTGGCTGTCCTCTTTACTGCGAAGTTTGAGAACTTAGACGACATCATTCAGCAGCAATTATTTGTAACATTAGGGGAAAAACGATAATAAATTTATATACCACATGAATTGTTTAAACAATCATTTTTGGTGCATGTAACCTACACCAATCGGGTTTTAGTCTCTTGCTAGGAACGCCCAGTAAGTTCCTGCTTAGATCAGAAGGTTTATTTTAGTGAAGTTATTTTCATCTTTAAATAATTAATAGGATTTTTTAAATACCTACATCTTTTACTTATGTAATATTCTAGTTATCATGTAGAGGTTCAGTTGCATATTTATTATCTATTTCGCACCTTTATTATACAAGTCCAAGTCATAAATCAATTTTGTGTGTTAGGAGTGTTTAAGAGAGAACGGAATCTTCGAGTCGAACCGCAGATCAAACAACAGAGAGGAAAAGTACCTACTTATAGGCTCCTGCACCCTCAACTTTGAGGACCGAGCAGAGTCGTATCTACACCGCCAGAACCGATAACGGTGAAGAAGGCTTCCTGGATAAGGAAAAGAGTTTGATGATGGAAAGTACATCTATCTTCAAAGAAATACGAGAGAAAGAACCTTACCCAGAGGACAACTCAAAATCTTTTACATGCTGCGAACTTCTAAGAGACTTTGAGCTATCCTTTCTATATTCCTTCGGGAGATGGAGGAATTTTATCAAATGGGAACAGCGTATACCGATACAAAATTTGTGTTGATTAGTTACTACTGTAAGTATGTTTTTCTTCTAGAAATTAAAAAGCCGTCGAAAAAATATATAAATATATTAAAAAATTATATATATATTTCAAAAAGAACTTTGTTGACCGCAGAATTTTATGGCATTACAAGCATTGGATTTATCCGAGACGAGAAGGAATAGAATTGAAGTATAAGTAAAAATTTAAGTTGAGGGTCCAGATCTAGTCTTACGAACTTTGATTAAAAACATTGCATTTGTACAGTAAATCAGTCACTGACGATTTTCTGTGTAGTATGTATGAATTCCTAATAGGATATCTATAAGATTGAATCCAGGGTCAGTGTTGGACGTTGGTTGTATCGGTATCTACCACCAGTAATAAAGCAAAACAATTTCCAGAAATCTTTTGGATATCTGCAAAATTAATCTTTATATTTTATTTTTTTGAGGTAAAGTTTGCATTTTGTTGAAAAGTAGTTTTAATAATCATTATATTTAAGATCTTCAGTTTTTCTAGACCTGTTTTTTAAAATTAATTATTACTTTCTACCCAAATGATAATTTGATAATTCTACCACAACCGCTACTTTTATGTTCTTATTTTTTCTCAAAAATTACTTGGATCTCTTATTATTTAATTAGTTACTTTTGTTTATTAAGTATATATTTTTTCGCATGATGAATTAATTCAACCCGCAAGCTTTTGAAGATTGTACGTGGAAATATCGAAATTTAATTTTGTGCGTAAGAAAACTGCCAGCCTGTCCGGGATTCAAACCTGGAATCCCCGAATTAAAGACTGAGACACTACCATTCCACTAGGAATCGGCCGAGTTACGATATTTATTTAGTAATTTTGTTTTGTATGTTTTTAACGAAATTATTCCGAAGCTAATTATAGGAAATGAA
Organism: Lycorma delicatula; assembly: GCF_047948215.1. Lineage (NCBI taxonomy): Eukaryota > Metazoa > Arthropoda > Insecta > Hemiptera > Fulgoridae > Lycorma > Lycorma delicatula. The sequence continues at coordinate 162,446,945 of NC_134455.1, read as the reverse complement.
TCTTCAACAACCTTCTCGTTCGTTTCTATTTAACTGTTTTACTACAGTTAGTATTTTATTTTTTTCCCATCATTATAAATATTTTATAATTTATTAAATTTTTTGTACATTTAATTGTTATCATTATATATTTCTTTATTACTTCCTTGTACGAAGTAAAGGAAGTATTTTGATCGCGAAAAATTTCGGTTTTCAGATTTCAACGGAAATACCCTCCATCCCTGAATCCCTGGTCATTTTGACCATCCCTGAATCCATTTTGATTAGTTTCTTCGCGATGTCTGTGCGTTCGTATATATGATGTACGTACGTAGGTATGTATCTCGCATAACTAAAAAACGATTAGCCGTAGAATGTTGGGATTTTGGATTTAGGAGTGTTGTAACATCTAATTGTGCACCTCCACTTTTGACTACAATCAACTGAACTAAAAGTGTCCAAAAAAGCCTAAAATCCAAAAAAATTGGAGTTTGGACTTTTTCTTAACTGCAGTAATAAGCACTCATTGAGAGATTTTCAACGATTATCATAAGTGGTACTTATTTTCATTGTTTCCAGAGTTAAACCAAATGAAAATTTAATTAATGAAATATTTGGATCTTATAATGCGAAGGCACATCGGTTCGAATCAGACTCGTCTCCTTTTTTTAAATTTTTCTTTAATTTAAATATATTGATTAAGCAATATATTATTAACCTCTGATTGTAAAAACATTTTACGATAAATATTAATTCAATAATAACAATAAGAAATAAGTTGTGGAAAAATATCAGAAATTATTAATAAAATAAAATTTTATGTACTTTCATTAAAAAAAAAAAAGTGTATATATAATTTAATAGGCGTACAAGGAAGTCATTTGGTGTCCACATCAGATTTTTTTTGTTATTTCTGTATATGGATTTGCGTGTAAAATAAAATTTAATTAAAATTAAACTTATGATATTTACTTTGGTGTTTACGTTAGGGTGATAACCTGCTAGTTTATTCGCGTTCATTAAAATAAAAACAAATTAACGGATTGTGATCACGAGATACGGTCGAATTCCAAGTGTTTCTGTTATGTTATTTTAATTCAAGCACGGCAACAGATTAAGTTGTTAGCTGTTGATTTGTAGCATTGTAGGAAAATCTACCTCTTTTAAATAGTCGCTCTAGAAACGATGAGGATATATTTTTTTTATGTGTATTGTTGATACGTAATAGTTAACTTTGATAGTATGTGTTACTCTTGAAAAACTCAGTATATATCATTACTAGTATTGTGTAACAATGTAATAACGAATTACCATCATCATTACAACCATACAAACTGAAACGAACACCTCTTTGGAAGCGTTACGTTTATATGCAAATTGCAGTTCCCTTTCTTAAGCTGAACTTATTTCATAGAATTAGCCATTTCTCTCAACATTAATGCAGATCAAAAGCATCATCTAATTCGAAAAATCCTTTATTCAGGAACTCAGAGTTGAAAACCGTTTACAAGATGGACTTGTGTTTTATTGCATTAACACTCTCTTTTTTACTTAAATGTAGGCTCGCTGATATAAATGAGAATAATCATTAATTACGTATTATTAAATATGAAGTTATTGTAGCTTAATTAAAATGAAAAGATTATATTATTTCAGTTGACGTAATATGATCTTATTTTACCGATAAAAAGTTAAAAATTTTTTGTATCTTTATTTACTGTGGGGTTATTACATAGATTTTCAAACAGCCGATAGAAATTGCTTGTAAAATAAGATTAAAAATATAAATAGGAGATTAATTTTTTCGCTAAAAAAAAGTTTCGTTTAGAGAAAGTATTTTTTATTTTTTTTGTTAAAAAAATTATAAAAAAGTTTCATCGAAAATATCGTACGTTTAATAATTAAGTTAAAAAATATTGAACAAGATAACAGTAAACAGAAGTAAGAATTCTCGGCTGATCATGGTGTAGCGTCTTGGCCTTTCATCTGGAGGTTCCGTGTTTGAATCCTGGTCAGACATGGCAATTTCCATTCGCTATAAATTCCGTTTCCATATCCCAAGCGCCAACTTTAAGCTTATCTGGTAATATCAACAAAATAAAATGTTGTAAAAGCTTCGTAATTAATTCAATCAAGAGATTTATAATCATTAATTTAATGTTAATAAAGTTAAAAATTAATGAAGATACACGAATTTTATTTACTTTTATTTCTTACTTACGAGTAGTCAAAACTTAGGGTAGGGCGCCATAGAAAATTTTTAATTAAAAGGTCGTCGCGACCCGGAAAGGTTTGGGAACCATGGCTTAGACTGTTTTTTTGTCGACATAATCAGTATGTATCACAAACATAATTTGCTGATTGGTAATTAAGTAACCAATAATAATTTACTGAAAGAAACATTTTAACAATTTACAGATACAGACCATAATTTACTGATAGTAAATTATGCCTGCTAAATATCTGCTTTCTGAAACTATTGTTATTACATTAAAAATTGTTTGGTCAAATACAATTGCATCTGATTAAGCCGAATCTTAAATTTTATTTAACATTTTTTGCCTTGGGTTGTCGCTTCATTTTAGGGGGTGACTGGAATGCAAAGCACGTCTTCTGGGGCTCAAGATTAATAACTACTCGTGGAAGAATACTAAAGGAGTTGTTGCAAGGTTAAGATGTTACAAGCGCTCAACATATTCTCTGGCTCAGAAACGACATATTGGCCTACGGATGTAACCAGAGCTCCTGATCTCCTGGATTTGTTTGTTGTCTCGGGAGTTGGCCCTCTATACACTGACATCAGAAATAGCCTTGACTCCACTTCCGATCATTGTGCAGTGATACTGACTCTGAGTACAGTGGTCATACTTAATAGGAAGTCTTCTCTCACCCACAACAGTAGGACTGACTGGGATTCTTACCGAACCTGGATTAAGAAGAGACTACCAGCGTGTGTCCGTTTAAAGTGTGCGGATGAAATCGACGACACAACGCTACGATTGGCATCTACTATGTGGGAGGCAGCATGGCGCTCAACGCCATTATTGCAGTTGGACCAAGGCAGAGGATAAAGGAATTACTGAAGGGACGTGATGGAACTCATTACGAAAAAAAGGAGAATTTGGAGAGGTCAGAACTATTTTTAACAGGTCTGCCCGCAAGCTTAAGAGATTATTGAGTACAGTCACAAACCAAACATTTAGAGACGATGTCGAAGGATATCCCCTCATGGGTGGAGGTAAAAATTCGTTGTGGAGGGCTACAAGGAGTTTCAAAAGTTCGCCATGCCGTTTCCACCTATAAGGGCACGTAATGGAAAGGCTTGCAGTGACAGCCAAAAGGTAGAAGTGTATGCAACACAACTACGCAATGTATTTACGCTACACTATTCGGAAGATGAGATAGCCCGCTTCCTCTATGTTTCCCGATGACACACTTTACGGCTGAAAAGTATCGCCAGAGATTGGTAGTTAGTACAAAGGATTTGATTTGATGACTGGTAAAATGCTGTGTATATTACCGTTTTCGTGATCAAGTTATATAAACCATGTCTTCAATGCGATCCTTCGGACAATATGGTTTTCCTCAGAATGGAACGTATCGCAGAATACTATGGTTTTGAAGTCGAATAAATTGCAAATGACGTGTCTTCATACTGTATATAATCTTGCTTCCAATTTTCTCAAAAGTCATTGAAAAACTATTCAAAGATTATAGCCAGTCTTAGAGAAGGGAAATAAATGTTAACCTTGATTACCAGTTTGGCTTCAGAAACGGCCATTTGTCCATCGAGCAGTCTCACAGAATTGTTGGTGTAATCAGTGAGAAAGAAAGAAATACTGTTCGGCAGCCTTCCTAGTCGTTCCACAAGCATTCGATAAAGTTTGTCTTCCCGGTTTTCAAACTGAAGTCAAGACTATCTCAACTGGTCTATCTTGTGCTGCATAGTTATCTAGATGAGTGGTTTTCTCAGGTCAAATGTAACCAGGAATTATTTGTTTGCATGCACAGTCTATTAGAAATTCCGCAGAGTTCTGTTTTAAGTCCGATTCTATATTTGATATAAATTCAAATCTCCCCAGTACAGAAGATGTCACAGTTGAGTCCTTCGCCAACAACACAGCGATTTTGGCGATAGATGGCGAACCCGACTTGCCTGGGGCAAACTGCAAGCTGCACTCGACCTTATCAACGAGTGGCTGCGTAGATGGAGAGTGAAAGTCAATCCTTACAAATCATGTCACGTGAAATCTACTAGGAGGAGGAGGAGGAGTAACTGCCCTCCGGTTCAACTGTACAGCACTCTCATCCTGATGCGGACACGGTGCGATACCTAGGATTATCTCTAAATCGTCTGTTAACCTGGAAGGATCACGTCAGAGAAAAGCGGAGACAACTGAATGCTAAACTTGCACTGACTCCTTGGTAGAAGGTCTCATTTGTCCGAATAAATTGTTGCTATATAAAGTTTAACTGAAACCAATATGGAGGTATGGTGCACAACTACTATTGTAACTGGTAATATGGTAACTACTTATAATAGTATAGTTAAAATCATAATAGTCTAGTTGAAATCTGAGCTGGGAAACTTTAAATCTCGTACGTCTTTTTTTAAATTTTACATTCACTTCTTTTAAAAAATGTAGAGTTTCCCCCACGCATATTATAATTTAAATATAAAAATAGCTGAAGTTATTAGATTAATTTCACAACAATCAAAGTTTTACGCATTATTTTGAAAATTACTTAAATGGACATTTATTTTATATTGATGTAAAATTAAAATTTTTATATACGGTGCTTCAATTATTTTCTGACCTTTGAAATGGAAAAGACTTATATTGGAATTCAAACATTGATTTTTTTAATGAAGCTTTTGATAAAATTCAATATAATATATTCCACTATAATATAAACATACATACGAACGAATATGGGAAAGAGTGAACGAGCAAGTAACTACACTGACTGAGGGTTTCCCTCGTTTCAGGTGACTCCTTAATATCTGAAGGAAAAGCAATTTGTTACAGCACATATTTCATTGAATTGACAAAAAATTCTTATTATGTGCTGCCCTAATTAGAAATGCATCGATTCCGGAGGGACTTTAAGACAGCTGGATGCAAACAAACTGAAGAGGTCTGAGATTTCTTCAGGTTAATTGTTTTGTTTCTTTTATCGATCTCTCTCTCTGTAGGTAGATCGTCTCTTCATCTCATTTTTCTAGAGTTTTTTTTACAGCTCATTAATGAAGCGGGGACATTTTTGAATAAAATATCAACGGCACTAGTAAGATTTAATGAGGTGCCTGTAGACTTGTCCAGGGAACCCACCGGGTTGGTCTAGTAGTGAACTCGTCATCGCATGTCAGCTGATTAGGAAGTTGAGAGTTCTCTGGTTAAAATCTTTGTAAGTCAGTTACCTTTATACGGATTTGAATACTAGATCATAGATGCAGGGTTCTTTGGATGGTTGGGTTTCAATTAACTACACATCTCAGGAATGGTCGACCTGAGATTGTACAAGGCTACGTACCATTTTACATATTATCCTTATTCATCCTCTAAAGTAATACTTTACGGTGGTTTCGGAAGCTAAACAGAAAAATAGGCTTGTCCAGGGACTCTTAACCTTAGCTTCCTAACATGAGGCAGTACGTGTCATTGCAAGCTAACAATAGTTAAGATGCACATTTGATTTATTGAAATGTTTTCCTTTATATGTGATGTGATTTTAAAAAAAAAAGAAAAGACATTTACTGTAGTTGTAAATAGTAGTCCCTTAGCCGAGGTAATAATTACAAAACTTTTATACCCGCACGAAGAGTGGATATATAATATATTAATATAATGATTTAGTTCAGATGACATTAACAATTGCGAGTGGAATTAATATTAAAAAAGCTATTGTTTTAATTGTAGGACAAGTATATTTATTTCACTTAATTATATTTATAAAGAAACCTTTGAAGTATTATTTACTTCCATTTAAATATTTTCATGACATAAATAAAAGATTTATCACAAGGTGCATTTTTTCTTGAATATAAAACGAAAGGTCGGCAAGTTCCTGTTGTCTGTCTGAAGGCCAGACAAAAGTAATATTTGTGCTGGTATACTCATATACTGTCGACCGCTTGTCATTATTTCAATTGCAGTTACACGCTGTGTTACTGCTGTATTTTCGTTCAGCACAGAATAAATAATTCAAATTAAAAAAATGTCAAAATAAAATTGTTAACTGTTATAACCACTGTTGTATATCTGACGTCTGACTTGATAAATACTAATTTATATGTTCGGTTGATTTATGTATCCTGCATTAGGTAGATAATTTAGCAACAAAGTAAGTGAAATTCTAATCATACACGTTATTTTTATATAATTTTGCTTGTATTAGCATATATGTATTCAGTCGTAAAAAAAAAATCATATTGTGTCACCTTCAGGATAATACTGCGCACGGTCTAGCTGTGCAAGATGTAGCCTAATAGCTCGATAAGGGGCTGCACATGTGGGTTGTAGCTAATTTATTATTTAAGAAGTAAGTCTCAGTCCCTTTTCCCATTTCGTTTGGAAATTTATTGAATAACGGTCAACTTCGTAGTTCGTACACAAACGGAACTTCAGTTTAATTGCATTAATAATAATACTTCGAAGGCAAAAACAGCACCTCTGATTTTTTACATTATCTGTTAGATCATATATTACATCGGGTTTCAGAACACAAAAGCATTCTGTGTTGAATGAAATATTCTTCGATACTGTGTGACAAAACGTGTCAGCATTCTACCGCAAGGCGCTCACATGTTTCATTTGTTTTACAAAAAAATCTATTTATTTCTATTATCTCAGTAATAAAGCCGTGATCCTTATACTAATAAAAAGTTTAAAGAAATCCTGAAAGAGATTTCATTTAAAGGTTGATATGTCTTATGGGGTAATATTGAGAATGTGACTTCTCAACCTGTAGGAACTACGTCAGCTGCATTATTATCAACTCTAGTGAGAGCATGCGCGTTTGTTATTACCCTCTTATATGCCCCTTCCGATCTACACCCTCTTTAGTACGTTCCGCGTAACGTTAAAAATTTTCTTTCTTTTGGCTTGGTGATATTACCACATAAGTTTGAAGCTTGTGCTTGGGATATGGAAATATACTTTTTTTAGCGTATGACGAATGTCATGTATGACCAGAATTTGGATGTGGAACTTCGAATAAAAGGCCAAGACCCTACTGCTCCACCACGGAGTTCGGCAATTCGACTATAAACGCATGAAAAACCGCATAAACTGCGTTACTTATTACAATACACAACTGGATACAATTCAATAAAAACTGAATATTTCTATTTTTGAATATTTTTATTGAGGTGATTTTATAATGTGAATATTTTTAGTGTTTTTTTTTTAATACTTTTATTGTGGAAGCATTATACTAACCGTAGCGTTTGTATAAAAGAACGGAGTGAGATTTTAAGCCAAAAAGAAAACAATACGTTTTAATAATATATACCATTTTCTTTTTTAAATTTAGGAATTATTTCTTTGTATCCTATCCTACTAAAGAGCATTTATATGTGGGTCGGTGTTTGTCCGTCTCCCTTAGCTTAGCACCGGAATGTACCGATCACTAGCGGAAAATCCCGATTCGTTTTACGTGTCTCGTGGTGGTCAGGTGGTTACTTGTTAGATTATTTTATATCGATATATCACATGTATATCGATATATATCCGAAATATATACGAGTATTAATAATATATTTTTTACTTCGTACAAGGAAGTGTTGTAATCGCGAAAAAATTCGGTTTTCAGATTTCAACGGAAATATCCATTTTGAACATCCCTGAATCCATTTTGACTAGTTCCGGCGTGACGTCTCTGCGTATGTATGTAGCTCACATAACTCAAGAAACGATTAGATATAGAATGTTGAAATTTTGAATTTAGGACTGTAGTAATATCTAGTTGTGCACCTCTCCTTTTGATTGCAATCGACTGGACCAGAAATATTTTTAAAAAACCCAAAAAAAAAAAAAAAAAATGGATTTGGACTTTTTCTTAACTGCAGTAATAAGCCCCATTGAGAGCATTTTAACGATACATCATACGTGGTACTTATTTTCATTGGTTTCAGTTATAGCCCAATAAAGGTTTAATTAATGAAATATTTGGATCTTATAAGGGGAAGGCACATCGGTGAGAATCCGACTTCATTTCCGTTTTTTTAATTTAAATATATTGATTTATTAATAAAACCTGAGATTGTAAAAAAAAATTTACAATAAATAATAATTAAAAAATTAAAAAAAAATTGTAATAAAACTACAAATATATAAAAAATATACGTAATTTAATAGGCATACAAAGAAGTCATGCGGTGTTCCACGTAAAATTTTTTATGTGATTGTTTTACTTCATAAAATAATGAACTATAACCAAGAAGTAGGCATCGGAATGTATTGATCACCTGCGGAAAATCTCCATTTTTTAGTATAAATTTCTAGAGTTAAATTTTTTATTTAACTTTCGTTTTATCAATTTTCATCATTAGAAAAAAATATTTTTACACAGAAGGTAATCAATTTTGGACTCCTTATAATTCCATTCCGAGACGCCACCCGTTAAGGCAACCCGCCCGGAGGACTTAGTTGCGGAGAGCTTACCTACGGCTCGCCTCTGCAGCTAGTTTATTTTATAAAAAAAATTAGGATAAACGTTTAAATAAAACAAGTTCTAAATCTCTTAAAAATAAAAAAAGCACGGCTGCAAAAAAAACTAAAGAAAAAAAAGAATAGGATGTCAGGCCAGTGCAGATGATTACACGGCAGTGTAATGTACAAGTGCGGAGCTCCTAAATTTCGGACCATTGCCATTAAATCCGTGAAGGCTTTTCAGTATGACTGAATCCTGCGAATACTATGCATAATAAGATGATCGTTTTAAACAACACTATTAGGCTCAACCCATTTTAGCGTAAACGACCACATACAGAAAAGTTTTGGTGAGCTTTATGTAAGTTGAGAGGGTGTAAATCAGATACTTGTTGATTTGTAATATTCTTTCGTTACTCATTACCCTTGATTGGAAGTAGTCAAATAGAGCTATGGGCACTGACCGGTATTCTATAAACCCATTCCTACCGTCTGGAAACGGTTTGACTCATGCCAGTTCCTCTGTCCTTTGTTCTCTCGTAACGCTGGTGAGAGGAGCTGTTTTACACTGATAGTAGTAGAGTAGGTATCGGACGGTCGTCGGTAACATCAGGTATAATAGAGTTCATATTTGGTATATTGGTGTCATTTGGTATTATAATAGTGGTAATGATTTCACCAGCATATATCAAGGAAGTCGCCACATTCATTCTCATAATCCTCATCATTTGCAACAACTTGCGCTTGCATTTCATGAGCAGTAGAAATAGGGCTATTTGCAGTCACCAACAAAGTAAACATTGCACTGATGGAAAATTGCAAATCTCTTGCGTTCTGCACTTGTAAGACGATCAACAGGTGTCTTCACAGCGACTAATCTGTTGCGAAACGAATCGCCATTGACGTTCCTTTTTCATTCACTACAAATCTTTTAGGCCTCCTCGAATGGGCGTAAAAGATATAGAAATGAACATTATACGTAATACAGTGACTGAGTACTGATTTTGATAGGTCACAAGCCCGCGCTCATTGCTCAGGAAGAAATGCCCGACGCCCGATTCTATATTGCTAAAGTAGCCCTCTGGTAATTCTTCAGCCACATTGAGCTTATTAATTCCATCAACTACACACGGCTAAACTTGCATGTCAAATGCATGTTCACCGACAGTCATACGGAGCAACAATTCTTCGGTATTCAGGTAGTCTGGCCTATCTAGCAAGTGCACCAAGCACTGCAAGAAGTAACTATCACCAGCGCAAAACGCTATTCAGTTCTGATGACGACCACTCGGGCAGAAGCTTCAATCCCAAAAAAACGCAAAGTTTTTTTTTTGCCGTACACTGGTGACGACATGATTCTGCTCCAAATCAATCGCTACCTTAGTTAAAATGGCCACATATAGGCAGCTTCCCTTTCCCTATATCTTGGAAATGACATTGTTTATTTCGTTTGACGTATTGATTTTGCTACGTGGCAATCGATTACAAAATTTCTTCGTTTATTTCGTCACTGTTCATTCAACTTGCAAATTAGCAAACAAGTGATTATTATGCAAGAGTCATTCAAGCGCCTTTTCTTTTTTTTTCTTTTATTAGCATCGACGCTAGTAAAATTCGCCACTTAGCGGTCGAAATCGGCAACTTTTGGACATGGTCTTTCAAATTTGCACTTGATTTTCAAATGAGTCCATTCTGAGTGTGTTATGCTTGCGGGTGACAAAAATTGCTCTTTAATATAGGATAATTACTAATATAGGATAAATTAAAGAATGAACGGGTGACAACTTTGTATATAGTATAATTCTTTTTTATATATTTTTTAAAAATTTATTTAAATATTTATATACATACATGTATATAATACATACATATCTATATAGCCTATGAAACTCCCGATAATGTAAGGATTGTAACGCTGGGTCATCATCTAAATCGGTTCGGCCGTTGAACTGCTACGTTGGAACAAACATACATACACCCAGAAACGCTTTAAACGTGCTACGTAAACGTTTTTAAAAACGTTTACATTACATTCCTCTTTGGTCAGTCTTGTAATCAATTACTAAAGGTATTTCTTTTAATATTCCTTTACTTTTCTATGAAGCTGAGCTTTGGTTTTTTTATCCGGGACATCCGTGTACCTTTTTTCGTTAGGGCTCAGTTAATTACGATAGGAATTTCAATAAACGGAAACTTAGTTAAACCAACTGAAGAATTACAGTTCTTAATTAGTCCTGTTGCCATATAGTCTAAAAGTAGATAGAGTGTTTTATAAAAACTAATATAAATAGATGTGCAAGACAGAATGTAACAAGAATAAAGAGGACATAAATATTTATTTTATATTCTTTTTTTAACTGTAATCTGCTTTCTCATAAGAAAAACACCGCTTTTTATATATTCCTTACAAAGTTTGTTGCGAAGAAAGTTACTCTACAAAAATATATATTATCTAAATTGGTGGAGGTATACATCAGCATTGTGAAATTTTCTGAAGAAACTAAAGAGTATTCATAATTTATGATCACTTTTTAGGAAAGTTTAGAAAATTATCGTTAAACAACAATATTGTAAGTAAATTAAACATGTTTATCGTTTTTAAGTTCCGTTAAATATTTTATCGTTGGAGAACAAGAACAGCTCGTCTCCAACTCTTCTTATTGTTTGGTCATTATTCATTGTGCGATTTTTAATTAAATATAATCTCTTTTTATTAAATTGGAAAATTTGAAGATTATTTCGCCTAGATTAAAGCGCAGTAGGTTTTATTTTCTTCTCTTTCACTGTCGTGTGAACACGTATGTAAGTATTATGGGTGGTTTGAAGTCGGTTACAAGCATTAAACTTTGAAACATTTATTTAAATATAAACTTTTATTAAGTGGTAACAAACATACAGTGTTCATTTATATTTGTTAGTTTTTTAATATAAATGTATAAAATGAGTTGAAAAAAGTTCACCGAGTTTAACTTTTTTTATCGATCTGTATCGTACTTTTTTATTTTCTTTTTTCTTTTTACGAATAGTTTGTTTTACTTCAGATCTTTTTAGAATAATGCGGAAATTTCAATGTGAAATAATTTAATGCTATGTACTATTATTTATTAGTTAAAGAGTCAATTACATTGCTTTGACTCGTTCCTAAAATAATCTGAATAATATATGAATTATTTGATTTTGTAATTATTAAGTTGGAATTTTTTAATTTTATATATTGTATTATAGTTTTAAAATGAATGAGCTGTAACAATATGTTTTAATGCATTTTGTAAATTTCCGTTTTATTAGCGGTACTCTCCTAGCGTTAGTGTATTTTAGTTCTTATAAAAGTGCACCAATTATAAAGGTTTTTTATTAAAGTAGTGTTTTGTTATTATTTTTATTTTCCATTTACTCAGTATTTTTTAATGAAAACTTTTCATTTATAGCCTATATTTTATAAATTAATGTGGCTGTACATTTCTCAGTGATTATTGGTAAAAATCAAAAATGTATGAAGGCCAAGCCTTAACAGTATCTGACATAGAAAAAGTTTGGTTCGGGAACATCCCGACCTAAACGACCCAAACGTTTTTCAGAAACTGAGTAAATATTACTCAGTTTTTTACCTGTTTCACAGATAAAATATTAATTTCTTAATAACAATTTTCTATTCTACTTTACATGCCAGATTGTATCTTCTGAACAAGAACGTGTAGAGTCCTAATTATTTTATATAAGGCGGATTTTAAGAAACGTTTTCAGTATTTAAAATTAAACCTTTTGAAAAACGTTCCATATGTTATGATTTTTATCAGAGGGTAAGAAGTCTGGTCTGTTACAAGGAGGAGGTATCTTTGTAATGTAAATGAATTATGTATAAAGCATACTTTGTGCCAATTCTTATCTACGTGGCAGAAACTTAAGACAGGTGGCAGAAAGATGGAGGATCGAGTACAGGCTGCAGAAATGAAATTCACGAGAAGAACTTTAGGAAAGACTAAGAAAGGATAGGGTAAGGAGCAGTATGATTAGAGAGGAACTGAAACTGGGAAGCGTTGTCAACTGGAAGATTAAAGGTGGTCTGGACATATTGAATGAGGAAAGACTACCAAACAGGATGATGCACGCAGAGAAAACAGGTAGAAGACAAATGGGTAGACCAAGAATGGAAAGGATAAATACGGTGATAGAGGAAGTGTGCAAGAGAGGATGGATATCTGGTGAGAGTAATGGATGAGAGACGGCTCATGAGTAGAAACAGATGGAGAAATTTTGTAGAAGGCCCAAGCCGAGGAAACTGGATAAAAGGGAACTGAAAATTATGATATGATTTTTATTAAATAATAACATAAAATATTATGGAAAAATGTATCGTATATTAATATTTATTATATTTATATGTTATTGTTAAGATAAATCTTAATATTTTAATATATTCGCAAATAAATGCATTGTTCGTGTATTTTACAATTTATGTTATAGTGTATTGAAAGAAATAAAAAGAAAGGAAGATAGTTTAAAGAAACAGACCAAAGAAACACTCCGCATTGCAATATTATGACAACAAATCTATTGAAAGAAAGAGGCAGAAGTAAACCAAACTAGATTTATCTTAATTTTTTTAAAAATATAAATAAATTAGCTGTAGAAGTTACAGAAATATTACATAATATTTTTTTAGTCTGAAGTTTTTTTCAAATTTGTTGAACTCGATTTCATCGAAGATCAAAGTTTGTTATACTATTCGTAATAATCAAAATTTAAATTTAAAATATCAATATTTTCATTATTTTTATTACACATATAATATTATTGAAAATCTTGTATTGCTATTCTGTTGCTTTAAAAATATAAACTATTAACTGTTATGCTAAAAATAATTTCCAGTAAAATCTAATTTTAAATACATTATTTACTTTCATATTTATTTTTTGCATTAGCTAATCCTGTCATATATTTTAATTATGTTTTTACTGTTTTCAAAATTAATATTACTTAATGATGTATATTTTTAATACTAGTAAAATTAATCGTTTGTGTAGATTATTTCATGCACTTCTGTAAAAATAAGATTTTTACCCTTCTAATGTTTAACTGATTGCAGTGGAGAAAGAGTAACATGTTAACTCCAGAACAACTAAACTGATTTTTATAAAATACGAATCAGATATCTCTCAATCATACAAAATACGTTGAATGAATGACAAGTAAGAAAACTACAAATACAACTTATTTTATTGAATCTGAAAACCTCTCGACTTAAAAAATCAGCTGATTTGTGATAATGAGTTCACCACTAGACCAACCCGGTAGGCTTGGCAGGACTAACAATAGCTAAGTTTCTGCCGGGATTGATTTTAGCATCAACCTATCACGAAAATCCTACCGCCAAACCAAGCTCCGGTATTCACTAATAATAATAATAACAACAAGGGCTACTCCCCCCTAAGACTGAATGATGACAATTTCTACCCTAATATTATTACAACCAGTGATAGGATCCAAGAATGGAAATCTAAGGCACTCTACGGTAGATTTCTCCATTATCTCAAAAATGGCGATAAGGACGCATCTACGCGTTGGCTAAAGATGGGTCTCTATTTGGAGAAACTGAATGGTTTATCCATGCCATTCAGGACCAGATCATTGCGACAAACAATTACAAAAAGTTCATAGAAAATCAGGACATCAGTGATGAGTACAGAGCATGCCATCAATCATTTGAAATAATTGATCATTTGATAACTGGATGCTTCAACTTAGCTAACACGGAATATCTACATCGCCACAATCTTACAGTAAACATTCTTCATCGGGCATTGGCATTAAAATTAGGACTTATAGATGACAGGGAGCATTGACCTTATTATGAATATAAGGTCAGACCTTCATTGGAAAATGAGCATTATAGACTGTGTTATCATCTCCCCATACATGCTGACAAATTTGTTGCTGCTAATATGACATGGTTCTACACAACATCCGAGAAAAAACTGCTCTTCTCATTGATGTCACTCACCCAACAGATCACAATATTAATAAGGCTGAAACAGATAAAATAACCATGTACAACCCTCTGGCAATAGAATATAAAGAAATTTACAGACTGAAATCAATAGAAGTTTTTCCCATTGTAATAGCGAACAGATTAATTAACAAAAATTTAAATAAGTACATAGAAAAGGTTGGTCAGGATCCTAAAGATATAATTCCAAAAGCCCAAAAATCGGTAATTCTGGAAAAGTGCAGGATTGTACGTACTGTATTAAATGTACCACAGCATTGAATGGGGTATGCCCCAATGGCCCCTCATACTGAAATTCCGGATGTGAATCTCCAAGACAAAAAATAAAAATTATAATAATAATAATGCAAATTTATTAAGACGTCTTTTGTTAAACATTTGGAAATTTGAAGAGAAAGAAGACAAAAGTGCATATTTTAACAGGTATTATTATTTATTACATTTATTAACCCTACAATATAAACAGTTAAAATGTCTTAACTAAATATGTTTATTACATAGATAGCACAAGTCGTGTTATAAACATTGCAGAATTAATAATAAATCGAAAATTTTATTTGTGAAAATTTATTCAGTTTTTTAATTATCTGTGAGCAAATGTTATACACTTACATGAGGTTTACTTTTTTGAGAAGTTTCCTATTTTATTCTAACATTATAGTAATTAACCACAGAAGGAAATAATATTCCAACTGTTATAGACATGCTAAATTTCTTTCTGAACTTCACCTACAAATATCGCATTATGATAAAAAAACATTTTGCCAAATCGGTTTGTTTTGTTTTTTATATTAAAATTTTTATGAACTAAATTTTCATGATAATCTAACAATCACGTTAGGTGAATCTGCAAGATTTTAGTCACGAACTATTATTAGCTAGCATGGTTAGAATATTAATGAATAAAGTTTTAATCACGTTATACTGTAACTGGTAACATCAACATTCTGCATCATAATACCTACCTACCTTTACTGTACTTATTAAATTAATGAAACAAGTTTTAAAGATAATACTGAAATAAACTGCGCTTAATTCTATAATTAGTGTATATATTGCATTCTTTAGTCCATTGCTTACGTTCATGAGAGTTTAAAAAAGTAAAGAATAAATATCCTGAAAGCCGATGTATAAAATGATTAAACGTAGCAGAATAGGATTTATTTTTTGAGTGTTTTTAGCTGCATTGACAAGAAGTTCTAAGATATTTCTTTGACAGATTATATTTACTCATTACGTGGTGAAAATAAATCAATCCGGGCGTTTAATTTTATGTAAATAAAAAGTCATATTTTGGTTACAAGTGTTTATAGCGGGAAAGAAAGTAGCCATTACCTTGAATCTCTTGGCTTTTCAAATCATTATCAAACGGGTTCTAGTCTAGTAATCTATTTGTATATTCTGTATACTTTATATTAAACTGAATTCTCTGTTAAGTCAATAAAATCTTCATACGTTGAATTTTGTACATAAATTTCTATTACCGGTAGTAGTTTGTAAAAAAAAAGGAAAATAATAATTTATCGAAATGATAAGAATAAAGGAAAGTCTAAGCAAAGTAGATCAAAAAGAGAGAAAGGAACTAGCTGGTTAATGCCTGTCAATGAAGAGAGAGAGTCATTTTGAAGATTATAAGAAATAAAAAGAAAAATTTCTTTGGGAATCTTTTGAAAAAGGTATGCATTTAATAAATTTTATATAAACAATTGTGTAAGGAAGAAGGACTAGAGAACGTAAACTATATGATGATATGATTGATATCATGGGGAAAGAAGTTTAGCAACACTAAGAGGCTTTGAGAAGATTAGATAAGTTCGGATATATAAGAACACTTCTTAGTCGGGACATGGCACATATCATAGCAAAATATTATTGCATTAGATTACCTTATACTATAAACTATTAAATTAATCAGTAAGTTATCGTTTACAGATGTCCTTTGAACATTATGTACAAATAGTTCCGTGAGTGGTCTTTTTAAAATGAATAAGCCCAAGCTGAATGTAACAACCTGCTTCTCTGCAAAATTTGTCGCAGTCATTGTTTTAAACGTTTAACGTAAAATTCGTCAAAATATTATTAGCGTAGACATAATTTTAGCGCCTCCTGAGAATTTTTATGAAATCAATTTTTTCGGTTTAGTTGCTTCAGATTATCTGCTACCACTTCAACATTTTAGTCGGTAGGACTACATGTCGATATTAAATTGAGTTTTTGATACAAAATTCTTTAAAAATTTATTCAACTCGCATCAGAAATTTTGATACAGTATTTATTATTCAAAGAATTGACCACTATTTTACTAAAAGTAAAATGTTACTTGAATAATAATATAAAGTGAATATTTAGATTAATAGGAAAATTTTTAATGGAATGGCTAAAGATAGTTCATTAGAAGGTAAGTTGCTCACTTTTTGTCTTTCATCACTTGTTTTCGTCATTTTATTTGAAATAAGATATTTGATGACAATAAAAATTTGTAAGCGGGTAGACTATCTAATTATATTTTTGACTTAGATGATGATATTGTCAAGCATTATAATATTATTTTATTAAATTTTAGTATAATTTTCAAAATTATAACATTTTTCTGAGGAGTTTTTGTCTTGTGTTTTACGGTTTCTTGGAGGCGTCCGTTTGTACTCAATAATTTGGATTGTTGTAGTGGTTATCAGCTATTCATGACGATTGCCGTATAGCAGTATGACATTTTAGAATTTAATTGTCATATGAAATGTGGTATAAGTTTTTTTATTACAACAAACATGTCTTGTCTGGGCAATGATAACGCCGAAGCGTTTTTCGCCCAGAAAAAAAAATCCTTAAATTTACTCATTGGTGATATTTAATACGTATTTTAATCCACAAATTGATTGGAATATAACACTAATCATTTTTATTAAAAAAGGGACACAGTTTTATTGTTGTTAAGCTAAATATTTATAAGGAATATTAAAAAAAAACTGCTGAAAACAAAAATTTAACGAAAAAATGGATCAGAAACGTTATGCGAGGTTGATTCAAAACAAAACATTAAACAAAAATTCTAACCAATTTTTATTATTGCTTTGACAGAGAATAATGTTATATCATGCGCTAGTGAACTATATCGTGTTGCTTCCGCTCCTAAAGGAATTTAAAAATTTTTTTATATATTCATACGAATTCATTTACTCGTGAGCGAGCTCAAGCAAACAGACACACACACACACACACACACACACACACATATTTATGTGCAGGATCTCATTTTCATAAAATAATAGCTTTCGTTGATTAAAAGAATGAACTGAAAAAAGAATTGAAGTAGATAAAGACTGAAGACCATAAAGCAACTTTTACTTAATGTAAAATCCAATCAAATTATAAAAACAAATCTTTGTAGTAGTTATGATGTGGTGGGAGTATTTAGTTTGTTGAAATATATTCTGTAATATCTCGTAAATTTTATTTTTCATTACTTACTAGCCGCCCAGGCTCGCTTCGCTCGCTAGACCTTCTAGTCAGTGGGCTCTGTTCCCCGAACCCTCAATGCATTCGTATCCACATGTTTTTTTCATAACTATTTTACTTAAATATTTTAAGAAAAGAAATATTAGTGTGTAGAGACTATTTTTTCTGAAATTTTGATGTTTTTATATTTAAAATAGGCTTAAAGAATGAGTAGATAAAGAACTTAACAGCTTTTAATAGAAATATAATGTTTAATGCTAGCCATATTGATAACACGGAGTTGGCTTAGGGACGCTGTCTTGTTCGTTTAGTCTTATGTATGTTCGTGTGAGTGTATTAGTTGCCAGACCAGTTGCTGCTATTGGCGCAGAGTGGACCACATGATTGGTGCAGAGCGAGCCGCGTGATGCCCTGGGTGGCTGCACACAAACGACTCTTTCCCGCTAAATAAAAATAGTTTTTTTTTACTTCTAAATATTAACTAATAATCCCTTTCTTTTATTAATGAAATTAAATAAATAAAATAAATAAAAAAATAATTATTATAATAAATAAATAAATAAATAAATATACAAATATAAAATATAAATAAAAATAATCAAGGTTAGAAATAAAATAAAATATAATCTGTAAATTAAATGATAACGGACTGCTTCTAGCGGGAGAGAGAGTCGTGGATGGAGCCGTGTGCAGCCGCCCGGCGCACCTCCATTGATTCGCTCTGCGCCAGTGGCAACTAAAATAAAGATGTGAGCATATACGACAAACATACAAACAAATCTACGCACCATCATTTTTTATAGAGAGTGATATGCTACTACATATCCGGTTTTTCCAGGATAATGCTATGAAGAAAGTCGTAGCATGATCCTGGTAAATCCGATGTGTAATAGCATATAACTGATTTTCAATTTTTAAATTTTCTGATAGAAACGTAGTGAAAGTTTAAAGCATTTAAGAGGACAGTAATATCATTCAACAAGTTTCGAAGAATCGGTTCGGCCGGTCATATATTGTTACTTAAAAGAATCCTGAGGAAAGAGAAACAGTCTTCACTGACAGATTAAAATCATATTTTTTTTATTTTCAAATGCCTATATAATATTTAGGTTGAGTCTTTCATCAACCACGGCGAATCTTAATGGCCTTTTAAGGACGTATATTTAAAGTAGCTTCAATAATCTTCTGATTTAGTAAAGATCATCCCTAATATATTTTATCAATGTACTGGTAATTACCAGTACAGCATTTTCGTTATTTAAACTGAAAGAACGAAAATTATCAGCCCAATATTAAAAATAGATGAACATTAATTTTTCAGTATCACAGAAAATAAAAATATCAAAACATAGTTAATAGCTTAATCGTAGCCTTTGTATTTATTTCATAGATTAAAGTAGCTTAATTAAGAAATTAAAATAGCGAAATAGGTATATTTTAATAAAAATATATATATATAATGGGTATGAATGATCATACCCATTTACTACTTACATTCGATGCTGTTCAACGTCAATAAAGATACCGTTCTACAAAACAAGACTGAATACCTCTCATTGTTGAAGTTTATATCTCATTGTTCCTAATCTGAAATTTTGATTCCAGAATCGGAGACAGGTGTAAAGCGTTAATTATTTATCTTTGAAGCACTTCTTAGCTGAGTAAATAATAATCTAATTATAAAACTGAGATACTCTAATATAAGATTCAAAAAACACCTAGTGAGAGATAGATTCAGTATTATCAGACCTCTCAGTTCAATAGGAAAGAGAGAATTCAAGAAATAAGAGGAGATAATAGGGAAAGTTAAGGAGCAGAAAATAGGGAAATTTATTGAAATAATTATATAAATACAAACTTTTATGTAAATAATGTATATTTATACCATTATAACTACAGATTATTCTACATAATGCAATATTACGTCCGTATAAATATTTCAGTTACATATACGTATATATATATATATATATATATATATATATAATTGAATAAATTCAGTATATCTAATGTGCAAAACATTCAACAGAGTTATGTTTTTTAAGTGTAGGGATATCATGAATAGCACCGATATTCAGTTTAAATTCAAACCTTCGTGTAACACTTGCTGTTTTCTATAAAAAGAAAATATAAAAAATTATATTTGATTTGGTAATAATGGTGAAAATGGAAATCAATTTTTCAGGTATTCTGATATGGATGTTGGTTATTCTCAAGGTATCTGTTCCGACATCTGTAAAACAAATACAAGAACAGTAGATATTCTGTATAGTTTTGTGATATATTGTTATAATTATTTATTATTCTCCGTTAAAAGATTTCATTTTCTTGCTGCTTGGTCATTTTTCCAGATTATATCTACACATATCTTATCAATCGATCGAGTTTATTGCAGAATGAGGTACAGAAGGTAGCATTCAGTAAACCTTTTCAGAAAGTATAAAGTTTTATCTGCTGCCTCCATTAAAGCTAATGAAAGATGGTAAGTCTTGTAAAGCGCTTAAAAAATTAAAAAATAAATAATTGTAATCAGGTAGACTCAACTTGTCAGTGTTATCAGACTAATTCCTAAACTCACTAATTAATGTGAAAACAATGATTGATTGTTGGTGATTAATAAAAAGTATTGATTAAATTAACGTTACATTTCAATATAATAATCGTACCTATATAAATACTATACTGAATTAAAAATGTGAATGCAAGTTGGTAATAAATACACTACAAATACCAAACAAAAATACCGACAAAACTTTGATCTTTTCTACGAAGGTATCTCTAAAGTAAAGACCGTTTCATTGTAAAAAATTTAATTCTGAAAACTTTATAAATATTTTTTATTCCTCTTTAACTACATGACTTATACTACTTCTCTACATATCGCCACATAAAGTAAGATATTTATTTAGCGATACATCAGCTTCAATATATCCTCGTCGTATTCTTCTGCCGCGAGTCCATTTAGCCACTGATTAACAACATTTTTAAGTTTATCGTCACCCGCGAATTGCTTACCTCTCAAAACTTCTTTCAATTTACAAAACAAATTGTAATCAGAAGAGGCTAGGTCCGGACTATATGGTGGGTGATCGTAAATTTCTCATCCAAATGTTCTCAGTAAATCATTTGTCAAACATTTGGACTTGCATTAACGTGCAGCAGGACGACGCTGTCGGTCAGCTGCTCACGTCGCCGATTTTGAATGGCGCACCATAACTTACGCAGAGTTTCGGAGTAGGCTTCTGCATTTATAGTCATTCCACGTGGCATGAAATCGATCAGAAGTATACCAAACCGATCCCCAAAGACTGTGGCCATCAGTTTGCGTCCAAATGGTTCTGGCTCGACCTTTTTCGGTTTTGTCGGTCCGGTTGGTGATTGATGATGATGCCACTTATTTTACTGCCATTTTCTCTATGGTCTGTAATACGAAATCCATGTTTCATCACCGGTAACGATTGAATTAAGGAACTCATGACCTTTTACTGTGTAGCGCATCAAAAATTACAAAGTAGACTCCATTCCGATTTTTTTGTGACGTTCCGTTAAGACTTGCGGCATCCAATATGCACAAATCTTTCTGAAGCTTAAATGGTCATGAAAAATGCGACCTAACAGATAAAATCTCTTGAATCATCCGGAAAAAGAAGGGCCAGTATTTTAATTACAAGCAATTGAAAGTAGAAACTTTTTCCACGCCATTGTATGCGCACAATTGTATTGTTATAAGTCGATACTTATCTCAATTTGATTTACAAAGTCTTGTCTTTCAAAAGTATGGAAAATAGTTTCGAGTTGGATACCGCTTGTGAAATCCGTTAGGTTTAGCTATCTCAGCGAGCAAAGCGATTGAAAAAATTTGCATTTTCGAAAAATAAACAACAGAATTCTAATCAAAACTGAAACGAAAAATACATAGTTTGGGGGTAACTTAAAGATGAAACCAAAATTCTATTTTCAGATAACTTTTTTCTCCATAATGTATTCGTTAAAAAAAGATTAAAGGGATATATGTATTTAATAAGGCATTAAATTAAAAAACCAAAAAAGCCCAAGAGGCTGTTTAAAATAACTTCGTAACGTACATTTACCTCATTTTTTTTTCGAATATTTTGTAACACAATCATAATAATTGTAAACAACCCCTGTTTTGTCAGGAAATGAAAATCATATTCTTGTTACGGGGTGTGTGCGAATGAAGACCATGGTTAAACCGATGCTTATTAGCACTCGAAATGTGATGAAATGTTTCGTAATACTGATTTTAATAAGCTCCTTTACTTACTAATCTGTGTTAAGATGTTGTTGAGTTTATTTTTGTCTCTTCATGTAGAGGTATGAATGGGTAACATTAAATAATGTCTTGTAATTAGCTTTGATTTACGACAATTCTTATTCATATTTTTATTAAATTATATAAAAGGATGACGGTTGTTGATGATTTTAATTTTTTTACTATCTATTTGCGTTATAATTTTCAAATTATTATTCTTTTAAATTGTTACTATTTTAAATTATATATGTTCACGATTATATTATTTTATTATATTGTGTTTTTCAGTCAGATGCAGTTTAAATTCTATTAAGTGTCTTGAACGGAAAATTTATGTGAAATTTTATCTTTTCTACTATGTTATGTTATAAATGGCTGCTGCCAGTTTAATGTAGAAAATTATTAAGCATAATCCATCCGGTTATTGGGGGCGTTGTATGTAAAAGGATGGAATAGAATAGTTCAAAAAGAGTTCTAGTTCTAAAGGTAGCTTCTGTAGTTTGAAATGGAAGAAGGTGACAAGGCACACTACAAGAGGTTGCTGTACGTATATATATATATATATATATATATATATAATATATGTGAGTGTGTGTTTATATATGTAAGCACAAGTGGGCATCCCACTCTTGAATGTCTTATTTCGCTACTAAATCATATCTTGACCCTCGCCCACGTCATTCCACAAATTGCTTTCTTTCATTCTTCTCTCAATCATTCCACCCTTTTTTTCATCTTATTCAAATTTACTTTTAAATTTACCTTTACACCCACTTTATACTTGTATACAATTATTATATGCCTCTTCATTACGGATATTAACATAATATATTATGTTGCCTAGACTAACAAGTTAATTCATTCTTATCTTCATTTTATATTTGTGATTGGTTTATTGAAGATGGAATAATCATCAATTAAATATAAAGTTGTTTTTTATTGTTTTTAATCGCCTAATAATGACAAAGAATTTTAATAGGTAACAATAAAGCTGATTTGAATTACAATATTTTGTTCGTTATGTCTTAAACATGAGTTACAGTCACACTATAGTTCGGTAATATATAAAGGAATATATTATTTTAATGCCCGCTGTGTGTGTGTGTGTGTGTGTGTGTGTGTGATATAGCATACTCTCTTAAGTAAACTTACACGAAACTGTTTTCTTAATTATATTCGCTTTTGTGCAGTCAGAGCAAAATTCAACCATTTCTGTTCCTAGTCGCGATACAGAATGAAGGTACCACTTATAAGCTGAATTTTGGCAGGATTGTGATGCTGATAAGCTACAGTATGTTAAGTTTAATGAATAAATGCCGGGTAATCTCTGCACTTTTAAAGTTTCCCATGTAAGCAATATACAATCCTATCTAAGCACTGAATGCAATCCTTTTTTGAGAATAACTATCTCATTTTGTAGGATCAACTTGTCTCAAATCCTCTCCAAACATAAGGTTATGTCACCTACGTACATTGGAAAAAGAAATGAAAATACAATAGGAAAAAATAATTAGAGAATTATTACATGTGTTTTCTGGAGTGTTTGTAGAAATATAAACATTTTCACCTTCTTCTATAAGTTTTCAGTTTAGGGATGACCACATCAAATTTTTATTACAGAAAATATGTTTTTGAATAAAAAAATATTTTTTTTGTAATATCGTGAATTTGTTTATTTTTCACATCTACATCTGTAGGGTAAGCTTTCTGAATTCTAACAATCTATATTGTAAGAACTTGTAATTAGCTTTATTGTAAAAGAATATATTGCTAAGCCTATTCTCGGGTTCTCATAGTTAAATTTGAGATGGAATAAAGATTTTAAATGAGTTTTATTATTTAAAAAAAACTTCTGTTGCAGAAGGGCGTTAGAAGGGCAGATTTCCGGTTTTACTTAAGAAAGAAAGGATGTTGCAATGTTGTAATGATTTTTTAATAATGTTATTACTTTCGGTTTTGTAGCTAGCTTTCGGTGTTTTTTGTATCTCATGTTATGTTAGTATATGGGTTTTTTATAATTCTGGGAGGTACTGTATTGTACCACTAAATATATTACACTTGTTTATTTGTGTTTTCTTCTTCCTTCTTTTTATATGGTTGTTGAGTTGTTATTGCATCAATTGCCAATACTGCTATTTGCCAATTACCCATTTTGATACTGTTAGCCATAATTTGTATGGCTTTTGAGCCGTGTTCACGTAAATTAAAAAGTACAAATTGACTCGAAACGTTTAAAACTTCAAAACTGATTTTTTTTGGACACCAACCGCTTTCCTTCATATTAGATCACATTTTGTAACATGTCACCCTTCAGGTTACAACATGAAAACCCCGTTTTTTGCCTCTAACTGCGGTTCCTGTGAACTGATTCACTTGAAAATCAAAAGGACTCTATTCCCAATAGATTTGTAATCATTCCACCAAATTTCTTTATAATCAGTTAAGATTTGCGTCCGATAGAATGCAAGAAAAAATCTTATACATTCATACATACATAAACACTGCAGAATCGTAATCAGGAGACAGCAAAACGTGAAGAAAATTGAGCACCCCGGGCACCCTCGTAGAAAATCTGACCAGGCGCAGTATCGATTTCTACAAATTCTTTGAAAATCCGTTAAAAAACATTCCATTGATCTCTTAATTTTTGGGAAATTTGTATGAAAACAAAACACTTTCTTTAAAATTGACGAGACAGCAATTCGAAAGTGTAAACATACGGAATATTTTACTTTAATAAACCCTTTATATCATCGTAAAGATTCTCGTTTATATTTATACCTTTTTATTTCTCAGTTTACAAGAATAATTTTACAGGAATACATTTGATGGCTTTGTTTTTCATATCCTTTAGAAAATTAAAACTAATATAGCACGGCTTATCTAACTGCGAGTATTTTTTTACTTTCCATTATATAAGATATTCTGCTGTACAATCTAGTTCTTATGAGTTAAGCAAGTTCTAAATGTTATAAATAGCTTTTTAATGTCCTAATCTCACTAGATCTTTTTAAAAAGGGCAAGACTAACGTATATTTATCTACGAAAACAAGTCATAAATCTTATAACAAGTCATAAATTTATTTATAATAAATTTGGATTTATGATTGATTGACGATGTTGGCCATTGTAGCAATAATATAATCGTTTCCAGCTTTTTTCATATCAAGCCTTGTCCGGTATTCACAATAACATTTCTGTAATTTGACGAATCTCAACGTCCTCAACGTAATGTTCAGATATTCGTTATTACTATTAAGTCTCATTCCTTACTGTAGTGAGTTATAACGATTTACATCATTACAGATTTATAGAAATTTGTACAGACCCTAATGCTCAGCTATTTCCCACATTAAAATAAATTTGCCTCATCAATCGGCCAGTTTTTAATTTTGTAACAAATTTTTTGTTTGTGTATCAGTCAGTTTATGACAAATATGTAAGGAAATATTAATAAATCGATCACCAAGCAAGTAATGTAGGGTCGTGGTGTTTTTTACAGTTGTAAATCTTCAATCTGAGCGATTTTACAGAAATTAAATAGTTGAAGTTTAACCAAACTAGCCCTTCTCACTTTGCAGGAAATAAGTCGAAATACCTACAGAGAATTTTTCTGTAGATACTTAAATTATGGCCCAATGTACAATTCCTTAAAGATGAAACTGTACTCACTTTATTTCGTTATTAAAACTAATTAATAATTACACCGGAGAGGTCACATTCACTCAAAAGAACACTACCATTTTCAATTTTGAGACAGTACCTGGCAATAGAGAAAGACGAATTACGTTAACCGTTCACGGAAACTTTTCGGCAGAATTAACAGTTACGTTAATAAGTGAAATTTAATTTCAAAACGCTTTCTAACAATTATGCTAGAAATGTTAGCAAAAACTAATAAATCGATAGTAAGGTATTGGAACGATAGTTGAATGGATCAAGGAAGAAGCCGGTGAAGGAAAAAATGACGTAACCTGGCTAACAGTGATAAGAGAAGTCGGTATTGAAGTAATTTTTATACATTGTTTGCGCCAGATTTGAAGAAAATCAAACGATTTTATTGGATATTTCTGAGCTAATCTTTGCGCTGATGAAACAGTACCATTATGATCAAAGCTACCTTCAGTTCACCGGCTTTAAGTTCATCGGCAATCTTTGTCATCTTCCATTACTTCGGTGGAAAATCTTTTATATACTGTATAAATAGTTATTAGAAAAAAAAGTAAATGAATAAATAATAGGCTATGAATATGCTTGTAGCTTTTTCTTATCTTTATTACAAAATCATGTTATTTCTTCTCGTCACCCAGGAAATGAAATTGTCTGATAAAGAACATTTCAACAAACAAAATATTAAAAAATCATAAATTACAGCATACACGAATTTAATACTTGTTTGAGTCAAACCTAAATTTTTAATTCCCAGGAAAACTCGTTTCTTACTTAACAATTTCAGTTTTAAGAGCAATTTTAGCTACTTAAAATTTTAATTATTGAGCTTATACATAAATTAGAGTATTATTGGTTATCGAGTCTCTGCTCAGCACAGAAAATATTTTTTTATACTCAGATTATTCAGGAAAAATTGGATGCATTATTTTATAAATAACAGGCACATGTAGTATTTTGAAATGTTGCAGCGATTATCACGGTAGCCAACTTCTTTTTAAATTAAGTAGAGAAAAATTGTAATATCTTTTTGTGTATTTCCTTAGTACCATCGATCTTCTTTTGAAAACAGGTAATGTTTGTTTCATTTTTCATTTAAGTCACGTAATGGGATAAGTTGTTAACAAGCCAATGAAAGTCTTTTCCAGCATCATTCTCAGATAGAATTGTGACTATAATGTTGTTTGAGATGTATCAGCTCGTTTTGATATGAGAGAACGAAGAGGTGGGTGGAAGGTGTATTTTCGTTTCCGAATCGCTGTACCGATGGCTGTGAGACGCTATCAACCGGCAGGAACGCGAATCTGGTTATCTCTCCTTCCCATAAACCGCTTCACATGCTCGATTCGTTTCCTTTCATGCCCGTATAAAATGATCTCTTTTGGAAACTTCGATAAGATATTTTTTCTGTATTAGAATATTTTTATCTTTTATTTAAGTAGTCTATGATAACGATAACATTTCTTCAAAACATTTTTTTTATTTAGCACATAATTTAATTTAATTTTATTTGAATTTTTTTAAATTTCAATATTTTTTTAATATTTATAAAAAAAACACCTTTATTAATAATTTAAAAAAAAACACACATTACACATTATTTAGACATAAATAAACTGAAAGATGTTCCGTTCAAAAAATAAAATATTTATCATACCACTGGATAAAACTCAGTCAACAAGAAAGACGTTTCTTTGACTTCTGATACAACAATAGCACTCAGAATTTTAAAGCCTAATTTTATCCATACTCTTCAAAAGCCTTACTTCATACTTTTTTGTATTTTAACAACAACCAAAAAAAACAATTTCATTGTAAAATTATCAGTGAATCTCCTTATGACAAAAACAGTATGAAATCAAAAAATGGTGAATAATCTAGACCTCTAAAAAACACTTACAGTGTGAAGGTATACCTAAAAAATAATTGTTTGTCCCAAATCTGAAAAAAATGATATTTTTAAAATTACACTTTCACTCACCACGGGGCTGCTTTTATAACAAATAAATAACAAAATAATGTTACTTTAAATAGATGTTGCGTTTGACCCTTAAGTAGCGTTTTTTTGTTAAAAAAAAAAAAAAAAATTATAAAAAAGCGGGTATCAACAGCGAGTCAGGTGAAAGAAAATACATGGTTAGGTGGATGGCGTATGAAAAGATGCCATGCCTTACCAGGATTCGAACCCGGGACCACCACACGAAATCAGAGACGCTACTTACTCAGACACGGAGGTCAGCAGTTTTTATATTTTGAAGCATTATATCATTTTTATTTTTTATTATTTACTAATAATAAATAACATTTGTATATTATTTAAATTTAACTTATCATTATAATTTAACTTTATCATAGACGAGCAGATTTCAGTTGTAATTTTACTCTGTTTACCTTTCTCGTAATAATACATAATGTATTTATATGTATATACCTTTATAATTATTTTTGTTTATAATTAATAGTTATTCATTAATTCTAATTTAATTATATTTGATTAATTTAATATTAATCATATTTCATTTTATATTTAATATATATATATATATATATTATTTTATATTAATTAAATTTTTTTAAATTTTTATAGCTTGCGCCACCTGACGGAAAAATGTAGGTTTCAATTTTTCTTGATGAGAAGATTGTAAAACATGTGATTGCAGCATGCACCATTTGACCAAATATAGAAGGAAAAGACGAATGCTTACGGATTTGAATACTAGATCGTGGACGTCGGTGAACTTTTGTAGTTGGATTTCAATTAACCACACTTCTCAGGGATGGTCGACCTGTTATTGCACAAGCCTGCACTTCATTTACATTCGTACATATCATCCTTATTCATCCTCTGAAGTAATACCTTACGGTGGTTCCGGAGGGTTAACAGAAAAAGAAAAGATGGAACAGGCGAAAGATAATCTATTTTTTATAAAACCAAGTTGGCTTGCTGTCGGGAAAGAAAAATGGGGAATTCATTTTACGCGATGAAAAATATTAACATGTAAAAAAAAAACATGTAACATGTAACATGTAGGTTTTTTTTGTTTTCGTTTTCATTTTCTTGTGTTTTTTCATTCTTTTTTTTGGCGGAGATTTACTCACTTCCCAAACGGGAGTGTTGATAATTTGTTATTTTATGTTAATTCATTGATTTATGTATTTCTTGGGCAACTAATGAATAATGATAAATTACAGCTACCATTCACCTTGGTTTAAGATGAAAATGAATAAAGATTTATTTTAATTACCATTATTTAAAATGTTTTTTAACGAGAAGGTGAAATTTTTGATTGGAGTTTGAATTTAAATTTATTGAAACTGTTACCTTGAAATAAATTGTTTACAAATAAAATTTGCCATTTCTTTAATATTAAATAATTTATGATATTAATAAAATATCTTAATTTTTTTTAATCATAAATAGTATCACAAAGAAGAGGGCGCATCTCATAGAGATGCCTTTAGTTATACTTGGTTGAATAAAAATATAAGGCTATAAGTTTACAGAGGTAACAGGCAATTCATTTAAAGTAAAGATTACTATTTGCTTCTTCCCTTCGAATTATCTTCGATTTTATGTATTGTTATGCTTCTATTAAATAACTTCTTGAAAAGAGACATATGCAATATCTCGACTGGCGAAAGATTTCGCCAGTCGTAACTAGCTGACGAAGCGTTTCCGGACCAATGTTTATATACATTTTTTCATTATTTTCACTAGCACAACTCGTCCAGAAATTCTTTCCGTTTCTTGGCGAAACACCCTTATAAACAGTTAGCGTTCTTTTCCATTTTCTGCTTTTTTATAATTGTAATTATTTTAAATATCTACTGATGATAATTGTATAAAGTGAAAATGCTTTTTACGTAGATAGTCATTTTTTTAATAGGTTCTTGTGTATTTCTCTTTGCTACTCTTTGATAAATGGCAATTTATTTTTCATATATTAACTATTCGTGAAGTAAAAAAGTGTCAGTCGGCATTAACAACTTAACTTATAATTGTTATTGTACCTTTGATCTCGGAAATTATTTTAAATTTGTTTTTCTATGAAGATAGGCTGGATTAAATTATTGATGAAGAATTTTTGAACTCGAGACGTAAGCTGAACCCAAAACTAATTGATCTTGAAGCCATCACAATAAATATTACTAATTTATTTACAGTTTTTTTTTAGTTAAAATCGCAGTATATACTTTAATCATTTATTTTTTAGACAAATAATAAAATTATACAATTTGTTTGAATAACCAATACTCAATTATACATTTTATACATAATCAAAATAAGAAGTTACTGAAAAAAGCTAGCGAAAATTAATTTAATGTTCTTTAATTATTTGAATGCAATACACTGAATTCAATAAAAATATAACATCCGCTTAAAAGTGGGTAATTTTATTCTTATTAAATTAATAGTCTGTTTATTCAATTTTTTAAATTAATTTTCAGGAAGTGATATTTACTTTGTTTATTAATTTTTCGTGGAGATATTAATAAAGAAGTCTTCATTAACAAATATAAAATTGGTGGTTCGTTCTGCAGCTAGCTAAAGCGTTAAGAATAAATTTGTAACTCATTTGTCCAGTTACACAATTACAACGTGTACCATATTCAAGATGTAAGATGAAATACCTGCAATACTGTACTGGAATTTGCAGTGAAAGTACACTAAATCCATTAACCTTTATTTGTCCTTTCACTTCTACTCAACATTATAAAAAATTTTCAATCAGATAATAATATAACACTTATTATTATTATTAATCTATAACGTCTAATTTAATTTAAAAATCTATTGTAAAGCCCACGTAACAAAGTTTATTTTATAATCCTAAAGCTTTTACGTTCTGTTAAAACACAGTTTATGATTTGTTGGTTATTGTTTGGGTAACTTGTTTTACTAAAACGGAAAATAGATGTCACGTTTAACTAGTATCATATAAGAAGAAAAATGAAGAATTTATTTTTCATCAATCTTAATTCTAATTTCAATGTTACTTTCACAGGCATTTTTATAATTACTTTACATTCGATCAATTTAAATATCAGATTATAAACATTTATAAAATAATAAAAACAAATCATAGTAGAATGTTTAGAATTTTAAAAAAATTTAGTGAATTTTTGTAAAGATAGAATTTTTAAAAATCATTTCCTTAGCCTAATTTAGTTGATGTTGAGATATATAGTAGAGCCCTATGTTACCTAACTTCGATAACCCATGCCATGTTGACTGGATTATAAAAATTTATGGCGTAATTGGACGAACAAAAAAAAATATATAATTAGCGTCATTAAATGTAGAGCATTTTGTCGAACTTTGTCCACATTGAGTAATTATGAAGATATTTTTGCATTAAACACATAAAGTAATTTTTAACTATCAATATAGTTAATAGTTTATTCAATATAATAGTTTATAATATAGTATATTCAGTTTAACTTAACATAAAAAGAAAAATAATGGTCATTTTTAGTAGTTTTTATTCTTTTTCAACTCTACTAAAACATCTACCTAACAAAACCGCATGTAAACTTAAATTTTAATATTATAGGTTCATTAATATACTTCGCAAACAGTTTCATTAGTTAGATTTTCTTATCATTCATAACACATTGCAGAAGCGTATTGAATTTTGTTTACAATTATCATCTTTACTTAATAAATCCGTTTTTTTTTTTTTAATTCATATTGCTAGCGTTTCGACTGAAGAAATAACTATTTAAATAAACCAAATTGCATTCAGATAGATGTCTGCATTAAGTAAAACTTAACTATAAACAAATAGAAGTGTATTAAAAAAGTTGAAGTAAATTGTAAAACAAGAAAACAATCAAGAATAGTTAAGAAGAAATTACTCAAAATGTAAAACTATTTCACCTCTTTGGTTGTTAAAGAAATCACCAATAAAAACTTAGTGTAGAAAATGAATTCATTAATAAAATAATGATGATAAAGAATATAATAAGAGATCAAATAGACAATGCTTACAAAACATTACTAAGGAGATATTTTTATTAGTGTATATAAATAGCATTTGACCAGAAAGTAAGAAGTATTGCTTTTGGGACAATCGCAATTAAAATTTATATAACCTACATCATCAATTAAAAATATCACATCCTAAGCTAGTTTGAGTAGGCCAATACTACATCATGGAAAATACGTGTATTTCGTTTAATTACAAAAAATTTACTTAACTACAATACGAAAAAAAAAATTTTTATAATATAATAATAAAAACAAAATGTAACATAACATTAGTCCCTTTTTAAGCTTTTATCATTATAAAAATTAAAATAATAATAAATTAGACGTTTAAGCAAACGTCTAATTTTTTGGATTGCCTCTTACCTTCAAGGAAGAAAAGTTTCTTATTCGCTATGATCGTGTGACGTCTTTTCGTGAATTTGTTTCTCCCTATGGAGCTTCTCAAGCTCTAATTTGAGTCCTCTGCTTTTTTTTACTATTTATGAATAAAAATATAACTTAACTGTCGGCAGTTATCTCTATTGGCTTTGAAATGATTATGATAGTCGATCTCTTCCGCGCATGACCATCTTTTTATGTAGAATAATATTAATGCTGTTTACGACTGGACGCAGCTTAACAAAATGCATTTAAATTTAAACAAGGTCCTTCACGTTCCGTTCTCTAGAAAAACTATTCTTTATCATCATATTTATTCCATTAAGGCAATTAGAATTGAACAAAAAGAAATTATCTCGGCAAAGATTTCTGACAGAGACCCTCTCTGTCAGAAGGGCCTAAAAGAGGAGCTCCTAACTCGCGTCAAGGACGAGGCAGAAGAACCAACGATATTGCTTAGAAAGCTCCAGGACTGAGTGAAAGGAGTTAAGGCCGTGATCAGAAAGCGAGAAAGAATGTAAAGGATCAACATAACAGATATTGATGCTCTTGCGACCAAAGGTGAAAAGATAAGGGTGGTGAAAGAGGTAACCGGGGTGGAGAACGAACTTGAGCAGGCGGTTAAGTTAAGACCGGCCCACGCTGGTGCTAGTGGAGCAGTTGAGAAACTCTTACAGAGGGGGCGCCCATGAGTTGGGGTGATCTCCTGCAGGGTGACAGAAGATGCAGATGTAAAGCTGTGCTTCCGCTGCTGCGACCTTGAGCACAAGGTCTCCAAGTGCCAGAGCCCAGACCTAAGAAGAAGTTGTTTTAACTGTGGGAAAGAAGGCCACTTCAAGGCCGGCTACAAAGAACCTGCAGCATGTATGAAATGTGGCGCTGAGGGCAACAGGTATGGCAGCCCATGGAAGTCCAAATGAAGATTTTACAGTTCGTGAATGCGGGATTCGTGCTTCCGCTAGCTCTGTTAGCTAGTGCAGAGGGCAAAGATAATAGGGCATTCATGATGTCCGGACGAGGCCTAGAGCGAAGACAAAAGCTGAGCTTAAAAATCACCGATGTAAATGTCTACCGAGGCATTTACATCGGTGGGATCCCAACGAAGCTTGGCTTATTACTATGAGATGTAAAAAGTTAGAGGGTGAAAGACGACTCCCGTTAAAGCCCACCAGGGGCGAGTATCGGGGGGGGGGGGGTGACGACCGGAAGCGTCACAAGGCGGGTGTCTTCCCCTACGGGGTTGGGATAGTTGAACGTGAATCGTTCGCGTCAGTTAGTTAAAGCCAGAAGTTAAACTGCTGGCTGATCAAATCCTGGTACGATTGGTGGAATGGATGGCAAGGAGAGGCCTGAAGGTCTCGACTAGTAAGACAGAGATGGTAATTATGTCGGGAAGGAGACGTATCCCTAAGCTCAGTGTCAGTTTGGAGAGAGTTGAGTTGACCCCTTCTGGTACAGCCATGTACCTAAGTGTCTGACTCGATAGAAACAGAGGATACACCACGCATATTAATGAAACTGAAACATGCAAATAGGCGGAGAGGGTGTCCTCGAGGTTGTGCATATTAATGACAAATGTCGTGGGGGCCCAGAACGGCTAAACGAAGAATGATAGCCACCACGGTAACGTCAATGATCCTATAGCGCCAGTTTGGTGTGTGTAACATTGGGGATAGTGTGAAATAAGTTGAAAATTGAAGGGATGTACAGAAGATTAGCTATCCGGGTGGTACAGGCTTACCGCACTGTCTCTCTGGAGGCAGTGCTGGTCATAGGGGGGATGCTACCGGTGAGCCTTCTGCCAGAAGAGGGTTGCTCCACATACCATAGAGCAGAGAGGTCGGAGGATAGGAACACACTGTTGAACAAATGGCAGGAAAGATGGAACAGTGCCCCTACTGGGCGTTGGAAATATATATTAATACCTTTTTTCAGGGCGTGGCTTGGGAGGAGATGGGGAGAAATTGACTTTTGGACGGTCTAGTGGCTTTCGGGTCATGGATCGTTCAATGAATACCTGTGTAAGAGAGGTAGGCGGACAACCCCATACTGTCAATATTGTGGGTAGATTAATAATTCTGAACACACGTTTCTGGGGTGCCCAATGCGACCGTTCATGGGATAGTGTTTCCCTTAAGATATAATGAATGTTATGTTCACCTTGAAGAGTGGTGGAACCGCTACACTAGTTGGTTCAGAGAAGTCCTACAAAAGGATAGAACCAAAGACAGCGAGAGCATCGTCAGAGAGTGGCGGTAGAAGGCCAGCCCTCGTGACGGGCGAGGGGGTCGAATAGGTTCGCCTCCGCTGGGTGTCCCCGTGGGACGCTGGAAGCTGCCGCTTTAAGGCAGCACAGGTGACACGCGCGGAGATGAAGTATACCTTAAGGTAGTCCCATCTCTGCGTTGTGTGAATGGGAGGGTTTTTAGTGGGTCCATGCTGGGCGTCTGGTTGCAGATTTTCCCTTCTCCAACACAAAAAAAAGTTAATTGCACTGCGGAATTTAGTGTTCAGGATACTTTCTTACACTGGTTCAGTCACAAATTTTATTGGCGATTAAGCATCTCTAATGTCAGTCCGCGTTTGGGTTTGCTATCCTTGTCCAGTAGAAGGAACTTATTTGACTTTGTTCTTGTATCTAAAAATATTTATGGTCTTAATATTATTCCTGACAGTATCTCAATCAGCATTCCAAGAACTTACGAAAGGAATATCTTTCTGTTTAGTTTGCAGCTGCAAACTGAATGGAAGCATGGTCACCGTGGAAAATTTAAAAAATTAGATTGACTTATTCCATTCCTTTTCGATATACGTGCAAAATTTAAGGAAAACATT
Source organism: Lycorma delicatula (assembly GCF_047948215.1). Taxonomy (NCBI): domain Eukaryota; kingdom Metazoa; phylum Arthropoda; class Insecta; order Hemiptera; family Fulgoridae; genus Lycorma; species Lycorma delicatula. The sequence goes on along the minus strand of NC_134455.1, from coordinate 162,411,705 downwards.
ATATGTTTTTAACTTAGAAATCGTCTAAACGAACCAAGTTATTGTTATTATTGCTGTATATAACAGAACTTTGTTTATTAAAATGTTTTTTCATTTTAATTTGATTGCTTTATAGTTTTAACCCAGGAAAACATGGCTTCTGCTATTCTGCTGTAATAAGTTATACAAATGGCGGCTTTAATAAAGAGGAGCTCTTCCTGAAGAGAATAGGGATCCGTATATTAGGTGATAGTATAAGAAATTAATCGGTCTGATTCAATTGTAAACAGATTTTTAATAAGATTGAATCGAAATAAAAATTGCATTCCTAAATGAATAATTCTCCCAACGTGGGTGAAGCGCAGGGTATTATTAATTGTTTCACAATGCAAAAGGATCTATTAGTTTGTGATTCACACAGTCTATTACAATTTAATTTTCTCTCATCTACATTTAAGCCTCTAGTTACATTAATAAGTTTCATATTTTATTATTAAAACAGGACTGGCATTTTAACTGTTATGTATATTTGTATGTTGGTTTCCTCTGTAGCTTCAGAAATCCAACTACAACCAAAGTGCAAGTTAGTCTATCTTAAATTGTCTTATCTAGAAGGGGAACGCAACACTGAGGTAAAAAATTTAAAAATTACGTTTTTTCAAAATTTAATGGTGGTATTCCATAAAACAATAAAAAAGAAACACTTTTTGTTACTTTTAATATTTTTCGAAAAAATTATCGTTCTCGAGATAGAAGTGAAAAAATGTGCTTACTAAATACATCCGTACAACGCATTACAATATCATTCATTAACATTAAAATTTCTATTTAAATATCAATACCTTCTAAATAAATAAATAAAAATCGTATACCAGTTTCTATATAGTGCTGCAATTCTAATATTTTACGATAGTTTTTATTGAAATTAATTTCTTAAGCAAAAATAATAATAATAATATATTTTAAAATAGAATATTTTAATTTGGAGATTACTTCTGGGTGATTTATTTGTTTGATGTAACTTACTAACACTTTACAGTGCAGTACGTGTTATATTGCTTACATATTTCATGTTGATAAATCATAAATATAACTCAAATATATAATTTACATGTTTGGAATAAATGTATAAATAATCCATTTTTATAACCGACGCAGTAAAGAAACAGTTTATTTTCCTACAGACATTCAATGTACTTGTATACTTTCATTTATACATTCTTCTGTCGAATAGCTATAGAACTGCAACTTTTTAGTCCGGTTAGTTTCTAATAGACCAGTATTCTATTCGGTAATCGTTGTCTCGGAAAATAGCAATAAACGTCGTACATTACATTAAAAATGACAAAATAGTATTGATGAAACATAGTATTGTATCTATCTGTTACTATTTTATTTGCTGGTAAAATCAAATTCATATAAACAAGCTTAATTCTGCAAAAAGCCAATTTATCATTAGCTTTGCCGAGTAATAAAGATATGATACGAGTTTTTAAATAATATAAATAATAATAAAAATTCATTATCAAACGACAATGAATTATCTTTATCTACATAAATCCACATCTGAATCTCATCTATTTGTTGGTGATGGTAAAATATTACATGCTGGTTTATTGACTAGGTTTTTAAACAAATAAATGTAAATTTCTCATATGTAATTTTTTTTATTTATTGCGTTTAATTTATATTATTTGCTTACGTATATTTTCAGTGCTTTTTATTATTGTATATTTACAAGTGCAATGTCATTCCACATTTGTAAATATCTTTTTATACGCTCTTAAATTTCGAAACGATCTTTCACTACAAAATTGCATTTCGTTTACCAATATCATATTTCTATTTCCTACATTTAAAATGTACCATTAAACATAAAAATATTTCATCTAATTATTTAAATAATTTAAGGGTATTTTTAATTTTTTTATATAAGTACGGGTATTTATTTTATATGTGTTATATTTATTAACTGCTGCAAAATCTTTTAATGAAATTGGTAAGCAATAAATAAGTAAATATTTGAATTAAATTTTTTAAAAATGTTATATTACAAAGACCATGTTTGAAGCTTGGCTTGCTACTCCAGGAATGATCAGATTGCTACATCACCAGTATTTTCTTAAAAATCTTATTCAGATCCTCTTCACAAATACAAACTTAATGTTAAAATACTCTATGTGGCTAAACTCTGTACATTTTTATACAAAATAAATAAATATATGGAATATTATATTATACGTAGTATATACGTAATTTATATAGTCTTACACTCTATATAAAAAGTATACTCTATTATTAAGTAAAATAATAATTTCATGACGGCAAATATTTGCATTCATATTATTTATGGTAAAAAAAGATGACCGAAGTACAGGGATCGTTGTTTATAACGATATGATATAAGTTTTTAAATAATAATAATAATAATAAATATATAATAATAAAATTTATTATCAAACGGCAATGAATTATCCTGACCTGCAGAAATTCACATCTGAATCTGCATCTATCGTCATAAAAATACATCATCAGAATATTGTTAAATCTCATGAAATAAAAGTGTTTATTTTAATTTTAATTAATTTCATGAGAAGTACTTTTAAGAAGATAGCTAATTAATTAAAGCAGTAACGGGAGCATTGTAAGATTGTTACTCATAGACGAAGTATTGAGTAATTTTGCATGAAAACGGTTTTGTCTTCTTCAGCGATTTGATCTTGTACATATTTTGTAATATTTAGGTAGAACGGCTAGTTTAAAGCATGACTCAACCTGCATGATTTATTTTACAGACACACAATGATTTCACAGACCATCTTTTTTCCTGAAAACTAGTTCTCACTTTTTGAGAAGACTAAAGATTTAGATTTACATTTACATTTCAGACAAAAATACACATAACTATAATAAAGTTTAATAAAGGTGGCAAGCTCATCATTGCAGAGACTTTAATCAAAGAGTTACGGTATGATTTTGTCGTAGATCAAATCTGTGTGATCGTTCCATTAATATTTCCATCAAAACGTTTTATGCTATGGCCAACGAATTTTAACTACTATCCTTTGGGAAACATTATCCACTCGAGTATCAATGCTACGTTTTACTGTTTATTCGCAACGCGAAAGTTTCATTGATATTTTAATTATATAATGAGAATCCATTGAATGAATTAATGTTGACGTACAAGGAACAAGAACTGAGGACTTCTCCTGACACCATATGTTCTACATCTTAGAGTGAGAACTACAATTTTAACTGGGTGTTCTTATCGAAAAGCTTATCGACTGAAATATAATTATCTGCTGGCAACAGTGTTTGTATTTATTAACTTTCTGATTTTCTCACATTACGCATTCGTTTCTAAACCCATTTCTTGCCTAGAAATAAATAAATGTACCCAAATAAGCGAGAAGCCAGCTTCTCGCTTATGTGTAAATTTACTTAAATTGACGATCATGGTTTCAGCCAGAATCGGCTAGTGTATTTCATCCTTTAAGCAGAATATCGATGGTCGGAAATGTATAAAATTTATCACAAATTGCTGTTAAGAACTTTACGAAGATTAGATTTATTCTCTCCATAAATATTATATGGCCGATTACAACTTCCCTGCTGCTAGTTTTTTTTTAAGAAATTAAGTTTTTTTAAATAATTTCAATAGTGATTATAAAATAATTACGAGTTCTGAGTTCAACCGTGGCTGGATTCGAACTCAGAACCTTCCAAGATGAAAAGTAAAGACACTACTTCTCTGATACGTTGGTCAACGGAGTGATATTTAAAATTTTCTGATTTATTAATTTTGTCATTAAATTAATTTTGCTTGTTCTAATTATTATGATTTAAATGCAAATTGTCGTATGGTATTTGAACGTTTTGCGTTCGTTTAAAAAATTATCAAGGAAAATATCTAGTAAACTGCAACATCTCATCTTTACGTCGGTGTAAGAATGAATTCGTGAAAGCCCATGAGTTTCTTATTATTTGTAACCTATTTCATCTGTCAAAGTTATTTTATTGGAAATTCTGGGCACTTAACTGTATTATTATTGAGAGGTTCGCAAATGGTTGAACACGACTTTCGCATTATACTTGTATTCGTACAACGTCTTAACGTTAACATATTCTCGAATTGACGTGGTTATGTCTTCATTGTGTGTGTACCTACTCATCTTAACCGCACCGCTTTTGCTGTTTTAGTTTGAATATGACAGACGACGACGGGAAGTGACATTTAACTTGTTTTGTCTCTCGTACAATTGCACAGTGCGCACGCAAATATACAGTCGCGCCTTAATTTACGTAATTAATAATGTAAAGTGAATTTATAGTATATTCCACGCATAATTTATTTTTACGTTAATGTTAAAGGTTTCCGTGTAGTAAATAGTATTGTTGCCGGTAATTAGTAGCCTAATTATTTTATAATCAATTATAAGTAAAATGTTATGTACAGCTGAAACTAGTTAGTGGTGACAAATTATTAAAATTTACACAATAGTGAAACAAAAAAATGGACTGTTGTTGCATTTACAGTATTTTCTATGCAAATTAAATAGTGTGTTCTAGTTAAACTTGTTATTTTTAATCCGAATTATTATTATTATTCTTATTCGGAAAAAAAGTTACTAAATTTCATAAAATTATTTAAAAATCAAAATTTTGCCAATATTCTTTACAGCAAATATAAAACCCAAATAAAAACTGTTTCTGTTTGTCGATTGAACGAACAACATAAAATATTACTAGTCGTAATAAATAAAAAAATAAAAATAAAATAAAATTTGTATTAAGGATTATAGGTAGTTATAAAGGAGATGAGTATACTTAGAAAGACTTAAAATATTAGATACTTAATTAAATGATTAATAAAACTAACAGAGAAAATAATTAAAAACAGAGTTCTTTTTACGAAAAATATTTTATTCTCCTTAATGTGTAAACTAAACTATTTAAAAAGTAATGAAGTGAGAAAATACTGATAAAAGCTGACTAATAATGAGAGCATTTATAATGCTTTAAAAAAAAAATAGGTGAGTATAGAACAACGGTTAAAGAAGAAATTTTGACATAAAGGGTTTTCTTAATTTTTCAGTAGAGAAAATTCCTGGCACAGTGTTCTTTGACAGTTATTAAATAAAAGTATTTTATCCACACTTAATAAATTATAAGCCAATGGATTGTTTAATGGTGGAATGATATCAAAGTCAAAATGTTACGAGACAGTCATTAATTTTATTAAAAAAAAAAAAATCGCTGTTGTACACTATCTTTACAAATAACAACGAATAATTTTTTTACAGTAAATGCTGAAAATGTCCTGCATACAATGCTGTTGTTTGAATGGCTACTGCACTGATGAAGGATTCTGCAGTAATCGGATTCAGTTGGTCCATGCATGTGAATCATTTTAGAGTAAAGTTTTTTTAGATAACTCCAAAAATAATGATAAAGGATTTTAACCTGATTATTTGGAAGAAATTGTTTCCTCCAAAGAACTCTCTGAGTTCTTTCACGTCTAATAATTTGATTTGGTTTTCAACCAAATCATTTATAATTTATATCAAGGATGAAATTACAAACCCGGGTAATTTTATAAAATGCTAAACTTACAAGCTAGTAAAACGATTCCAATAGAAAAATCAGTAATAAATAAGTATGTTAATAAAATGAATCAGATTACACATTTTTTCCTTATATAAAACTAGAATTATTTCTTAGAAATACACTTTAAGCTATTAAATGTTTCATGTCTTTGAAAATATAACTAAAAAAAATTTATTTATAAAAATTATAGCCGTAGAAAAAATAAATAAAACGTTGCTAAATTCTTCAATAAGTAATTAGAAAATAAAATTGAAAGTTTAGTAATAATAATCAAATAATAATAATGCCCTGGGCAAAATCCAAGCCCACGCTCGTGCAGTTACGTCTATGCACACGTCCGGGGCGGACAGCGACATGGTACGGTACTTTTACTTATTTCGGCCAACGGTTCAGGAGCTTCCCGGGTAAGTACAGAATTGACGGTCCCCATCCCAGCCCCGTAGGGGAAGACACCAACCTTGTGGCGATTCTGGTAGCCACACCACCCTCTTCGATCCGAACCCTGAGGGACTTTACCGGAGGTGGTCTTTAAACCTTCTAACTGATTACATCTCACAGTCATCAGCCAGGCCTCAGTAGGGATGCAACCGATGCAAATTCCTCACCCGAAAAGCCCCATGCCCGGAAAGTTTTGTGAAACATATCGACTGGGAGAAATCCAACTAACCGCGCGCAAATCAAACGCAATTGGAAATATGCCATGCGTGTAACGACCAACAGGGGAGTCATCCCACCTGACCTGCCAAGATGTAAAACCCTGGTCTTCAATTTCCCGGATACGTTCCGAAGTAAGAAGACCATCTGTTTGAAAATATTACGTTGGTTACGTTCTACGGCAAGAATATCTATCGGCTTAATGCCAGTAATAACACGGACTGCCTCCCGCGACACAGTCCTGTAACCGCCGAAAACCGCCAACAGAAGGAGGCGCTGGGCTCTCAAAAGAATATCCCTATAACACCTAAAGATCATGCGATTAGCGCAGACAGGCGCAGCGTATAACATAGTAGCTTCACTTAGACTCTTGTAGAGGATACGGAAATGGTACGAAAATTTAACCCCCAATCGGGATGGATAACTCTGCAAATTTCAAAAAGGCAGCAACAGCCTTCCTGGCAACATATTGAAGGTGTTCCTTGAATCCAAGATTCCCATCAAGGATTACACCCAAGTATTTGGAGCAGAAACATACCTAATGGGAACGCCGGACATTGAAACTCGTGCTCGGCGTGAATTGGCCAACCGACTCTTCAACAACATCATTGTGGTTTTTTCTGCACTAAAAATCATCTTATGCTGGAGACTCCACAAACTGAGAATCGCACATGCACGGGCAACTAGAATCGTTCAGCGAGTCCCCCTCAACCAGCAGTAGCCCATCATAAAAGCAGCATAAAAAATAATGCGACAATCTCAACCGTAACATAAAATCGAACTCAATTATCCAAAGAAGGGGATTCAATATACTACCCTGCGGCTACCCTTTGGATGGGTCTTCCCTACTTCCGAACTGCTATCACGGAGGACACGGTTCGATGATTGAAATAATTTGAGAGAATCTTTACTTCATTCTACGTACAACCACATTTCTGAATTTGAAACAAAGCAGAGGGCCACCATAAGTTATTAAAAGCTCCGGGCATATCCAGAAAAACATCTAATACATACCTACATACGCTGGAGGAAGCAATATTCCTAACTTCAACTTCAACATGGGGGTCCTCCGACTCTTGCCGGGCCGCAAGCCATATTGGCTGTTCATCAATAAGTGCTCAGTAGTTAACCTATTAATAACACAGAGATACAAAACTTTCTCAAAAACCTTTCCAATTACAGACAATAGCGTCAAAGGCCGATAAGAAGAACTAACAGTAGGGTACTTGTCGCCACCTTTAAAAAGCAATATCAATTCTCCATGCTTCCAACATGCTGGGAAATATCCAGTAGAAAGCATCCTATTCAAAGCCCTAGTCATGAGACCGAGAAACATGGGCAACGAGCGAACAAAGAGTTCCACCGCGATACAATCATATCCGGGAGCTTTATGTCGTGCCATACTACAGACCACCTGACGAACCACCGCTTCGGTAATGCCAAGAGGCTGTACCTCAGTATGGAACTCAGCGATTTATCACCGGACACGTTGGTAATAAAAAGTCTCCACAGCCTCAGTTTCATCAGGAAGCGAATCATTTAACAGAATGTGGAGGACACGATCTGTAAGAATCGTGAAGAAATCGTGAAGCAAGATCGTAAGAATCATGTGGAGGAATAACTGTACATCTGTCCCCCTACTAAACTGTCTCGAGCGCTTAGAAAATATTCACTAGTCACCCACCTCGTATGAAAAATTACTGGAACTCGTGTTTTTAAATAGATTAATGTCTTAAAACCCAAGCGCAACATTTTTTTTGTCTGGTGTTCATTAAGCATTTAATAAATGGAATGATGTGTTTCGACTGTACTAGTTTTAAAAATAAAATAGATTCTTGTTAATGATATTCGTTGATGGATTCACCGATAAATTATTAAAAACAGTGCAGCGGTATTTTAATTTGAGCAAAACTAAAGACTTTACTAATCGTTATGTGTTACAAAAGGTAAAAATTTAATCTTATTAGTCAGAAAAAAAATCACAAGCTGCTTTACAAACAGATTAACATATAACTTCCACGAAAGTTCTTTACATAAAATTAATCTTTGGTTACAACAGATTGGACATAATTGACTGAAATACCAAAGATATTTAAGAAAAACTTTTAATTTAGTAAGAAAGTTTATATTTAATGAAAAATGTCGTCACTTTTGAAAGCGTTTCGGTTTGCAGAATGTACCACAATCATTTAACTTCATCGTAAAATATTCAATTATTTACTTACAACCCTACAACATATGCGTTGTTTTAGAGATCGAAGAGGTATTTTTTCAGCTATGGTGAGAGGATGATACGAAGAAAAAATGTCACATCCTAGCTAGAAATTAAACTTAGAACGTTGAAAGAGAAATGGTATACATATTGTGTGTAAGCACCTAACGTGTGTAAAACCAATTTCATTATGACATTATACTTGTAAACGGTACGTTAAGTTACATTTAACATATTACATTCAACCCGCTGATTTACAATTAACAGTAAATTAACATTCACCCGTCCAGAATTAATAATATATGAACCTTCTTAATTACATTTTTTATTACCTTTTTTTGATCTTCAATTAAACTATCCTATTTCAAAAATTTGTATCGTGCAAATCCAATTAACGGCGATGACAATTGCACCCTTTTTATTATTAAAAATAGAATCATAAGATGCAACGGTTTATATCCGATTAAATTTCTCGATTGAAAGAATAAACGAGTAGTTTAAATCGAATTAATCGATTAGGTGTGTTCAGGCTGTACTGTTATTATTTTTTTTTAACGCAGATGAAATTAATTTAGTTTTTCTCTATATTTTTTACACTTGTCCAATTTTTGAAAGAATCTTTCTGAATGAAATAAATTAATATTTTATTAAATGTAAACTTTTTTTAAGAATATATACAATTTTAAATGATTAATTTAACCTGAGAGCAGTCACTTTTTATCAGACTATTTTTTTGTCTCACATTTGTTATTGAAGTATAATACAGAGTAATTTGGTTTGTAGAGACTGAAAATAAATAACATGTTTATCTTTTATATAAAAAAAAAATATTTGTAACATATTATCTGTTGTAAATGAAAATTATAAAATAAAAAAATTATGTTTTCGTATTACGTTTATGTAAAAGCCAGGCTCAAATTATTTCAAAACATCTGGTTGCAGAAAATTATGTTCTTCCTAAAATTATATAATATAACATATATATAATCTACTTTAGTATCAAGATATTCTTTTTGAACTACTTAAATGAATAATAAAATACTTTTGACCTTATTCCCATCACTTTGATTTTTTGTGTTACCCAAGGTTATACGTTTATCACTGGTTTTTAGCCCAGGTTAAATAAAAGAGCGGTTTCTTTCAGATTTAGGAGGCTATTCCATATTTGTCGGCCTCTGTGACAAGAATGGCTGAATCTCGGCCTTCCGGAAGTCCCGGGTACGAATCCCTGTCAGTCATGGTATTTTCATATGCTATAAAATTTTCATTTCATCTCATCCTCTGAAGCAATACCTAACGGTGATTCCGGAGGCTTAAAAATAAGAAAAGAAAAAAAAGGCTATTCCATATTCAATGTTGTTAAACAATGATCAACGATAGGAAAAACTTAAATTTTAAATGCGCTAAAGTGCTGCTAATTTTAAGCATATTATTACTATTGGACTTCTTTATTATTCTTTATAAAGATCATGTAATCTTCAAAGTGGAATTCTTAGAAAAAAATGTTTAAAAGGGTTTGAAATCTTTGTATTCTGCGATTAGAAAGGTTTAATTTTATACCATGCTCATTCATTAGGATTTTATGTAGTGACGTCAACGATAATCCCTTTTCTCTTAATAAAATCAACTTAATAGTATGACAAAATTTCTAATTGATCATATATAGAATGTTCAAAGAATAATGTTGGGGGTTATAATGGTATTTAATATTTCTTACCTTTAATTTATAATAATGAATCAGAACAAGCGACTCTTATAGTTTTTCCTGTAAGTGCTCAATGTGAATACCTTTCATCACGCGGAAGACACCAAACCAATAGGAGAGCTTGTTCCATACTTTAACCAGCACGTCAGGAATAATGGAAGCGACAACTATTTCAATTATCTGCCTCAAATCGAGTAAATCATAAGTAGAGGACCCAGATACACAAAATCCTTTATAAAACTCCAAAAAAAAATCACATCGGGTCAGGTGGGTTATTTTGATGGCTACCGCAAAAAATTTCTGTCATCAGGCTCATGCTAACCGATCCAGTTTTTCAGGAATACGTCATACCGGAGGCACACCATGTTGATGCTAATAAATTATCAGGTCCATCTTGTAGTAGAGGAGAGAGTCATGTACACAGCAAAGCCAAATACCCAACCCTGTTATGCTTTCTTCAACGAAAAAAACGGCCTTTAAACTTGCCGTCGGGATATAACACAGAAAATATTTAATTTTTTAGAGTCCCATTCGCATTGTAAAAGTTCATGGGGATCTTCTGACCCCCATTTTCGGACATTATGTTAACTTTTCCACTAAAATGGAATGTTGACTCTAATGTTGATTCTGTATACGGTAGGCTTCTTAATGTATACCAGTTGTAATCGGTATGGACGTTTATGCAAACGTTTCCTTAAAACATTCCACATTGTCATCACCGACATTGCTGGTCACGGTTGGCCTTCTTAACAGATTTCTTAGGACTAGGCAAGAAAGACTACCTGACAAGTTCAATATTTTCTTCAGATGCCCTCAGTTGCTCCACTCTTTCCTTTACACAGACATCGGTCCTTTCAAACTGATTATGCCATTGACATATGTTACTGTCATTTGGAGGATCACAACTTTCTACGGAAAGTACGTTATATTTTCTGCAACTTTAGCAAACTGAAAAACGCAGAAGGCTTTCTGTTCAGGAGTAGCCATCTTTGCTACTACTAGCTGTCAAGAGGAAAGATAGAGAATTAATCTAATATCATGCGCAGAATTAAAATTGTCCGTTTTTCACTTAGATTTCAATCCTAAATCAACACTTATTCCTTACCCAACAAATAATATATAACGAAATAACACCGATTTTTCGCCCTGAGGTAGATAATCCCCACGTCCGGAACACAACATCTATGTTCCACGTCCAGGGCGGCAACAGCTGTACCTTTGTACATCACATATAGCTGGCTAACGGGGTTCCGAGTAAATTCCTCGGTTATGCTTTGCTAAGTTTGACCTGGTTCCAACTTCAGGTCACTTAACGGACTGGATTTTTGGCTACCTGCAGGAAATGGAATAACAAACGATTTTGGAAATGGATTTATACCACTCTTAGAGCTGGCGATGTGGCGGCCAGGGTCAATGTTATTGCAGGTGTAACGGAGACCCTTCCGTTGTCCACATGCCCCCTGCGATGGCAAGCATGTAGCAATGGTGCCCATGTATGTCGGTGCATGGGAGCTCTGAAAGCTTCGGTGAGTAGGAGCCTGGAGTCAGTGCAGAGACTGCGCATCCGCTCTCTGCCAGGACATATGCCGGTTCCACCGGAGTACCGGATCGGACCTCCAAGGTTAGTAGCCCTGGAGTGGGGGTGTACCCCGGCGGCTAGCCTTGCTAAAGAAAGGATCAATGTTCATGAATTTTCCTGAACCAACTAACGTGGCAGAGGGTGCACGTAAACACCCTCGTTTAGAACCAGCCGTTTCGCCTGAGGCAAAACGGAGAAAACGTGCGGAAACTAAAAGGATAGAGATTGAGGCTAGAAAAAGCTTACAAAAAGCTTTTTTCAAGAGCAATAATACACCGTAACCTAAATATTTGGTTATTACCAAGGAGGATGGAAATTTTTCGAAGGTGAGTCCTTTTCTCATCGCTCGGGAGATAACCAAATGCGCTGGTGGACCTGTAAAAGAAATAAGGAAGACCTTCATGGGACTTCATGTTGAGACTGTAAATGATGTCCAGTCTCAAAAGATTTTAGGGCTTAAAAAGATTGGAGAACTGGCTGTGCATGTTGATCCCCACGGTACGCTCAACACCTCAAGGGGTGTTCTGGTCTGTCGGGATCTTTTAAATTGTTCGGAGCAAGAGATTGTAGAAGAACTGGCAGCACAAGGAGTAATAGAGTGCCGTCGATTGAACATGAGAAGGAACAGTGAGGTCTTACCCTCAGCTTCTCATGTCCTCACTTTCAACCGGCCTACTTTGCCGGAAAAGATAAGAGCAGGGATTCACCGTTTGGATGTGCGGGCATTTGTCCCGCAACCAATGCGATGCTTCAAGTGCCAACGTTTTGGCCACACCGCCATCAAATGTGAGAGAACGCAAATATGCGTGTGCGGCGAAGAGGTGCATGAGGGAGAGCCGTGTAAAGAGCCCCCTACATGCATCAATTGCAAGGGACAGCATTCATGTAGATCCAGGAATTGTCCTGTCTACAAAGAAGAAGTAGCTGTGCAGGAAGTTAAAACTCTGCAGAAAGTCAGCTACATCGAAGCCAAAAAGATTGTTAACGCCCGCAAACCCAGAGCAACAATATCTTATGCTCAAGCTGCGGCTACTGTTCCTGCTCCTGCTCCAATTGCTGTAGATGAAAGTCAGCTCATCAGTAAACTTGCTCCGAACTTGGCTAACATGATTGAAAGAATTATTGACAATAAAATGAAATCATTCAATATTAAAGATCCAATAAAGCCAAAGATATTAGTACAGCCTCCTCCCGAAAATAAAACAGCGAAAGCTGCTCTCGCGCTGAAGAAAACGGGCGCCAAAGCAGAATGCCAAGTCCGTCTTAGTGAGATTCTTGATGACAAGAAAACGATAATACCTACAGAGACTGTTATGGAGGCTCCCAAGCCTCCTGCAACTGAAGTGGCCTCTAAGCCTCAGAGGCCACAAAAAATCACACAGGGGGGCGAGTGTCCCCCCTCCCACAGGCGGTGACCGGTGCTATCCCCGTGTCGGGGAGTGGCCAGGTTGCCGCCTCTCAATCGGCGCCTGAAACCGGCGCCGATCCATGTCCGTCGTCGTCGGCGGTTTCGGTGGTCTCCGACACGGAGACCGGAAGCCTTACAGGCGACGACCTTCTCCGCGAGCATGCTGCTGTTCGCAACATGGAGAAGAAACGGAAAAAAGGATGGCCGAAAGGAAAACCCAGACAATAATTTAATTAAAAATTAGTGAGTCGATAGTACAACGGAACATCAATGGATGTTTTTCAAACATCCATGAGCTCCAACGCTTGGTACATGATGTAGACCCGATCTGTATATGTCTGCAAGAGACACATTTCCGCCGAAATGAAAATTTTAAATTAAAAGGATTCAATATATTTCGGCGAGATCAACCGCCAAATATAAGAGTTAGAGGTGGAGTAGCTATATTAACATCGACTAGAGCTACCACTGAAGCGGTTGTTCTAAACACAAACCTACAAGCGGTCGCCGTTAGAATGAAGCGTCCGCTCCAGGTCACTGTCTGCAGCATATACTTACCGAATTACGATTGGAATAAGGATGACATAGAAAGACTAATTTCCGAGCTTCCCCCACCTGTTTTACTGGTGGGTGACTTTAACGCTCATAATTCTCTTTGGGGATCGGATCGAGTAGATCCCCGTGGAAGAGAACTGGAAGGGTTCCTGATGAATTCAGAACTTATTATTTTAAAGACGGATCAGGAACCTTTTTCAATGCCAGAGATGGATCGACGTCCTGTATAGATCTTGCACTTATAAGCGGATCGATAGCACCGAGGTACAGCTTCCATGTTATAGACGATCTGCATGGAAGCGATCATTTCCCGGTGCAAATTGTAACTGATGTTACAAGAACAATATATCCCATCCCTAAAAGATGGTTATTTGAAAAGGCGATTTAAATGGTGGAACGATGAAATAAGTGAAGCTATAAAAAGAAAGAAAAGGACGTATAACGCCTTTAAGAAGCGTCCTAGTATAGAAAATGTTGTTGCCTTTAAGAAATACAGGGCGTATGCAAAACGTCTTATGATAGATTCGAAAAAACGATCCTGGCAGCAATACGTGTCATCCATCGACAAAACTACTACTGCATCAGATGTTTGGAGGAAAGTGAAGGCGATTTGTGGGCGTAATGATTTTGCTCCCATAACTAGCCTTCAAGATGAAGATGAAATAAAAGATACTCCATATGAAATTGCAGAGCTGTTATCCAATCATTTCGAAAAGGCCAGTAAAACGGCCAACTACGAGGAAGGTTTTCGAACCAAAAAAGAAGAACTCGAAGGTCTACTAAATTTTAGAACTGAGTATAATTACTCATATAATGTACCATTTAAAATGGAAGAATTCGCGAAAGCGTTGGAAAAAGCAGGTAACACAGCTGCTGGTCCGGATGAAGTCCACTATAATATGATCAGGCAGCTGAATACCACTGCAAAGTGTAGATTATTAGAACTTTATAATAAAATATGGCGGGATGGAACGTACCCGCAGCAGCGGAAAAAAGCTCATGTTGTTCCAGTACCAAAGAAAAATAAAAATTTAACAGACCCCAATAGCTACCGTCCTATTTCTTTGACGTGTGCTATGGGGAAAATATTGGAAAAAATGATTAATAATCGACTCGTCTGGGTTTTGGAAAAAGAAAACCTGATATCACCGTATCAAGCAGGTTTTCGACAATACCATTCTACCACTCATCAAATGATCAGCTTAGAGGACATTATATATAACAGCTTTATTACAAGGAAAATTGTGTTGGAGTCTTCTTTGATCTTCAGACGGCTTTCGATATGAGCTGGCGTCATGGTATAATGCTCCAGTTACATGAATGGGGCATTCGTGGCAATCTGCCTATACTGCTCAGCAACTACACGAATGACCGTACCTTCCAAGTACGCGTCAACAATGAATATTCATGTGAAAGAATCTTGGAAAATGGCATACCGGAAGGTTCGCCGTTGAGCGGTACCTTGTTTACCATTGCCATTAATAAATTGATATTAGCCATTCCAGTAGAAATCAGCAAAAGCGTCTATGTTGATGATCTGGCAATCGTATATGCCAGCAACAAGACTGCTATGGTGAGGTACAAATTGCAACGAGCGATCAATGCTCTAAATGAAGTTGCAAGGAATAATGGATTCCAATTCTCACCAGAAAAAACGTGCTGTGTACACTTTTGTAGGAAGAGAATTCCTCATCAAAGTCCTGCGTTGACAATTGATGATAATCCAATACAATATAAAGACAGCGTAAGGTATTTAGGACTAGTATTGGATAAATCCCTTACATGGGGATTACATATACAGGACTTGAGTGATAGATGCAAAAGAGCCCTAAACATTATAAAATGTTTATCGAACTTAAATTGGGGCTCAGAAAAAGAGACATTATTGAGATTGTATAAAGCATTGGTTCAATCTAAACTAGACTACGGATGTATCGTATATTCATCCGCTAGAAAGTCGCACTTAAGAAAGTTAGACGTAGTTCATAATAGCGGAATAAGATACGCAACAGGTGCTTTCCGCACAAGTCTGATGTCTGAAGCCGGAATAATGCCACTACATTATAGAAGAGAGATCCTCTTGTTAAGATATGCAGCAAATATATGGGCTTTCCCTGCTCATATAAATAATAAATTGTTTACGAATCATCCCATGGCTGCATTATACGAACGTCGTGCTACCTATTCCAGACCAGCCGGAATTAGGTACCACGAATTAAGAAATAAATATGAAGTTGCCATTCCAGATACATTGGCAATTTCTACTAGAGAAATACCGCCATGGCTCTTGCCAGCGGTTAATACAAGTTTGGATCTCTATCAAGGAGAAATAAAAAAGAAACCAGCAGTGATCATCCAGCGGGAATTTTTGGCAACCGTCAGTAGTTACGAAGAACATATTAGAATTTATACTGACGGTTCTAAAACCGAACATGGTGTTCGATATTCGATATATGTAAATGAAGAAGCCCAATTTTGGAGACTGCCAGATGTGGCCAGTGTCTACACGGCAGAACTCACTGCAATTCAGCAAGCTCTTCGCTACACTGAACACTATTGCGAAGAGAGAGTGCTAATATGTTCCGATTCATTAAGTGCACTCGTCGCAATTCGGAACAAGAACATTAAGGATGTCCTAATTTGCAAACATCCTGTCCATTTTATACGTACTAAAACAACGAGGACAGCGATGCGTATTTGTATGGACTCCAGGGCATGCTGGTATTACAGGTAATGAAATCGCAGACGAAGCTGCCAAAAAGGCAACAGTCTGCGATTTTTTGGATGCATTTCCTGTAAGAGTGGCAGATGTTAAAAACCGTCTAACAAACATAGTAAAAAACAAGTGGAATGCTGAATGGAGGAGATTAAATACAAAATTAAACACAGTAAAATCTTCTCCTTATAAATGGAAAAGCGACTATAAGTTGACTCGCCGTGAACAAGTAGCGGTGACCAGACTTAGAATCGGTCATACGCGATTAACAAATTTATATTTGTTAACCGGCGAAGTGAGACCAATGTGCGGTGTTTGTAATAAAACACTGACAATCAAGCATCTAATAGAAGAGTGTACCATATATGAGGACCTCAGAAAGAGGTTCCGTCTTACAAATAATATTAGTGCTGATCTGGATAATGGAAATGAAGAAAATATAGTTGCATTTTTTCACGCCAGTGGACTTCTTAAAAGTTTATAAAATGGAAGTTTAAAGCTGTGGTTAAAGATACTCTAAGCGGTAGTTTTATATATACATATAAGGGAGTCTCGAAGCGTGGTACGTATAGTGACGGGAGGTAGCCCTCTTGCCTAGGCCATTTTGGCTCACCTACATTCAAGAGCAGTGAGTCGGGGTGTGTCCGATGATGGCATGGGGGACCTCAAGGGTGGATTGAGGGCGCGAGGCTATGGGTGTACGCCGTGCATGCCTATGACCTGATATAAGAAGGATTCAACTGCCACGGCACCCTGGCACGACTGATATACTGCTCAACGGCGGTTCTGGTCGCCCCGAGGGTGCTTAAACAAACTATAAATGAGACTTCGTAGAAGAAAGAAAGAAAGATATGGTATTGATAAGATTAATTTTAATTTTAATTTCATGGTCTTTTGAGAACCTATCTCAAATTTTAATATTGGGGCCCTTTACACCCCGTAAGTGTTTGTGATTGTCCTTGTCTTTTGTGTTTTGATGTTTATTGTAAGTTTGTGTTTTTTTTTTTTTAAATAAAATGTAAGGGCCCTTTACACCCTTACATATGACGATCCTGATGGAGATGATAAGTTCTTTTAAAGAATGTGACGAGGGCTAATGACCTTAGCAGTCGATGCCCGTAAAAATTCAGTTAAAAAAAAAAAAAAAAACACCGATTTTTTTTACACCAGTTATATAACATTTTAATCTCAACCTTCTTGGACATTAGTAACTTAATGCCTATGTACTATGCCTGTATTAAAGAATGAAAATTTGTACATAAATTAACTTCTAGACTAAATTGACTTCCAGAAAAAGTATATTTATCTCGGCTTGAAGTTCTGAGTTGTATTATCACAGAACTTCTACCTTGTAACAGTGATCCGTTATAGTTTTATTTTTGTTTCAATTCAGTAGAAATAATGCAGTAACTGTGGCTAATATGATGTCGATAGGGTTGTATTGCAGCTTGCGACGTAATATTTCATTTTCAACCTAAATTTTCTAATATTCTAGTATTCATTTAATAGGGTTTGTATCCGAAATCTGTTCCCTCTTACCGACTGCATTATTTATTGTCTTAATATCTTCTTTAGTGGAAGAACAGTACGACGGAATGAGCGATATTTTTCAGCACTTCTTAAAATAATAAAATACTGCAGATGAAGCTGTACTGGAATTTCATCATAAAAAAATTCTATCCGATTTACGTTTTCGTAACTTCTCACATAATCTATTACTGCTAGGGCAAAGTAATTATTCCTGTTCAAGAGGTTAAGAGAAGTTTTTTTTTTGTATAGCTTCTCTACTATTTATAACATTACATATTGTTACTAATTTCACTCACTGAAAAATAAATAAAAGGCCTGTAAATTTAAATATCCAGGAAAATATATTTCTCTGCACCTCCTTACACATGGAGCTGTTGTACAAATTGTAAAAGAAATTTTAAATACATAGCATTGCGACTATGAATAGTTTAGAAAACATAAAGTAACTTGTTTTTCATTGCAAGAGTTGCATTACGATCTGTTTCCATAATAAACTAAAAATAACAGTAGAAAACAGTTAAAATGTCTTTTCAACACCGAGTTGAACATAACTGTCTTCATTGAAATTCACTTTGTTGATTGGGAGTCATAAAATTAAATTCTGATCTTTCCTTTGCAAACTTTGGAATTGTTGAAAAGCTTTCTATAGCTGCAAAAATGATTAAAATCAGCTTGGTAGAATAAAGAGAAGGCGGGTCTAACAAGATTTAGCAAAAGGACGAAAAAATATTGTAATAAAAAAAACTTATTCCTCTTAACATTTAAAAAAAATTAAATAAAAGAATAAATTAATTAAAAGGCTATTATATTAAAAGTTTACATTTATTTCCACCACTTTTAAAATTTGTTTGCTGTTTTTCAATAATTTAATTGGTAAAAACCTTAGGATTCGAGGTAACCTAATTTTTTAAAAATTAATCTTAGTTATTTTACAACCATATCAATATCATAGTTGTCTGACTTCTGATCTTTTAGAATCTGTTTTGTTACTCTGTAGCAACCACTCTGTAGCAAAAAACACTAATCAGATTTGAATGAAATTTTCGCTATTGGAAAGCCTGGTTTTCAGGAATGATAAGTTGTATAAACCAACTGCTATGACCAAACAGTTGTCGGCTAACTTTCATGAAATACTAGCCACCGTGGAATTGGGGGTAGCCTTTTTCATAATAACAATCGCTTAGTATGGAAAGAGAGGAGTAAGTGGTTTCCGGTTGTTTCTTAATCTAGTTAATATAGGATGTGTAGCACTTTTGAAAAATGACCGTAATAGGGTTTCCTCATAGTCATAAAGGCTTCTTTTGACACTTTAAGGTTTACTGTGGGTTCTACGAAAAACTTTACAAAAAGGAAAATTAGCTTATACATTTAAAAAATAACTTTTATTTAAAACCGATTTTAAAATACCGATTTAGAACTCCATAACTTTCTTAGTGATGAGTGGTTTTCTGTGATTTACTGGCTTCTGTATTCTATGTAAAATGTTATAGGAATGAAAGGGTATCTTATGCAACCGTTTTTTTAATCTTTTTAATAACCCACTTTCTAATATAATTTTTTCATAGTTTACTTTTTTCCAGACCCCCACCTCATTTTATTATTTACTTCCTATTATTATTATTTTCTAATATTTTATGAATATTGTGAAAAAATGAATTATCATCGAATTTTAACAATGCAAATCTATTAAAGTTGTTTGAGGAAGTGCATTTATGCGAAAGTTATAATTCTTTGTAATAACAAGTAATATTTTCTGCCACTCATAACCTGTTTTCAGTTATATATTATATTCATATTATCACTGCAGCAAGTACCTAATAGTGGAATGAACAAAAAAAACAAAATAATTTTTAATTCATAGTAAATAAACTTCCAACTTCTGTCACGAAATAAAAAATCCTTCTTCACCAAAAAAATAAAAAAATTGCCAGGTTTTAACTTCTTCACTCTACTTTAATCAGTAGTGTTAAGAATCGAGCCCATTTTTGAGAATTATAAAATTCTACTTTCCATATCTCATTCAAATCAATTAGTTAATTTACTCTCACAAAGATAAATTTAGTGAAGCACGCTCTTCACTAAACATACATTGGTATACATTAAGTTCAATTCAAGTACGAACTGTTTTTAATAAAATTTAAACTGATTAAGAGCAATAAATATAACACTCAAACACCCAAAAAATGTAAATTAACATCTCTTTTTTTATATCTCAAATTATATTTACATCTACTTATAGTTTCATAGATTAAAACCAGAAGTAAATTTCATCACAATAATCAAGTTATAAAGGAGTTTTCCGTAAAGCACCTTAATTAAATACACTCTAGACATTAACAGTAAATCAAAGATAGCATAAATATCGGTAGAGTCCAGCCAGTAGTAAACTAGGAATCATAATAATGTCCAGTACTACGGATAGAAGCAAGACGTAAAGAAAAGATAGTAACATAGAAACAAATAACATTAGAAATATAAATGATCATAAATACTTTGATGACACAAATTTAAGAAGACAGGCCTCGTCCTGAGTATCACTATTACACATACCCGCTTTAATTGCCTTGTGTCTTTCTCATTGTCTAAGAGGTTAACAGCTAGACAGTTTACTAAATCGTTACGTTTTATTTTGTACTTAGTTGCAAATCGATCGACTTTCTTTCGAACACACAGTAACCCTAAGTACTTGTGAATTTTGTTGTTCCGTATATATTTGGTGACTGCGTAAAGCATCTCGCAAATTTATTCTAGAAACTCTGAATAACATCTACATTGCTGGTATTTGCCTTACCTCAGGATTAGATTCCGTATGTTCAAACCGGTCTTAAAATTACTTTGTACAAAAATAACTTTTTAGATAGGAATAGTTGCGATTTCCTGCCCAATAACCAGTATAGCTTCTTAAATTTAATCAGTATACCTCCTAACCTTCCATGTTAGAAGAAGATCTAGGTGAATACCTAAACACCGTATATGTCAGTCCATCTCGCGGGATGTAACCTATATATAAATAGATTCCTGGGGAGTCACCACTTCTTATCGCGAATGCCATGCGAGTCGATAGAGTTTGATTGACCTTTATTTTACATTTCATCAACCGCTAAGCTAGTATGTCTAACCCAAATTGCAACTTAGTCGAGCCTTGAGTTGGATCATCATCGACAGCCTCGATTGCCATGCAGTCGACAAACGTTGCAATAGTGGTGTTGTCTGTGACTGTAACGTTCGCATTGAAGATGTAATAGAGAATAGGCCCCAACACTGATCCCTAAGGAACACCCGAGGAAGTGTCAAAGAATTCTGGTAACTCCTCCTTATATTTAATATGGGAGAAGCGTCCATTCAAGTAACTAGGCAATATTAAGTTAAAGGCTTGAGAGATTATTTTTTTTTTAGTTTGTATAGCAAGTCAGGCAGCCATACCTTATATGTTAGCTGGATATCTCGAAAGGCATCGGAACAGAAATTTTTCTCATCCGAGCAGTTGAGCTTCAGGCTACTTCCTGTATCAACAAGGTCAGATACCACTTGACCTCGGAATTGTGCCAAATTGAATTAATTAAATTTCTCAGTGAATTAAGACGAAATATTATCTGGTCGCATAGTACATCAGCCGAACCTTTCAACTCGATGGGAACGAACAGTTCATTCTTAATCCAGCTCCTGTGAGACTCCCAGTCTGTCATGATTTTTTGTAGTGTAGGAGGTAGGGGATTTCTTTTTCCTAATTACCACCCCACTTATAGTGAGTAGGACAGGCATACCTAATCCTTACTGAAGTGTACACAGATAAATAAAGGATGTTACATAAAAACCCAGTAAGTCCGGAACCTTAGTCGAGTTGTGGACTGCACGGTGTGTAGACTGTCTTTCTAGAGCTCCGCGTTTTTTGTTGTTTTCGATTGGTTTTTTGGTTTTTACATTGCTTTGGTGGACTGGAACTTTAAGTGGATTGGACAAGGAATACGGACTATCATTTTTGAGTTATTTGGTTACGGATTTATCAAGTTTTTTTATAGTTTTTTGTTCTCATTAGTGAGATCAATATTTTTGTGCTTTTTACTCGCTAATTCTTAGATATTATAGTGTGTTAAAGTGTTGGTGACTTTTATCAATAACGAAAAGACTACCAGTGTGTATAAAAAGTGAGTAAACTTATTGTACAATAACTCTTTAACAGTTTTTTGAGGTTATAACAGAGCTTATAATAGCAAATTATTCTAAGTTATTCGACAGGCTAATACCAGTCTGAAATTAACTGTAAACAAGGACTTAGGATATTTTTTCGTATATTAGTAGTTATACGAGTGAAATTTTTCTAAGTCCTTAGACTAGTTTTTATTAGGGAATTCTTTGTTCCTTAATAATTTCTGAACCATTCGTCCTACATCCCTCATCCCAAGTTATAAATCCATCCCAAAAAGTTTCCTACTCCCTGACCCCCCCACCACCCAAAATTTTGGACCCTACTTTTGGGTTGATACATTTTACCAACCCCTACAAATTTCTTTTGGGGCTCCCATCCCCGAGTGGGTACTCGTTGGACTCGAGATCGTCCCCGTAGTCCAACAGCGCTAATATGAGACGAAGAGGATCTCTCCCCTTAGAGGGATCATCGCAGGGAGCTTCTAGCTCACAAAAGGTTACCATTACTAAGAAAACGGAGGGTAAATGTAAAAAGAGACCCCGACAGGGGTCCTCAGAAGAAGAAGAAGGACCGCCAGAGAGCCTTAGCAATCTGGTTTACCAATTGGCATTAACTATGGTGGCGTTGAGACAGCATATGGGACCAGGTCTCTCAAAATACATAAGTACACATGAGCAGGAGCTCAAAGACATATATGATGGGCTTAATGCCTTGACGTAAGTCTCGTTCTCTTTATCAGTTGTTACGCAGGCTACTCAGACGGACCCTATAGTTGTGGAAGATGAGATTGAGCAAATTCTTACTAAGGAACTGACAGATGAGCAAATAATAGATCTACTGCCCAAAAGGTGGCCAAATAGTTTGCGGAACAAAATTAGTTTGATTAAGGAGTTGCCTTTCTGAGGTGGTGGACTCTTGTACTGTTAGTAATTTAAGTAAATGTTTTTCAAGGGGATGAAAAAGAAGGTATTAGTACCTAAGAAGGTATTAGTACCAAATACAAAGTAGGTGACATTCGTAAAGATGTACAATCAATTCTTGGAGACTGTGACGACATTAAGAAGAGTAAATACAAAATCTACTATGATGGTAATTCTACTGAGAAGAGCACAATGGGAGCTATATTGAGGGCTTTAAGGAAGATTATTCTTCAGGCTGGTAATTTAGTTTTTGTCGTCCCAATAATAATATTGGAAATTATATGAAGAGATTAATATCTTATTTGCGGAGAGACGAGGAAGTAGCGGTTAAAGTGCTTACGATCCCAGTTGAAATTAAGCTATACAAGGCAAGCCTGGACAAGCCCATATTAAAAAGTCGACACCACCGGCAGTTGACAGTCGTACTGTGGTTATCAAAGCAGCTGGAAAATCCTATTCTCATTTACTTAAAACGATGAAGTCTGCAGTAAGTAGCGAAGATGCAAAAGAGGTCATCTCCTTACGTAAGGGCAGGAATGAAGAACTCCACGTGAGAATTCAGGGAGTGCAGAAAGCTGCAGAGTTTACAAGTAACCTACGAGATAAGGCGGCAGAGCTGCATGTTAACCTGCGTACAAGAGCGGGAAGGCGCACAATTATCCGAGACGATGGGGATAGGTGTTTTAGATGTTGGGGCACCGGACATCGGCGGCAGGAATGCAAGGGGCCAGATAGGAGGGACCTCTTCTTTAACTCTGGAGGGCGAGGTCATATGATTGCCCAATGCAAAGAACCAAAGAGTTGTCTCGACTGTGGTAGCGGTGAGCACAGGACTGGTTCTTGGGCGTGCTCTGACAAGCATGATTAAGCTTCTCCTAGCGAATGTGAACAGAAGCGTGCTATCGCATGATTTGCTGTATAGACTTGCTATTGAGTGTGATGTAGACTTGTTGGCAATCACTGAACCCAACATACATCAGTCAGCGAAGTCCGGATGGATGGCGGATACTGTGGGTGATGCCATTAATAGGAACGTCAGTAATAGGGTGACTCTGAGTTTCAAGGAGAGAGCAGAGGGAGTCATAGTGACTGAACTGGAGTCTACAATAATTGTAACAGCGTATGTCTCGCCCAACATCACGATTGCGGATTATGACAGGTTTTTAGACAGTATATATCGAATTCTGTCCAAAAAGAGCAAGAAATTCGTGTTGTTGGGTGATTTCAACTGTAAGACGACTTTTGCTGGTTGCTCCCGCAGTAATAGGAGAGGAGAGCTAATTGAAGAACTGATGGAATCCCTCGGAGGTCGCTGTTTAAATGATGGTACTCCAACTTACGAGGCTCGGGGCCACTACTCTGTTTTAGATCTGGTCATTGCTGATAATAGATGGTCAATGGATCAGCTAGAGCTAACAGTGATGGATAACGATATTTCCAGTGATCACCTTCCGCTACATCTGATCATAAAGGAAGGCAATGACTCTGTAGTTGAAAGACCTTTTGTTACAAGACCTACAGCCCGTCAGGTTGACAAAATAGTTGATAAAGTAACTCAAAGGCTACGTAATATGATTGAGTTGACGCCAAATACTCTTACCTCGGTAATACAGCAAGAAATGGATAAGGAATTAAGGGCCACTGGGGGCAGACGACAAGTCTACTGGTGGTGAAATGAGATAGCACACTTACACGATAATTTACAGCAGGCTAGGAGAAGGAAACAAAGACTGAGGATCAGAGGTGGTGCTGAGTTTGATACTGCAGCCAAACTATATATAGAGACTAGACGCCACTTGAACAGGGCCATTAAGAGATCAAAAAGGGATCATTGGTTCAAACTCTGTGAGGAATTGGACAATGATACCTGGGGCCAAGCCTACAAGATAGTTACTAAGAGGTTTGGCAGGCGTCTGCCTGTGTTGAGTGAACGGCAGGCTATGGCACAGTTTGACTAATTATTTCCATGTCCAGCAGAGGCAACTGACATCTTGCCTGAATATGAGCTGAGGAGGTTTACCCCTGCTGAGCTAAGTAACGCTATTGGACAACTCGGTAATAAAAAGAGCCCTGGCACTGATAGAATCCCTGCTGCAATACTCAAAGGCCTTGTAAAACAGCTTCCCTGGGAGATGACTGATATAGCTAATTATGGCTTGGAGAATGATTCATTCCCGCGATGTTGGAGGGAGGCCATGGTGGTCTTCCTCCCTAAAGGCGGTGATGATCAAGGTCTGTCTCGATTTAGACCGCTGAGTCTCTTAAATAACTTGGGCAAAGCGGTAGAGAAGATGCTCGCCAACAGAATTTTATGCGAAATTGAAGAAGGCGTGGCTATAAGCGTCAATCAATTCGGGTTCTGGAAGGGACGTTCCACCGTGTTGGCAGCAAAGAAAGTAACTACTTGGATAGCAGATGTCAGAATAGGTACTTGGAGAACAAGAGGGATTCCGTTACTTGTCTCCCTAGACTTTAAGAATGCTTTTGGCTCCATCAAATGGAGCCATATTCACAGTTCATTTGGCTAAGAACATAAGCCCATATCTTAGGAGACAGGTGAGTAGATACCTCTCTCTGACAGATCGTGCAGAATTGCAACACAAAGTGGAGATTTGGAAGTCAACATACACGGTGGAGTTCCCCAGGGCTCCGTTTTGGGCCCGTTATTATGGGTTTTAACTTTTGACGGAATCCTGAATTTGGATTATCCTGCAGGAGTCGAGGTCATTGCCTATGCAGATGACTTGGTGATCCTTGCGAGTAATAGACATGCACTGGAAGTACAAAATAAGGCCAATTTGGCATTACAGATGATAGAAAACTGGCTATGTAATAAAAATTTAGTGCTGAACATTGATAAATGCAACTTTCACTGGAAGAAGGATCATTGATCGGCTGGATATCAGGATCAATGGTGAACCAATAGCAAAAACTGATAAGCTGAAGTACCTAGGCGTTACCTTTCAGAGGAACGGTTCCTTCACCGAACATATAAACGAAGTTTGTAACAGGGCTGACAGAATGATAAAATCTTTAAATATCATTATGACGAACCAAAGAGCGCCTAAGGCGTTAAAGAGAAGGGTCGTAGCGTCATCGGTAATATCGTCCATGCTTTATGCGGTGCCGGTTTGGTGGATTTCAGTGCAAGTAAAGAAAAACCTGGCACGTATGATCAGGACCCATAGGAGACTTTTGCTTGGAGTAATTTCTGCATATAGGGCGGTCTCCTATGAGGCTTTGTGTGTGCTCGCTGGAGTTCCACCGATTGATTTATTGGCACTTTTAAGAGTTGAAAGAGACCAGGGAGTTGGAATTCACGAATCAAGGCAGCGGCTAATGGCAAAATGGCAGGACAGGTGGAATGAGAATGGCCCTGGAGGTAGAACAAAGAAACTCATCCCCGATATTAAAAGCTGGATATATAGGAAGCATGGGGAAGTAAATTTTCACCTGTCACAATACTTTACAGGGCATGGCAACTTTAATTTTTACTGGCACAGAATCGGTAGAAGAGCATCGACGGAATGTATGTATTGCGATCGCGAAGATGATGTTGAGCACACATTTACTGACTGCCATAAATGGAAAGAAGAATTAGTAGACATCGATCTATCATCTGATGATAACGGCAGATTAATTAATCACATGTTGCAGAATGAAGATGCCTGGAAGAGGGTAGATTCAGCTATTAAGAAAATATTAACGCAGAAAAATGAGGACGAGAGGAGATTGGGGTTCTGATCTTAGTATAGGGAAGGGCGGATAGTCCAAGTGGTGAGGACTGGCATGCTGAGGTGTGCCAGTTTCGATGAGCCACTGGGGACTCCAACGGTTTTCTTGATAGGAAAGATCAAAGAAAAGACCCAATCGTCACGTCAAGACAATCATGGTATGGCGTGGCGATATATATAGATGGGCATATCAATAGACTCAAAAGAACTGACCGGTGGGCCGACCTGCCATGCCGGACATACAGCCGGTAGGTGGGAAGGCCCATTTGAGTACAACAGGCACTCCCCTGGGTAGCGCAATACCAACCAGTCGGACCGGCTCAGGAGAGGAGAGTCAAAAAAAAAAAAAAAAAAAAATCCGGAACCTTAGCCTGATTTGACAGCCAATATATTGGCTGTAATCCGTAGATCACATGATAATACTTGTTCATGATGATTCAATCATTTAAAGCTCGACCGCTTTTTTGTTATAAGTAATGAGCCCTGTAAATAGTGTTATAAATGAACGTGTTTAGAATTTCAGTCTCCTCTCGCAATGAAACGCGAGAAGAAATATTGTGAAATACTGATGAAATTGTGTCTTGTGAAATACTCAGAGAATAATTCACTCGAGATCAAATGGTGAAGACAGTAGACTATTGATAGCATGAAAGGCCCGTGCTGGTCTAAAATTTCAATCGAGGTCGTTTAGATATGATCACTGCTGAAATTCGGCAATAGGTCATGTCTTATTGTTTTCTTTATAAGCAGCGTAATGCCCTCGTACTCCCTACCGTCCGGATGATTAGTCATACATACTACTATAGTGACTCCTAACAAGATAGTTCCGATCAGTGACGGAAGTTTCACGCAGGAGTGCAACAACTAGTGATTCTGTGAAGATAAATGTCTCTAATTCCTGTCTGCGGACAGCAAGACCATTGATGATCTAGGTAGCTATCCTAAGAAATTTTTGCATTAACAGATCTTGGCTATCACTAAGCTGAGTAAGCCTATCAGGCTTTTAGTTTGCTGAACCAGAAACTTTATGTTAGAAGTCAGTTTCTGTAATCTGTCCTTGGGATCTTCACGGGTATTGCGCTCCACAACAATGGCATGAGATTATTATTTGATTTGACGGTTAGATCTCAGACCTCTTTCACCCTAAGGAAGGGAAATTGGCTGTCATGATTAAATGAATTCGACTCTTTGTCCCTAAGCCCTTGTGGAATAGTCATTTGGAGCATAGCACTTTCTGCCTCTGTTTTCTTTTCAAGATCTCCTTATAGACTCTACAACCTATATAGTTAGCTGGATAGTCTGAAAGCTAAATAGTGCAAAACAGCAGGGGTATTTCAATCATTTTTAGGATAGTCTTCAATCCTGCACCCCTCTGCAAACTTGACACACCGGGTCAATGATCGCATGCAGTTATTCTTTGTACATCCGTATTGTTGATATCTCATGCATTGGACCCAGACCAAGGTCTCTTATGGGTGTCTCAAATATGACATTACAGTTCGCGATTTCTCTTGTTTCAATATTTCCTTGTTGTTCTCATTAGGCACAAGATTTATGAAGGCTGTAGGAGATCGTTTTTTTGTCATACGATAACGGGCGTTTATAATACTTCGTACCTTACGACCTTGTTCTTCAATCTTACTCCTGTTGTTGTCGGTCAGGATTAAATAATGTAGGTTTCTCAGAACCACCCGAAAAGCACGCTTGACTTTTCTCTAGTGAATGTGTTCGATTAGCTCGTGTTCACGGACAAACTATATTATTTTTTTTTGTAGATGTCTACGCCTTATTACATCACACGTAATTGTTTAGCACGAATAAATTTATTATAATAGTTGCTTTTGGACACGAACATTTTCATAGACACTAGTCACCTTTGTAGGGAGACTCAATACATCCGTGAACTCATAGAGGAAAATCGGAGGTGTTTGACGGCCTCTTTCTTGTATGTTTCGTCGTTGCTTTCCTCCATCGGTAAGACCTCAAACCTGTTCAACTAAGTTAAATAGTTTGTGACGTCACTGGTAGTCTGCGTTGTCCTTGGTTTACGCGTATCGGAGACGCTGATTGAGAGTCTAAGTCCTCAATTATACTTTCACTGTCCAAGCCATTCAGGTCGCTCACATGATTGTCTAAAATACGCTTTCGCCGCGGTAAAGTCCTAGGATCTCGATCCGAAGTTGACCAATATCCACGCTTTCTACCATAGTTCTGCCAGCCGTAAAATCAATTGTGTCAGATCGATCAGTTGCCAGTTGATCTATGTTCATGTTACACAAGCTTATGGGTGTAATTTACAAATTAAATAGAAATAAAATCATAATAACTAACGAAAATTAATTTTAATTATATAGTATATCATTCCAAGTATAACGATTGTCCAGGAATAAATTAATTGTTTATAAAGGCTCATTAAACACGAATATAACTTAATCAGAAGCAATTTTTAATCTAATTTTACAGCTAATGTTAAAATTTTAAAGATTATTAATTATAAAAACTATTCTATTGTCATTTTAAAACAAAATGACTATAAAATTAATTTTTTGCCAATAGCTTTTGTACTTTTTGCAATAGTAAAACGAGAATCGTTTCTATTAATTATTATTGATAATTTATTAAAATGATTGTTTTTTATTAATAAATTCGTACTTGAGTAAAATTAATCGAGCAGTTTTGATATTTAATAAAATAAACCTTTCTAAATTCACAAATAGTTACTACGATTCGAATGTTGTAATAGTAGGTATTATTACATCTCACTTGTCATTGTTTCATCCAATTCGGCTTTAGATAAAAAATAATGTGATTCATAGAAAACGTGCCTGCCCCGTACAATTAATAAGCGTGCAATAAAATCAAACGAGTAAATAACGACACCTCTCATTCCTTCCTAGCGACTCAGGTCATGCTTTTTCGAGATATATTTATACTTGTATATATATATTTACGGTGTAGTATCAACCGTCCTATTCTCTAAAGTAGATGAACTCCAGCAAAAAGGACATTGCACTTGTCCTTCATTCTTAAAAAAAATTTGTTTGTAAGTATATTCTAGTAATTTAAGTAGGTAAATTAAGTAAAGTAAAATTACTTAAATTAATTTAAGTAAGTTTAAGTTGGTAAATTCGCCATTCGAGAAAAACATTAGAAAATTGGAGGGAACACAATCGTGGTAATTATCTAATGCTAACAAATCATTAATTGTACAATAATCACATGACAAATACACAAAATCAAAACGTTATTAACTTTTACTTTTCGTAAAATTTGTCTTCTTTTAGTTTGAAAAGTTACCAAGTTACTAACTTTTATTAATATGTAAATGATAAAGAGTATATTGCTTTATTAACAGCTTTACTTTTTTTTTAGATTATTAAAATGATTAAAATATAAAAAAATTATTGCATATAACAATAAATTTAATGCTCAAAGTGAACAAAATAATTCACTCTTAAATATTGCTCATATGTACATTTACAGTACTTTTTTAAATCTGTAGTAGGATGCAGCTGCTTTTCACACAATAAGAGCTTCTGGATTAACATTTGAGCCGTAAATATTAAAATCAGAACTATAATTTTTGTTTGCAGAAGTTATTTAACATGATTATTTCATACTTTTATCATCTGCTTTTTTTCGTAATAGGGAAATTCTACTACCATGTAATAATTTTTAAGCTATTGTGAATTTGTTTACTGTATTGTATAATGTTAATTACTGTTAATGTACTGTAAATACTTATTATTAAAATTTTATTTACGTTTAACGATTTTCATTGCTTTATAACTTAAATTACATTATCGAAAAAGTTTAAATAATAAATTACAGCGAGTCTACACACTAGACATAACAAATTAAGTAATAACTTATTCATAAACAATTAAATCCTGATAATAATATTTCATTCAATGTGATTTAATCTGCTGCCTCATTCATCTGCTGCCAATTTTAATTATTAAAATAAAAGTTTTATTTTAATAATTTAAGTAACGTATTTAAATTTAAAACAAAGACCCTATGTTATTAGTATTTAGCAGTAATTCTTAAAAAGAAAATAGCTGGTCTCATTAGAAATAAATTGTAAAATAAACTAGCATTTAAAAAAAATAATGTAACCGAATGAATCACTGTTTATTTTTACCTATTTATCAAAAAAATTACATGGAACTGATAAATTATGTATTCAACACATGCTGAATACATAATACACTTCATATGTAGTTGTCTACATATGAAGTGTTTCAGGCCAAAGATACTTCAATACTTACTTAAAAAACTTCATTTATTGATTACATCTGAATAAAGTATGCATGTAGGATCTTTTCTCTTTGTTTTCTATTTCTTACATCTAAATTATCGTTGTAATGTTAATTTGATGTATAATTATGATCTTATATTACTTAATCTCAAAATTGTTTATTCTCAAATCAAGCAGTTGAAAGCAACTTTCGAAATAACTGGTATAGACTGCTGTTTAAGTAATGCTATTCATATACTTATTCATCACATTGTAAACTTGGATAAGAAAATCCTTGGTTTTTGTTATAAATCGACTCATAAGATGTTCATGTAAGAAAATAATCACTACACAATAAGCTTTTTCAAGAGCATGGCTACTTATGTCCATAGCTATAGAACAGGGTAGGTACGTATACAATCATGGAGCATGTAGGACTTTCATAATATTGGTATATATTTGGAAATATAAGATTGTAAAAGTTTGTCAAAATTAAATTTCAGTAAGAATATCTGTATTAAATATAAAGTTAATGGAGATGTAATTCATAGATACCATGGTGTTTTCTTTGAAGATCAATTGCTATTTAAAAATTGTTTTGGGTCATTGTAATGTATCAACTGACCGAGATAGAAGGTCAGTTGAGGAAACTGTCTGCAAGTGCAAACACAATCTATAAAGGACTCTTTGAAAGTATAGAATCCAAACGACACTGAAATAGTGTTAAGCTGCAACTGGGTTTATGGGTTAGATCAGAACAAAAGGCTTTTTTTTTTTAATTATGGAATCCGTAGTGCAGAGAATAACACCATAATGTGTGTGTCATTGTATCTCCCTAAGGATCTATTGGTAAAAATGTGGAAATTCCCATGTAGAATTTTTTAAGAGGATATTCAACAAGCATCTGCAGTATATAAGAGTTACTGGCAAATTGTCTTGTTCACAAAATTAATCCACATGCTGGTACATCTATATGTTCCCTTGAAAAGGAGGGTTCAAGTTCTCTCTTTGGAAGTAAGACAGAAGACCTGGCTTGGTGACATGATAAGATTTACAAATTTATTGTCAATTTGGTGGAATTGTGTGCTTCTTAATTTGATTCAATGATACTTTGGCCGAGACCCTGTTTAACCGTGGTGATACATTCAATATTTTAAGGGGGTTAGTGTTTCCACTGAAATATTTTTAATTTGTAAGAAGTAGATTAAACCGTCAAACAAACACTTGGTATTCAACTGTATTGACACAAGGGATTAAGCAAAGTCACAGGAAAAATTGGCTCTTATCAGTAATGTAGTGTTCTAGCTTGGGTCACGTCACCAAAATATGTTGAGGTGCCTCAGCAATGTTGTGCTGCTCAACCATCATCACTGATTATACTGATCAATAGTGATTTTGTTAAATGAGAGTAAATAACTGATACATTTTTCATGCTGATTTCTAATTTTAAATCAGAATTCTTCTGTCAGGTTTGTAACTACCACTCTTATTTTCAGGTAGTATCATGCATGAACTCCATAAGCATAGCATTTTGTGAATGTATTTTATTATTTATCTACTAAGTAGCTTTTGTTTATTTACTACTTAATTGTTATCACATTGATTTTTAGACATTAGTCATCATGTTTGTTATTTATACACTAATTAAAATGAACAAGGATGTAATTCATTCTTTCTATTTTCATCTTACTATAAACATATTATCCATTTCATTAATTATCTCAGTCATTATTATATTTACTTATAAACTGTCATGCAGACTAGAGATATATTTTTAATTCTCATTCAAGGGCAAATTCTCAGGTGTGTAACATTCAGTTTTGTAGCTGGCTTTCATGTTTTCGGGTATATGTTGCTCAATAAAGTGAGTGTATCTATTAAATTAGTGTGTCTATAAAGCATTTCTTTTTAAACAGTATTAGTTATTGTAATATATTAACAATGCCTTGCAGTTGCATTAATCATTCAAACAATTTCTGCTACATCTGTGGTGAGCTAATATTGAATTCTCAGAAAAGAAATATAATTCCACGGGTAAAAAAGTTGTATGAACTGAACTGTACTATGGATGTAAATTATGTGATCAGGACAAATCTTGGGCTTCTCATATTTGCTGTGCTTCTTGTGTTACATTTTTAACTGGTCGGCTAAATGGATTTTGTCATATGCCATTTGCAAATCCAATGGTTCGGAGAGAACTGAAGGATCACACCACAGACACAAAAATATCTGGGATAACAGCTAAAACTACACATACTGTTAAATACCCTGATATTTCCTCTGCCATATGGCTAGTGCCCCATAGTCAAGAGCTTCGAATTCCAGTACCACCAGAAACATCGAACTTAGATGAAGATGAAAATGTTGAATCTTGTGCTGACTTATCAGGCGATGAAAAAAGGGATCCAAACATTTTAGAAAATAGATATACTGAACCCCACTTAATTAATCAGTCAAAATTAAATGATCTGGTTGATGATCTAAATTTATCAAAAAATCAAGCAAAAATACTGGCATCAAGACTGAAAGGGTGGCATCTTTTACAACCAAATACTAAAATAAGTGCTTACCATGACAGACAGTCAGAATTTGAACATTTCTTCTCTCAGTACAAAAACTTAGTATACTGTAGTGATGTGGACTCTTTACTGGAAGCTTTCAGACATATGCACCATCCTGACGAATGGTGACGTTTTAATGACTCATCAAAACTTAGTTTGAAAGCTGTTCTACTTCAGATTGGAAATAAATAGCCATCAATGCTATTAGCATACACTGGCCATACGAAGAATTCTTATGAAAATATGAAACTTGTATTGAGCAGAATTCAGTATGAGAAATATTTGTGGAGAACTGAAAGTATAAGTGTTTTTACTTGGACTGCAATTTGGATACACTAAGTTCTGTTGCTTTTTGTACAAGTGATGCAGCAGGGATAGGAAAATACATTACATGAAAGAGCAGTATCCAAAGAGAGAGGTACTGACTGTCGGAGAGAAGAATGTTGTTAGTCAGGCATTAGTAAAACCACAAAAAGTTTTTCTTCCACCACTACACATTAAGCTAGGTTTATTCAAAAATGTTGTTAAAGCAATGGATCATAATGGTGCAGGGTTTCAGTTTCTAAAAAAACAAATTCCCTAATATAAGCTATGCTAAAATAAAGGAAGGTATATTTGTTGGACCACAAATAAGAAAACTAATGTGTGATTCGGCGTTTGAAAAATGTTTGAGTGACTTAGAGGTTGCTGCATGGAAATCATTTCAAAATGTGAGCAAACAACTTCCTTGGAAACCATAAGGCCAATAACTACACAGAACTTGTGAGTGAATTCCGTCAAAACTACAAAGAACCTAGGTATAACGCGCGCGCGTGTGTGTGGCACCCATTCATACACATTATATACTCGTAAATAAAATGTTTACATAAGATTGGTTTATTCGCCAAACTGTTAATTTATTTTTGTTTAAATAAACATATCAGGTCTCTTTTTGTTCTTTTGCATCTCTTTACGGATATTATCAAAATTTTATTTCTTTATAAAATTGACCACCTTTATCGAATCGCTTACACATGGAATCGAGCAATGTTATTCCGAAATTTTGATAAAGTTTTATTTCGGTTAGTATTCACTTATTTTAAATTTGTTGCAAACCTTATTCATTATTTAGTCGAGGGGCTTTAATATATCCGGAAATAATTTCTATATTTAATTCAATCGTTTTATTTATTAATTTCTTCGCTGGTACAATATATGAGTTCATTTAGACAGTTTTGAAATAGAAATTAGATTTAATATAATAAAGAAAAATGAGTGAATGACATTCATAAATTGAGAAAGGAGTATAAAATGAGTGAGCGAGTATGCGTGCGCACGCACTTCAAAAGAGAGAGAGGAAGAATATATGAGTCAGTGACTAAGAAGTGCCAAGAGAACATTCAGTGCGGTGTATAAGAGGAAATGCTGAGTACTTGCCCTTTATTCTACTTATTCTGTATTTTTTTAATGAAAATCCTATCTCTTGTTATCATTCAGCTACATGTTATTAGAGAACTATATGTTAAAACAGAAAAGAGTTTTAGCAAGTACACCAGCAAAGGCAACTTTTATCGTGTACAACTTGAAAACTGTTGAAAATTTCTAAAATACGTGTCTAGGGTGACTTATTTTCAGTAAATTAATACCTTTTAATAAACTAGGGTCAAAAAAATTTACCAGTAAATTACGAATAAGCAATTTTTTTAACGTTCGATTTTACAGATTAAGATAGGATCGTAATTAGTTGTTAGAGTTCAATAATGTACAATTATGTGTAAACATAAATGTGTTTTTACATTAAAATTTAAAATAAAATTTTGTGATAGTATTATTAAGGTTAATTATAATATTTTTAACTGCTATTGTCAGATTTATCTGTGGCACCGCTTTCATAAATAATAACTTACATTACAGCTAGAGGTAAATATTTCGAAATACATCCATTTTTGTTCAAAAACCCTATCAAGATTACTTTTACCGGCTTAAGAATATATGAACCGGCACAAACCAATTAGCGTTCCTAAAAAACCGGGTACAGTACTAAGTAGACTGAAAATACTGATTGTCAGCAGGTATTATTTATTAAAAAAAGATATCAGGACTACCACAAGTCTCCGAGCGCAAGAAAACACTACATATAACCAACAAGTGATCGCTATTTACGTGCCAAGCACGTTCTATCATGTACCTGCTATTATGTGGTTGCAAAACTAATTTCAGTCTCCTGTTGATTGTTAGTTGTTGATCTGAGAGAAAATCTGATCACATATATGCATCCTGACTTTTTTCTATACCCTAAATTCCAATATTCCACCCCCATCATTCCTAGACCTGAATGATTTTACCTGAGGTTTTCTTATTAACCATCAATCACGGATCGAAGTCGACCGCTATGCCACTATCAGGATACCACCGACGTAAATGCCTCGGAAGACATATCCATATTTAATAAATTTGTCCCAGGTTTTGTCTTCGTTAAGACTTCTTCGGATACATTTTTCTAACCAACTTCGTCGCCCTCTCCTCCGATCGAAAAAACGCAAAACTAGCGCTTATCTCTACTTTCTCTTCAAAGAAGTCATTTTCCTCTTTTTTATAAATTGGGTATTTATTCGTATAACTATAACTACAGTAAATTATTCCTTCATAATTAAGTTTAATACAGTTGTCTAATACTTAATTTGAGTGTGAGCCACGAATTTATATCTCCAAAACTTGTTATTCGAAAACAACTACAGATTAAGGCTCTCGCTTGGAAAAGAGCTCAGTGAGGACTGGGGTTTATCTTTGCTTATCACAGGATATTTACGACCAGCAGTCGTTGTCACCCCTTTTCCACGTGCTTTGCGTAACCGGGAGGCAATTATACCAGACAGACGCTACGCAACTCTGAGCGTATCAACAGGACCAAAGTACAGGGCGTTTCATAATGTTCTTCGGAGTTTTGAAAATTCATTAACAAAAACCTATTTCACTCATAAGAATAAAACAAGTACTGTACGAAAGAGTACTTAAAATAGTTTTTTCCACATACTACTAGGCAGTTAATAAACAATTTGCTCACTAGGAGTCGACAGTAGAGAAAATGGCTGCCACGAGAAGCGAGAAGACGTTTTGTATGTTACAATTTCATTTGTCAAAGTCATTAATTTCTATGCAACGTGCGTTTCGGTTGAAATTTCATAAGGAGCCACCCAGTGACAATTCAATTCGTGCATAGTATAAACAATTCAGTGAAACTGGTTGCTTCTGCAAGCGAAAATCAACTGGTCGTCCATCAACCTCAGAAGTCAATAACGAACGTGTGCGTGCAAGTTTATTCGCAGGTCGTCAAAATCGACTGCGGCTGCAGGCGGAATTAGGAATTCCGAAAACAACAGTGTGGAGGGTTCTCCGTAAACGTTTATTATGCAAACTGTACCATCTTCAATTAATCCAGCGTCTTTCTGATGGAGATAAAACACGTAGACTGGATTTTTGTTTACAGTTACAGGAAAAGATGTTGTTAGATGAAGGTTTTGTAAACAAGATTATTTTCAGCGATGAAGCTACTTTCCATATTAGCGGCAAAGTAAACGGTCATAACGTGCGAGTTTGGGGAACTGAAAACCTAACCGCTTTTGTGGAACACATTCGGGATTCTCTGAAAGTAA
Source organism: Lycorma delicatula (assembly GCF_047948215.1). Lineage (NCBI taxonomy): Eukaryota > Metazoa > Arthropoda > Insecta > Hemiptera > Fulgoridae > Lycorma > Lycorma delicatula. The sequence goes on along the minus strand of NC_134455.1, from coordinate 162,374,523 downwards.
ACGTTTTTTGTGCGATCTCTCGTAAGGCAGTGTATGGGCCATTCTTTTTTATGGAAACGACAGTAACCGGTGTGATATACCTGGATATGTTACAATTATGGCTTATACCTCACTACTCAACGACTTCATTTTCCAGCAAGATGGTTGTCCTGCCCATTTTCATAACGAGGTTCGACAGTACCTTAACACAACATTACCTCGGCGCTGGATAGGATGTGCGTCTGAAGAAGACCAACACATTATGCTGTGGGCACCAAGATCACCAGACCTCACGCCATGTGATTTCTTTCTCTGGGGTTACGTGAAAGATACGGTGTTTATCCCTCCAATGCCGCACTATATCGCTGAGCTAAATGATCGCATAATCAATGCAATCAACTCTATCGAAAATGACATGTTAGAACGAGTTTGGCAAGAGCTAGGCTTTCGTGTTAATGTGTGCCGTGTCACCAGAGGAGCACATATTGAACATTTATAGATTTTAACAAAAACTGTGAGTCCCTGCATCACCTCGTACAACTTTCATTTAGGTAAGTGAAATACTTTTTTGTACTGAATTTTTGTAACTCCTAAGAACATTATGAAACGCCCTGTATACTACTTAAATCCAGTTAAGAGCTCCTCATTTAACCATAGGCCCGTAGTAAGATTAAGTGCTGTTCATATCGCCCATTCAGAGTCTAACGTAATAACACCTCTTCATAAGGTCATTATTGATTACTATTACATTAGTTATTATAATTTTGTTATGATTTAGTGAATTTGGTGTGATCACACGTAGTTAGCATTCTAGCAACTTTTCATTAATATGTCTATCAGTAGTCCACCTACAAAACCGATTTTATAAAAAATGTATCTACTTGAGTTAGGTTTGTCGTATTTTTTTGTGTTATGTATTTATTTTAATTTCGTTATCAGATTCACTAATTTTATGGTTAAATACAGTACATTATCGTCATATTTACTATTTAATTACTGATGTTATTCTGTATGTGGTCTAGAAATGATTCGTGAATATTTAATAATTTTAAATTTAATAATGTAAAATAATAATATTTAATAATGTAAAGAATTTAAAAAAAAATTAAATTCTGATACACTGAGATTAAAATAAAATTTTTCAATTAACTAATGTCTTAAAATTGTACAATAATAAAATAAAGATGATTCTGTGAAAAGAATAAAACATTTAAATAATATGAAATGTAACTGTAATCATGAAATAATATTTAATCTTCTATTAAAGATATTCTTATGAGTCAATGCTTTTACAAAACACAGTTTGTAAGACGAGGGCAGACTATTTACAAGTTTGTTCTTTTCTTGGCACGAGTTCAGTATGCCACACAAAAATAAAAGTATTTTCAATCCGCTCATTATATCAATTGTATGCGATAGGTTTGCAGTTATTTTCCTAATCGTTGTGTTAACTCTCGCATCGTAAATATATTCATATGATGTTGGTTGTTCGGCTAAGATTATCAATACACATGTATTTGTTTTCTACTTTTTTTTAACTACTTTTATATACTTAATAGAAATCGTGGTTCACTACTCATTTCCATAGTATTTTTTAAGTATATAATTTTGAATACTTTTTTGTATACTCAACATATGTACGTAGAAATAAAGCAACGTGTCGTAACTGACTGATTCATCATCGCCCAGAAAAAGCTACTGTAGATAAATTGATGAAGATTTGTGTACGCATTTTTCTTACCATGTAAGTGGACACTCAGAAAGGATTTTTTTTAAATTTTGGGTTTAAATTATTAAAATGGAGTAAAAGTGGAATTTACAATTTTTTTAATTTCTTGGTAAACAATAAAAATATCAACTTTATTTTTGGTGTATATAATCTTTATATGAATAGCTAAAAGCTAATTTCTAGATTTTTTGAAATTTAGAGTTTAAAGGGTTAAAATGGATTTTGAATTGTTTTTGAAACCCAAATATTTTCTTTTTAATTTCTCGGTAACGAAGTAAGATTTCACTTGATTTTTGGTGTGTGTAATTTTCATGTAATATCTAAAAACAATTTCTAATTTTTTTCAAAATTCGATCTTGAAGGGGTTGAAGAAAGATAAAAAAAAAAATTGAACAATGATTGTAAATTTTTTCATTTCCTAATATATTAAACGAGATATTCACTAGAGTGGGGCTTGCAAATACTTAAGATAAATATCTAAAAACCATTTTCGAATATTTTGAATTTCGATTTTTTAAGGGACAGGTCAACCAATACAGCCACTGTTACTTTATGTGCGACGCAACTGGCTGCATCTGCCTCCGGTTACTTGACTAATGAACATAAAATAAAAGTAATTAAAAACGTTTTAAAAAAATGAGGAACGAAGCACGGTCACCTCTTAGTAGTGCTTGTCGGGTAACGCTAAGAACCGGGAAAAATACATTTTTATCTTATAATAATTTATAACCAACATTTTTAAGATGGAGACTGTGTTAAAACCCCCATATTCTTAGATCACTTTAAGTTTCAGGTCCTGTACTGACCATCAGTTGCTGTGATGAAATTAAAAAAAAAAAAACACAAAAAAAAACACTGATTTTTTTATAACTTGATATGGCTTTAATTTTTAATTATGACTATTAATCTGACAAGCCTGAGTTTATTGAACACAGCGGGGTCAAAAGGACAAAGCCCTTTTGCTAAATGAGAAGAGCGAGCGAAGCGAGCCATGACCGACAAATATCGCCTGATCGTAACGGGAAACGCAAGTAACCATATAGTACGAGCGAAGCCGCGACGGGGATGTCCTATTATTTTAGACTTGCCAATACTCTTCGGATAAACATTTAAACACCATTTTCGAGGTTTTTTGAATTTCGATTTTCTAAGGGATGCGTCAGTGTACGGCGCAGCGCTTCAACCAACACAGGCACTGCCAGTATTACTTTATGTGAGACGTGACTGGCCACAAATGCCTCCGCTTACTTAACTAAAAAAACATAAAATAAAATATATACATATATAAAACAGGTGTTTCAAATAAGACTTCGCATATTGAAGATTTATTTAGATAATTTACAGATTCGACTGAGGCCTCATTTCACAGCAAAACACATGAAGTTTTCCCCCCCAACATTCACTGTGGCTCGATATGGCTTCCATTTGTAATGCGACTTTTTCCTTTTTTTTTTTTGAGCGCATCATTTCTTATCACTCCCCGGCCCTCCGGAGCTGGACACACAACTAAGCCTTAACACAGCTTCAGGAGGTACCTTCGTCGAGAACTAATGTTACCCCTACGCAGCCAGGACTCGGTCTTTTGGTGATATTCCATGCATCTAATAAGGGGATCCTAAGGGGTCCCCCCATCGGGATTCCGGTCTTTACACCTTACTTCTAGTGAGGATCCCCAGAATCCTTACTAGAGGCAAAGCAAGGCCTGTGAAGGTACCTTCACATACGGATCCTCCGTATGTGAAGGTCCTCTCCCTGATCTCTGTCCGCCGACAAGATTTTCACTTCATATCCGACGACAAAGTGTCTTGAACCGTTTGGGGAAGGTCCGCGTATGATCGTCCAATCGCTTTCACCACCACAGTCGCGGTTGAGGGCCCCACTAATTTCTTTGCCGGGGATCGACTCTCCTTAACCCCAACGAAGACCCATCATAATGCATTCGAAGCTTAGTGGAACTCCTCCGGCTAAGTATTTAACCTCCGATGAATGTATTGCCCCATCTTCCCCTGACCTAGGATTGGCGGCCAATGCCAACCTGGCGGACTGCACAATACAGAAAAAATCTACTGCTACCACGATGTTCACTCCACCCACTGGTACCTCCTCACCAGCCAGGTTTTCGGCCCGAGTACTACAAGTGACTACCTGGCCCACCCGTAGTGAGCCTGACCCAAGGCGAGCCCATGGGCGAGCATCGGCCCGTTCCCAGGAATCTCCTCCAACATCTTCGAATCAGCCCAAAATACCGCACCCTGGGCCAAGTCCACCACCAAGCTAACATTTCAATATTGATGATACTGTTTTTTTTAAAAAACCGTTGACTGTTAAACTATGATTAACTACTAATTTTTTAGTGTTAAATTACTTTAAAATTATATTAAAAACTTTAAATGCCTCTCTTTTAAATTACTAAAAGATTTTTGTTTTCCAGACAACCTATCGTAGTAAGCTAATGTTGCAGTACCTTATTCAGTTGTGTTATCGGTGGCTCTGTTGTAACCACCAGTAACAACAGACAAGCGCCATTATTGCAGTGCTAACTGCATAATTAGCAAAGAAACGTTTTACAGAACAATTATTTACATGTAATGGAAAAGAAATTCGTTTATAATTTTTTATAATTTTAAACTGCTGCCAATTTTTTCATGCTGTCCATTTCATATTAAATCGTTATTAATATCTGAATTGTATAGTTGTTATAAATTTACCTTTAGGCTTCATTTCGTTATTTTTTAGATTACCATTTATCTTGAGGGTTTCTTTGTATCCATTGCACTTTAAATGTATCACTTTTTTGTACGTAATTTATTTACTACTGCTTAAAAATTAAAACGGAATAATTAAAATTTTTTCGTAAATTTTAATCACTTTTAAAACTTACTTTAGTGTATAATATTTTGTACAACTTTGTTAATTGATTGAAAGCTGCGTCCATTGCCAATGGAAATAATCTAACTATAAATCAATACGTCCATGAATCACATGGCCAGGGTGTGCTGTTAATAAAATTCAATAACGTAATGAAAGTATCACAGCCTATCCGTATGAGAAAGAATTAAGTCGTTAGTGTAAAAATGTAATAATCGATTCGGCAGGATCTTGAACTATCAACTTCCCGTACGGGAAATCTAATCCTCTACACAACTCTGATAAACAATTTTTCTTCAGTTGTACAGATAATATAACCGAGATTTATTTTTTGTAAAAATAGCCTGATGAAACTACATTATGTCCTTGGCAAACATATATATATATATTATTTTTTTTTTTGAAAAATAATAGCTTGAATTATTTCGGCTTATGCATGTTAATTTTTAATTTTACAGTACCGTATTATGTACTATTATGCATATATATATATATATATATAGACTTAGCAACAATTATTGTAATCCTATGAATTTGCTTAGAACAAGTATTATTCTATGAAAATTTATTAATATCATGTCATAAATACAGGCCTAAGAATAAAAATAGTATTAATTACCAATAATTATTATTATATTTATTTTAATGTTGGCTAGCTTCCAATTTTCTCTGATATTTTCTATGTTTTGGATTAAAATTATTATCACAACTGTATCTAAAACATCTTGACTGTTTTAAACAAATTACATAATTCTTCATATAACACGGATATTAAAATGTACAATTAATTAAAAAGTAGAAATTTAAAAAAGTATTTTTATTCACAGCAGGTATGATAATGAGAATCTTACTGTATGTAAATAGTACTTACTTGATATTCGATTTTGTCCAACAAACAAAATTAGTTGTTTTTCATCTTGTTGTCCCTCTAAAGGTATTTTTATTTAAGTTCAAATATATTTTTTTTTATATATATTTATTTATTTTATTTTAAGTGCAAGTTATCCAACAGACAAAATTAATTGCTAAATTTTTAACTGGAAAGATAGGTATTACATAATTTATAAGGAATGTGTTACTCGTTTTAAAATAGGTTGTCTGACATAGTAAATATTAAAAACATGTATTTAGCTGGTAGATATTGACTAATAAAGAAATGGCATTCATAAAATGTTAATTTTCAGTTTCGTTAGTGTGTAATTCAGAAAGTATTGTGACGGTTATATATCCTATTTTTATTTTTAATTTAAGTCCAAATGTTTTACTTTTTATATATATTTATTTATTTTATTTTAAATCCAAATTTTCCAATCCAAATGATAATCATTTTGGAATATGTCAAATTTGGTACAATTCATTGTAAGTGCAGTCACAACATGCTAACAGACACTCCTGTTCTTTTGACGACTTTCAGGATAATGGAAAATTTATTTCAAATTTTTAAGTCGAAAAACTTTGTTGTAACAATGTTTTCCTTTAATCTTTTAAAATTGTTAATACTGTTATTTTTTGGTAGATGACTGAAAAATTAAAAAGATAATATCATGAAAGTCTGCTAGAATTTTTCGTGTAATTCTTATTCAGAATATATAGGGGGATTTAATATAATAGGGGAAGTAAGACAAAAAATACTAAATAGATAATATAATACGTAAAAATTATTATTTTATAAAAAAATTATTTTTAAAAATATATTAAACATAATTTTAAAATAATTGCATATAATTTCTACCACCTATCTTTAAGAAAGCTGCTCGGTGCAATGAAAATGCTTGTATACACGAAAGTCTTCAAACTTGATGAGAAAATTCTAGTGCTGTGTAGTTAGAAGACCAGGAGATAATCCATAATTCTTTGGAAATAAGACTTTCGTCAAAACGTTTTTGGTCTCGGCTGCTGAACGCTATGTGGTACGGTATATGGTTAAGATATCAATCTTTATGTTTCAAAAGTATACTAAATTTTGTTTAAACTAGAGTGAAAACCCAGGTTTATTTACATTGTTAAGATAATGCTGTTTACTGCGAAATGAATCAATAAACTATAAAAGTTTTCAAATGTGATGATTCCCAGTCGTTTTTACTTAAATATCTATCAATTTTCTATACTCTTGATTCATGAGCATCAGCAATAAATCCCGAAATAAGTCCACAGTCTTTGTAGACACTTCATCCACATAGTTAATGTTCTAAAATAAAATTAAAAATTGTTGCTTTAGCGAAAAACTCATTTTATACTAAACTTCAGATTCTCACTATTTAACTTCACTATTATTTATGGCTTACTATTTAAGCAAAAGGAACCCGTTCAGTAATTTAATTTTTTTCACAGCCGACTACGATACGTTTTAAATTTCAATTTGTGGGTTCTATCACTACTGGTTTAGTTGTTACGAAAAAAAAAACCTTAGTAAAGATTGAGTCTCTTGCATCATGAGTGATTTCCTATTGAGGGATGTAGGAGAACAAAGTTATAGTGGTAACTTAACGGAATTACCATCATATTATTATTCCAATCCATTTATCTCTGAGATTGGATTAGACCGTGTATCAAACTGCGTACGACTAGCTAAAGTTGTATAATTTCTGTAAAATATATATATTTTACTGAAATATATAGAGTGTCGACTGAAGTAAATATTTCCAATTAATATTTACAAATATTTACTTCCAATTGTTTACGCGTAAATATTATTTAAAGACAATTTTTAAGAGTGGGATTTTTTTATCTGTAACAGTATACTTAATCATGTTTATGCTACTATTAAGGATATAATATAAATACATTTACTAGTTGTATTAGAGAGTTTCTGTCTGCTAATGTGAATTAAAAGAGCGTGACTGGAGCGTATCCTCTAGTGTGAAGTGTCTCATTTGAAATCATGGTTTAATTTCTTTCCTGGAGCATACACATCCCTCAAGCAGATCGTGATTGTACTTCTAAGGCGAATTGATCTTTACTAGGCGATCGGGATGCTTCTATGAGAGGCCATTGGTGCGGTCTCCACCGAATGTACGGGTTAGTGCAGCAATGAATAAGTTGTTTTCAGTGACCTGTGAGTCTGCCTCTCTACCCTCCTCATAATCAGTTAGAGCTGACTTTTAAAATATTTGTGAGAAATTACCAAGGACTTGGTTTAAAATTCATCCATGTTTTAAAAGAAAAAAAGTTGAGGAAGGGCATCCCTATTCCCCCATTTTTGGGAAAAGGTTTAATTGTGTGTGTGTGTGTACGCGCGCACGTGCGTAAATATTATTCAAAGACAATGTTTTAAATTATTATCACAAATACTCAGGTTTTTTCTTTAATAATCAGTACCATATGCAGTTTGTGATTTTTAATATGCAGCAATTATTTAGATCGTTAGTTGGAATCGACTAATTATAAATTTGCAGTCTCTAGCCGGGAATCAAACCCGTGACTCTCACGGCTCCTTCTATAAAAGAGAATGAATTTTATGGGGTTGTATTTAAATTATTTTCAATTAAATAAGAAAAGACTCACAATATTATTCGATTATTGATTAATACTCTAAGGGGAAAGGCCTTATTTTTACATTAACCAACATAACCGTGGTAGTTATAATGCAAAATGATTGTCTAGACTTTTATGTTTTAGTTTTAAACGATTTAATTTAGTTGAAATTTTTTGACAAAATGATGAAGAAAATCTATTACCAAGCAAAAGCCTTTGTATATATCATGTATTACTCTTAACGGCTTCTCTTAAATCTCCACTTTCATTAACGTTTTAAAAAAAAAACAAATCATTACTATAATGTTAAAATCAATTAATTAATGTATATATATATATATATACATACATACATTGATTAATTTACCTTTTTTATGAATAGCTAAATAAAATTTGATATGCCGTAATATGCACACTCTCACTTTCCTAAAATTATACAAACTCTTAGAATTATGCAGTACTAGTGTCATCATTTAGAAAAGGTAGATATAATTTTTTTCTTGAGCTTCCTCTTAGTCAACCAGTTGAATGAATGCAACGAATTGCACGAACATTTTAATAATATAATACATGTACGTTAGATATTTTGTATTTTGTTTCTTATTTTATTTAATGTATTTTTGGTGAAAAAAATCAATAGTGGGTTTATTATTATTATTTTAAATGTAATTTATTGTAGAGAAAATAACGCTTTTCGTATATTTGTGTTTAAATTATATACGGATAGAAATTTCCTGATTTTATTTTTAATACATTGTTATAGAAATAAAAATAAGATTTTTGTGCGAAATACTTTTTCAGAATTTACCCACTATTTCCCCTACTGGAAAAATACCTTTTTTTCACTTAAGGTTGTTTTGTAAGAACCATACCCCTGGCTTTTTTAATCTAAATTGTTCTTAGGTCTTATGTAAAACAGTTGTTTTAAAATTGAATTAAAATGGCTCAGATGATTTAGAAATGGAAAAATCCATTGTAAAAAACTATTAAGTTAAAGATGGGTACGTTGCGCCGGATAATTGCCTCTGTCAGATTTATTAATAAGCTATTATTTTGTAGTCTGTGACAACACATTCATTATTTTATATCTGCTTTTAATCTTCATCTTCTTACAGTTAACTTACAATCATGTTAGTTCCAGTTCTAGCAGTTTAAGAATTCTGTTTTAAATCAGGTGTAAAATCATGACGAAAAGTTAAAAAAAAATTATGTGGATAGTGCGTATATATATAAACGGGTATATAGATCAGCCGAACGTAAAGGTTACATCGATGTCAACTCAATCTAACACGTTCAAATACCTAACAGCATTTGTATTTTTATACTTATAACCGAATAAAGAATACATAATTTCTTGCTCTCCCAAAACTATTTCGACTGACGCAAAAAATATGTTTCGGAGTTCCGAAAAATTATTCTCCGTTGCTAAATTTAATTTATTTAAAAATAAAATCACAAAATATATTTTATAATCGTATCATTAAGCGGACTTTGAAATTCCAAATATTGAAGTTTTTAATTAATTTTCATTAATTGACTATTCGTCGATTACTTCCTATGAGATTTGTTAGGAACGATATTTATATATATAAAATGTCTTTGTTGAATGATTATGAAGTGCGTAAAAATGGATTAAATTTAATATATTAAACTACTATTGTTGACAGCTGTGACTTTTGTGATAAGTTGTACCTAAAATATGTAGATGATCGATGGTTTTGTAAAGTTACTGGCCGTTGAGAAGCTCATCACTAAAGAATGCGGTCGCTACACAGAAGATATTTAACCAAGTCTTCACATCCCTGACATCTTTATCTCGCTATTTAATCTTATGTTAATCGTACACGGTGGTATTAATCAAGTAAGGCATTTGAATATATATATATATCTTTGTTTTACGTAAAAAAAGGTCGTAAAATGTAATTCTCGAAATCTGCATTTTTATTGATTTCTCCTTTTTGAATTTTGTAAATTAAGTTGTTAATGAATGCGTGTTAAAAAACCGGAAAGCTAGCACCAAAGGAAAAAAAAATTTAATTTTATTGCGTATGATGACTGAAAAATTTTAATTTGGTAAAAAACCTGATACAACAACGTTCATACTAATGTTGCTAATTTTCCGTAAAAAATGCAAGTAGTTATAAAATGTTTCTCTTTAATAGAATAATCTGATAACTAAATAGGATGTAAAAAGCCATAGATTTGCTTGGAACTCACATTATGAAAACTGTAGTCTGATTATTTTTAAAATAATCAAATAAAATTAAATAAAATTCAAAATAAGTTCAGAGCGAATAACAAAAATAATAGCTATAAAACATTTTTCACCGACTTATAAAAAAAATAAAACAGGAATCCAATCTGACCCGTATGTATGCATTTTTTTCTAAATTTGCGTACAAACCTTACTTATTTTGGCCACCTCCACCGGTTTCGAAGTTTCTTTCTATATTTTTAATTCGTCTAGTCCTCTACTAAGTTTCTTCCAGATAATATTAGAAAATATATATGGCTAGATTGAAGGTATTTTTATTTCTCGATAGTCATCATCATTTAATATTGCATTATTATAATGTAATAATATAAGCGTGACATCGATTACGTATTCAAAGAACTTTCCTTTGACACTTCAAGAAAATTAGTAGGAAACTTGAATAAAATATTTTTTCATATTTCTGCATTCTAGACTGTTTTATCTCACAAAATAGTTATTTTTTAAGATCGTTTCTTTGCATTTCTTTTCATTTTTTTATCAAGCGATATGCGTAAAAGGGGTTTAAAGATTTTTTCCTTAGAAGAATTTATGTAGGATTACTTTTATTCTAAATTGAAGTAAGAAAAATAACAAAATCGACTTTTAAACTTACGAAAAAATTAGTAAGTCAAATTATTTTTTGAAGTCTACGTCAAATTAAGGGTTAATAACTTGTTAGATTTTTTAAATAAAATAAATTAAGTGCCAATTTAAAAAAGTTGCAATACAAACAATTGAATTGTATTATTCTTTACTTCTTGTTAGTATCTTTATTGGAGTAATATTTAAAAAATATACCAAGGATTTTCACAAGAAACAAGGTAATTTTAATTAGCGTTACGTAGAAGAGTATTCATTTAGTTAATATAATAAAAAAATGTACACGAATTGGTTAAATTGTGGATATTTTCATGAGTTATTCATTCCACTGAATTATAAAATAAAAATTTTAAACTGTTACGAATTTTTTATTTCTCTACTTGTTGCTCGTACGTGTGAAAACAGGTAGTATAAATCCCGGTTGATGATGCAGAAAAGAGATGGCCTTATGGCTTTCATGCTTCACTTCTATCTATTGCTTCTGTTCTTGGTATTACCGCATCTCTTCGTGTACATTAGTTTTTTTTTTGTTAAAGTTACCTGAGGCTACAGGATTCAAGTATAGATCCTAGCAATGTAATTCGCACAAGTTTCAGCTACCGCGGTAAAATGAGGTCGTATTGAAATTTTTAGAATGTTAATTAAGAGAAAAAATTCATGATTTTTGACCTGAAAAATCGAATAAAATAGGTTCTACAGTAGGTTTTGATAAATCTGGGGTGAAAACTAATAAATTGGGGTAAGAACCCCTGTTTTTTTATGTTTGACGAATAATAACATTGTTAATGGATTATAGACATGTAAAACTTAAAAACAACTCTTGGAAAATTTATTTCTGAACAAAATGGTGTAAGATTGGTTGAATAAAACAAAAAAAGTTAGAAACATTCGAATTTTACTTAAAAACAATAGACTACTACATTTGTCAGGAGGGTGGTTATTTAATGTAAAAAAAAAAACAAATTTAATTTTTGGTGACGTGAAAATTTGTAAAAACAAATTTTTCTGTTAAGAATTGCTGTTAAAAAATTAAAAACAAACTGGAAATCAACCGATAATGGTAAAACAAAAATAAATAAGTAAAAATTACTTAGATAATAATTTTTTTATTAATGACACAAACACAATAAATGATTTGAAAAATTATTATTTCAAAGTTGGCGGTAAATTAACTAATCAACAATGCGAAATACCGTGTTACTCTTTAAATGACTCTTTAAGGTGCATTAAGTATATTGGGTACTGTGAACTGTGCTGTCGTTAGCGAAGGTTTTCTGTAAATTGTAGTATGAACGTGAAGTAATGCCGTACTTATTTACAACAAAGGAATACGTTGATATGGTATTCATTTTCGGTGGGTGTAATGGTAATACTACAGCAACTGAGTAGAATATGATGTACCATTTCCGAATCGCAGGATTCCACATTCAAAAACAATTAGCGCGACTTTTCGCAATCTTTGGAAATCAGGTTCACAACCTAGTATTCGTAGCAGCTACAAACGATCTGTCCAATACGACGCTGTTATTGATGAAATTGTTATCAATGCAGTTCAGGCGTCAGTATACGCATCTTTCGAAGTGGATTAGAGTCTCGTATTCGATAGTTTGGAGAGCACTTAAATAAAACAAGTTTTATCCTTATCAAAAACAGCCAGTTCAACAGCAACACCCAATAGACGGTCCGCTTCAATTGCAGTTCTGCAACTGAACTGGTAAAACACAAATCGAAAACTCTACAAGTAAATACGTTTTGTTTACCGACGGGTCAAATTTCACTCGATATGGCGTTCCTCTAGCGCTGAGACGAAAATTATATTTCCAGTATAAAGGTGCGCCTCCAAACTTTTCTTGTGCCGTTTCCAGTCATTTTAATCACCTCACTTTAAGCGTTAATCACCTCACCCTTGCCACAAAAATCGCCTGATCTAACAACTTTAGATTTTTGCGTCTGTGGACAGATGAAAAGTATTGTTTACAAAACAAAAGTACATCCTCGTGAGGAATTAATCGTCCGCATTATGGATGCGGCTGAACAACTTACGGACATCCCTGAAGAACTAAAAAGAGTAAAAACGCAGTACTGAAGGGTGCCAAGAAATTTGTTGAAAATGGCGGGCTCATTTTTGAACATTTATTATAAACTGGTACGTATAATGCACTTTAATCTAGTATACTGTTTACTTAGTATACTGTTAGAAAAATTCAAATTTTTCTAACTTTTTTTTGTTTTACTTAACTTATTTTACGACATTTTGTTTAGAATTAAATTCTCTACAAGTTTTGTTTAAATGTTCGTGTCTATTATCCATTTAATAATGTTACTGTACGTCAAACTTAAAAAAAATTTAGCTCAATTTATTCACTTTTACCCCAGATTTCTCAAAAACTCTATATACACGGTTATGGAACCTATTTTATTCGAGTTTTTCGGTCAAAACCATAAGAAATCATTAATTTTGTTCCTTAATTTACGTCCTAAAAATTTAGTACGACCTCATTTCACCGGGAAAGCTGAAATCCGAGCGATATCTATCAACAGCTGTATCTCGTAAAAGAACCATTTTACGACAAATGTTTACATGAACTTTTTCCTTAATTTTTACAAGCAAAATAGGTTATTAAAGTGAAGGAAGAATGAAGGGAAAACTTTGTGATACACTCTGTACATTACTAAAAAATAATAACAATAAAGAAATCAAAAATAAAGTATTTTTTGTGAAACAGTACTTAGTATTAGAGTTAACATTCACTCGGCTCAATTAAACTTTGAAAGAATAAAAAAAGCAAACCACAAAAACACAAAATATTTTTTGAGTGCAACAAACAACCCAATCAAAAAACAGACGACATGAAATGAAGATCACTACTGAGATCTTACGTTTAGTCAAAACTTAAAATGAAAGAAAAGGTATATTTAATTGGTAAGAATTCATTGCTAGTAGATAAATCTGATCTGAAATACAAGTAAAAATAATGAAAGCTGATAAAAAGGAGTAAAAATATGAGAATTAATATTCAAATAAAAGAACGATAAATACAAGTTTATGAATTTTGCTACTTTGGCGATAAAATTAGGAAGAATGAATTAAATAAGAAAAATACAAAAAATAAATCTTTTTTTATCGTAAGCGAGAAGAATTTTCCGACAGAAAAGTTAAGTTGTAATATTATACTCGTACATAGAAATACATTTAAAAATTACGAAAGCTTCTTTTTTTTAAATTTAAAAAAGAGTAATCCCCTTTAAAGCAGCGAAGCATAGCAAGTAAGAAAGTAGTAAAAGGGAAGAATACGTACTTTTGAACCTCCAAAAGTACGTATTCCTTTGTTAAACAAAGAAAGTTTGAAAATTATGATGGTTGATAAATTTCAAACTTAAGTTATTTTAACACGAGTCAAAGACGATCGTAGACGGTGGGTTACATTAAAGACATCCAGTATATATCTAAATGATATAAAAGGAAGTGTAGTAGATAAATACACGAAGGAGAAAAACATATTTTGAATGAATTTATGAAAGATCTTGGATTTGATACAAGGTATAAAATGATTAACGCTGAATTGAAAGGATTAGAGTTTATATCTAACCACACTGTATCATATTCTTTCAAACGATAGTATGACTCGTATCATGATAGGTAACAGAAAAGGAATGATTGTGGTCTCACAAGAACTGTTGCTCTCCCTATCGCGTTAATTTCTGAATTACCTTTTTCAATGATCAGCTTATTTTTCTAGTATGTTTATGTTTAAAAATCGACGTTTAAAGAAGAGTTGAACGAAATTTATATTATTGAAATCACTTTAATCGTTTTAAAATATTTGAATGAAACTCATATGATGAGAAACGTGCATTTATATAAATAAGAAAAAATGGAATACGGAGAAACGACGTTAGAAACTAGTATCGAGTGAACTGAAGTTTAAAAATCGTTTACATAACATTTTGTAAATGAAAAAGGAAATACAGGAATCGACTAAGATTTATTATTAATAACGAAAAAAAAAATTAGTATAAGTTAATAAAATATAACTAGCAAAAACTGACTAATATTTAATTTATTTACTTCTTTATATAAAAAAAAATTGTCATAAAATTAATGGAATTATACAACAAATCTTTAGCAGTTGATATGATTAATTACTTCTATTACAGTAATATTAGCAGTATTTGCTATTCCTAATTATATCGAACGGTTTTGATTTGTTTTAGGAACCGGGAATAACGAACAAAGCCTGATATTTACAATAACTTATTCTATCTGTAGAAAAATGTTAATGTAAAAGTTCGTGAAGAATTAAAGAATTACATCTTCGTTCTCCCCAGTTCCTTAATGTTTACCAAGAAAGAGAAATAATATTTATGTACGTACAATCTATCCGACAGCAGTAACACGAAGGGACTTCAGTTACTAAACCTAAAAAAGAAGAATACTGTAATTGTCTATAATTAATTATTATTGAATTTACAGTATTTTAACCGGAATGGTAATTGTAGTATATAAGGGAGGAGGTTCTCCCTGTTAGGTCGCGTTGTCGGCTGTATTATGTTGCAGTTATAATACAGTAATTGTCTCAGCTATTTATTATTGGGTCAGCAGGCGAGACGTGGTTTTACTAAGGTGGGGGGAAGGGAATCTTGTTGCAACAACAAGCAACGAGCTGCAAGCTGCAGGAGTGCAGACTCTTTGGCTTCTCAGTGTGTGTGTCGGTGTCGGACTGGCATCGCAACTCAGCATTTCTTGTGCCTCTATGTTATATACAACCGCGCTCTTTCTTCTTCACTCCTTTTATTCGATCTAGTCTCGAATTTTAACTAGCTCTTCTTGTATATATGTGCCCCGTGTGCCGTGCGGTCGTTGCCGTGGTTTGTTCATCGGCGGTTGAATACATCGTGATGGTGTTTGAAGTTCCTCGTTTCGCGTTACATTTACCATTATTTTTGAAAGTGTTTTTCTGATTTCAGTCGTTATTAATCGTGATGAAGATTTAGTTTAGTGATAGCAAAAGGTAAAGAAATGTTTGTTTTTTCGTTATCTCTTTTGTTTTGTTAATTTAAGTTATATTTTATGATTTACGCTTAGACAAAACTCGAATAAAATCCAAAGGCTGGCTATTTATTTGAAAATAAATTTTCTTAGCGAATACTTTATAGTATAAATTTGTCATTAATGAAATAGATCAAAAAGAAAACTTTATATTTTGCTAGTAAAGATAGGGTTTAAATATATTATCGTGAATACTGTTTACTAAGGAATACTAAGAAAAATCATTAACTGATTGTATTTACGGTTATGAAATAAGTAAATTTGTAACTTCTACCAAAAACATTGAGAAGTAATAATCGGTGAACACGTATATATTCTCGATGAATTCAATATTTATTTGTTATTGAAATGAATACATGATTAGTATTTTATTTGTAAATTACAGTGTAATTTGAAAATTATTATGTTCCAACTTTAATCCACGAAATGTTTTGTAATATATATATTTTGTAATAATTTTGATTGAAGTGATAATCGGTAAAAATATCTTGTTGCAATACATGGTTTAACAGTAACTTAATGTACATAGTTTAAGCCTTACTCCTTCGTAGAATATGTACATATTACCAATTTAACAGTAGTGTTCTGAGGTTATTAATGGAAAAAAATTAGCTGAAGCTCAGAATAAATGTGTATATAGACAACACGTACTTAAGTTGTTGTGCGCATAGATTTATAATATTTATCTTTTATTCTCCTGTAATATTTTAAAATAGAATGTTTTCTTGGACATGGTTTCTTGTAATGTACAGTAACTACAGAATCGACTAGTCAAGCGTTGATTGCAACCGATTGTCGTCTGCAAGAGGGATTATTTCTTAAAACTTAGCTCGATATTCCGAGCTTTAACATCAGTTATTTGTAAGGATTACAATCTGTATTATTTTTTATACTCTATAAAGAGTTTAATTTGATAATTGTATAGATCTTTAACGGTATTTCCTTTTATTTCAATGTTAACTTTGTACATCGGTCCAAAATAGAAGTCCAATTTTACACTTCAGTTTAGTTAATTTGCATTTATTTTATAGACGCATCGCTAAAGACGCTATATGAAAAGGTGATTTATTAATTTTAATTGTTTATTTTCATATTTACAAATGGAGAACAAGAAAATTACATACGAAAGGAATAAATCTAGTATAGTTTTTATCCTTTTTGTGGTAGATATCAGGCCAAATAATACTGAATTTCATGAATACGATTATTCCAGTTTTGCGCTTATTTCATTTTTTATTTTTTATTATACTATTTCCAGCCTTTTCAGCCTCCATTAGTAGTGGTGTTTCTTTTTTTTGATTTTGGTAATCTTTTTTTTATTTTGTTATTTTAATTGAACAGTCCAGCATTAATAAAAAATAAAATAAGCCTCATTAATATTAAGCCGCTTAAATAAAATTTTGTGGAAAACTTGTGTGCTGCTAAAAATAGAGTAAAATGTAATGTTTTGCACAACATTAAATAAAAAGACATTTTATCAAAATTTTGTTATGATTTTCAAAAAAAAAATTTATCTTTGAAAATTTTCAAATTGCTTGTAAAGCCTTTCATACAAAATTAGTATTTTATTTTATTGTTTAGGATAATTATGCTTTTATTTCATTTATTTAATTTGAAACTGCAATGTGTATTTAAAAAGAGTAGTGGACATTTTTTATTACTCTTAATTTCGCTAGAATATGTGTGAGAAGATGAATACATCGGCTCATATGCTTATGATCGATTACATACTTTTATATGTCCATATTAGATGAAATTTGGGGTTTTAAAAGTACTGTGTTAAACAAGATACAAAATAGAATCAGCTATTTTTAAGAAACAAACGAAAAAGAAAAAAAAATTGTTTAGTGTAGTCGTATCCTACTTTGTCCGGTCAGGATTTGTTAATTAAGATAATAACAAAATAATGGCCTGAAAAACCGAAGAACATTTTCCATTAAAATTGGGTGTCACTGGTACTGGTACCCCTCGATCTATTGACCTTCCACTTCGGAAAGCAAACACTTATTCGACATACGATGTAAAATAATTTACGTGTTCTAAGTTATTATGAATTCGTTTAAATTGCATGGTTAAATATGCACGGAAAATTACACCGATTAGTGTTTTTTATCATGAAAAGTAGCTTAATTTTGAAGGGCTTAAGTTACCCAGATGATTAATATTCACTCTTTCAAAATTATTATTTTTAAATAAAAAAGTTTAAAAACTAATAAAAAATTCTTTTCACCTAATATGTATATTTTTAAATGTATTTTAATATAAAATGTTGATAAAAAATCTTTCATCTCCGTTAAAAGATTGGCATTTTCCTTAAGTGAATCATTATTATAATACAAAATGCATAAATAAAGATTAATTTATATACGAACATCGTTAAAAAAATTTGTCAGATGGCAGGTAACAGCTGCAACGATGGGAAGTTCTGGAGCTCGTTTTTAAAAAAATCATACTTAAAATCGGTGATGTCTACTTCACTATTTTTTTTTTTTGACTGTTTATTGTTACTTTTCAATAATTTAAAATTGATGACGATATCAACAAATCATTGGATTAAGAATGCTGTGTGTATAATACTTGTTTAAACCCGAAGAAGAGTTTTATTCAGCAATAATAACAGTAATAAAAAAAGTAATGATATTCATATGCAAATCATCGCTTACATTTATTTATGTACTCGTGCTACTGATGGAAATTACTTCTGATTCTACATGAAGTTAATAATAGAAGTCTGAGACCGGTGGAGAGGTAATTTTTAAGCAATTTGTCATTCATTGTTATTCGAATCATTCATCTATACGAATATAGTAGAAATATTTCTACATTGCATTGTTTCATAATAAAAATTATGAACATCGGTTTTCTTTCAGTAATTATTCCATTTTTTCTCTCATTTTAAAGTATTTAAGATACAAAAGGCAGTACTCAGAGTCGCTTTCTCTGAATGTAATCGTTATTATTATTATCTGCCTTCGTAGCAGAGTGTCAGCATTTTTGGCTTTAGTTGGAAGATTCTGGGTTTAGTTAAGTTCGAATTTCGTACAGCCCTGACATTTGGATATGTAATTTACTTCTTAACTCAAAAAAAAAAAAAGAAAGAATGACGCAATTTTATTCAGGCTTGGCTTATATTTGTAATAGTGAATAAAGAAATTGTATTTCTATTACCTTTAGAAAATAGAGTGAAGATGTATATTTTTTAATCACAGTATCAGTGGCGGATTGGTATCGTCTTAGCCTTTTATTCAAAAGTCCCGGACGACGTTTGGCCAGGTACGGATTTTTTCAGACTTAGAAAATTCATTGTCATGCATCAGTAATTGTAGTGGGCGTAAGCCTGTGTTTTTTTTTACTGTATCAGTAAAAAATAAATAAATAAAAACCTGCATTTCAGTGGCATTAACTTTCTAACGTACAACAATGTATTTGATTCAGTAAAAAAGTGAATAGGAAACTCTCTTCACTAGTTTAAACGGAATGTTTGGCACGGAATAATTTTGGCTCTTAATTACAATTAACAGTTTTCTGAAACAATTAGGTTGAGTTTATGTTCTTCATGTCCGACCACGTTTTCGTTTTTCCTCACAAGAGAATCACTTCATTACTTCCTTGTTCTTCTTTCATCCTTCGATCTCACCTTGCGACACACCCAACCTTCTTTCATTCGTTCTTAAGAATTTACCTTCCTAAATCCTTGAAATCTGTTCCATTACTCAATCTACCATTCCTTTTTCTGTTCCTTAATTTTCAACCAAAATTCAACGCTCAACGAACAACCTTCGGTCTGTTTTCATCAACCCTCTTCATATGTTCTTCTGTTAGTGGTCGTGTTTCTACCCGTATGTCAGTGCTGGATTACAAACTAATTATATGGCCCTGTTTTGCCTAACTATAAAATAAAACAGTAAAACGTTTTTTAAAACATAAAAAGATAATTTTTTAACCACGCGTTTTAATGTTCCTGAACATCGCATCTAGTTATGTGTTAATTAAAAAATAAATATGTTTTTTTTTGTAAAATGCAGTTAAATGTACTAAAATTAATTGTTAATTATAGAATAACTTATGTTTTTGTTTTTACATATATGGTAGATTTCTGTGGTTACTTGAATTATAATAATATCCTTTTTTAACACATATTTTTATTTTAAAAGTATTATTTTGTTATTTAATACTCTAAAAATTACAGCATAAAAACAGAAAATCATAATAATTCTAATTATCAGAAAATATTGTTGTAAAATTGGGTAATTTTATGTTTTATTGATTTTATTTAAATATATATATATTGAAATAAAATTCTTCCAATTACACTTTTTAAAACTGTAATATTTTAGTAGATTTTTTCCTTTTTAATAATTAATAAATAAAGTAAATCACTTTATGGTTGTAGAAAAGCCGGAAAAAAGGTATGATTTTTTTAACTGTTTTATTCTTGTTGATTGATGATAATTTGGTGTATTAACAAAGTTAAATGTTCGATTCTAAGACGAATTTGAGAATAAAAGTTGTGTTAAAAATTAACCTAGTAGAAAATCTAAATCGGAAGGCTTTGTTTACATTTAGGTCCTTACCATAAACAAGTTTAGAATTTACAAAAAATTAAGTTAAACTATAAAAACAAAAAAAAACTGAAAAATAACGAGAAGTAGTTGAAGGTTAAAATATTAAATACTCTTTTGTAATTAAATGAAAAGCAAAATATGTAGGAATACACCGAACAAATAACTTTTGTTTATTTCATTCTACTTTAGATTTCTCATATGTAAAATGTTATTAATAATTGATTCTTTTAAAATTATTATGTAATTTGATTCTGAAAAAGCAAATTTATTCATTACGTAGTTTTTATGGTAACTTGAAGAATGTACAGTCTGCTATAAAACATAATTTTTCCTCATCTAACATGCTATCGTTGGCAGTTTTAGTCTCATTACTTGTTAGCGATAATTTATGTCCTATATCGGCGGAAACACGCATTCGCAGAGTGCTATAGAGGCAGAACACGGACAACGATGCGAATCTTTGCTTCACCGTCCTTACTCTACTCGTTACAATCTCTTATTTTTATTCTTCTTCGGTATGCTAAAACGCTTTGTTGTTTAGTGTTAGAAAGGTCAAAACTGCCACTCATAGAATTTGCATATTCTGGTTGTACTTTTAACATCGAGCAGGTATTATACAGTTATGATGACATTAATCATAAATCCAGCTGCAATTACATCTTATAGCTTAAAAGTTCAGCTAAACCGCAACGTTATAAATTTTGATCAGCTCCTTTACTCTTTAGGCCCGCATCTCCTTATCCATCGCTATTACGATCTGCTCTTATTAATTCCGTTTACATTTGTTGGCTTATATCTATCTGATTATTACCATATTTATAAAATTAGCATATTTTGTTGATAGTACAAAACGTAAATAAATCCTTGTATATTGTTAAGCGGTGCGGTAAGAAATATTTTAGTTTTAAATGCACGTCAACACTCTTTAGTATAGAGATCAAATATTTTCTAAACATCGACTACAAAACTGGTTTTAACGTAATAAAAGAGTGTACAGTAGTCATAAACATAACGCACATATTAACTAAAAAATTGATATTGTGTCACTAAAACCGATCGATTTTCATAGTCAAGCAGTACTCTGCTGATCCTCCTGAAAAAATTCAGCAGAAGGTTAAATGGATCTAAACTTTTGTTTTTAGGTATGTGATTCTTTACTTTCGTTATACCGGAGCGAATAATGTGAATGGTTCTTGTGAAAAGAATTTCAAAAAAATTCAAATTTTGAGTTATAATTTAATTAATAATATTAAGAGATAACAATTATGCCTTGGGAGAAGTAATTTTATTTACTTATTTATTTTATTAAATTGGTAGATTAGATGATGCAAAAATATTAACTAATGTAATATATAGATAATGTGAAGCGGGAAGTAACAAAAAAGTGATCAAAGATGATCTAAAAAAAAGTTTTTATTCGAAAGGGCACACATACCCACATATACTTAAAAACGGAGTCCCTAATAAATGCTATCTTTTTTTTCTATCGATACTGGCAATAGGCTACGAAAAGCGGTCGCATTAGTCATCTTTTTATAATCATCTTATTAATCGAAGTCTAGAGTTCTAAGATTCAAATCCTAGTAAAGGCAGTAATTTTTATACGGATTTGAATACTAGATCGTGAATATTCTTTGGTGGTTGGGTCAACCTGAGACTGTGCGAAACTATATTTCACTTGCATTCATATATATATCATCCTAATTCATCCTCTGAGCATACCCGGCAATGCTTCGCTATTGCTAGATTTGAGTATGTGTGTATATGAGTATATATATATATATATATATATATATATATATATATATATATATATATAGATTAAATGAACACAATTGAAAGTTTGTTAAAACATTAACAAAATGAACATTACGGAACTTCACAAAATTTAACCTTTCCCTTTTACCCTTTCTCCTTTTCCTCATTTCCCCATTTTCCTTTTCCCATTTTCATTTTTACAACATCCCCTTTACCTTGCCATCATTTCCCCCCTTTCCTACCCCTTTCCATCGCCCATTTTTATTTCCTTTATTCCCCGTTCCTTCCTCTTTCCTGCCATTCCCCTTTATTTTCTCCTTTCTCCTTTCTATTTACTTTTCCCGTTTTCCCCTTTTTCTTTTTTTACATTTTCTCTTTCTTTCCTTTTATCTTTTTAGACTTTCCCCTTTTCCGATTTTTCCCTTTCACCCTTTTTCTCGCCCGTAAATCGGTCCAGTAATTTTTTAGTCTATAGCGGACACACATATCGGAAACATTGAAATGGAATCGTAAAATATTTAGTATAGCGTGTATTGCTTTTACGTCCAACAGATAGCGCTGTTTTTTTAAAAAAAGAATGTTTTTACCTGTCACAGGTGTAACATCTTAGGTATATAAATAGTAGGTATATAAAAATATGCGCCTATTCGAATGCAAAGTTGTGTTCAAAGCAATCGTGGAAGAACTTTCTGAGATTTAAGATTTTGAACAAACTAATATTTACATTTTTATTTATGTAGAGTACTTAGTATAATAGTTTGACTATTAATCAATCGGTATACACAACTGTTTACGTGAAACTTATATAATGTTTACCGTGCCGCTTAAAGTATATAATTCCTTTACGTTTTGTGCCCTTGATAAAGTTTGCTGCTTTCATAAATGTGGTTATAATCAGAAACTTAAATATGAAAAACAGAGACTGAAATATTATAAGGTTCTTTCTTTTTAACCGAAATATTGTAGATTGTTACACGAAAACATACGTGTCGCCTTGTTTTACACGAGTTAACATTATATTTTAGCATACCTAATTCAACTTCACAGAACTTACTTTTCTGAATAAGACAAAACCTGTGTATAAAACGCTTGCGATATGAACTCAGTGAGTAATAGGCTTGTATAAGACTATGGGATTTCATAGGCCTGTAGTTAAAATTTCGCCATTATTAATGTATTTAATTTATACTTTTATATACATTTTTCTTAACCTTTACCTTACAATGCTTGTTTTTTTTTTAAAGAAATAATTTAATGGATTACAACATTAGTATACTCGATAAAAAAGTATATCGATTTAATATAGTTTTAGCGTCGAGTGAGAGGTTTTTAATTTTATAATCAAACATGTAGTAAACGCTAAGCAATAAAACCCCTGGTAATAAGTACGTTCGTATATTTATTTTTATAAGGTAATTATTAATAACTGTATGATGCATTTGTACAATGACCCCTGTTTGATGGTCGTATTTAATTACAGCCTCTGTTGTAAAATAGTAGCTTTTAACTTATGTTTTACATAACTGTTAGAGTTAATTAACCTTTCTTTGTTATACTACTACGACTACCGTTGAATTGTATTTAAATGGTAAAGACAGTAACCGTTCCTGCAGCTTGTAAGATAACTCACCGACTTGGGTCAACGACTTAAAATATTCAGTATCTATGGTCATTTTTGACATTCATTTTCAATATATTCATGATAATGGATGGTGACACATTACGAGAAAAGTTAAGATGGTCGAAGCGATAAGTGGTAGTGGTATTATATAATTTAACAGCGATTTGGCAGTATGTAAATTAACTCGCGTATACAGCCATATTGGCAGGCATTTCTTAATCCATAACGAGCATGTACAAGTAACTGGTTTTTTTCCTTTTATAAACTGACTAAACCGTCGGATGCTTTAAATTAATAATCTACGAATTCTCAAGTGATATATTATTTTTATTATTATTTTTTTTTTTTGTATATAGACTTTATCATCCCGTAATGTAATAGAATTACTTTTTTTATCGCCCTCCCCTTTTTCTAATATAGGTTATCAATTCTTAAAAAACTTTTACCGTACCGAATACTTTACATAAATATTTTTTATTTATATTCGGTTAGTACCGATCGATATTCTTGTTAAGAATATTTTATAAGTGAAAGCATAAGCGGTGAATTAAATTAGGTTGTGGGGTTTCAATCGACGGTATTATTTGAAGTGATCGCAGATCGATCGATGAATCGTAAATGAATTTATTTTCTGTTGTGATTCATTATTACATCAAACTGAAAAAATAGATTTTAATCTTATATATCTATTTCTTTCTGACCAATTTGTTCATTCTTCTAACAGACCAATCAAAGTATTACATTTACTACTGAACAGTATAAGCTTGATTCCGCCCAGCCATGTTCTTTTTTATCAAAATGTAGTTAAAAACACTTCTTACTACTTTTTTTGTAAATAATTATCATATTCTGAAACCTTCTTACAAGTGATAAGCAAAGTAGTGCATGCATTTTTTATTACGAAATGTGTTCACTAAAGTGTATTTTATAAATTCAGACTTTTTTTTCGGTTTCAGTATACATTTTTTTTTTTGTATTTTACCATTGTCCACGATTAAAAAATTTGATAACAATTACTCTTTGCAAATTTATAAAGGTTTATCTTTGTCACCGTTAGGAGGTTCTATGTTCTGAATTACAAAATTTATGTTTTGTCTTATGTTGTTTTATGTTTTAGTCTTATTTTAAGTTTAATTATAATACTAATTTATTACTCTGAATCATGGCATTTATTTTAATGTTTTACTAACCAAACCCTAGGCATGACAATTTTCAATCCCTCTTCAATAAACCACAAATCTATTACGGCTAAAGACTTTTGGAAACCATATTAAACATAATTGTAAACATACCTTTAAAATAACAGATTAATAACACTGATAAACATATTTTTTTGATTTCTAATATGCGATACATGATATTAATCAGCTTTTTGATACTGAAAACGAATATGAACTCAGAATCTTTCTATCACTCACCATTTATGAAAATGTTTAGATTTTAATGAAAGGATTTTTTTTTTCATTTTTCAACGTATAGTTAGCATTTTAAGCTTCTGTATTGTATTTTGTTAGCTCACTTTTTATTGTTTAACTTTGTTAACATAATTTGTGAGCTATAAATAAACAATACTAGACAAAGAATTAAATATCATAGTCACATATTATGACATCATATCTAATATTGAAGAGTGTGATTGGAATTTCTAAAAAATCTAAACATTCTGTAAAGTATCCTTTATTACAATCTGGAATCAGGCCTGTACTTCATAGCGAAATTATTCCAGTTCCTGAGCCACCTGTGAATGTATGTTTCGAAAGCAGCGATGAAGAATCAGGCAGTCTGAAGAAGACAACAATGATTTTTGTTTTGAATTATCTTCCAATAAGCCACATCTTATATCACAATATGAATTAAATGATTTGGTTAGGGTTTAAAATTTATCAAAAAACCAAGATGAACTATTACGATCAAGACTACAAGGTTGGAATTTACTACAAAAAATTGTTAAAATTGTTGTTAAAAATTCGGCTTTCGAAGCCGAACTTTATCAGTACTTTATTGATGAAAATAATTTAATTTATTGGATAAATATTGATGAGCTTATGTTGCACTTAGGACAAGTTTATAAACGTGAGGACTGGTGCCTTTTCAGAGACTCATCCAGGTATATTTTAAAAGTGATTCTATTACACAACGGTAACAAATGTCCTTCGATACGAATCGCTTATGGTATTAATTTTAAAGAGACATACTATGTGATGAAAGACGTTCTTGAAAAATAAATTATAAAAAACATAACTGGAACATATATAGTGATTTGAAAGTTATAGCTATTTTGTTAGGCATACAGTTAGGCTATACTAAGTACATGTGTTTTCTTTGCGATTAGGACAGCCGAGTTAGGGATAAACATTATGTTACCAAAGAGTGGAAGAAATGAGAGAACTTATCTCCAAATGGGAAAAATATTATTCATGAACCCCTAGTTGAACCAAAAAAAATATTTTTATCCGCTTACCACATCAAGCTAGGACAAATGAAAAATTTTCTAAACGCAATAAAGAAGGATAGTCCCGGATTTCTGTATATCAGTCAGAAATTTCCGAATGTAAGTGAAGGAAAAACTAGAGAAGGAATATTTGTTGGTCCTGAAATAAGAGAGTTGGTCAAAGATGTTGTATTTAACTCGGTGTTAAATAATGTAGAAAGTGCAGCTTGGGCTTCATTTAAAGACGTTTGCAAAAGTTTTCTCGGCAAACAAAAATCTGACAATTATCACGAAATTGTTAATCAACTTCTTACTTCATACAGAGATATGGGATGTAATATGTCTTTTAAAATACATTTCCTCTACTCACATCTGGATTTTTCCCGGACAATCTCAGACACGGTGAGAACGAACACGGTGAACGTTTCCACCAAGACATTTCGGTGATGGAAAGCCGCTCTAAAGGGAAATAGAATACTAACATGCTAGCCGATTACTGTTGGACATTAATTCGGAATGTGCCTGAGGCTATTTATAAAAAAAAAGCATTAGTGAAATCATTCTAACACAGGTATGGCCTTGCAAAATTATAAATTTTACAGATTTTAACTAAATTTTCTCTTAAGTTTTTTAGAAGCGTAATTTATTTAAAACTAAGTGTGATAAAAAAATTGTATTTACAAATCTATAATATACGCAAAAAAGCAATTCAAGAAATGGTATCACACTTAGAGAAACATTAAAATATTTTTTTTTTGTCTCAATGTAAATGAATATTAATAATAATAAACAAGTATTATCAAGTGGATAAATATATTTTTTGTAAATAATAATATTTACCATACGTTTTAGAAATTTATAATCCTTTTTTATCATAGATTTAATTTTTTTGTTGTAGACTCTTACGAAAGATCTGTCATAAAATAATTACGAAGTTTGAATAACTCTAATTCTAAAATAATTTTTTTGTGACTGCATATCGGTATGCGTATTTCCAGGGTTCACAGCGCGTGATCCCCTTGCCATTATAAAACGAAGTTAGTGTATTAATATATAGTAAAGGAAGTTAGTCTTCTCTTTATTGGTATGTTAAATACTAGTTTTTTTCGTTAATTTGTATGTAGCTATTTTTTACTTATTTCACTTTCTAACTATGGTGTAACCTTTACAAAATACTTCATTATAAATTTTGAAAATCTCTCGAGTAATGTTTGAGTTTATCTTCTACACGAACCTATATAGGCAATACCTTCACTCGTAATGGGTTATAAATGCAGATAAGAAAGACCGTTCCTTTCCTGAACAATAAGATCCCAGAACTGTATCTCCCATAGTTTTCATAATAACCAACGTAAAACAGAAACATTCGGTGACGAAAAATACGATTTTTAGCTGAAGTACAATAACTCTGTTGTCAGTAACATTTATTGACTAATAAATGCGTAAATTTTACTACCAAAACTTGTAAAGAATTTAATTCTGAGAAAATTGATGTAATAAGATGTATGTATGAAACACCAAATAAAGTCAACTTTTATTAAAAAAAAAAAAAAAAAAAAACAGAATAAAACTTAATAGAAAAATGGTATGAATTTCTAAAAATTTCAAAAAGCTGTTTTTTATTCAATAAATTTAGAACTTTTTTCTTAAACATTGAACGTTTTTCCCTACTTCAAGCTGTTGAATCAGTTTCCAAATTATTACCCTTTCCTCCTGAATCACTCCGAATACTACAAATATAATACCAAATGTATTAAAATATACGTATTAAAATGCGTATACTCGTGCATAAAATAAGTACATATTTCTTGCCGTAACCATTTAATGCTAGTGTTCAGTTATTCGGTTGTAAAAAATTAAGTTTCAAATTAAAACCGCTCTTCAAAAAAATTGATGAAATTCTAAATTCTATTTGTAATTTATCGGTTTTGCTTTCGAAATAAGTTGTGTTAAAGAACCCAAAAATATTTCAAATAGACTGAACTATAAAATAGATTCTCATATTATAGTGACATATTTATTTACCTTTTTACTATTATTCGGAAGCTGTTCAGCTTTATAAAATTAAATGCTATATCTAATAGGAATATGCAGTTTCATTGTGGGAAGTGAACTCTTCTTTGTGGAGGTAGTCGATTTTATTATTAAATGAGCGTTCATGATCGAGTTAGTTTGAAGTTCCGCTGTTCATTTATTATTGCCACTCCTTTATCAATAAATATTTCAAGTATTTATGAATGTACAAAGAACTTAAAATCCTCCTCTTGTATGTTAAATTATACAACTTATTCATATGCATGAAGTAAGTTTTCTTTTACATTACGGGTAGTTTTTTTTTGTACCTTAATAAAACACAACCCTATGTGTATCTCCAATAATATTATTGAAATATGGAGTAATTTTTAAATTCCAATTTGTTTGATAACTTTTCTATTTACGGTTACCGATAAAATTTTAGAATTATTCATCAGTATTTTATTTCTTGACCTATAGTTTTAACAATTAAAGTTTTCGATTGTATTAAAATTGTCGTCCTTAATTAATACAATTTAACCTTTAGTATTTAGGCCGATTTATAATCAATATACATTAAAAAAAGTTTTATTGAAGCTTCTAGGATTTCATTGTGACGTAGACACGACGATTTAATTCTTGACGACAATTACGTTTAATCAGATCAACATTATTAATGTTACCAAAATGATGTTGAGCACTGGGCTACCTTCTCTTTATTTACTAATCTGTTACCAGTGCATATATATATATGTGAGTCACATGTAATTTCAATACATTAAATATAGTTACAGTAACAACAATGGCTGGATATATTTCAGGGAATCTAATAGAAAAAACTATTAAAAAACCTTCGAACTAATCATTCTTAATTTTGACTTTCCTGGCATCAAAGCTTTAGATTTATGCTGGAAAAAGTACGATAATCCGTCAAAAAATGGAGTATAGAAATTTTTTTCATTTCTCGACGTTTCATAACCCTGGAAACTCCCCCCAAAAGAGGCGGGTATTAAATGTATGTATACAATATCCAAACACGCCAACATTTGTATCGGCCGAAGTTTAATAACTTATGAATGGGTAGGCCGATTTTGATGAAACTATGTACAGAGCTTCGTGTATGTGAGGCAATTTGTTAATAAAATTTTGGGATCATTATCTTTTGTTTTTTGGGTTAATTTTCTCAAAATTTTTCAAACGTAATCCCATTTTGTATTAAGCTCAGCAGATGCGTACATGCTTATCTTACTATTAAAAAAGAGTTGCGCAAAAATTGAATATTTTTTAATGTCTTTCTAGGGATAATAATAATGTAAGAGGCCAAAAAAACACTTTGAGATTAATATTAGGGGGGGAGGGGAAAGCCTATCAAAGTTTAAAATTATCGATATTTTATTTTGAAAGTTTTTTAATTTTTCAAAATTTTATTTGATTTATTTAAATTTTTAATATTAAAAGGTAAATAATAAACTTTTAATAAAAAGTTTATTAAAACGTCATCTTAATTTACCCCCATTCAAAAAAAAAGAAATCTTACGTATTATCGGTTGAACATTTTTAGTAGAATTTTTTTTAGATTTCTATTTAACATACTAAACATATAAAAATCAAAAAGCTTTCTTGGAAGGTGATTCTTGAAGTTGGGGAACAGAAAAAAAAAATTAAATACAGTTTTTTTAGTTTTTAAAACTGTTTTTGGTTTATTTAAACATATAATGAAAATTTTACAATATAACTTCATCATAAATTATACTCCCCACCCAAAAAACTAACCTTAGATAATTTTTTTCTTGTATAATTATTTTTCTGCTATATACGAGTGTATGTAAACATTAAATCTTCAAACCATTAAACATTTAATCTTCTAATTAAATCGTTTATTTATTGGTATTATTGAAGGAGGAAAAGGGATATCTCGCGTGGCACGTCAATCATAATTATTGCTATGCATTCTATAAGCCTGACTTGGTCTATCCGGGGCTCTGTATCAAGTTAAAACCGTAATCTTCAAGTAAGTCAGGGAAATTCACGCTTACTAAAATTCTAGCGCAGAAGATTAAGAAAAAATTCTTTTCGATTGCTTCATATTCGAGAAGAATGTGTTTTTCAGCTTCAGGAGACCGATTGCAAACCCTATGTAAGACGTTTATCCAGAATAAACCCATACAGATAGACATCTTTGGAATGGTCCGTGACCAGTAATGAAAAATAGGAGTTTCTTTAAAAATAGGAGGACTCTTACCGAATCGTATAAGGGAATTTGAGATGAGCCTCTATTAGTTTATAAATTAATGTCTTCCTCGGACGCTGTCCGAGATATTCGCTCCAATTATTAGTTTTACTTAAGGACCTACTTAAAAACTGCATAGTTTTGGCTGCAATTTAATTTATGTCAAAGACAGATTTTCTTTGCGAGCGCATCGCATCGGTTCTCCCATTAGGTTCAATGATTTATTGTCCTGACATCCAATGCGACTCGACTTTATTGTAGATAGAGATGAAAGTAAGGTCGTGCAGCACACCCGTACCGATCAAGAATTAGAACTGTATGAACTGATTTTCCCAAACACTGGCTATCAGTTTAGATGAAAATGTGTGTACTTTTGTATCGTATGTTATGATACCGGTTGACATCTCAAAACGACACAAATCTCTGCCTCACCCAAAACTTAGTATACTTGCCAAGACTTTATCGGGAAGTTTTTGGATTCACGCCGTATATCCCGGTTAACATCTGTTTATCGACTCTGGGACAGTCTGTATAAGACACAAATCTGTCGTTGGAACCCCAGACGTAAAATTCCACACCATTCTTCCCTGCCTCCAGTACAAAAACCATAATGATAAAAGCGACTCTAGTTGTCTTTATTAAAACTCATGTCTATTGAAATATCGATTAATCAAACCTACAGACTTTATTCTCCTCTTAATTTCTTTTTTTTTTAACTTTCAGTACAATATTAAATAGTATATGATCTGGGGTGCGCAGAGTGAACGTGTAATTTATACGCAATATCAACTGCATTTCAGTTAAGTATATAATACTGTTGTGTAACACTATATTCTGATCAGTGAAGAAAGAAGCGAGAAACCACTTCATTCTTCAATCTCCTTAGTTGGTCTTGGCATGAAATTTTGATGTGCATGAGAATGGCTATGCATTATTTGAAGTGACCTTGTCTTGTTCTAGATCGCCTACAAATGTTTCGTGGGTTTTGTGTCTACCGATTAAAACGCCTATTGTTCCCGTTATTCTGTTTTAATATTTAAATTCAATTTTTTTGTGTTCCCCGCATTAAAATAAAAAAAATAAATAATATAGGTTATAGAACATATAATTTTTGGTATTAAATTGTTTAAAGAGATCACCATCACTTTAAACTAAAAAAAAATGTTTCTTCACATTTTATTCATATTTCATTATATATTTAACGTTTCCTTCATATTTTAACATACAGAACTATTGAAAATATTTTGAAGCATTGATTCCAATAAAGTTTTATTAATCGTGAGAGCTTAACGAAGAAAAAAGATTTAGATGACTTTCAAGAATTATCTTTGAAGCAATTATTAAGAAAAATAAATCTAAAAGTTTTGATTGCTGTATATAATTCATTCACTTATATTATTATTATTATTATTAATAAAGTGTACAAAATTTATAAGGTGAAAACTTTTATTCTTGATTAATTCATTTCATGAGTTTTCAGTGATTTAACTAAATCGTTTAACTTATCCGTGACGTTCATCGATATTCTTAAATTGAAAATATTAAGTTTAATGTCAGTAATTTAATTAATTTTGTAAATGTGCAAGAAGGATTTGTGTATACAATCATTTTCTGCAACCCAGTAATCCCGAGCTTAAAAATATGTAATTGTTTTCGTTTCGGATCAACATATGTATTTCAAAACTGAATAAAAAGAACATTCGAAAAATAATAAATAATTTGTTATAAATTTAAATAATAAAAAGATTTTTCCACTTGATTAGGTGCTTAACATCTGAACCCCATCCAAATTCAAAATTTTTTGAGTTACTCTTGAATGCGTAATCCTTATTATGATTTTATAACTTTTTCTGATTTGGTTGTAAAAGAGTTTGATTAAAAAATTTAATAATGAACATGTAAAGGTAGAACGATTTTTATCACATTTGTATACCTATTTATCGCAAAATGGACCCGTATCAAATACACTTCAATAAATTTTTCATGCCACAAAAAACCAAAGGACTTCGATATGATGACTGTGTCTTTGCTCAATTTCTTCTTGCGAATTTTCGACTCCAGTGATTAACAAAACTTAATGATTGTTTTTTCTTTTTATAATATCATTTTTTTTTTAAATCAAAGCATACTTTTTTGTTCTATCTATGTAAGATGTTTTTATTCTTTTAAATTTTTTTATCTAATAATATTTTTTATACATTAGTTCATTAACGTTCAATAAAAGTTGTATTCATCGTATTACAATAATAAAATTAATAATATGATTTTATTACTGCTTTAAAATTACAACTTTGAAAAAGAAACAACAGCAAACATGTAATTTACTGTTATACGTTTTTTATGTGCTTCGGTATAAAAATACCTAAATATTGATTACATCCACTTTTTTAAACTTCCCTGAATCCCTGCTATGTTGATTATGAATAAATCTCCTTTGATATAAACAACCTCGTTAAGTAAATAAATGAAAGGTTTGATACAAATACTTCGGATCCTATATAAAAGTATGTAAATGAAGAGTGTAAATAAAATGTGATGGTGTTATGGTAATCAGTTTTACTGATTGTGAACCGATAACTAAATAAACACGTTATCACTTAAATACAACTAAAAGGAGGTTATTGATATATAGGTTTATAATTAGGTGGTTAAATTATCTATGAAAGAAATATTACAATTTGGAATTCAGTCTACTTACTGGAAATTCAGTTTACATCTATTTAACATAAATAACTTAATAAAATGGAAGCCTAATGAGTGTACTATAATTGATTTTTATTTTTTATAATTGACATTCTTTATATTTACTTATTAAATCGTGGGTTGCTTTTTTTTCTTTAATTGTGACCTCGTACACGTTGGCACGTACTTTAATAAGGATGATGAAATGCATGAAATAGTAGATGAAAAAATGTCACCTTTACTAGGATTCAAATTCGAGACCAGCTGATCGAGAAACTGAATTTAATTTTGCTCACCGAAAGATTGCGTTTTTATCATTACAGCTAGTCTGAAAAAATGTTTTATGAAAACCTAGTAAGGTAGTACAACTAAAAATTATCAAACCGAATTAAGAACATATGATAAATAAGAATAATCTCATACTCTTTCGAATAACGAATGTAGAAATTAAGAAATTTTTTATACGAAGTTTCGGTTATCTTTCACCATTTCCGTTATAATTAATTCATAACATTTGTTGCCCCCAAGTATATGCAAATTTGTATATAAGTATTTTATTTACTTATTTTAATATTTGTTGGATTGATAGGTTAATAAAAATAATAAGGTTAAAGACAATATATTACTAGCAGGTTACGTCATTACTGTTGTTCATTATAAACAAATTCCCGGCCAGCTGTTGGTAGGTTTCGCGGTATTTAGTTGGGTTAGGCGGGAGTCGGCTAACAATTGTAGTTAGCCTACTTTAATTGCGGGAATTTATATTCCTGCGGTTATTAACAGCTGTGTATTCTCCCAAATAGAATTTGTCAAGGTTTGTTTACAATTTGGTCATGAAATAATATAAATAGATTTCTGTGTAGTTGGACGTAGAAATTTTTATAAGCACTCCTTCGTTGTACGAATATAATAAAGGAAAACTCGGGAAAAATTACAGAGATTCCTACGGAACCGATGACACTGCGGCTAGAGGGCATGGAGGTTATGGGGGGCATGTAGGTTAGTTGTATTTAAGACCATCTCAGGTTCGACGTTAATTAACGTCCAAGTGGAGGGCCTTTCTCCTCCACCACCCTCTGTGGACAACAGGAGGAGAGCAAAACAGCTGAAGACAAGACATTCCTTCATCGAGGAAGAAGAGATACCTTGCGAAGACCTTGTGATACCTTCTGGAAGACCTTGTCAGAAAATTCGAGGTTCTTGCGAAGGATCTACGGAAAATATTGACAAGAACGTCAAAAGAAGTACCATGAAGCTGGAGGCAGACCTATGTACAGCGTTCAAAGATTTAAGGAAGGTGGTCAACGGAGCCACTATCGCACTGGAAACGACAAACAACGGAGGCGGACACACAAACCCTGGTCGCTACAGGTTGCCCAATAACTGATGCCCTAAATAATAGTACCTGTATCCCATATTGCAGAATTGATTAAGAAAAACTGGCCAAAAGGTCTTTAGGAGCATACATGTAGGAATCCCGTATAGAAGTGAAGTTCAATAAATATTGCGGCAATCATTGACATACACGTGGTGAAGGAAGGTAAGGTCCTGCAAACCCTCGCTGCAAGACACCCACAGGTGGCCTGGCTCTTAAATAGACCTGGCATAAAAGCCGGTTCCGTTATACCGGCCACACTTGATTGGTGACACGGGAAATGAAGATGTCCCGATCACTAATAAAATTCACCCGGCGTATGTGGACTCGGACGACGGCTCTGATTTGACTCAGGCTCTGGTGGACATCTTTGGAAAAATTATGGCTAATAGTGGAGACTGCATCAGACGGATGCAAACAGAAATATATTGGCAAGATACGGCCACCATCGTTTGCAAAATCCTGGAGTGTGAGCGGAGAAGATGCGTGTGTCAGTATCACCTTATCGCACCGGTGGGCAGGTTACCTGCTGCTTGTAGCCGTTGCTACAAACACATAAGACGGAGACAATAATGATTAAGTCAACTTACGCAGACTTGATGAAAACGGTTAGGTCTGAGGTTTTACTCCCGGAAGAAACAGAAGTACTATCCATTCGAAAAAATAGAAACAGAATGGAAATTAAAGTGAAGGAAAAAAAGAGTTCACAGCAGGCTTCAAAGAGTTGTTTCTTTAGTAATTAAAGAAGGGAACGTTCTCACAAAAAATTAGGCTGTCGTCTGGACTAGCCTTGCCGGACGACTTAGGGACAGTGGAAGGCCAGGATATGGTGAGACCGGTGTTACAACTTGCCGGCTCCCGGCATAATATGTTACTTCAATTGTGCAGAAGGGCAGGGTCCGAACTGGATTGGTCTCCTGCAGGGTGGATACCGTGAACCTTCCCAAGCGGTGTTACCATTGTATGGAAACAGGTCATTTGGCAAGAAGTTGCAGGGGCGAAAACAGAGTAATCGTCTGCTTTAATTATGGCGGGTAATGGCATAAAGCAGCTGAGTGCAGGAGCACTCCAAAATGCTTGTCCTATAACATAGATGTGCACCGCACTAGAGGTATCACATGCCCTAAGGTAGCCAAAAAAGAGCACAGCAAGGAAAACCGGGGGAGGATCAAGCAGCTGTTGGCACGTAAATGAAAGTGGTACAAGTCCTTCGTCTTTGGTAAATGACGTGCTGACCAGATATGTTTCGGAGATGGGCGCGGATATTTCGCTTGTCACCGAGCCATATTATCCGCGAATCCGTCCGGGCTGGATCGTCTCTGAGGATAGTAGGACAGCACTGTGGAAGCGTACATCGCTTCTGGTAGGGTGTGTCCACCGAGGCATCGGCTTTGTTTGGGCGAGCGTTGGCGGGGTGTACGTTTATTCCTTCTCCCTCTCGCTCAACATTCGCCTTGATAAATACAAGGATATACTTCCGGTGATCTCTCGGACCTTGCTGGATGACGGTCCTAGCGGGGGAATTCAACGCCTGGTCGTCTGTGGAGGGGTTCGACTAGGACGGATATTAGAGGTAGCGAGTTATCAGACCTTGCCTCTGTACATGACTTGGGCTGCCTGAATACTGGTGACACTTTAACTTTCAGAAGGGGAACTTCTGGCTCGGTAGGGGATCTGTCCTTCGTCATCCCGGGACTGTTTGGAAATATGCAATGATGACAAGTGTAGAAAGGCTAAACCGCTACTGTTAATCAGCGGGGAAAATTGTCGGAGTTAAAGGAAATCGGTCCAGTGACAATGTGCGGAATGCTTTTAACAGCATTTTGCCCACCGGGATATGCCAGGCGCTGAAGTTTTTCACGGTCCCTGGGTATCTCAGACGAATACTCGTATCATACTTAAAGAGGCGTAGGCTGCGCTGTAAAGTGGACGGTGAGGTGGTAACATGCAGTGGAAAGAGGAGTATCACACGGGTTGTTTCGGGCCGACCCTATGGAATATTGAATACGACGGGATATTTTGCCATGCGCTACTCCGTAAAGTCGATTTGATAGGAGACGCGAATGACTTGACCCTGGTGGTGGAGGCAGCAACCCTGGAAGCGGAAACAATCTCTAGTCCCTATTGTACTATAAGTCTGGATAAACGGTGTCGGGTTATGTATGGCGCCGGAAATAACCGAAGGCGTGGCAATCACCGGGGCTAAGAGGAAGAGAACCATGACGATCACACTTGAAGGTCAGAGGATAGTGACACGGCAGGCGGTTAAATATCTGGGCGTCTGGATAGACGCCCAGCTCCGCTTTGGAGCTCACGTTCACGAGGCAAAGGCTGGTAGGACAATGAAGTTAGTTGGTGGTTGGCTTACCGAATAACAAGAGCCCCAAGCAACAAAGAAGGAGGCTTCTGGTCAGCGTGGTGTACTCCATACTGCTATATGGTTCGGAGGTCTGGGACGGAGTCACGAGATACAAAACGAAAAGAGGTAAGTTAGGGGTACGGTGCTGCCTCAGAGTGTCGATGGCTACAGAACTGTATCCAAAGACGCGGCTGAAGTTCTTGCGGGACTCTTCCCTATAGATCTTCTCATAAGTACAGGATAAGGCTACGTGAGATGATGCCTCTCTCACCCATGGAAAAGAAAGAACAGTCTCAAACACTCATGGACGAAATACTCAACGAATGGTAAGAACGCTGGAACGACAGTACAAAAAGAAGGTGGACGCATAGGTGGTAAAGTATGTTATGCGTCATTGCTAGAGGCCCCGTGGCTCGTTGGATTACTGCCTCACGCAGTTTCTGGCAGGCCATGGGGGATTCAGGGTCTACCTCTTCAGGTTTGGCATTGACACCGCAGATAACTATTTGGTCTTGATAAGAAGGAAACTCCTTATCACATATTTTTCCTCTGCCGGAGATATGAAACAGCGTGAGAAGAGCTAATACATAAGCTTCATAGCTGAAGCTTAATAGACCTGCATAATCTTAGAAAATAAGGAACATTGGAAGGCGATTGCGACTTACACGTAGACAATTATGGATGACCTCTAATTGTGAAAGGAGTCACGTATTCTCACGAGGCGTAGGAGCGTGCGAGGGCAAACAGGCCTCCGGTTGAGCGACTAGGGGGTCCCCCGAGCGTGTGGGGGTCGCCTAGGCGTAATGAGGCCAGGAGTCCTTTCCCTGCGCCTGAAAGCGTATTAACCCTTCCTGACGAAATGCTGTAAGAGCGGTACCAGTAAGGTAGGGCAGCCAGGAGTAGAAGTTTACTCGGTAAGGCGTAGGCACACACACGCCCTTACTAACATTTTTCGGAACCTATTAGCGAGCCCAATACTACGTCCGTAAATGAGATTTCCATCGCTGAAGAAAAAAAACACACGGAGTATTACTGTACGACGGATAAGTCATTAAACTAACCGAGTGTTTTGTAATAATCCTTGAATAAGCAATTTTTCATTTTCCCTTACTTTTCAACATTTATTCTTCACTGAAAAGGGAAAACGGAGAATGCTTCAACCGACCCAATAGCTCAAAATGATGTGCTAAATACCAGCTATTATTAGATGGGAAACCACTCCCTTGTCGGGGTTTAGTGGAATGGCGACACTGACCCTGTGGTATTATTTAAAATTTTGTTTCCTATTCGACGGTTGTAAAATGAACCTGATCGTGATTAGTGTTCTTATATGTATGACCTTCTACACTTCTTACAATCCACCAACCGATCGAGCCATACGTCTACGTTCAGTTTAATGAAGAATTACTTTTCGTTAAAATAGCTTGATGGAATTATTTTATAAATGAAAACAAAAAATTTAATTCAAGTCCTATTATATTTTATTTTTCCAGAAAAATGTGACGGTAAAATAATAAATAAATAAATTTAAAAAATAAAATTACTTATATTTATTCCATTTTTGTCCGAGTTGCTCCAAAGAAGGGTTAGAATTCATCAGTATTTTTCCTAATTAGTGGGTAGTCAAATAAACTTTTTGTCTTATGTTACGGTCTCGTATAATTTGGGTTTGGATCGAACTGTCATCCGCCTGTAGTCTCTAACTGATCTGCTAATATAGTTATTATTTATCCGACTCCGGAAGTAGGATAATATTTTTGGTAATCATCTTATAGACTATATATATATATATATATATTTATCAAATGAAGGCTAAAATATAGACAAATATATGCATATATATTAAAGGCACTTTAACTCCTAGAAAAGAACTAATCCCCGATTTACGTAAAAAAAAATCTAATAAAATTATTTGAACTGCTCAAATGACTTGGAAGCACTCTCGGAGAATCAATAAAACTAATTTGCTAACGGATGACACCAATTTTTCAAAAGAGGAATTGTTTAAATATCAACTAGAGCTTAGATAAAGATTATTGAAACGAAAATTTCATCAAATTTACCTCATGGTGTTACGTAAGTAAAAAAAAAAAATTATAAATAAAGCCAATAACAAGAACATTTCCTTATGATTTTATCGAAACAATCATAAAAATATTAACAAAAACCACGATTAAATATTAAAATCTCTTTCAAACTCTTAGTTATAATTTTAAAAAAGATCTGAAAATTATCTTTAATTTTTAATATTCGAAACGGCAGAAGAATAACGAAAGAATAACTAAATCAACAGTTTGGTTTTAACACTTTTTGAATATTAGCGTAATGGTTGTAATCAAGTTGATGCAAGACAAAATCACACTGGCATAGCCATTCTTGAGATTAACTAGCGTCTAATGCCAAGCTCACTAAGGAGAATGAGGAATGAAGTGTTTTCCAGTTGTCTTCTTCAGTGGACTAAATTTTCATATCACTACACCGAAACCTACGAAAAGGGTGCAGGTGATATTCATCCCAAGCGAAATTTTCTTTCTATTCACTACAAGGTTGCCGTGTAATAAACATCATAATCGTAAAGAAAGAAACTGTGATTAGTGCGATTTGTACATGAGATAATTTACGTTTGAGTAACTTTGCGTTACAATAAATAATCAAACCCTTACCCCGATCGCATGATTGGCATTGCTTTTACTTGAATTTGTAAAAACTCCAAATTATTGTTTAGAAATTATGATGTCATGATCGACGGTCTAAACAATTCCGCCATAAATAATTTTGTGGTTTCTTATTTCATCCGGTTAACAAATGGTTTTGTTAATAATTTTATATAAAATTATTTTGGATTCAATTATTTTTAATGAAATTAAATTGAAAGAAGAAAACGACAAAAAGGTTTCTGATCAAGAGTGATAAGGAGGTGGAAGTTGGTATCTCATGACACAGTTTTCAAGTGTTCTACAGCTTGTATTTGAATCAGGGCCGCGACCTAATCGACCCGGAAATTTCATTAGAAACATCTTTTAAAATTGATGCTACATCAGACCGACTTTCATTTTTATATAATTTACCTTAACTATATATATTTTTTTAAATTTATTTATCTTTATAAAAGTTATGAATTTCATAAAAATATAATACCTGTTTACATTGAAATTACAATAAAAAATATTTCTTAAAATGAACATTATTATTTTATATTTCACAGTATTGAAGTATTGAATTATCAACGGTAAGGTTAAATTTTAGATCGATGTAATAACTATATGAAGATTATTTTAATTTTATTTGATTTCTAATCAGACAGGAAATTGCTATCTCATATTCATAATGTACGACTGATCGGGTAGTGAGCGTTAACAATGTTGAGTACGTAGCTAACAGCCTGCTTCCATTACATTTACAGTATAACAAATGTCAGATATTATATGATGCATTGCTATTTCTCATACGATGAAATGTGACACATTAATGTGTTTGCTTTTCTCTTGCTAGAATTACAATCTACTTGTAGCCTGCTACATATTCTCTTTCTCACGTTTTACACGATTTTTCCTTTTAATATCTGTTTACGCAAATTAACTTCAACGAATAATAAATAATTATGGGAAATTAAGTTTTCTTAAGTACTGTGTTGAAGATAAGTGCCGTAAACATATAGCTTGTATGTAAGCGATATGACATGAGGTGTTAAGTCGCTCCCAAAAAAAGCGTAACCGTTCTCAAGTACAACCAGATCTACACCAGACTTATTCGGAAAAGTAGGGAAAAATTATTTCCTATTCTCTTCTTCATTAAGCCGAATGTACTGTTCAGATCTGCATTCCCATCCTACCGAAATGTAAGTGGTATTCAGAGCTCTACGATTAATTCCTTCCCCGGTTCAACGTAGGAAGTCGATGTTTAATAAACCATCATTACTTTCAGAGTTAACGTTTACTCTGGAAGTAATTCTGTTTAAAACCGTGACCGGTAGTACTTTTACCTCAGATGATTTACATATTCACTATTAGAATGAATAGGGAGATATTGTTTAAAACAACAAATTAATATCCCCTTTCTCTTGTTAATTGATGCGATATAAACACCGCCTCCGCTAAGTTACAGAATCATTAATATCTAAAAATCTTAGGTAATTACATTCAGTTACGGACTTGCCTCAGATTTTGATGAAATTAGGAATTTACCTTATTTACGATCTAACTTATTCGTCGAAAACGATTTTCATCCTAATTACGCCCCTCGTAAGTTACACAATACCATTCCCAAAAAATTACGTAATTCAGCACTTTTTACACTTAAAACAAATTTTAAGTGTAATATACATTATCTTTATTTCAATGAGATTAAGTTAAGAATGACAATAGATTCACTTAAGACTAAATTAAATTAGGTGAAACTTAAGGTATGAGTTTTGGTAAATGTGTAATATACATTATTTACTTGATAAATAACTTGGTTTAAGTGAAATATAATTGAGTTTAGTTAGGCTTAGGTCAAGGTAAAGGTTAAGTTACGTTAGATTGGTTTATAAGTTTATATTTACTCGTACTTAAATAAATTTGTTAGACACTCACCATCATTTATCTAATGAAGTAACTATTCAAAACTTTTGCTCAACTTGTCCTTAAGCAAATCTAACCTTATTTTTAACTAAATTTAACTGAAAGAAAACCATTTAGTCGGCAAATAATGTATATTGTATGTATATAGTGCAAAGTAACGAAAAGTTTGGACCCGGGTACTGTGTAACATACAAGGGACATAACTGGGCAGAAACGCATTTCTGACAAATAATTTCAATAGTGAAAATAAATTAGTTTTTAAATAAGGTACATTCCAAATTTCATCGAATATATTTATCAGTAATTGGGTGTAATTATGAAATCTTAAAGTATAGTTTACATGTCTGATTCAAAAACGGAATAATTTATTAATTTATATCAATAATTAAAAAAACTGAATATTTTGTTAACGATCCATTTTTAATAAATCAGGTTAATATTTAGAATAATGACCATTATAATTTGTTTAGTTTATGTAAGCAATTCTTTAAAAATTGTGTTGTGTATGTAAGAATTGAGAAGCCTGTGAACTATAAAGAGTACCATATTTTGAAGAAAGAAATTATGCATGCAAATCGTTGAATTTTTATTCATAAATATTCATTCTTTCATCCCTCAGTAGCACATAAATGTATGTTATTTAGATTAATAAAATGGTCAATAATGTTTCTAAATCGAATGTGTCGTTTATATCAAAATCAGCTCCGTTAAATTTCAGATATCAATTTTGTTCTAAGCAGTTAGATTCATCTTTTTACAAACACGTAATCACTTTAAACCCGAATTGTAATTAGATGTCAAGTGTTACTTATAACTGTGTATAATTACGTAGATTTTCTTTAATATACTCATGCACATTAAGGAAAATCAATTTATTTTATTTGCTTGTTTTTTCTATTCGATGTTTACTATTAATTAAATTAAATGACAAATTTAAATTAAGAATAAAAAATATTTTATCGAAACATATGTATAATCATTTATTTTTAATATTTGGTTGAAAAGAAAAATAATGATATATTCCAGATATAAATTCAACATATGAGTTCACAAAATGCATGCTATTTCATGATTGGTTAAAATCCCCTGCCGTTCGATCAATGATAAATGCTTTTATCTTTCTAACAAAGAATGTTGTGGGGATACATTCGTCAAGTTTACCCATGTGAGTCCATTGTTGTGAGAGATTTAATGAATGATCGTTGAATTCTACATCAGCACTGGAACGACCGAGCAAGGTCAATAAATTTGATGGCAAGTGGAAAACCCAGTTCATTTGAAGGTGAGGTCACCATTTTATTAATCTAAATAACATACATTTATGAAACTCACACGTTTATAATAGAACGTTTTCGCAGCATTTTTTTATTTTTTTATTTTAATCGCACAAAGAACCACACAAGATAAAAACAGAATGTACTCTCACTTTTCATTTAAAAAGAGCAGAGAATTACTGAAAAATGTAAATAATACATAGCAGCAAAAACTGTAGAAATATACACACTTGAAAAAAACAAAATACACGACAGAAACAAACTATACGAGTACCTTTTAAATTGTAATATTAAAATAACAATCTTACTTAACATTTAATTCCATAACAAATACGTTTCCTTAGTGCTTCAAAGCTAGATACAATAACACACATAAAAAAATACAAAAACAAAATAGAAATGCCGGGACATAAATAAAGCTTAATAATCTATACATCAACCTGTTAAAAACCGCAATGTTTTTAAGGAGTAAAATAAAAATTCAACATGTAAACTACATAATAGTACTTCAAAAAAAAGTTTAAAAAAATCTGATGTGGCCACCATATGACTTTCTAGTACGCCTGTTAAATTATATATACACATAT
Source organism: Lycorma delicatula (assembly GCF_047948215.1). Taxonomy (NCBI): domain Eukaryota; kingdom Metazoa; phylum Arthropoda; class Insecta; order Hemiptera; family Fulgoridae; genus Lycorma; species Lycorma delicatula. Next base: position 162,331,112 of record NC_134455.1, on the reverse strand, counting down.
TTTGCTGCACTTCATTTAAACTTATTTCATTTGAAAGTGAGATTCGATCTTCCAATTCTTTAATAAAGTGGATAGTTAAACAATTGCTGAAGACATGTTAGTTTTTAATAACACCAAATATTTATACAATTATTAATTCAACAATCTTACATGAAATATAAGGATAGAATAAAAGTACCTTTATTACTCGTATTACTAAATCAGTATTATTCGTGAATTGCTGATTAACAAATGTTTCAGATTTCTGGTGTGTCGAATAAATTAATATTAATAATAATTAAACTATTCCGTTTAGTGTACTCCTATATACTGGTAACTAATGTTAATTTCACCTTACGGTGTAAAATATTCAGTTTCTATTACTGGATTATTTGGTGAATAATAAAAAATGAAAACAAAAAATCATACAGGAAAAAGAAAGATAACGTGAAGAAATATATCTCAAAAAAACGCCAAAAGAGGAAGATGAAGGGGAGAAAATGTTACGAACAAGGGAAGAATAAAAAAATTAAGAGAAGATGATAAATAAAAAGAGGAAGAAAATGTTAAAATCAAAGAAAAAGTAAAAAGATTAAGAGAAGATGATAAATATAAACAGGAAGAAAACGTTAAGACCAAGGAAAGAATAAAAATGTTAAGAGAGGATGATGAATATAAAGAGAGGAATATTTGAAAACTAGAGAACATGTACACAAATTAAGATCAGAAGAATTATATCAAACGAAGAGCGATTAAATGACTGGCAATAAAAAACAAATAAACAACACCAACTTAGGGAGAATATTGTTCGACAATATCAGAAGAGTAATGAACTAAAAGATAAGAATTTTTGCAATTTATTAAAGATCGGGTATGTATGCCTCAGCATACATGTTGTTCTTCTGAGGGTTTATTTTTTAGTCACTCGTAGTTAACTTTAATGTAGATCAAATTAAACAGAAATTCCAGAATAATTAAAATTAAACAGAAATTAAACTAGAAAATCCAAAAATAATACGATTCTAAATTATAATTTTCAATTAATATTAAATAATCAGATGTTTCACTAAATCTGTAACATATACACAAATGTAATAATGCCTATTAAATTACATATACACATTTTTAAAAGTCCATAAAATTTTATTGCACTAATAACTTCTGATTTTTTCATACATTTTTAATTTTATTTTATTCTTATTAGTTAACATAAAGTTAAAAAAATAAATTAAAAAAAAGGAGATGAAGTCTGTTTCGAACCGATGTTCCCTTCCCTTGTAAGATCCAAATATTTCGTTAATTAAAATTTTATTTGGCTATAACTCTGGAACCAATAAAAATAATGGTGTATCGTTGAAAAGCTCCCAGTGAGGGCTTATTACAACAGTGAAGAAAAAAATCCACATCTTTTTAGAATTTTAGGCTTTTTTGGTCACTTTTGATCCAGTCGATTACAATCAAAAGGGGAGGTGCCCAACTAGATATTACAACAGTCCTAAATCCAAAATTTCAACTTCCTACGGCTACTCACTTTTGAGTTATGCGTGATACGTACATACGTACGCACATACGTCACGCCAAAACTAGTCAAAATGGATTCAGCGATGGTCAAAATGGATATCTCCGTTGAAATCTGAAAACCGAAACTTTTCACGATCACAATATTTCGTTTACTTCGTACAAGGAAGTAAAAATGCTTAGGTAAGAGTGAAAATCACGATTCGCAAGCTATTTAGCCCATAATTACTTGGGAATAATGCTACCGAGTTGAGAGTAAATTGAGAATGGTTTTAATAAGCGAAATTAGTTCCCTACGATTAAAAAGCGAAACTTAAGCGTTGTATAGAATAAATCTTAAAAAAACATTATGTCGTAAAACCTTTCACGTTTTTACCAGAAGGCAGAAATTCCAGTCAGTAATTTATTAAAATATTCCCTAAAAATGTTTTGTTCTTTAAATTTTTCTTAAACATTTTCTACTAAATACACTGAAGCTATTGAATAAAAGGAAAATAATATATGCCAAAAATTGAAGATAAAGATCTCATTAAAAATTCCAGAATATATTTCCAGCTAAAACAATTAGAAATAGTTTTTGCTTTTCCAGCAAAAACTAAAATAAGTACTTAAAATAATAATAGTTAATGCAGATAAGGCAGTAAACTGGATCATTGATAGTTACACAACATGACTAATTGGCATATAAATTGAAATTTAAGAGTGCATTCTCATTAAAGAGGTTATCCTTTTTAATTAAAGAGAAGAAGAGGTGATTAAAGAGTTTATCCTGGGAATTAAAGGATTTTAAGTTAATTGAAGTCATGTTTAATAAATTGATTCCCAAAGAACATCGAAATTAAACAACATTCACGTGATTAGCAATCGATGCCATTTAAAATTTACAAAATAATTTTGTTACATAATAAACTTTAAGCTCTTCTTATATCTTTTTTTTACTCTCGGTTTTTTTTATAAACAAATAAATCTCAAAATATTCCGTCAAAAAGGGAGGGATTCCGATTTGTAAAATTAAAATAAAGGCGCTTGATACAGAAATTATTGAAAATTTTATTTGCTTCAATTTTAAGTTTTGACTTTTTTTATGAAATGAATCCTAAGCGAAAAGATAATTATAATTATAAATAATACGACATCGTAGGTTTCAATCGAGGTTAAAATAGGTCTGTAAAACGTTTTTTAAACTCGAGTCAGGCGTTTTAACGCTGTGCCCATACCTCCCTGTTTGAGCACCACGAAAAATTTAGATTTAGATTTTTTTAATTTTACACGAAAATCAAAGACATCGTGAATGAAGAATTTTCTTAGCGATAAAGAAAAGCACAAAGTTTTTAATGAATGAAATAATAAAAATTTGTTCTTTGAATACATAGTTTACATCTATAATAATCGACTCTCGTACATTCACAAAATTTGGAGTAATGTTTTATTGCTGTCACAATATGCCAAAATTTTATTCTTCAGCATTTTCAGTCCTTTTATTCTTTATCGATATTATTTTTATACAGATGTTTCATTTCATTCAAAACCTTTCTATTAAAGTAACGTTTAATAATTAATAATATCAGTAACTTCTTATCTATTAAATATTTACTATTAAAGTTTATCTTAGAGTAAATGTACTTCATTCCCAATTGAGAATATAAGTTTCTTAAATAAAACAGTTGGATTTTTAATATGATATCTATTAATTGAACAACTAAGAATTGGGTCCTGCAGCACACATACACTGATTACGTATAATATTCTTATCGCACTTGGTACGTGCTAAAGACATGAAAAAAAGGAATGTCATTCAAATTCCTACTTAGAAAACATTTCCATCGATTCGAAAAGAACTTTTAATGTAGTTCCAGCTGTTATAGATACCAATAAATACATGCGTCAAAATAAAAAAAATTGCCGGAAGCATTAATTTCTTAAACCGAATCAATTATTTAAAATTATTATAATGTATATAATTTTCATATATAAAAGTCATAATGATTTCAAAACATCTCATTAATATAATTTAAACTACAATACAACTTTACTTAATTGGATAACTGATTTATAAGTAAAGTTTATATAATAAATGACAACATCTGGGAGACTTACCCTCCAGCAGTTGAACTAGAAACTCAGTTTATGTTTTATAAAATGAAATTATAAATGTATTTTTTTAAATATTGATGGAACCGCTATATTTATTTTAAAAAATCGGGTTATAAAAGCAACACATTTTTTATCTTTCCGTCTGTTCTCATCACAAATTAGAAACCGATCGACTGGTTTCATAACTGAACAAAATTGCTATTCTCTAATTTAAAAATTTTTTTAAATTTAAAAATTAATTTTTTATCAAAAATTTATTTCTGATTAAGCGAAAAATCCTGTTCTTTAACGTAATTGATTTGAGTTTTATTTCACCAGCATGACCGTATTCAACAACGCAGTAAATAAAAGACGAAACTAGTCCTTGCCTACTGTTGAAAAAATCATACCGCTTCAGCTACGATTTTTTTTTTTTGAATGGTTGGATTTACTATTAGGTAATGGCTCTCTTTTAAGATATTCGTGGAACAAATTATCTTTTGCTATAAAAACCACTCATAATGTACCGTTTGATTTTTTCCAAACTTCCAAGAACGACTATGAGTTTAAGCACAGATTGTGTAATAATAATAATAATTATGTTTTTACAGAAGTTAATAATATAAATATTTGAATATTCTGTGGATGATAACTGTGTATTAATAGAAATCGATCAATAATTATTTATTTCTGGAATTATAAAGTAATTCTAAACACCGTAGAAGCCTTGTATACATTAAATTTGTTTAAAATATCTATTAATATTACATAAAATATACAAAATATCAGTGATATTTTGTTTACCTATCACTGGAAAAGATAATTAACTTGAATTTTCTATACATATAAACCTGTTAGTATGAGTATATCTCTGATGGAACGTACTTACACAAACCACTTATTTTTATTAATCAGTTTTTAATTTACTATTTTAATTCTTTTTCGGTATATTCTTAATTTATAGAAATTTAATTTTTGTTACACTTAATTTGTCTATGTAATTGACACCAATAACCTTTTCGATATATACATTAATGCGTACTGTATATATTAAAAAGGCTGTAGTATACATAAACCAAAAACATGTTTTCTTTTATTTGTGAAAATAAAAATGTCATTTGAAGTTTATATTTTATAGAAATATTAAAAAACTTACCTTAATTTAAAAAAAAAAAAATGTTTTATTTATAGTTGCATTAACAATTAAACTCTTTAGCGACTTATCAGTTAATGTAACCGTATCAATAAACGTGAATTCTTGAACAGAACCAGGCCGACCATTTCTAAGACGTGTGGTTAATTGAAACCCAACCACAAAAGAACACCGATATCCAACATCTTGTATTCAAATCGAAATAAAAGAAACTACCTTTATAGGATTTCAACCTGAGAACTCTCGACTTCGAAATCAGCTGATTTACGACGACGAATTTACCACTAGACCAACCCGGTGCGTTAACTTAATTTTTAAATTAATAAACTTGTTCTCTATTAATAATTTTTATATAGATTTTTCGGCGATTTTAGAACTTTCTTTGAATCCTCTCTTCATTGAAAAGTAATTGTTACTTAAATATTATATTGGAATATTAAAACCTTGGGAAATTTTTTTTTACTTAAGTCCGGATTATCAGTGATATAAATATTTTTTCTAATTTCATTGGTTTTCTTAAACGACACTGAATCTAAATATTGTTATAGAGTTTTGGTTTCGTAATATCTAGTTTTGGTTTTGAATAATTGTAAATTAGGTATTGGTGGTTAGATTTTCACATAAAAAAAAAAAGAAGAACGGGTGATATTCGATATAAAACTCTGCCACTAGTTTTTATTTTTATGCAGTATCCTGATCTGAAACTAGCCTTTGGACGTTACACACAGTCGCGACGTCACTTACCCAACAATAAAACGGCTGCTTTGCTAGACCTGTTTTTTATTTGTAAGAAGTGCCAACACAGCGTCGTCGATGAAACAAGGTAGGTGGCTGACACAATACCGGTAGTACTAAAACATGTAGAAGGGACTAGGATAATGAAAGGGAAGAAGCAGAGAAACAGGACGGTCATCTTAACAGAGGGACTGCCTTTGATCGGGATAATTTACCGTTTTACCCAGGATCAAGGTGTAAAAGATTAGTTTTGACCTATGCGTCAACAAACTAGCAAAACTCGATTGAAAATTACCTACCTGGAAAATTACTAATGATTTATATTCATTAGCTTACACTATTTTACGACATCTTCTGTCTGCGTATTAGGGGACCCTTTACAAAATATTATGCAAATCAACTATAAAAATTCTTATTGATCGCTTGTACAGTTAATTTGACCTTCTGTTAGATTTCTAAATGGGCATTTTTCCAAATTTCAACCTAATTGCTAGTAAATGAACTATTTTCCTAAAAACTATTTGTCTTCAAAAGACGATAGCTATTTATTGTTATGACGAGCTCTTTATCTGTTATTTTAGATAACTTTAGAAATTATGAAGAAACATGCTTGGCAGAAATTTATCATATACTGTGATAAAGACATGGACGCGTACAATTTTATTTAGGAACAGATTATATGTATATAGACCGGGGTCTACAGTCAGTCAACAAAAACTATATGTGTGTCAGATTTTACTCTGTGTTTCTTAAAAACACTTTTTCATTAAGAATTTTATATCAAAATAAGTCTATTAATGAATGAAACTTCTTTGTAACGAAAGTTTTAACAGCTAGTGCAAATTTTTTTGTGCCAATTTTATTTCAATCTTAGTTATTAACTGTCAATAGTTACTCTTTTCCCCATTTAACCGTTTTCAAAATCCCTCAACACTAGTAGTGCAAGCTGTTGGATAATCCGGCACCCCTGTAGATCCGAAAAGATCCGACTACTAAGGCTATACCGTGATGTGATAACGTAATATTTAACAATAACTAAAGTAAGCTCAGAAAGTATCCTAATATTACTGGTTAATAAAACTGACAAGTCGGTGAAAATTGAGAAGAAACGAACAGAAACTTTATCCATGTCAACCTTAAACTTGGTATTATATAGCATGGGTTAATATAATCGTTACATAAAGGCGTATGATGAACAATTGTGCAAAATCGATATCATTCAATATCGTTCGCGTGATTTATTTTCAATTCCCGTAATGTGATCTTTTGTAGCCTACACTTTTTTGAGGATAATATGATAATGAAGAAATGACAAGACCTGTATTTCAAGCTGTGATGTTATATTACGGTTTTTGTGTAAAAAGATTTGGTTAGTTTTTAATAAAAGAAAAAATAGTTTTGTTAATACATAAGTACACTTGTACATTATCAGCCCTGAAAATTAATTTACAAAAAAAAGATTTATTCTTTAATGTTAAAAAATCATAAGAGTATTTAAGGCGGAAATAATTTCTTTTTTCTCGTGTTTTTTTTTTATGTATGATTGAACTTTACTTTAAAATAAACTTTATCTTTTGACAAATATACTCGGCCACAGAATTACTAAAGTGCGTGCTCTTAAGTCGTGAGGTATTAAAAAATAATCTCAAAGAAAGAGATCATGTATTCTTAAATAATATATGTCTTTTAGAGCTGGATCCTCTCCACTTAGACTTACCGATAAGATTCCTTTATTTATGTAATGGCTCTAATGCTGATCAAATTTTAACCAGTTTATTTAAGTTTATTTAAAAATCTTTGTTTAGATATTTGCTAATTATGAAAAAAGTTGAAACATTGCGTATACTGACGCCACGTTTATCCGCTTTTATGTTTTAAAGTGACTATGTCTTACGATGTCTGTTTATGAAAGCTTTTTCTTTTTTTCATCTGAACTATAGATTGTCTCATTCATTTCTTCTTATCTCATTCTAAACTATAGATCCATTTATTCATCGTACATAGTTGTCTTCTTATTTGTCTTTGTCGGTAACCGTAAAATTTTCTTGGTAATCTCTTTACATTTTTGTAAATTATATAATTGTTTCTGAAACCTGCTTTCGTCAATTAAAGTTAACCATCTGGCACATTATTGAGCTATCTTAATTTCTCAGAATCTTTCTTTTGGTTTCCTGTAGATTATAATGTTACGGAAGAACTAAATTAAAATTAAACTATAAAAATAAAATTAATTAAAATATTCAGTTTATTAAAGGAATCGGTTAATTCACTTTTTTATTTTCCCTGATGAACAATATTATTTTTATATGCGCACATAATAATTATATTTGTTTATTATATTTCAAACAAATAAAGAGAAAATATTTTAATTCACCTACCTATTCGAAAAACTTTAGTCGACCGTGATGCGCTATAACAGTTTAGATAAAAGGAGAGTCTTGAGGGAAATTTGAGGTATATAAATAAAAACTAATGATATTCCCTTTGGTGTAAAATTTGTTGCCGTCGTGAACTTTGTAGAATGGTTGCTTAAGACAGAAAAAGTAATATTATATTAGTGTTATCTTAAAAAGGAAATACCAGAAGAAGAAAAATCAGTTTATCTTCTTTTACATCTTAAATTAAATAAAATTCTAACTGAATAATAAAATCAAAAATAAGTTTTTATTTATATTTCAATAATTATATTATATCCTAAATTGTTAATATTTAAATTAAAAATTCAGTAGTCACTTAAAAAGTTATCATTTAAATTTATTGAAAATTTTCTCAGTTAAAAAAGTAGTGAAATAATTAAAAACGTCCAGTTTCCTTTTCCGACTCCAGTCAACTCTCGATTATCCGCGAGCAGATTAACCGTGATTAATCGCGATGCCTCTCGGATAAAAATAAATTTTTTAAAACTTATAAAGAAGCTAGAAATTGACAAAGTTTTCATGGTTATGCGACAGGTTTTACTTCTTCATTCGTTATTTGAATTGTGTTTGTTTTGAACGTGATAATGTTGAACTATAGTTCATTGTGGATATGATAGGATATTAATTCATTGTGCAATATTATTATGCTACACAAACTACGAAGTTCAATTAAAAGAAAGTGTTTTCAGTTATTAAAACAACACTCAATCGCCCCTTACTTTAAAAAAATATATCTATGTATTTTTTCTCGTTCGCTACTGCACTTTTAATAAACGTTTGTAAATGGATTATATTTTACATACACTAACGTATGTACAATCTATTCACGTGCAGCAGTGATAGTGAAAATTTGTAATATGTTAATACATATTTTGAATAAAGTTCTTGACACGACTTTTACCAGGTACATAATAGTGTAGTGAAGTGTATTTTATTTTATATTTACCATAATATAATACTGCAAGTAAATTCTCTACTGCAGTACAGTATTAGGCCATTTTAATACATATCACTTCATTAAATATTATTTTTCGATTACCTCGACTTTGCTATAATTTTGGATTATCCGCGGATTTTTTTAGAAAATTTTTAATGTTAAAGTCGGGAATTTATTTACGATACGAATCACCTGTCGTAGTTTTAAAAAAAAACCGAAACTGTAATATTATGGATCTACTTCTGCTGACCGACTAAATTTCCTTTATTGGAAAATTTTACTCTTGTTACGGAAGGTGATTAATTCTAACTTCTATTTTAGAGTTTGATGATGCGTTATGCGTTTAGTCAGGTCGTATCCAGATCGATCGGAAGGCAGTCTCACATTTGTCGAAAACGTGGAACACTGTTGTTTGTTTTCATTGTAATTCACCACGCTAATTTTTTTCGATATGAGGTGATTAACTCGGAACCGACAGAAATATTTATTTTCTTAAGTAAATAAAATATATACGTTATCCATAATGTAGTCGCCTATTAAATTAATTTTTAGAATTTTTAAACTTATTTCAGATCTTTTACACTAGGCAATTGTTTTTCTCAACTTGCATATTTATTTGATTTTCTTCTTCTTTGATGAAAAAATGAATTAATTGACTATTCCAGATATTTTACTGGAATAAATGCTTATAAAGTTTTGTTTTCTTGACTTTTTTTTTTTTTATTATTTTTAATAAATTTCATTACCTTTTCAAATTATACGATTATATAGAGTGTAGCATATTGTTCTCTACCAATCAAATATAATTATTTATAAGAAAAACAAATTTACTTGTTACGTATTATTTTTCTTTTCCTGTTCAATTAGCGGTTTCGCAGGGCCCTCTGCTTAGTCAGAACTTATCCTATTTATGGAAAATTTTTTATCAATATAAAATGACCTAGTTTGTATCTTTCTATATTATAAATTCTTTAAAGTATGATTTCGATTAAAATTTTTGTAAATACGTTGATACGTCTGATGAAGTGAGATCTTTGCAAAGTGCTAAACTTAGAGGAAAAAAGGTAATAATTAATCTTAAAGAAATTACATACATTTATATACATATTAAAATACAATTTTTAAAAACTTTTTTTTGTTTTCTTATTATCTTAGATTCTTCCAGTATGATGAAATAATAGCCTAATTCATTTACTGAACTGAAAAATTTTTGTGTATAATTATTCTACATAGGAGTTGTTAATTTATTTCTTATGAAATGACATTCACTCATGCAGATGGAAGAATTAAAATAAAGGGGAAATTTTTATTTTGTATGGTGAAGTTATTATGAGCTCAATATAACTGAAAATTTAAGACAAGATTGTGCAGTAAATTTTTACTTTTAATTTACCTGATAACGGTTATTTGATACTTTGTATAAATGAATTGGCCAATTAAACGTCGCTTCGGTGAAATTGGAAGTTGATACTTACAGGGTTAAACAATGTTTTTAGTTTTAGCCTATTTTAGACCCGCATAGAAAGTTATAAATATGTATAGGCTTATGTATTTATTTATATTCAATTTTTTTTTTCTTTAGAAGTTTCTAAATATTAATTTGTAATTTGTTTTATACCGTTTGTTTATTTATTTTTTTAAATTTAAATGTTTTATTTATGTTGTTTATTTTTTCTCTCCTTTATTATTTTACTTATTACTTTTATTCTTCTTTTCTTTTTTTAGGTCTCATTGATCGAAGAAGTGTAAGAGAATGTTTATTGCAGTATAAAAGCCGGAATTGCTTAATAGTATTTAAATTTATTTGTGAACAAGTGAACTAACTCGGTGTGTATATGTTAATTAGTTTATTACTATGCATATATAGTGTTATAAATTTTTTTTTGCTAGTGATGTGGATAGTAGGTGAAAGTGTGTTTTATTACATGCAACGACAGAAATGTCTGCAGGTGTATTATCATTAATTACTTTTATTATTTTCTATAAGTTATGCCTGAGGAGGCTATGGAGTGGACTTTCACTCGAGTTGCGGTGAGTAATTGGTATTTGTATATTTTACCTCAGCCTATAATCACTCGTATTATATTACCTATAAATAGCAATAAATTTTTCCTTTTTGTTATTGACGGCTTGTTTATGATAGGCTTACGTACGGTAATATGTAAAAAATATTTATGTATAAACTTATTAGTTACTTTAAAAAATCTGTCCTGGGATTACGTAGCGGTATTTAAATTATTTATTGTATTAATAATTTGTTTATATAAAATCCTTTGTAATAACACGGTCTAGTTTTTTAAATTACTAATTTTGTACAATAGGTTGTTAACATAAAACGTGTCCTGGTTACACTTATTCTCAAAGTAAAAGAAAAACATTAAAATAAAAATTTAGGATTTCTGCTTCGTCTGACGGTAAAAATGCGGAAATTTTAAGTATTAAACCTTTAATATCTCGATAATTATTATTTATAATAAATTATTTTGTTATCGTAAAAATTGTAAGCATTTTATTATTTTCAACAAAGTAACACATCTTATGATATCAAACAATCCATTATGATATAAACCGCTAATCTACGTCCAATACAATCCGTTAATTTACTATCTCTGACGATTTAATCCGGTAGATAGGTTTTGGATTAGAAGTGAAGCTTGACTTGACATTTTTTCACAAGCTACAAAATTAATTCCTTATCATAAAAAATAAACAAAACAAAAAGAGTAGAGAAACTGGTCGTAGGCCTATAGTTACCGGAGACTAAATAAATAAGTAAATACTAAAGAAATTATCTGAGCCAGTTTTTATTCATTTCTGTATCTTTTATACATATATATATATATATATATATATATATATATATATATATATATATATAAAAAATATAAATTATATATATTTATTTGTAAGTATATTGTTTTTAACTGATTTTTGGAAAAAGGAGAACATTTTCAATTCAAGTAGTTCTTTTTCCATGGGCAAGTTACTTCCCGTAGTCCCATTTAAAAATTTTTCCATTTTCCTTAAGTGGAAAACTTTTTAAATAAAAATCGATGTGGACACCACATGACTTCCTTGTACGCCTATTAAATTACATACACATTTTTTTTAAAATGAAAAGCACATAAAATATCATTCAATTAATAACTTCTGCTATTTTTTCATATTTTTTTCTTTTTTTATTACTATTATTGAATTATTATTTATCGAAAAACTTTTATTACAACCAGAGGTTACTAATAAATCAATATATTTAAATATAAAAAAAGTAAAAAAAAATTTAAAAAAAAAGGAGATGAAGTCTGATTCGACCGATGTGCCATCCTCTTCTAAGATCCAAAATCCAAATATTTCATTAATTAAAATTTCATTTGACTATAACTCTGAAACCAATGAAAATAAGTACAACTTATTATATATCGTTGAAAAGCTCTCTATGAGCACTTATTACTGCCGTTAATAAAAAGTCTAAAATCCAAATTTATTTGGATTTTGGGTTTTTTGGACACTCTTGGTTCAGTCGATTGTATATTATCATTTTTAAATAAAAAATAAAAACGGGAGGTGCACAACTAGATGTTACAACTGTTCTAAACCCAAAATTCAACATCCTGCGGCTAATCGTTTTTGAGTTATGCGAGAACATACGTACGTACTACAGACGTCACGCTGAAACTTGTCAAAATGGATTCAGGGATGGTCAAAATGAATATTTCCATTGAAATCTGAAAACCGAAATTTTTTGCAATCACAGTACTTCCTTTACTTCGTACAAGAAAGAAAAAAATTATAAATAATTTTTATTATGAGACCTAAGGAAAAAAAAGACTTCGAATTTTTTATCAGAGAATACTAGAACCCAAAATTGATGTAAAAGCTTCACGTATACGAATAAATATTTTCAACTGTTTTTCCTACACCAGTTTAATTAAATGTAAAAATTTACCAAAAAAACTTCCAGTGATTTAATAAAAATTTATTCTAAGTTGCTCGTACGTATAATATTAATAGTTATTTTTATTTTTTTCTTAACCTCCGGATCTACCGTTGGGGCATTCTTCAGAGGATGAGATGAATGATTTGTAGCGTGTGTGAAAATGCCTGACCGGGATTCGAACCCGGGATTTAGTTAATTTTAGATAATTACTTATATTAATAAATAGATAATAGTGAATTTTAATAGTTTTAATAATTGAAATTATGATTTCTATTTAAAAACTTTACTGTTTTCTATGAAAAATATTTTTTCGAACAATGGTTCGAATAACATGCCGTCTACTGTTCACGATTTTACAGGCCTAAAATTTAAAATTTGAATCCTCAGATTTTATCTAATCATAATTCAAATTTTGTATTCATTAAATGGTCTTCAAACTTATTTTATTTATTTTTGGTGAAAAGATATTAGATGAAGAATAACATTTCTGCTTTTATCAATTCACAAATCACTTGTGTGATTTATATGACTCTTTTTTTTTTTTACACAATCTTGATGAAGCCAATCTGAAGTTATAGAGTTATAGGAATACTAACATACTACTCATACATGCTGCCAAGCTCTACTATGAAATTAGAATGACATTATATATTTTATTATTTTTGCTAAGCATCATTCACAATCGTGTTTTCAAATAAATTATGGTAATGTTATACATTTTTTGATTTAAGAATAATAAATGATATTTATTTTTGTAATAAATGAGTTACTACTTCATGTAATCTAGTTTTGGTTCAATTAAAGATATCACGCAGTTCACCGTTTGCTAAAACTTACAGAATAGATTAACCACTTTTAGTTAAAGAAAAAAAAGAATTATTAAAAACAACTGATTCTTCATATAACGTTTAACATTAGTTATTGACTGCATTTTCTAGAGAACATTTGCTTGTGTTTTTGAAGTCGTTCAGCCGGTTTATGTTGTAATAAATTTAAACAAGGAATTTTTTCCTTTTTATTTTTAAATAAAAAAAATGAAAACCATGAAGAGATAATATTTTAATTCAGACTGTTTTATTATTATGTTCTCTTTTTATTATAATATAGCGATAAATTATTACCCAAAACTATTTAAACTTTCACTTTTTGATGATGCACCTGTCTAAAAACATTACTAGACAGGTTGCAATTCGTTATGATGTATATAAGGTATTTTTTCTGTTAAATTCATCATCGCATTTTTTTGTAAAAAAATTCTTCCAATTTTTTTAAACTCTCAACCCGTGGTGACTGTAGGCCATCTAACGTTTTCTGTTCGTAAAAGTTTGTTACCAGTAAACGTTTTCTTTGTTCTGTGAATGGAACATGCATACATTTAACACCCACTGCTGGTAATACTGGAACAGCGGTACATTTCTTTGCTTTGTTCTTTATTACCTTACGTTAAAAGAAATTATTACGTTTAAAAAAGAATCGTTTAAAATATTTATTTTATATAAACTATTTGTATACCCCAGATTAATAGTTTACTTAAGATAATAATTATAAATTTCTGTTAGATTCTAAACAATTCTTCAAATATTTTCTCCTGAAAATGTTAAAGTTTTACATTTAAAAGTAAAATATCCGGAACTATTCCAAAATGTTGAAAATAACTTTTTCTAGTTGATAACATCAGCAGGAGGGTAATGACTTTCTGCCATTGTACTCCTCAACGGCTACCCTGGCATTCATAAAATAGCGATCATAATGGACATTTGCTGGCTAATTGAAAAAATTAAATATTGCCTCCCTCAGTGAACAAGAAAGTAGACAGTGTACGCTTTTAACGATCGGAAAAATAAAAATTTTATTATTCTCATCAAAAAATTTTATCATATTTTTCACATAATTTTAGTTTACGCTTGGAAAAAATTAAATTTTCAGCGTTTGTAAAGTGCCAAACCCGTTCGTTCACAATGTACATTATTTTATAGCAAATAATTTCGCAGTTAAATCCTGGAAGATTTCACTTCACCCATTTCTTTATATTTTCATTAAGTATTATCCCCGGTTACAAGTTTAAAATATTGTTATTCTGCTGTACTTTTAATTTTTTGATTTTGGTTAAACATGGATCACGTTTAACACTTTCTTAGTACTCTCTCCTTTCCTGCCAGTACTTTTCGAGCCTCTTACAGGCATTCTTTAAATTTCTGATGTACCATTTTGTGGAGGAGTTTATTTATATTAAGTGTCGTACTTTACAGGACAAAATATTTTCCTTATATATCTTTTTTCTTTTTTGAATTTATTTCTTTTAAAAGAAATAAACCGTGTTGATCATTGTCAAAAATTCTGTAGCGTATATTACTTCTGGATGATTATCCGTAATCAAATGCATCACTACACTTTTCAATTTTGCCTAACTTTTATTATAATATTTTTTATTATTACTATATTAACCTCTATTATTATTTTAGTATATATGGTATAGAATCACTGTGCTTCTATTATTATTATTATTATTTTATTCAAGATTAAGTGATAAGTAAGAGTTAATATTTATTATAAAATTTTAAATTGTTTCTTTTAAATTTAATGGACAGTAATCGATCCCCGTAACGAAATCGATGAAAATATTTATTTAATAGCCTGGTTGTTATATGTATTTAGTTATACATGACTAAAACAGTACTTAATCTTCACTTAATAAATGACGTTTCATAATAATTTTCTAGTAAATAAGAACGTTATAACTTTTTACAAGGGTTCATTTCATCCTGTACGAGTATGAGCTCAAGCTTTCATGTATTTTTATAATCTCTTTTCACATTTTCTTCGCCGCCCGTCTGTTATGTTTGCCAATTTGTTAGGAAAACGAGTCATTATTTAATCGTTTATTCTGGTTAAGAAAATTTAAATTCGAAATTTTATTTCTTCTGTATGAGGTATTTCGATAAATATATATTTAATGTATACAGACGGATTATTATTATTTTATGATAGAATATATTACTCGCACGTCATTTTGTATGGGAGTAATAAAAATGCTTGTTACTATATACGCTTGTTATGTCGTACTGGATCGCGACTGTGCAGTTTCTGTGCAATATACATGCTAATGCAAGGTCAACAGTCAGCTCGGGTGCCAGAGTACCAGAGTACCGGTCATTGTATAAGTGTATATTAGACTTGCTTGTCATTTTCTTTCAGTGACGTCATGCCCTCCTGCCGAGTATCTATTTGTATTTTCTTTTAAGCTGAATTCTTTTGTGACAGAAAAACTAATGTTTTTAGGGTTTGAATAAATCATTTTACTTTTATAACGTATTATATTAATAAATTTAATTATTAAACATTAGTGTATAAAAAGATGTAGGGCTCTTTATTTTTTTCCAATGTTTAGCATTATGAATGTGTTTAAATAAAAAACAAAATTATTCTCATGAATGATTATTCTCATAAATGTATTTAAATAAAAATTCCAAAAACAAATCTTTATTCTTTTTCATAGAGTTTTAAATAATTAAATGCAAGAATTTTAAATAAAATCATGGAATAAAGATAGGAGGAATCCAGAGGAGAGAAAGAGAACGAAGATTAAAAAAAGAAATATATTTTAAATTAATTGTTCCTTTATTTAAAAGCTCAATTTCTGATAGTTTTAGTTACCAGTATTTATTTAACCCTAAACGCATAAAGCTATTATTTAAGGTATTTACGTATCAAAACTACTATGTCGGATGAGAATTAAAACCGACACAGATGGACGAAGTAAATAAGATAGCCCAATATGACTTATTCTTTATTGATTAAAGGAAAAAGGAAATCTTGATGTCAATAATAAAACAAATCTGATATAAAGTACTCAGGAATTAAATGTTGTTATAGGAGACTGTAATACCAGAATTTATTTAAAACTGTAATCTTTTGAAATGATAAACTGAACCAATATTTTCGAAGTATACTTTTAAGATTTTTATGTTATTTCGTTTATTTATGTATTATTTGTTTTACTCTGTTACTAGCTCATCCGGATTTTGGGCGAAGGAAGATTCAACAAAGTCTTAATTTAACTTATTGTTTAGACCACGGTTAAAATAAAGTTTAGCCAAATTTAACACTCCATGACCTACCTACTTTTCTGCTATAATTTTTCAAACCTTTGTATACCTTGAACATACGTTACAAAGAAGATTCGCAACTTGGTTGTAGTATAATTCGGGAAACCTATAATATATTTAGAGAACTGCTTGATGCCAGCTTATAAAAATTAAAGAATTCGATAATACTTATGAATGATTTTTGACTTAATTAAGAGGATCATTAAACGGTCCAACGTTCCGTAGAGCTTCCTTGCTTTAAAAAAGCGGTGTCATAACATCTAAATATATGGTTTGTGTGTATGTTGTGTGACTGTATGTATTTATGGTGTGTATATATCATCATCATCATCATAATTTCACCCATTGTCGATCCGCTGCAGGATGAATGCCTCTTCAGAATTTTTTCAACTAATACGGTCTTGTGAGATCTTTTGCCAATTCGGTCCAATGTACTAATATCATCAATCCAAACAACCTTTGGTCTTTTTAACATTAGACATTTAAAATCTAGAAGTATATATATATTATATGTATTTTATACGCAGACTTCCCTAACAGTGTGGTAGAATATTTTAGGAAAAATGTTGAGATTCTACGACTTTGATAGCATTAGACCCGAAAAAAAATTACTTTTTATTACCGAAAAAAATTACTTTTTAAATGAGGATGTTTAATAATAATTATTACATTTCTTTCAAAAAGAAGGTAAAAGATCCATTTCAGATCGGATAACACTTACATGTACTCACTAACTCGATCAAATTTTTAATAACGTTGTCAGTTCAATGGCGTAATATGCACTTTCGTATTGTGTAAGTGTAGCCATAGATAACTGTTTATAATATAATTATTTGTAACATAATTTATCAAATTTATTTATCATCAATTTATTTTTATCAATTTATTTATCATAATTTATCAAACTTAGGGATTGCGTTAAAAAAATTTGTTTTTGTGGGAGTTGTTTAAATAAATAGTAAACTGTCTGTCTGATACGGGTTAGATTTATCCTACTGATGGCGTGTGAGATATTGTAATAATTCTGCTTAGTATTAGAGAATTGCAGGTTCAGACATTTGGATCGAGCGGTTGATATCACGAAACTATCATCCGTAGAATTATATCTGAATAATCTTATGCAGAATTGTAGACATAAATTTAGTATATATACATACTTTGATTGTCTGCAAAAGTTCCTTCAAAAACATCACAGATCAAATTAACCGAACTGTAATACTTGTAATACCGAAACCGATACAGAAATTAATATATTTTAACTTTTAATATTCAATTGCCGTTTTCAAGAGAATTCATTAAAATCTTGAAAATAAGATCAATATTAACGTTTCCTTAAATAAAAGGCGTAGTAGAAAATTATTTCGATTCTTTAAATATCTTCTTTTTGACGTTAATTTGCATTAATTTGGCTATAAGTTATATTCGCATAATTCTATTATCTTTTATTTGGTTATAACTACTCAAAGTAACAGATTGTTTTTCATCATCGTGCTTATAAGTAGTAATATTGCACTGATCGGTAATAGCCTGAGCCAGAAAGAACAGTTATGCAAGTGCTGTTTATAAACATGCATAGATGCATGCGTACTTGCAGTATCTCATAGATATTACATGGCTGCGTGCATTATACTGTTCGTTCGTAGATCGACGGACAGCAGAATTCATTGATATAACTTATAACTTTTCGGATAATGACTAATGAAACGCATGACAAACGATTATTTATTAATTTCTTTCTTAAATGGAACTAGAAAATTAATGATTCTTAAAATAAATCTTACCTGTAATCTAAAGACATGTAATTATTGACAGGTATTGCATTGTATGTTGTATATATTACAACTACATTAAAAAAAATACACATAAACTATTAAAATTCATAAATTTTACTGCATTCCAACAACTACTTGCAAGTAAAACATTAATATCTTTTGCTGTAAGCTAGAATTATTATCTAATAAACTGTAATTTTATTTGCATTCCTTCATTTACTGTAAAACGGGTTTAACAGGCAATTACTACCGCTAAAACAATAGTCACTAAAAACTTGTCATTATGAAAAATCTATTTTAGCAGATAAAATAGATTCTTTTAAGCCTTAGCTATTTTGTACAGTTTTTCAAAAAATAATAATATATTTAATTTAGTGGCATTAATTAACGAAATATTCTTTTCATTGAAGATTATTTTTTGTTGAATGTAAAATAAATTATAGAAAAAAATAAGATATTTATAATACAACACGATACTATATTTCATTGCTCTTGTACAGAATATGTTGTGTATAAGTAGTTAATTCAGCAATAAAATTAGTAAATAATTTTAGAATTATTTACAATAAAATTTAAAATCAAGTGATTACTAAATAAATTTTTTTTAATGAGAAAAGTTTTAAAATTGTTCTATTTTACTGAATAAAAACTGAACTTCATTTTCGATAATACGCACCATTTTTGTAAAAATTTATATTTTAACAATGAAAATATGCATTACTTTTTTCCATGGTTTGCACAGTAATTTGGGCTGTAACATCAATTTCGTATTCCTAATGTCCAGTACATCGGATACCATTTCTATTACTAATGAAAGGTATTATTTTTCCCATAATACTCAGTAAAAACTTCAAGATATTTTCTCTTGTCAATTTTTTACCTTAGTTAAAAAAACCCATCAAACCAGAGAATATAAAAATTAAGTGATCCTTGTTTCATTCATCAGTCGACTAGTTTCGATTTAATTCTTTCTATCATTAAGACCTAATAATAAGAAAAAATATTTCTATCGTTGCGACGATTTAAATCCAAAATGCTCATTGACTTCTTAATGATTTATTTCGTGCTGTTTAGGTAATGTGTTTTTTCCATATTTCAAATCAAATCAATTTCATTAACCTTGATTGCCTCACAACGTCAAAGTTCATTTCCTTTTTAAATAATTTTATGCCAAAAATTGCTTCTATGATTATTTTAAAATCTATTCATTTTGTTCATAATCAATTTACCAAGAATATCTAGAAAAATAAATCAGTATTATAACATTAAAATCTCTTCATTTTTTTTTTTACGAGTTTAAAGGATCACTAAATATCTAGTGATAGATTATAAATAACATGAACTCTGTTTTTACAGATATAAATAACATTTATGTCTTTGTAAATGACATGAAACTCATAAGACTGATATGAGTTGACAGAGTGACATCTACTATCAACTCATATTTCTCAGTATTCTGTGAGTATTAACCGATGAAGAAAAGATTATTTCTGTTCTGATCATCAGAAACCACAATTTTTCATATCCGGTCACACTAAAACATCAGTACTATTTTCAGTTATTTAATTGTATAAATAAGATTAACTGTCTTAAATATAAAATAATGTAATTTAGTTATTTAAGAGAGCTGATTACTTAGTTATAAAGCTCAGACGATGATGGTTTACCTTAGACCTTATTTACCGAATTTTTGATAAAAATCGAAAACCTTTTCTCCATCGTTGTTCTTTGACGTCGTCGTTTGCATATTACAAATATTATTATGTTTATGCTTATACAAATCTGTTAAAAATAAGATTGGAGTTATTAATGAGAACAAAAGAAACTTTTGTACTTATCTACAAATCTAATCATTAGGAAATTGTAAGATTAATTCTTTGAAAAAGTTTAACTTTAGTGAAAACCAAGAATAATGATAAATGCTAAGCAAGGATAATGCTAAGAATAATTGCGCCAAAACGGTGTTAATCAATCAGTTCGTATTTTTAATGACGTTCAGACAAAGAATAGTGTTGGCGAATGTCAATAACAAATTCCTTGTTGCCTCGACTCTTACTCAGGTTAGACTTAAAAAATAACAAAAGAATTAATGGCAATTTTTACCAAAAACATGTCCTGATTTAAAATAAAAAGCGTTTAAAAATATAGTGTTTTTAGATACTTCATACATTTTCATAAAATGTTGTGACTGGTAAACGTTTTCTGATACGGATGTTTGTATTATTGATTTCTTTCCATTAAATTTGTTTTATACTTTCTATTATCTTGTCAGTTTCTACTGTTGTGTGGGAAAGAACACGTAACAAAATCGCAAATCAACATTCAGAACCTTTATCGATAAGAATTGAGTTGTCGTAGAGTTTAGATACAGCATGTACAAAACAGAATATCGTGGTTCAAAGCTATTTAATATCTCTTAACTTTGACTTATAGTAATGAATCACTAATAGAATGAAAAAAATGACTCTCACAGTTTTTCCCTACAACTGTTCAATGGAAGTACCTTTTGTCAAGAGGCATACGTCAAACCGTTAGCAGTGTTCGTTTCATACTTTAACCACCATATCTGGAGTAATGGAAGAGACAGCTACCTCAATCCAGTTCCTCAAATCGAGTAGTTGAGTATGTAGCGAAGGCATATGTACAAGATCTTTTATAAAACCACAAAGGAAAATATCACATGGGTGGTCAGATCGGATGACCTTGGATTTTTTATTTCTGGGCGCACAATGAAGTATCGTCATCAGCGCCCGAACACGATATTTATACTGTAAATAAATTAATATTACAGATTATAAAAAAAATATTAATATTAAGTTAATGAATATTAAAATATTAATAGCTTAAACATACTATTGTAAAAATCAAATATTTGAATATAAATGGATGGTCATAAGAAACCGTAAAATATTCGATAACGTCGTCTAATTTTTTTCTAACATATTTTGGAAGTTAATCCCTGGTTTACACTTACGCCACAATTCCGCATAACAGTCAAAATGTTGGCAGTTTCAGCGAATACAAACGTTTGCATCGGTCTGAGATATCCATAAGTGAGCCTAGTGTGCCCTATACGCAAATGGCAAATAATAACCTCCTCAGGTTATTCCTGGAGATTCAAGGTGATTCCTTGATACAGTATCCTTAATAGGACGAAGTTTATAGCATTCCATTCACTTTATCACAATCTAACCTGGTATTACAGCCATACTGTATCCTGTTCGATCACTGTTTAACAAAATTTATGGTTAAAATTCCTAGCATTTAAATCAACTCCAAATCGTTGTTAACATATAAATGCATTGCATATGTTTCATTTTTTTTTAGTGCATTTGTATCTGCAAATTATTATTACAATGCAAAAATCCATGTTGGGTATTTTAAGAGATGAGAATATAACGTTCATGTTTTCTTCAATAGTTTTTAATTCCCGCAAATGAATATCTCAGCTTTAGATTTTTTAAAACAAGATTGTTTTATTATCATAATTTTTCTTTTATAATTGACTTCAGATTTCGTACGTTAAAATAAGTACGATAAACCCGCATAAGCAGCTTGAATCCGTATTATTTTACCCACTACCCTATTCTTTACTGGTTTTATCGGTTTAACAGCACGCACGTATCGAGCGGAGGGCTGAGACAGCTATAGCCTCTGCCGAAACTGTCGGGTCGCCCGGCAATTATTAGACTTTATCATTCAGGGGTTAAATCTAGTAAGTTGGGTCCAAAAAATCCATTTTTAGAATTTTACATTTTCGTATTGTATAACATCTCAAATGTATTTTCACAAAATTTGAGAATAAATCGGTACATAATCATTTCCCTAATTATTAGTCGCTTCCTACATACCTTAAGCCGCCGTTACTCGACTCTGCAAGTGTAACGCCGTTACTCGACGTGTGAGTACCGCGCTCACTCTGACACAATACTGATAAAAATAATTGATTACTGGGGATTTCCCACAAGCCAGAAATTCGACACTTGCTTATCGCATTCCAAACATATGCGAAGGAAGCTAGACGGTATTAGAAGAATCTTCAAAAGGTTTTTAGGTTCTTTTGCAAGTTTCAGCTAGTCCTGGAAAAGTGGATGTACTAAAAGTCTAAGCGATGTATTATGATAATAAATGTTCTGAATCTGTCCACTAAGCGGAATATCTTATTTGGTGCGAGGAGATAAAATCATTAAATTTAAGATCGATCTAGAAGTGATTGAAGTACTGGATCACTGCAATAAAGAATATTTGCCGAATATTCATTATATCTTGCAAGTTTTAGCGACTCTTCTGGTTGCTTCTTGGTTGCGGAGTCAAAACGGTTGCATGTAACAAGTCGGGAAATGAAAGATTAAGTTTGTTAGTTTCTTTGTCAGTGCATGCAGATGTTACTGTTAATCCTGATGGACTTTTAGACATTATGGCAAGAATGAAAAATCCACGACTAGGTTTCTAATAATTCATAACTTTTATTGGAATGTAAATGTGAGTGTGAAGTAAAAATCTAGGTTATGAAAAAATTGTACACTAACATTATGATTCTTATTTGCATTGTAAATGATGTTTTAAAACTAAGTATATGTTTTGTTTTTCAAATGTTATAAAGTATAAAAAAACGTTTCAAAATAAAAATGATTTTCATTATTATTATTATTATTTTATCAGCCCCCTTAGCTCCCCAAAAAATCGTAGCTACGTGCCTGAACAGGCAGAGATTTCTTTGTAAAATTCTTTATAGTTAAGATACCTTCTGACACCAATCAATGAGAGGAATTCAGAGTTATGTAGGAATATATTCCGTTTTATATTATTAATTATTTAAACGTATCACCAAATTTGGTTATTGCATTTTATGTTAATCAATAGTTTTAAAAAAATTACTAAACAATTTTATCTTTTTTAATTAAATATTTTATAGGAGGAGTTTATATAGTCGATCTCTTTTAATAAACGAGATTAACAGTGCATATCGGTAATAGGGAGAAGTTTTATTAGTATTCATATCACTGATTTTATTTTTATTGATATTTAATACTATTACTTTTCATTTTACGAGTAATATTGTAAATTATGTCTAATTATTTTGATGATCCCCCTGACAGTACAAAAATACAAAAGAAGATAAATAAACTATTTAGAAATAAAATTAACAGTATGAACCTTTAATAAAAACTAAAGAACATGTTTTTGATAAACAGGTGGAGATAGTTTTTACCTAATTCAAATTAAGAATTAGGAGACAGAAGAAAATCTGTTGTAGGAGAAATGTTTCGAGACCTAGAAAAAAGATTTATATTTTTTGTGAAAGGTAGTGTACAAACAAGATTATTTAAAATTTCCAAATTTCTTTCTGAAAATGAAAGAAAAATGGAACTACAAGGCAGTAGATCAACATTTTATGGCTATATGTGAAACAATGAGTACAAGATTAAAACAAAGAATAAGACGAGTAATAGGAAACAATACTATCAAAATGTCTGTATTGCTTAATAACCGATCTGACATATAAAATTAGTATGCTGAATTTATAAATATTATTCTATGAGGTTTCAAATACGCGTAATTGTTACTATATCGAAGAAAGAAGTAGGAAGATAAGTGTGAGAAGTATTACCGAGATTAGTCTAAGGAATTAAATTGAAAATAACAATGGTTTTCGAAAGGTGTAGAAAATTTATGACAAAAATCAGAACCGATTAGGTTTCACATTCGCATTCAAATTAATTTTTTAGGTAGACAAAAAACTGATTATGTAATTTTTTTTTATCTCAAGAAGCGAATTTTAAATGAACGATGGAATAAAATCGTTTAAATTTTAAAGAAAGTAGAATTGAAATATAAAGAAAGAAGAGTTATTTTTAATCTGTACAGAGCTCGGTAGCTGCGATGGAATAGGTGATGAAGAAAGACAAGCTCTAATTGAAAAGTGAACGAGATAAGTATGTAATCTTTCCTTTTTACTTTTTAAACTTTTATTTATTTAATTTTTTTTATTCTAACTAGCAAGAAACATTTAAAAATCTAATTTATCTCATTTAATAATCTAAAGAGGAAAAAATGTTTTTATGTTACTGATGACTTTATTCGTTTAGCTGAAACAAAACTTAGAAGAAATATTGAATGATGAGGTGTAATTCTTCGGACAAGATGGAAGAATCATGGCTTAATCGTGAAAAAGAACTACGGACTGTGGATTGTGTATTTATTAAGACGTATGAGTTGGATAATTTGTTATGGTAGAGTAGATATTGAAAACTATTGAAGAAAATCAATACTAGAATGTTATTTGATTAGATTAGAAGAGTAATGAATAGGTATATTTTCATTTTCAAAAACTTCAAGTAAAAGATGAAAGTGAGAATAGCACAAAACCAAAAATGGCGATAAAAAAAAATTGTTCGCTAAAGCAGGGTAGAATTACTTATTTTCCAGTTAAAATAATAATGTATGGGGTTTTCTGAAAATCGTGTTTTTAAAAAAGTAATTTTTTTTTTGTTTGTGAAAACTGATAGACTATGTTAATTGATGTATTGCAGAGTTTGCAATGTTTACATTCACTTCTAAACTTTAATTTTGTCCTTTCTTAAAATAGAATCATCACAATTTATACTTTATTAATAATTATATATAGTACATACAAATTAACACGTATAAAATATAAATATATATTCTTTATATTGATTATTTAATAAATTTACAACCTAATCCTTTGAGTAATAGTCCGTGAATTATTTAATATCACGGTTAATTTTTTCTTATAATCTGATATGGTAAATGAACAAACTTTAATTGAATAGTAAGATATCTTTCGTCTCATTTGATACGCTTTCGTTTCATACATATACAGTATATTTACATTTGCTAATATCATTCTGAATGGCACTAATTAAATTTTATAGAAGTATGTGATAACATGCGCAAAGTCCAAAATTATATGTTATAAAACGTTTTTCGTTCTTCTTACTGTGAGAAAATAATTTTAGGAAATTTACATTCGAGATTTAATATGTTTCCCCAGATTGTTTCTCTTTCTGTCCTTATTTATTCAAATTCTGTGATGAAGTGAATCATTATTTTTACAACAGAAAATAAGGTAATACAATGAAGAATAAATGATTTTTATAAATTTTTCCATCGTTTAAATATAGATTGACTTATATTATTCCACAGATTACGAGTTCGTATCGCATTGACCGTCTGTCCAAAGATCTTTTCTTACTTTAACTTTGAAAAAATAATTTTTCTGAAATCCTTCTGCTTGTAGATTTTTTTGTGGCAGCGTATAAACAGAAAAGGGTAGGGAATTGTATTAACTCAATAAAGTGAACGATAATTAAAGAAATACAAAAAAAAATATTGTTTAATAATATTTAAATAGATTGATAATTTTTTTGTTTTCATTACTTTTAGTTACGTAAATTCTTCAAGGTTAGTATCTTTACCCAGATTAATTAATTTTATTTTATTTATTTATTCATTTAAATACTGTATATGTTTATGTACAATATTGGATAGCTAAATGCTTATTTGTATGTGTGACTAATTTCACGATAAAGCTCATATTTTTATTCGTAGTAATAATAATAAACAATAATGATCACAATTTAAATACCTCATGAAGGTACCTATTATATTATATAAACGAATAAGGTGAAAAGAACATTTACTATAATGATGTCATAACCGCTGTACATAATGACATCATCAGTGAGGTTTAATATCTCGTTTGAAATTATTCATGTTCAAGTACAATATAAAATTACGACATTCTGATTATATTTTTAAAATTACTTTGTGATTATTATTACACTTTTTTGTTTTGTTTAGTACCTTCACGACTGTAATTTAGGTACGGCTCTTCGATTAAGTTTAAACTTTACCTTCCTTATTTTTATTTGCTATTTATAATTAAATAACTATAGCTCGGCTTGATGAAAATACTTGAGTTTCAGCTAGGTTTGCTAAAAACCGTTTGTAAAAGTAAGGTTAAAAACCAAATTGAAATTTTTTTAAAACCCTTACTGTTATAATATTTAAAAAGAATGACTGCTACGCCCTATTTTAATAGTCGATTTTCGAACTACTAACTTTGGTGCAATACGACTATCCTTTGAAGCAATACCTAACGGTGGTCCCGGAAATTAAAAAAAAAAAATCGATGAAACAATTATAAAACATCTTTCCTTGTGAAATATGCAAAAAAGAGATAAATAAGATAAAAAAATAAAAAAAAAACAAAAAACAAAATTAAAGTACTGCCCTAAAATATAAAATGTTAGTTAACCTTTCCAATTCGAATTTTAATTTTCAGTTTTTTTCTGCCTCAAAAAAGTATTTACCATATGTATACACTAATAGCTAATTGTCAAGAGATGTAAATCACTTATAGCAGTTGTAGCCTTTCTCAAAAAAATAAGCCGGGCGTACAGAAGAATGTGATGAATGAAGTGGTTTCCCGTCGTCTTTTTTACACAGCCAAAAGCATATTGTTGCACTTCAATATCTCACTAAATAATTGTTACTTTTAGCTAAATCAATTCCGACTATTGGATCTTGTTTCTCAGATGCTTTACATGCGTCACAGTTATAAGAAAGACTAAGACGAAAAGTATAAACCAACCGATTAATGCTTTCGTCTTTCGACAAAAATTCATAACCAAATTACTCATTACTCAGTAATGAAATTGTTATCAACAACTGACTAATTAGTTTTGAGAAAATCGATAAGTAGAATTGAACAAACATTATTCTCTTATTTTTTATAATTTAGTTTTGTTTGTTTACTTTTTTTTAAGATACTGTAATTTAATTTTACAGTTTCAATTTTTTTTAAACTGCTCTTTTATAATAAAATAACATTGGCAAGAAACATTAATTCTTGAGAAAAGTAAGAAAAGCTATAGAGAATCGACATTTCATGCTGCTTTTATGCTGCTGTAAACGAGCTTCAGATCACGTTGTATATCTGAAATATGGGATTATGTAGTATTTAATTCCATTTAATTTTATTGAATTTTCGTACAAAATACTTTGAATATTTGAGTCGCATTAAGGTACACATTTGTAAATCGCACATTACTTGTATAGCAATATTTTTTTTTTCGTTATGGTCTCTTTGGACCGCGTTGAATTTTTTGCACAACAGATGTCTTCAGTCTGTTTTCCCAGTACAATTTCATTTTGTCTCGTTTAACTTGTTTTCGTTCATCAGTCCACTGCCTCCCAGTTCTTGTCTTATCTGTAAGTTTCCGGAAAATATGTTTATTAATTTTATCTCTAAACTCAGTTCTGTTACACTCATCGCCTTCGTCAGTTGTAGTTCGCTGAGATCCTTCTTAACTTCAACGACCCAATCCGTAGTCGCTTTCATATTTGTTAAAAAACTAAAGACGCGCTTCATTAACCTATCATCCGTCATCCTGAGTATATGACCGTAGAACTTCACCCTTCGTTTTCTCATCGTCGACGTCAGCGGTTCGTTGTTCCCTTTATAAAGTTCTTCGTTACTTCTTAGTCTGTAAGATCCATCTTCTAGTTTTCTTGGCCCCAATATTTTCCTCAAGATTCTTCTTTCACGTATTTCCATTTCCTTCAGTTCATTCTTTTTCCTGAGTATCAAACATTCTGATGCGTAGAGTGCCTCTGGTTTGAGCACGGTAGTGTATTGTCTTATTTTTGATCCGTATGATATACTCTTTTTGTTGTAGATATTCTTTGTTATCCCGTATCCTCTTTCTAATTTCCTGGTCCTTTCCGTGTTAGCTGCCTCATCGAGTCCATTAGCTTGAATAATTCCTCCAAGATATTAGAAACGATCGACTCTCCTGCTATTCGCTCCTTTTGTTTTTATTTCTTTCTCCTTGTGATGTCGGTATTCCATGTATTCCGTTTTCTCGTAAGATATCTGTAGTCCTGTCCTTATGGCTATTTCCTCTAGTAACTCTATCGATTCTCTAGCCTCTTCAACATTTTTTTTTAATTATTGCTATATCATCTGCAAAGTCCAAACAATCCACTTTTATTTGTTTTTACCAGCTCCTAGTCGTATTTCTTTTAATCCGTTTTCCTCTTTCTTCTTCCGCCATTCCTTATTATTTTCTCAAGGATTAGATTAAACAATATTGGCGAAAGCCCATCTCCCTGCCTCAATCCCGTTTTAACTTCAAAGGGCTCTGATATTTCTCCCATAAATTTTATTTTGGACTGCGTATTTGTCAACGTTTGTCCTATTAATGTTTGCGTCTTCCTGTCCACTCCGAATTCCTTGAGCGTTTCCATCATTGACTGTCTGTCTATCGAATCGTATGCCTTCTTGAAATCTACAAATGTTACTACCGTGTTAATACCTATCAATGCTCTTAGTCATCTTGAAAAATTATTAAACTGTCATGAACCAAAAGAAAGACTGCAATTCCTAAAGGATGGCGAGAAGAAAAAAAAGATTCCAAACCACCATCACTGAAAGAAATAGTTACACTGATAAAGCAATTAAAGAACAACAAAGTACCGGGAGAAAGTGGATTAATGTCCGAAATGATAAAACATGGAATACATATTATGGCTGAGAAAATTTCCAGATGAATGGAAAACGGCGCTGATACACCCACTACACAAGAAAGGTGATAGGTCCAACACAAACAACTACAGAGGAATTTCCTTGCTTCCTGTAGTTTACAAAATATTTTCGAAGGCATTACTTTCTCGACTCGAAGTATAAATATATATATATATATATATATATATATATATATATATATATGCGTGTGTGTGTAATATATTTTTATTATATTACAAAATAATAAAATTAAAAAAATATATATAAAATTTTTGGCATAAGGAGTTCTGTAAAAATATTATTTACAAATGCGATAAAATAAGTTTTTCTAAAGCAATGAAATTATTATTTATTTTTCACCATCACTATATTTCTACCCTAAAGTTTAAGTAGTTGTTAATTTTTTCTTACCAGTTTAAAGCATTTTATGATATTGCTAACGTTTTTCCTTATACAAAAGTATTAATTTGTTTGCATTTAACATTTAATTCTAAACTACTTTTGTAGTACCATAATATTACTATTTGAAGAACCCGAGATAAAAGACCTAAATAAAGCTTAAAATGAGATAATTAGATACATTCGTTGAGACTTTAGGTGGTGTAGACCAGAACTCTATTACGCTGCATTTATTAAAGTACAAGTTTCTACTTTTTACTACCTGCATTCTGTTACAGCAAAACTAATACTGTTGTATTAATCTACTGAAGAGTTTAAAAGAAATTATGTTCGTTAGTTTTAATACGTATTTATCTATAAATATTATCAGCCATAATATTTAGGTAAATTTCATCAATCGGCCGCTTATGTGGATAGATTTGTATATGAGGTCGTGTTACACATTAATTTTATTCAATTTACTTAACACTGAAGATAGAGAGGCGTTAAAGTAAGCATAATACACGTTAATGGATATTACTTCATTTAAATTTAAATTAAACGGGAATAATTTAAAACTATAAGATTAAAAAATTAAAAATCCCAACTAAAGAAGTCTTTCGTTGCGGTACATTTTTACAACGTACCGCAACACTTCTTCGTATGTATAGTATATTCATCATAAAATTTAACAAAAAAAAGGCGCAACTACTCTTTTGATTTTATTCCTTTAAACAACCAATGTCTATTTTGGAACAACAAATCGTATTGGTAAAATATTTTTAGTATATTTCCTCTCCTTATCGAATTTTAATGTCGATAGTAACACTAAGCTTCAATTCATTGCGTAATGGGTAAAAGCTAGTTAGTTGCTTAGTGGAAAAAATTGTCAGAAATTATTGGTTTAAAGAAGAGTATAAATGCTTATGGTTTAAAATATCATACCTATTTTTATTGCGTGGAACCGCATAGTGACTATCTCGACTTAAATTTTAGATGTAGTGATAATACTCGATCTGCAGTAACCATTTCGTTTTAATTTTATGAGAAAGAAACACGATGCTCAAAATATAAAACACTTTCCATTAAGTCAGAAATAGCTTATATCAAGTGATAAGAAGTTTAGGACACGAAATATATTCTTTCACTTTTATCTGTCCATCCATCAAAATCTTTTTCCTCTATATCCGTAATTTCGTTCACTTTTATATATGTATATATATAAAATTGAACGTATCGAAAAGATATATATATATATATATATATATATATATATATATATATATATAGAAAAGTGTTATTTTGTATATGTATATGTTACGGAAAATTTGAATAATTCGGTTATTATGCATAATAATTGGTAAAATTGATTAATCGCCTCTAATGTTGACGAGGATATCGAACGAAGCGAGCGTAGGTTATGTTTGGGTAGGTTATTTTGATATATTTACGATTTGTCAGTACACGGAATCACTACTCTTTTTCTGTTTAGCTTCCGGAAACATCGTACGGTATTACTTCAGAGGATGAATAAAGATGATATGTATGAGTTAAGTGAAGTATAGTCTTGTATAGTCTCAGGTCGACCATTCCTGAGATGTATGGTTAATTGAAACCCAACCACCAAAGAACGCCGGTATCCTCGATTTTGTATTCAAATCCATATAAAAGTAATTGGCTTTACTAGGATTTGGACCTTAGAACTCTCCTTCGAAATCAACTGATTTGCGATGATGAGTTCACTACTAGACCAACACGGTGGGTTTATTACACGGAATCAACATAATCTAACCAAACATAACCTACGCGCTTCGCTCGCTAACTTCGACTAATTTACAGTAATATTTTTATTATTTAAATAATAAATTCAGTAATTACTGCTTGTAATCGAGTTGTTACTTTAATATGTAAAATATGTTAATATGGAGAATATGTAAAATGACCGGTATATTTAATAAATTGCAATATATATTTATTAAATTGGCCAACACTGGAGGCGATTAATTAAATTTATCGGTTATTGTCTGTAATTACCGGATTAATCTAATTTACTCTAACATATATATTCACAAGTCCTCACTCATCATGCGCACGCCAGCTAACACACACAGACACATCATGTGTGTGTGTTTAAGATGAATTATACTAAATTAAGATGAAAAATTATTTATTAAAAAATTAATAAATAATTCGTTACGGTGCTGCACTTCTCATTCGGGTAGCTAGGTGGCAAGCAGCTAAATTCTCATGCTCATTTCTTACGGCGATGCGCTCCTAAGATAATTTTCAATAGAGATATTTTCGATTGAGTCCTTATTGAAACTGAAAACAAAGTTGTAAAGCTTGGTAAAATTATTTATGTGATTTCGGTTCATCAATTCGTGATGAAGAAAAAAATGAAAACCCGTATGATACATTTTTCTAAAATTCTTTTAATATCACTGAGCTTCAAGAGTACGTAAATATTAACCTTTCTAAATTAGTACCAAATCAGTGCCAAGCGTATTATTCCATCCATCAGAACTCAGAGCGTCGGGAAAAAAATTTTAGATGCTCCTGGAAGCACCGGGAAAATTTTTTTGTTTAATCTATATCTCGCAAATATTTGAGCGACAGGCAGCTTGGCTGTACGTGTAGCATCATCAGGTATCGCTGCGACGCTCCTCGCTGATGGCAGAAATGCTTATTCAACTTTCAACTACCGTTAAATGTCTCATGTCAACAAGAGTCAGTTGTTCTTTACGTAAAAATGGTCCTCTTGGTAAAATTTCCTATAATACAAAGGTTATTGTATGGGATGGAATATTCATCGAACTTATGCTTAAGCGATTGAACGTATTCTCAGACACCTTAGGTCATATGGTAAGTTGATTGGAGGCATAATTTTTTTTTTGCCGGAGATTTTCGGCAAACTTTGCCAGTTTGGGCAAAGGTCGTGACGGGTGATGCTAGAATATATATATATATATATATATATATATATATATATATATATATATATATATATATATACATATATAGCTAAGTTTCTGAATTATTATTATTTTTCCAAGGGATCTTTTGGAATTAATTACCTTCTTCAGTGAAGCTATCAGTGCCACTGTTTTTATTAGCCATTCAAATTACCAGTTTCTACCATAAAAACCTGGAATGAAGAAACATAAATTAACTGCAAAAAATCTTATGTGAGGACAGTTGTTAAATCAGTTTAAAAATTAGTTTTAAAGAAATTTAAAAAAAATGGTGTCATGTGTGTACAAACACACTTTTTTCCTCTTGTTTACCGCGCCCCGCAGAGCCGAACCTGCAATTAAGCATAAAAACAGTCGCTATAGGAGGCCCCACCGGCCTCTCCGATGGAAGACGACTCTTAAGCACCGGCTCACCCGATGCCCTGTCGTCAAGGAACACCTGAAACTTATAGCCACTCCTTCTGCCAAAATATTCTACCAACTGGTAGAATTAGCTATCACCGACCTGTCCAGCAGGCATCTTTTTCGACTAGTTCAACTCCGTTGAACTAGTCGAAAAAGAGCCTCATCAGTGACTCCTTTTCCTCCAAGAGGTGGCCTCAGTGGCCACCTCTTGAAGTAGCACAAACCGCTGAGACCTCGAACTCGTCTGTACAGCTTCCTCCATCATTTCCGGCAAAGCGGGCAGCTTCACCTGAGGCTGTGTACCAATCACGTCTAAAACGTCCTTAAGCATTTCAACTATTCGTGCGAGCCCATCCATGTTCAGGGAGCACTCTTTGGTCTCAGTGTTTGTGTTTTTGTGTGTGTTCCCATTTTATCTGATAAGCGAACTCATCGCCCTCACGTATTTAGTAGAACTTTTGAGACATCTCGCCCGCCGTTGTAAGCTTCTACTTTCGTTATCAGTTACCTTCACTTCCTCTGCCTCACATTTTTCATGTTGGACGCTACTTGTGACAAACCGCGTCTTTCTTGATCAGAAACTTCTTCCCTGTAGGACAAGAGGCCCTACAACTAGCCTTCGGCTTGTTCTTCTCTTTAGCACAAGGGAGGAAAGCCGCAGCCTCCGCTTCCCCGATGGTTTCGAAGCCAGCTGTTCACCCACCATTTCATCTAATCTCATCTTCCTTTCTCTACGTCTCGACTCCAAAGAGACGCCTCCACACGCCGATATTCTTCAGCATCGGCCTCTGCAGCGCTATCAGTCCCGCTACTAATCATGGGCAACCTCCTGCACTACCACAATCTTTGTCTTGCGACGGCCCCTCAGCCCGCTGACGAATAAATTTTGGATAGAAAACCATCACGGGAGGGACGCTCATCATCGCCGGATGGCGCGCCCGAGCCCTTCGATCGCCCATAATGCGGCATGACAAGAAAAAGTACCAATAATTTCCTTTGTCCAAACATCAAAAAATATTCCTAAGTCGATACAAACAAAAAGATCCAATGGTTGCTGTGATAACTAAACAGACCTTGGCAACCGTAGGCCAAACGCAAAATAAAAATCTAAAACACGTTATTTAATTTACGACAAAACAGAAAGTAAACACCGTAAACGTTAATTAATGTAACATAACGTAACTAAAAAATACGAAAAACGAATAAATTACACGCAACCAAATATAGGTTAGCGTAAACAAAACAAACTGTAACGAAACACAAAAATTCAATCAAAACGAACAGAACAACTAAAAAGAACACAAAACAATGAAAAACGAACAACAAAACGTAAAAATACAAAAGTCTAAAGAAAAAACGCAACAATAAAAACAACTTAAATTATTATTTCTCTAAGGTCTTGTTATATGTAATAATAATAATAATTATAATAATAATATTGATATTATTTACATGATGAATTAGCAAATTATAACAGACATACTTTATTTAGAGGTTTAATTATAAATATGTAAGATGCACAATTGATATTTTGTGAAACGTAATGATTTTAAAATGTGGTCAGTCGTTGCTGCTAAAAAGTTTTCGTAATAAAATAAATGAGGTTAAGCAAGTGTGACTGGAAATGTTATGTTAGTTTCAAAATCGTATCAACAGACGAAAAATCTGGATTTTTGGTTAATTAGAATGGATAAATAACTAACAATGACATAATTTTCTTATGTTTTGAAATGGTATGCTATGATTAGCAGATGTGCGTTTGGTTAATGGATGAACTATTTACGTACCTACGTTGAAAAAAGCTATATTATTTGTCTTCCCCTATTGGAAATTTTCATTATCATTCTCATTAATGCAAGTTAGAATTTGGGTCTTCTGAAAGTGACATCTCAACTGTCTATTAGATAATGAAGTGTCATTTATATCACAATATATCTCCATTTGAAAAAACTTGGATTCTACAGTATTCTCATAATTATTAGATTAGCTATTTATTTGAATCGCATTAGCTATATTTGAAATATCATGTGAGAAGTAGAATTTATGCTGTTAATAGTAATGATTGTAATCCCAGAAATGAGTTTCAACCGTCCGTATAGTTTTGTCTGAAGTATTATAAGTTATTTGATTGATTTGTGTAGTTTTTAATCACTTCATATCAAGTGTGTTTTTTTATGCTTCACTAACTGCGACTATTGTAAGTTCTAAATATCACAGTTCTTCGTACCGACTAGTAATTTTATGATTTACAGATATGTTATTGCGATTATTTTCACGTACTATGTTACTAATGCCCAAAAATAACAAATTTAAAAAAATAATAAAAATACGTTTTATTAAAAACGTAAGTAATAAAATTTTTTTAAACGCCGAAGGCGTTGGCAGTTAGCGCTGGTCACAGGGTTTGTTAGCGTGCCCGCCAGTCACCGGTTAAGGTTGTCTCTGCGCGGGGGCGCGGCTCGGGAGGTCATTGACCCACTCCAATTAAACGGCAGTCCTTTCTTACCTCACCTCGGATTTATGTGAGTTCAGTGGCAAAGATTATATTGTTTGGATCGTACGAGCTTATCTGAATAAATTTTTAACGACGCTACATTAAATCGTAAGTTTTTGTATCTTATGGTTTACCCAGTCACCGGTTCTCCTGCTCGAGTAGTATAAGCTTTGCTCATTCGATTTGCTACGTCTACTTGTCAGTCTGATAC
Source organism: Lycorma delicatula (assembly GCF_047948215.1). Classification (NCBI taxonomy): domain Eukaryota; kingdom Metazoa; phylum Arthropoda; class Insecta; order Hemiptera; family Fulgoridae; genus Lycorma; species Lycorma delicatula. The sequence goes on along the minus strand of NC_134455.1, from coordinate 162,295,473 downwards.
ATTCTCATACAATTGTTTATATTTTTAAAGCATTACGGGAGAAAGAGAGGGCTAAAACGCTAAATTGATAGAGAGGGAGAGAGGTGTGTGTGTGTGTGTGTGTGTGTGTGTGTGTGTGTGTGTGTGTGTGTGTGTTTGTGTGTGTGTGTAGGAGAATAAGGAGGAATGATAAATCAACTGTTTAAATTTGCTTTTATTTTCATCACGGATACTGATTGAAATTAAAAGTTAAAACAGAACTGAATATAAATCCATCTTTTTTAAAAATTTAAATCCTATTTATTTAAATTCGTTATAAAACTGAATAAGAATATCCTTGAAAATTCTTTTTGAAATTAAGAAAGTTTAAAACTGAGAGGTGAATGAATATATCAGACAAACCTGTTAATCATATCTAATACCTGTTACCCAACATATTTTTACCTGTTAATCATATCAAAAAAATCTGATGTGGACACCACATGACTTCCTTGTACGCCTATTAATTTACGTAACGACATTTTTAAAAGTACATAATATTTTATTTCATTAATAATTTCTGGTATTTTTCATAGTTTTTTTTAATTGTGTTATTGTATTATTTATAAAAAAAAACTTATTTTTTTACAATCAGAGATTAATAAATCAATATATTTAAATTAAAAAAAGTTAAAAAAAAAGATGAAGTCGGATTTGAACCGATGTGCCTTCCCCTTGTAAGATCGAAATATTTCATTAATTAAAGTTTTATTTGGTTATAACTCTGGAACCAATGTAAATAAATACCACTAATGATATATTGTTGAAACTCTCTCAATGAGGGCGTATTGCTGCAGTTAAGAAAAACTCCAAAATCATAATTTTTTGAATTTTGTTTTTTTTGGACACTTTTGGTCCAGTCGATTGCAATCAAAAGGGAAGGTGCACAACTAGATGTTACAAGAGTCATAAATCCAAAATTTTAAAATCCAACGGCTAATCTTTTATGAATTATGCGAGATACATTACACGTACGTACGTATGTAACGCCGAAATAGTCAAACGTGGGATAAAAAATGATAAAAATTAATTTCATCGCCTGCAGTCATTAAGGTCTTTCAATTGTTTTTAACGTTTTATTTTTAGATTTATAGCAGGTAAACCAAATGTAAACTTAATAAAATATAATAAGTCTTTCCATTTCAAAAGAAAATAGGTTACTTGAAAAAAATCAGTTAACTGTTTAGCGTTTGACACATAGAAACTATTAGATTTTAGTTAAGGCAGAGGGGAGGAGTCAGAACCGTAACCTGGCTCTATTGTCTCCTAGCCAAGTAATTACATTAATTATGTTTACGTTGACAATTTTTCTAATATTTTTAGTGATATCACGCACTAGCACAAATCCTTTCATTTCATCAATTAAGTTGACCTAATTTATGTTTTCAAGTATTCTCATTTAATGTAAATATGTTAAGGTTTGAAAAAAAAATTTACATTTTAATTCTCTTTAATATTATTTAAAACGGAAATTTTTTTCTTGTAGCTAGATTTACCATTTTACATATGATTATCTCATAGCTTGCTCTAACAATATGATAATAACAATATGAAACCGTATTTATACCAACAGAAATCAAACAAATAATTAAATAATCTATAAAAAATGTTAGATGTCGCTTACAATAAATATATATTTATAATTTTGTTTCGTTTTGCTTGATGTTCTGATGTTATAGGGACATTGATTTTTAAAGAGAAATGTTTTTTTATTAGATCGATGATACCCACAACAGATTAAATCTAAATTTATTTGCATGAGTATAACGGCAGGATACGGAAGATACATATAATGCAAAAAATCATATGTGCCTAACTGGTATGAAATATAGTTTTATAGCTTCAAAATATTAGTTTTTTTTTTGTAATTAATCCATTAACGATGAAGAAGCTGACTTTACCAAATTCAAGTTCAATAATAAAAGCAGAAGTCTTCGTCCATACAAGGTAAATAAAATAAATGATATAACTTGCTTGAAAAATAAAATGTTAATATCATTTTGATCGAATAAATAAAACAACTCTTTTATTTTTTACAACGATATTTTTCTTCATCTTGTCGGATAATTAGTTATATATCGTTGTGCGAGTCTCTCGGTTAAGAAAATCAGAATTTCTAAAGTTGTTATTAACGAAAATCACTGATATTTTTGGCTCGAATACCATTCTAGATTTCTCAATCGTGTCATTATATGTATCTAGTTATATAATTTAACAATATTAGAAGATCTTCGACCGTTGCATCAATAAAATTAGGTAATAAGTTTTTCAGACCGCTTTTTAAAGACAATTTTCAAAAGAATCGTATTTTATTCTCTAAACTTAGTAATAATAATAAATTACTTTTTAATTTTTTTATTTTTGCTTGCCATGATTATACTCTTTATGAGGAAACTGCAGAATTATGGTTACAACTAGATAGACCTGCTACACCCGATTCAAGTACCCGAGGCATCCAGGCATAACCGAGTAGAATAAAATAAATAATCTCTTTTATAAATATTTAATTTTTCTTTATTTTCAGTTGAATTATTGTAAACGTCTTCTAATGTCAGGTATGGCATTTCCATACACGCTACAAATCATTCATCTCATCCTCTGCAGCATTACTTAACGGTGAAACTGGAGGTTAAAAAAAAAAACATTTTTGTAAGAACTACACTTTTGTATATATATTTGTCGTGATCTATATAATGTATCTTTATTTACCTATCAGAACAAATAAATATTTATTTATACTTAAATATGTGTAAAACATTATTCCAGTTTCTATTTCTATTTTTTTTTTTTTAATTAATTTTTAGTTGCTATGAACAGATGAACACTCAGATTACATACCTCGAGATACAGGTTTTTGTATCGTATGGATCGGGTAACCGTTGAATGATTTTAACTTTTTGTTACCAATAAGCCTTTAATTTAAAAAAAGTTGCTGTTTGAATGGTTATTTGCGAAATAAAGAGACGTAATATCTTTTACGATGTAAATGTATTCAAACATTTAATATTTTATAATGATAATTTTATTAAATTTTAGAAGAAAAAGTATTATTTTCAAATAAATCATTTTAAGTGTTTTTTTAAGGAATAATAATATTCGTTGTGCATGATGAATCGCATGATAATACTTTTAAAGTTATTTTCTTCTCACTTTCAAATTAATGGGAGTACGTTTTGCAAAAGATCAGCACCCTCTTCTCGAAGTATTCATATAAGCTTCCAAAGATCTTTGGACGAAAACCTTACATTAATTTGAAAATGATTCGTTCAACTGTTATACATATTTGTATTCTTTGCAATTATAGTTACGTTTCGATTGGAATTTTAGATCACTGATAGATATTATTTTTATACTTTCTAAAATTACTGTTTATGTATCTTAAAGTCTCATAAAAGTTAATAATTTTCTTGCTCTGTCCGTTGATACACGTTTTTTCTATTTTTCTCGTATTATCTTTTTTCTGTGACTCCACATAGAATTTGTTTTCCGGATGTGGTGCCTAGTTCGGCTAAATAAGCAAAAGAGTAGCGGATTTAAATATTTGAGGCAATTCTTCATTCATTTCAATTGATTTTAATTAGTCCTCATTTTGTAGATTTTCATTTTTTTTATAGGATTACTAGCCGCGGAGGCTAGCCCTTCGGGGTGGGAAAGGGTTACATTTTTATTGTTAAATTCGACTGGGCCGCCTTCGACTTCCCGGCAATAGTATTTTCGTGGAGTAAATGATTTAAATATTCAAGGAAAAATTTAAACCACAATTTATGTAGGATTTTTTTATTGATATTCTATCCATTAGTCATGAATATAATCAAATTAGTTAAAATTTATTTCGACTTATATACATCTCCTAGCCCTGAATATTGACCCTTATATATATATATATATATATTGATGATGCCAAATGGTGAATAAAGAGGCAATTTTTTGATCGTTTTTTTTTTAGTTGTAATTTTTGTCAAAACGATCATGAAGGGTATGGGCCCTGTAAAGTTTGGTTAACGTTGACAACGGAAGTTTGAACTTGCGATTAAATAGTTTTATCAATTAGATCCAACAGATCTTTGTTAAACATGAAATCGGGTAAACTACCAACCAGGTTATGGTGCAATACATGGTTCTATTTTTGCCTGCTTCTCTTCATGTTTAAAGAAATCTATACAGAAAACGACAGCACATTCTCAATTCAACTGGGAATTTTCAATTATTCTTTTCGTATTTTTAGCAGGTTGTACATGTTCAATCAGATACCATTGACATTTGTAAGAAATGATAAAAAACTAAACTGATTAGTCCTGTTGAATACCATCATTTTATTTCCTCACAGTTTTCTTTTTTCAGATTGTCAATCGTCTTAATCCTTCTAATAGTCTTTTTGTCATTCATAAGCGATCTCTTCCTTATAAATTATGTTCCAATCGTTTACCAGTTCTTTCTTTTCGACTTTATTGTACGATACACTTTATTGTACGATGACTTTATTGCAGTGGTGAACAGATCAATGTTGTCGTTCATAGCACAGATATAATTAACAATTTAGTGGGTTTGGTGTGACGATGCGCAGTAATACCAGTTGAGTAAGTAAAGAGAAACTTACTATTCTCTTATATTTACTGGTAAGTTCTGCCCGGAATACTTGAGAACCGGTAAAACATTTAACATGCATGTGAAATTAGAATTAAGATTTTGGTTAAGTTCGATGATACCCCGGATACTGTCAGTACATATTTCCATTATCCTCGATGATCATGCAAACAGCATATGAAATTTATATTAAAATATCAGTGTTTCCCGTAGAAAAGAGAAACAGATCTAATTTTATTTTCTATTTATAGGTATGGCTACTGAGTTTACATCAACGTAATACAAACCTTTCTAGTATTGTTTTACGTTTTAATACGTTTAACCCATGAGCACGGTCGAAAAATATGTCATTCGGAATGATGATGTTATATATTAAGATTTAACATTTTTTCAATTGCAGTTAATTAAATTTTTACTATTAAAACTGTTCCAGTATAAGTTTTTTTAACAAATTACGTAAATATACCGAGATAATGTTATGAATATTACTGTTACATCTTAGTAAAATAAATAATTAATATATGATGTAAAAAATGAAGTTGCTTCCGACTGAAATATTACCGCATGAAAGAAATAACGGAATGAAATATTTGGATGGTATTTAACGTAATTCAATTCATTCCGACAGCGTAACGTGGAACAATTTTACATTTAACAATTCATTCAAAGTAGAAGCATTTAGGTAGAAGAGGTAAAATCTGAAAGTAATTTTGCAAGTACGTACTTTTTTCTCTTTCTCTCATAGAAAAGAAGGGTATAGACGAGGGTAAAAAATAGGAGCGTGCAGCGAGGAAGAAATAATCAACCGAATAGCTAATAGTCAGTCCCTTTCCCCTTACGTAACTCTGAACTCGGTTCGATAAGAAAGTAGATGAAGGGTGGGAACATCGTGGAAATAAGGAGAGGTATGAAGAAAAGGAGAGCAGATGATCTTCTTTCTCCCGGTTTCTAATGAAACTTCTCTTATATATATTATTATTATTGTATCACTACTGAACTTATATTCCAACTTATAAAGAAGACTCATTGTCCGGAAAATCGTTTGTGGAATGCCTTGAAAAGAAAACATTTCTAAATGAATTGTTCCCGTACAATTTTTTTTTTCTAATATAAGTTATTACCAATATTTTAGAAAGTTGTGGTTATTTTTATATAAGATAACCGAGATGTTTAGATGATATCGCAGTAATGTTCTCATTTGGAGGTTTGGTAATGCATCGATTTATTTATGTTGTTATTTGAAAGTATTTTTTCCGTAAGTAATAAAAAAAAAAATCAGTAAAAAATTATTGTCTGTAACTCAACCGCATCGATACGTTTAAGCAGATTATATTTATTAAAAACTAAACTAAAGCGGAGTGAAAAAAACTGTTTTTGGCAAGGTTTACGACCAATATTTTCTAACAGTTTGATTCCGATTTTCTAAAACCTGATTCTACGATTTTGAAAAATTTATCGAACTAATTTTTAACAATTTAAAAAAAATAATTTTCCGCTTATTGAGAAGAAAAGTGTGTATTATTAATCGCTTTCCTCAAAAAGGGATACTTTTTCTTTTCACTATCTATCCTGAGCTCTCTTATGGTCGTTACATAAATAAACCTTCTGAGGTAAAAAAGCCATAACTCATAGAGTTTTTCTCTCAGAGTAATGATGTTCATATTACAACCTTTTCTGGTAGTAAACAAAGTGAAGCCGTCGCTTTAGTACTGAATATCATCTGTATTTCGAAGGATTCAAGGTACTGATATGCAAAATAGTATAATCGGATCAGTGTAGCGATGATGGAAAATAACTTCACTCCTCAGATTTTTCAGTAAGTGCACCATCGGATACTTGTTAAGCGACGGTTATGCCGTTTTTTGTGAGTACTTCGTGACTCGTAACAGTTTTCACTAATAAACATACTTTTTTATACATGAAAATTTCATTTTGTTCAGAATGTAATTTTTAATGCTGAAATCAAAAATTTAATTATAATTTTTCCATTACGTGCATTTTTTTGTGCGACTACATGTTTGAAGAATTCCTTTTTTTGGAAATCGTCGTACTTTTCTAGGGATTATTTTTATACATAAAATAATATTTTTAATTATTATTAACAAAGAGTTGCGTACAAACATAACATTACTGGGCAATAACTATGAATGCATGATGATTCATTTACTGTAGGTTCTGATATGTGAATACAGAGCAGTCTCTTGAGTCATACAATTAACATAGTAATTGTTTAAACGTTTACTGCGTATGTGAATACTGTGGTTGGTTTCATACCGTTTACAGTTAATATGGCAAGTTGTTCTGTTGGTGAATAAATATGCCAAGGAAGTGCGTAAATAATCCGGATAACTTCTGTTTCGTATGTGGGGATTTGACGTTTAAAGAACAACGAAGAAGTTTACTTCACTAGTTAAAAAATGTTAACTATATTTTGTTTGTAAATTTGAAATCAAAATAAGAACTGGCTCGCTCACATCTGCTGCTTAACCTGTGTGAAACGTCTGACAGACTGTCTAGGGGTAATCGGCGTTTGGGTTTTACCCAAGACCATTTGTCAGACTGTTAATTATATATTAAAAAAATATAAAAGAAAGAAGCAATAAATTGGAACACAAAGTGCAGTGTCCGAATTTACCATCTGTTATAAGACTAGTAGTTCATGTTGAGAATTTACCGTACCTTCAGCACATCTAATTTTACATAACATGAAGTAGCTACTGAAGTTCGACATCAGGAGCAAATGATCATACTTTTAAAGCAGAATCATCTTTCCGTGAACTTCATCTGATTAAAATTAATTTCCTTGAACTTAAGATGAATTAAACGACCTTTTTCAGAATTTGAACTTGAAGAAACAATCCGAGCTTTTGGGATCTAGGTTGAAAGATTGGAATCTTCTCCAAAGTGACACAAAGTGATTTTATTTCCTAATCACAGGAAGAGATTCGATATTTATATTTTAAAGAAAGTGGTTTAATTTATTGTAATAATACTTGTCCAGTCAAGAATATATTTCATAACGAACATAACTTTAGATGGAGACTGCTCATTGGTTCTTCGAAAGCAATTTAAAGGCTATCATTTTGCACAATGGCAAAATATTTTTTTCTATGCCATTAGGATATGAAATAACATTTAAGAAACATGTATGACAGTGTGAAAACCCTGTTACAAAAATAACTAGTACACAATTACCAATGAAATACATGTTACTTTTAAAAGTTATTAATGAAACTTTTGTTGCTTTTTGTGCTAGTGATATAGCAGAGAAAAGGCAAATCATTGCATCAGGAAGAAATGGTGAAAGCGGGCAGCACTTACGCCTGGACAGTAAAATGTTGTATTTCCCCCACTTGTTAAGTGGGGAATATTTTTTCTACCACGTATAAAAGTTTGAATTTTCAAATACTTTATTAAGGCGATGGATTAAAATGGTTCTAGATTTCATTATTTGATATAAAAGTTTTCTTAGTGTTAGTGGTGCTAAAATCAAGGAAGGGATTTTTGAGGGTCCCCAAATAAGAACTTTGATACTTTGATTAGAGATAAGCAATAAGAAGAACTGTTAATCCAAGTCGAAAAGTTTGCATGGAGGTTACTTAAAAATATTGTGCAAAATATTTTTAGGAAGTCACAAATCCGCCGACTACCGTAATATTGTGGAACAATTATTATTATCATTACATAGTATAATCATTGCATATGGGGTGTGAAATACATTACTAAAAACGTATGTCGTAGATTCACACCTCGGTTTTCCGGACAATCTTAGCGCCGTTAGTGACGATCAAGGGGAACGCTTCCACCAGCAAATCTCAGTCAAGGAAATATTTCGTAGATAAAGAGGGATGTTGGGTGCTAAAGAGCGATGTTCCAAATGCCAAACACAAAAGGAAAACGCTTACCATATTAGGTAAGTTAAGTAGGGTCAGGTAGTTAAATAGAATAAGTTATATTTTTACCACATACATGTCTAATTTAATATCGGCTGGCGAACACGGTAGCAACGATGTGAGCTGGTGCACAGTATATGTACGCGCTGATACAAGCATCACTCCCACCGCGCAGTTGACCGCGGAGTTATCCCACAATAGCGATGCTGCAGCCCCACCACGATCAGGCTCCAATAAAAGAGCGTGCACGAGAGTGAATTTTCTATTCATCGTCGACCACCACCAGGAGAAGACCAAGAAGACAGAAGAAGTTCCCTGGCCGGCTCCATGTGGGACCTCCCGACGGATGCCAATATCCCCACCAGAGCAGCAGGCCTGGCTGGTCCGCCGAGGGAGCTGCCGGACGCGGACGTTGCTTTCCCGATCCAGCTCTCCGGGCTTTAATCTCCCTGGCCGGCGGACTCAGCAGCAGTAGCCGGCCCAGCGTGAGATCGCTCGGGGAGAACCGCCTAGGCCGCGCTGGGGAAGGACGACCGACTCCTACCCGAAACTGCGAGGCTCTGGAGGTTATCACTGTAGTGGGAACCCAACTGCCGCTGAGGAAAAGCCCGATCTGACTTCAATGGACGAGCCGCAACTCCCCGATTTCGCCGGAGACGAGCTTCCGGACCCAACATCTCTTCTCAGAGCTAACGTAAAAAATCGGCCCTCAAGGGCCACCTCAAGGTTTAAATTACGAGCCGTCGAAGCCATTGGACGACAATAGCCCTTCTCGGGAATACCAAAAGGTTAGTAAGTGCCACGTGCCGTCGAAGCTATTCGGTGACAATATAAATATCCATATAAATTCTTTCAAAGTTCACCTATGTATCACAAAAAAAAAATGAAAGGTAATGCAGGATCTATTTACATATTTTAATTCAGGTGAAAGATACTCTTAGGATCACAAATTTTGTCCCTTGTGCCAAAAAAAAAATTAATTTTATTGCTTAGTGTCGATAACTGTAATTTTATACGTAAAAAACAATTACTTAATAATTCTTAAAAAATTCAAAAAATTGACTTCTCAAAATATTTTATTTTTGTTAAAAATTTAATAATGGATTGAAAAACATTTTGCACTTGAGCCAGAATTCATGTAGAAATTAAATGGATTTCTTTTCTCTAATTTTAAAGTACTTTACGTTATTTTGGTCGTCATTTTTATAAATAATGCACTGTGTAATACTTTACACCTGATGGAATTCGAGCACGTGTAACAATCTACAACAATGATATGTAAATTTAAGTCGGGTTACAAATCTTCTCTTGTTTATAGAAGCAAAATATTTGAATATCTGCGGATTAGCTTAAATGACTCGGATCACCAAGATTAATCTTGTATTTTATGTTTAAGTTAAGCACTTTTTTTTTAAATCATGATAAATTCTCTTTGTATTGCTTAAAGTAATAAATTCGATAAATTATATACTAAGTTTTTAAATTTATGATAGGTCTAAGTGATAGGGAGAGTGAACGGGTAGTTGTTGCAGTAAAAATCCAAACTCTTTCCGGTTTCGGATGTAATGAGAAGTGAACCCGAGATCGTCAGTCCAGCGGTCAGTGATGCTTGCCATTGATGCTTGGAAGCGGGTGTAGATGCTAAATATTAGTCTGTTGTATAAAGGGTATTTACTAATAAGTGTTTTTCTTCAAAATTATATTCCTCTGTCTGACGAATCATAAGTTACGTGATCATTAAGATAATTAATTAATTAATATATTTATCGGTTAAATAACTTGGCACAGCTGTAATTTTTCCAGTAAAATTATTTTTATTATTTAACATTGATCATGATAATTTAAAAAATTTCAGTTTTTTCGGCTGGTGGAAACTCCGAATATAAAATAATTTATTCATCGACTTTTTACTGCATAATTTCCTTTTTGATGCTTTTTATCTAACGTAGAAAAGTAAAATTTGTCTTGAGCTTAATTTAATTGTATAAAAAATTTTAATTGTTTAATATTATTTTATAATTTAAGTTAAAAAAAAAAAAAAAACTGACAGTATTTGCAGTTTTATACGTGTTTTGAATATATAAGCAGTAGAAAAAGAATCAATTTTATTCTGTGAACTGCTTCGTTCCAAACATTCCGTCCTTGGAAACGCTAAGAGAATGTGCTAAGAGAAAGAGTACACTTTTGAAAAACCCAATACTAGTACTTCTATTAAAGCTGTAACCTAACCTACTGTATAAGGATGTTTCCTAATAATTAGTGTTTTTTTTTTCAAAAAGATATTCTTCCGCCTGACGTAATAGGTGATGTATGCAGTTCAATTTCAACTGTTACTGAAAAGTTGAACACAACGGCCTCCGATTATAATTTGAGATTATTTTTTTGCAAGATCTACAGCGTAATTACAATATAAATAAATACGTGGAGATAAAGTAGCTAATATATAAGAAATTAAATTCTTTAACTGGAGTTTGATATTATTTTTTATTGCCAATTTTTTTTTTTAAGGTTTTTTTAGGTTGACGATAAGTCCATTGTTAGAAGTGAGCTCTGTTGATACTCACATCAACGACAAAAATTTTATGTATTTTTAACTTGAAACAAAAAAGAGGATGTTCTCAATTCATTACTTTTTCATGTATTCAAGCCTTATTCGTCGTCAGATAGACCGATTTTTATTTTTTTTATTTTATAGAAAGATTTCTTCTGGCGGTTCCATTTTGAGGTATTTCAGATAATTCTAGTAAAAAATTCGGAAGACTCTTTAAATTCCCTCAGTAAGACTTATGAGAATTCAAATTGTGTCAGGTTTTTATTCATAATTTTTCGTTAAGTAGCAATAGCCTTCGAGTACAAATTATTTTATTCTTTCAAATTATTTTATTTTTGTCTAAATTTATTTTGCAGTTCCCTAAATATTTTTATGTGTGCTGAAAGATATAAAAAAAATTAAAAGTGTGTTAAAGGATTAAAATAATTTAAGTTCTAAAAGGTATAATTCAAAAATTATATTGTACCAACAGTATCTTTTTAATAACTTTTAGCTTATAACAACAAAAACACTCCAGTGAACCCTTTTAATCCCGTGGTTTTGCCTACTTGCTGAAATGTGAGTAATATACCTTTTTATTTTTACAGATGGACATAAAACAATATAAAAGCATAAAACGGAAAATTTTATTTTGAAAATGGCAAAAATAAAGATTGATTTTCTGTTTTTGTTGATGGAAACTTATTTTAATACATTATGACAAATTTGTTTTTTACAAATTTATTTATTCACGATATTTATTTAAAAACGTTGGTATAACTTTTTTTATATAACATAGAAGCTTATGTTTATACTTCCTAAAAAAAGTAAATATGATAAAAGTTTTACTGAATGTAAATTAATTTGCTCGTGTAGAATTTATTGATGTTATGACCTAGTAACAAAAAGTTTGGTAAAACCTTTTTTCCATTGAACTGATAACATTCATGTATGAACGAAAATATTTATATAACTTGGTTCCTTATGCTATCGTATTCAAAGCTACTAAAACAAATAATTTTTTAGTGGTGTATATTAAATGAGTACACTATTCTTTTTTTGTAAATTTGTTAGGGGTTAATTCATTATTATAAAAGTATAATATATATTATAACACTCTTATATCAGAAGTTATTATAGACGTAAATCTAATTATATTTACATCAAAGTATAGTCCAGCTACGAAAAATTATCTCATTCGTCTTCCTACGAACATTCGTACTAAAATAAAATAAAAAAAAATAATAAAATTAAAATTCCCAAAATCCATGGCGGATTGGTAGCGTCTCAATCTTCCATCCGAAGGTCCTGAGTTCGAATACCAGTCAGGCGTGGCATTTTTCATAAGCTACAAATCTTCCACTTTCACTTATCTTCCACTTAGGGAAAAATGACCTAAGCAGCCTATATCCGTCATCTCTAAAATAAAAAAAAATTAAATAGCTTGCTTAAAGTTTGAGAACAGTTTACTTGTGTTTTTTTTTTTATAAATGTATTTCAGTATTTTTTTTATTTTTATTTTTTTTAAATTTTACCAGCTAGAATCGTCGCGTCGATCTCTCACAAAAGGAATTACTCAGCAACTGGAAAACTATTAATACAGAAAATGGAACTGCAAAACACAGCAAGATCTCAAATAAACTTTATTGCCCAGACTATAAGATTTAAACCTGAAACATCCTTAAATTTCAATAAAGGTATTGGTAAAAGAACCCTTTAGATAGTTTTGGAGTTTAAAACTTATATATACCTACTTAACAAAAATTTTTCTGATTTTTATATAAAAATACGAGTAATAGAATAATTACATGAAATCTCTATTAGTTTTTGTTTAGAATTTTATTTGTTTATTTTCATGGGCCATTTTATCCAAATTTATTTATGATATAGTATTTTGCATAAGCTGTTTATTTGTTGATCAGTAAGTATACTAATGAAACTAATGTAACACAAAAATATGATTCCTAAGTCTCTTTTGTGTTTGAATAAGTTTATTTGTAAGTAATAGTAAGTCAATAATTATAATCCATGTAATTCGGAATAAGTTAACTTTTGTGTTTTAATTAGAACTACTAAATACTTATTAGATTATAATTATAATTTAATTATCATCATATATATAACTCTCTGCTATTTAATGAGAATGTAAAATCATTGAAAAATTGTGCTGTATGAGAATACATTAACCTACTGAAGCAGATTATTAGATAAATGAATGAAACAGTTGTAGGTTTCGCAAGTGAGAACAAAATATCTGTATCGATCAATAAGTTTTCTTTTTTCATACCCTACTATTCTTAAGGAAGAAAAAGATAGATTTAAAATTTTTTTAGTCCTTATTTGATTTTTTTAATTTAAGACAACGATAGATCGATAAAAAATGCTATCAGTACCCACCGACACAAACGGAGTAAGTACCCATCGTTATTTAATTTCGATGATCTACGGTAACTAGCATAATTAACACGGTTTGAACTATTGCGTTTTTTAATGTGGTTTCCTACTGATTTTATTATTTTTTTCAAAGTTTGCCGTGGAACGTTCCAAGCGTTGTGAAATTGTAAGGGTGATTATAAGGGATTCAGTTAACCGTTTTATCCAAGACCATAATTTTTTTTTTTTAATTGTTTCGTTATATATTTTAGTTTATACTATTTAAAGAATTTTATGAATTTATTAAATTTAATATTTTGCTATAATTTTTACATTTTCTTACAGCAAAAGATCTCTTAACATAGATTTTATGTTTAACGTAATAACTGACATTTATTTTGATTTCTATTTAAACATAATTTTTGAACATGTCAATCAAACCGCAGAGGAAGTATAATTTATTCCATATTAAACGGTTAATTGTATTAGTAGCTTAACGTAGAAATTATCTGGTTATAACCACAGCTACCATTTTAGCACCAATTCTGTTTTTAAAATTATGCCAGACTTTTCGATTCGTATTTAATAGCTGATAGTTTAATCCTAGTTTTTATATAATACAAAAAAATAGATTTAAAAAATTTTAAAAATATCAAATGAAAAATAAGCATACGATTTGTGATAAAATATATCACAATGATTCAAAGAGCTATAAAATTAAATATAAATATAAGATACAGATATCTAAAATTATATTAACAATTAATTAGTACTTATATTTTCAGTAAAATAAACTTTTATTAAACTTAAAATAAATATGTTCTAAGTTAAAAATAGTTTAGTACAGTCGGAGACAAAAGAATAAATAAGTATAGTTTCAAATATATACTGAAGTAAAATGTTGTCGAAGCTATTCAGGAAAATATAAGTGTTGTAACTGGAGTATTCTAAGATGTTATTAACTGATATGGAATACAGTGTAGCGTTAAGAAATATTTTTTCAAAGTTACGTTAAGTTTTACAAATTATTTTTTTAATGATTTTTAAAGAATTTTTCCTAATATAATTTACACTTTCAATTACTGTATATTTGGTGAAATATTTCGTAACACTACACTGTATTCCATATTAGTGGAACTTGTAGAAATGGAAAGATATCGATAAACTATGCAACAGGAAGAAAAATGACATTGCAAAAAGTATCCAGGAGCAGACATTGTAACGGCAATCTAGTAATTAGCAAATGCTGAAGTTTGTAAATCTAAAATAAAGAATGATAAGGGGAAAACTTAGCGCGAAGCTTGTTACGGGGAATGGATAAAATTAAATGGAAATGATTGCAACAGAGGAAAGATTTAAACAAAGGTGTAAAATTTGTATAAAATTGTAGTCACGAAATAATATTGTGTGTGTTAGGATGATAGATGAATAAAAAATTATTAAAAACGAAAAACAATAAGAGCAGTTCATCAAAGGAAGATATCGAATTATAGGAAACGCAATTAATGGAAAATATAAAACTGCAATTGAAGATCAGTTGAAGGAGAATGGAAGTGATGTAGATAAGAAAACAGGAAACTTAAATGTGCAGAATGGGATGGAATTCAGAATGACATCAAATAATAGGTACGATAAAAAAAATCTTATAAAAAAACTTTACTTACACGGGAAGTTTATTATTTTTGTAACGTTCCCATTTTTGTGTGAGATTGTGTAGTGTTACATATATAAAAATATTAAAACGATTTTTTTTTTTACATTGACTAATTTGGAATACTATCATTACTGTACTATCATTATCATTACTAAAAAGTAACTTTACTTTTTCTCATTATACTGTAGTTATTAGATAACAAATTTTTTTTTATCATATGTATGAAAGACGTTACCATTCGAGTACGGTACAGGTTCGAATTTTCCAGGCAGACATGGATTTTTTCACACATTTTACAAAATTCTGTGTCACATTCCCAGAAACAAGTTGTAAACTTTGGAGGTAAATTAGTTATTAAAAGAAAATACTCGTATGTGTATATATATATATATATATATAAACGGATGTGTGTGTTTCTACACACGCACAAATTTCTATATGCGCGTGTAGAGATTTAAAATGTAAAATGATCTAAATTTTCTCTGCTGAGTGGTACAGTTTTAATTTTTGTTTTCAACGAAAGAAGAACATTAATTTATTTCTTCACATAATGTGTCCTCATCAGCCACTTGTAAGGCTAAATATCAGCTGCTTTTCACAGGGCTCAACACGTTTGTATGCAACAGTATATTCGACTAAGTGAAGAAGAATGTTTTCTATTCCCGACTTTCCATTGTGGGTTTCACCTGGGATATTATTCTTTTACAAACTTATGGTATTTTTGTATAACGTGTATTAAACTTTCAAGTCATCTACGGTAGTTACTCGATGATATCCATTATTATTAAAAAAAATAAAAAAATCATCCTCATAAGATGATATATGTTTAGAGTAAAATATAAAAACATTCTAAACGGCAAAATAGCAAAGGCTTTGCAATTTTTTATAAAATTAAAGAATTTATTAAATTCTAGTTTGAATTATTTTTAAAGTGCCGCATCTTTAAAATAATCCAGTACTTAAATTCTTTTTAATTTAGATGCAATATCATATTAAAAAAGCAATACCGCTTTGTCTCGATTTTATTTTACCCAGCAGGTCTGAAAGCTGCAGGGAGTAATCTTACAAGGTCAAACATGCTGCGGTTGACATGCTCGACTGAGCATCAAATTTGATCTAAGCGAAGAATATTTGATCTGACTTGAAATTAGATGATAATGCTTAAAATGGAATCTACAAATAACGTTGGCTTGTGATCTAACAACTGAAAAAAATCATTTAGCAGTTTTTATTTACCTTTCAAAATTGTTTGTGTTTTATTAAACTCCAGAAAGGAAAATAATATTGAAATAATTTATTATTTGATGATCAGTAATATAGTAAGAGAAGTGCAAATAAAACATGTTTTAATATTGTACTTTTACAACCACGAAAGAATACACCATATTTATTTCGTACTTGTATTTATTTTTTCTCTAATATAAAATTAATCTCTTGGTTAGTCGTGTAAAGAAAAGCTGGTTCACTGATCACAACCTTTATAAATTTCTGTATAGTATCAATAATAATAATCTTCGTGTTTCTGGTTTTACAATACAAATTTCTTTTAAGAATTTTCGTAGAATGATTTTTTTTAGATCTTCGAATCATTTGTTTGAGCTCACATATTGAGAAGAATAAAGTTATAAAAACTATTGGGATTAATACTTCGCACCTAGATCTTGTGAAGGAGTTACGCAAATCTAATTCTTCTACGATTCTATTTCAAAACGTACAATACTCTTTGTTCTCGAATCAATTTTTGTATAAGGTTATTTACGTTAACTCCTTCGAATTTACTTAATTAAATAGTTTATTTATTTTATCTATATATCCATTCTTCTTCTTATTATTATTTTTATTTTTATAAAACCGCAAGTGGTTATTAATAACGGGTGAAAAAAATCTTATCAACCGCATTCTAAAGAGCTGGGATCTGAAGGACAAATTTAAACTTTTCATGTCCTTCACTCTAGATTCTAATTCAAACTATTTTCTGAACACAAAAATCAATAATTGAAATCCATGGCGTAAGCTATTTGTTACGTTAAAATTGAAATTTATTTAGTCGTAAGGTTTTCAAATCTGCTAAATTTCTCTAAGAGCTGTTATACGCTTCTCACGGATTGTTAAAAATGTCATTAGCTTATTTTTTTAATTTATTCGCTTTTATAATTTTAGTACTAATGTTATGTACAGAAATTAATAAATATAATACAACTATAAAAATAATACTATTATAATACTACTACTATTAATACTGCTGCTATAAAAGTAAATAGATTCTTCGCAATTTTTTCCTCTACCTTTTCCGGTAATTTTAGGTTACCTGAAAAGAATCTGAGAAAACATTTTCTTTCTCGTCAATCTACTGTGTAAGAATAGCTTTTTATTAATTTTATTATAAATATGTTCGTTGTAACTTCAATTTATTTAATTTATAACAGTCAATTTGTAGTGAAGCTAACACAATAGTGATTCGTAGCTCTGCAAGTGCAGTATTAGAAATACCGCATCTTCATGCGGTAAAAAAAAAAAAAAAAAAAATGAAAAAGAGAATAAAATTTTATTTGAGTAACTTCATATGTTTGTTACGTTTTAAATTATATACAAATTAGCCGCTGCACAAAAAGATATAGACAGCGCATGATTTTTATATTGTAAACGTAGTTGTCATTTAGTAATTTTAATTTGTTTTCGAACCATGTTCTATAACTTTTCCCTGTTTTTTATTTATTTTTTAATGATTATTAATTAAACGGTTATCAACAATGTTGCTGAACTTTCCTGAGAATTTCATAAATCTTGAAATTTAATACACAACCATTGTTAAGATTAGAAGATTATCTCTATTTTTAGATGTTATTTATTATAATTATTTTAATTTTCTCACGTATTGAGAATATAAGAAATACATATTATTTATCTTAAGTAACAAAAACTAATAAAACTAAAAAAATTGTGTAAATTAAAATTCCGTGCTAATATATTTACTCTAGCTTTATTTTATTTAACCTGTTCCTAAAGTATAAAGCAGAACTTACGCCAACATATAAATAGATAAGCATAAGCAGAGAGTGGTGATGGGTCTTCAAAATGACTAATATTACTAAAATTCATGAAGGTAATTCTACCACTTGAAGGTGTTTTCTATTTGTTATACGAGTTCATTGCTGCGGTTAAATAATTAAGAATCTTTAATTATTAAAAATAAAACCAGAATTTCGTATAGTAAAACTTACACAAAAATTATTATTTTATTTTATAAAATTTTATAACGTGAAATAGTAGTTGCGTATGAAATCCAGCCGCGGTGTTCCAAATAAAATAAAACAAAACAGTTTTTTATTTTTCTTATACCTTAAGAGTAGTTATTTATATATATTATATAATAATCAGCCTATTTAGTCATTTGTTTTAAAATATTTATTTATATTTAACATGTAGATATATCCCTTTTATAATCATTGCTGTTAACGCGTAGCAGGTGTTGCTCTATATATGTTTTTTTTTTTTTTTTTTTAGAGACAGAAAGAGAGTGAGTGAAAGAATCGCTAGCGCGATTGTATTAGAAGATTTTCGAAAAATTGCATTCTGTAAAGATTGAAGAAGATGAGGCTTAAAAGTTGAAACTAGGGACTTATAGTCAAAAGAATAAAAATATAAAATATAGTCTAAAGATATGTTATTAATTTACTGATATTATTTTTATTAATATAGCATTTAGTAAATTACCGAGAAAATAACATAGTAATCAGTGATGATGTTAAAATTCTGAGGGAGCTTTAGTAATCCAATTAATCGGACCGATGGAAACAATTAGAAGCAAGTAGCAGAACCTTTCAGCGATGTTATTAATCTCTTACCGTCCGTATTGGCCGGGCCAAGACTTCTTTAGAGGTGAAGGTATAATGATAGGATTAGCCCGGCAATTATAAACTCGAATCTAACTCCTACTTATTGTTGTTGCCTGTGGTATTTCGTCTGTTGTCCGGTTCACCGCTCTTGTGCACGGTCAGCCGGGGTTAGATAAATAAACATAGGGTTCACTTCTCGCACACAAACAAATAAATTGTAGAGTGGTTATTAAGAGGGCTTCTGATTCTCCTTGATGATAGCGCCTCAGGTTACATTGTCATATACAACGAATGTTAGCCGGTCTGGACAAGCTACCCATCTAACCTGTCTGATGTCGACATGAACTCGATTTGCTTTCGCTTTCAACGAAATTATTTCGTTCTACATGCTATTATTTTTTTTTATCCTGGCATTGTGTATATAATATTTTTTTAACATAATATATTTAATTATCAATTATTGTATTTGCTAAAATATTATTCCTGAGAATTAAAACTGGCAAAAAATAATTTCTATGCAAATTATAAGTGTGCGTTACAATTTTTTTCCCTCTACTCTACAATGTAGGACATTTTACTTGAATGTGATTCTATAGATAAGAACATTCCTTTGTACATTTCCAAAACAGGTTTTGCTAAAAGTACGATTAAAAAACAGGTAAAACAGATAGTGATGAAAATGATGATTAGAAAAATAATAATCACGAAAGCCGTTGGAGGACCAGTGAAGGATATGAGGAAGACTGCTGTAGGATTGTTTATTGAAATTGACAACGATTTTACAATCGTCACGGCTGCTGAAGGCAATGAAGTTAGGACTGTTAGATATTCAGATGCTCCACATGGTATTCTAAACACGTCCAAGGGTGTTGTGCAGGGACTTGCTGAACTGTACTGAAGAAGAAATGTCGAGGAACTCAATGAACAAGGAGTTATAGCGTATTGACGATTGAATACCTGACGCAACAGAATAATTGCAGCAAACGTGTCGCATGTTTTGATAATTAACAAGTCGAAGTGTCCGTAAAAGTTAAAGGCCAGCTTTACAGACTAGACGTCCTTCCTTTCATCCCAACACCAATGCGATGCTTTGGATGTCAGAAGTTTGGACGTACAATGAATGATACGTTGCACAAGGAAACAGATCTGTATTTGTGATGATCCACTATATCCTGATCACCCGTGAAGAGATTCACCTGTCTTCGTTAGCTGTCACGGGAATCATTCGGCAAGATCGAGAAACTGTCCTATGTATAAAGAGGAGGCAGCATCCAGGAGGTTAAGCCAACTAAAAAAGTGAGCTATTTCGAAGCGAACAAAATCATTAAAAACAGATCGCCAAAGGTAATGTCGTATGCACAGGTTACTTCCACTCCTGCAACTTCTTTCAAAGCAAAGGATGTAATTACGGAGCTATTACCAGCGTTAACTAGTATGGTTGAACATATTGTTAATAACAAACTTGGAAACCATCCAACCAGATAAGATAGCCCTAAACGGGCAAGGAGATTAGTAGCGATTAAACAACAGAGTTCGTCTCCTTTGAGGAATGAACCTTCGTCAGTTCCAAGGCGAAGGACAGTGAAAGCAGAGTAGACAAGAAGCCTTTCTGAAGTTTCTGAAAGATATAGACCATTTTCTGTGTTTAATTTTCATCGCTTGGAATTTATTATTAAAATGAGTTCAGAGGAAAATTAAAAAAAAAAATTTACCAGTTGAGGTGACGGTTTAATTTTTTATCCATTGCTGGTTTTTTATTAATTGCAAGTTGACCAATTAAATACAAAAAAAAAAAAAAAAAAAACAATTTACTTCAAGATAAACTGCGCACCTGTAATTATGTCAAATGAAAAAATATTAGTCATCGTTAGGATTTCATCTAGTTAAAATTTGTTCTTTCATCATGTTTTGTTACAGTAGTTCATGTCATTTATGCGTAATCCCGTATATTCAGTAAAACAGATATTAATTCAATAACGATCATAAGTTTAAATAAATCAACTTAAATTTAAACAAACATCCTCTTTTCTCTTAATTTTCTGTAGAAGACAAAGGTAACGTAGAAATAAAATCTCAGCAGTTATAATTAAAAAGCGTAAGACTTTACATACGAATATGCAGTACATATGAGTAGATAGCGCTCGCTATGAAAAGTTACGTGATTCGCTTAAAAATTACGAATCGTGGTTGAACAAAGTTGTTTATTAAATAGCGGATACCTCCAGAATGGTTACTGCATTTTATGAAGTGAAATACTAAAATAAAATTCGTTTTATAAATTTTATGACCAAGAATTATAGCTATTTTTATAGAACTTGATTTTATCAGCCACTCAACTATTAGACGAGATAAATATGGCTGTAAATTAGAATACGCTAGTAGTTATTTAAGATTTAGGCTACTGTTCAACTAAAGATGATGTTATCTGGATAAATTCTAGCCTAAAATTATTAATGATAATTTTCAGAAAAATTGCGAAAGAATTATCTGAATCGTCTCGTCGGTTCATGATTTTTATGTGGACGTAGTATGTGCATACTGACGTGTACCAAGTTATTGATCCATATGTAAAGTTATGTAATTCAATAAAGCTTTAAGCACCAAAAAGGATTATAAACATTTTTGAAATTGATAATTTGTTTTTATTCCTATAATAAATGTGTTGCCATAATTTACAAAAGATCAACAACTGATTTGCGAATTGACAATTTTAATTTTATATATTATAATGTATTATAATTTTTTTTAAAAACATAAATAATTTTATAAACGGGGAAAATAGTACATAATATATAATAATCCGTTATGATATATATTTGCATTTCCATCGTTGTTTTGTACAATTTTACCTTAATCATTAAAATTAATATGTTCATACGTTGAAATTAGAATAGCAAACTAGAAGTCTTAACCGTCTGAAATGTGTCTTGAATATTGGCTCATGGTTTTATTTACTTACCATCTCGTTGTAATTAAGTAAAGTGTGCCTGTTTCTCTCTTAATACACAATTGTTGTATTTTGCTACGTTGATCGTACCACCAGAAGATTGCCCTAGTTAGGTACTTCACTGTAAGTTTAGTGTTCATTCTGTTTGATCTTATCAAAATTCATTTTACGTACCAAATTAAACGAATTTTATTCAGAAAGTTTTCATTAAGTTTGCTTTCTATTTATTCAGATTACAACTGCTATAAAATAATTGAAAAACAACGGTTTACGAGATTAAAGTCTTACCTAATATTATTTAGAAAAGGACTCATTATTACGAAAACCTTGTTTTTTGCTACTTCTTGTAATTCACTCAATAAGAGACTTAGATATATTTGTACCTATATTTTCCAATTTGTATATGTTTTTTACTTATCTACAGTTTTTGACAAAGTAGTAGAACCGCTTTTAACAAAATTTGTTTGAGTGAATTATTTAGATTCTTATTTATATCTTACTGGCCTTAATTTAAATATTTACAGTAGATTTCCTTTTTTACAGGTAGTTCATTCCATTTATTCGATAAAGTTTTCCCATTAAATATTCAGCAGCTAAAGAAACATGTAAAATTTTGAGGATCCAACAAGCCTCTTCTTGAGGAAACTGTTTTTTCCTTATTCTTATTTGCTCGATGAGGACATAAAAGTTTCAGAGGAAATATCTTTGAACAGAAAAAATTAAAACAATTGTTCGACAAAAGATCTTTTTAATTTGAGAGAAATTTCTTTAATTATTTTATATACACTTGATGCATTTAATAACAAAAATTTATTTTAGAAAGTAAATTTCAGTAACTGTAGTGTGATTATAAAAAAATATAAATAATAAAATTGGAGTCTGTCTCCCTATTTATGAATATTTTTATGGTTTACCTCTTAGGATACATTTTATTGAAGAAAATTCGGCTAACATATTACAATATGTGCACCTCCAGGACCACCGTTAGCTATAGCTTCAGAGGATGAGATGAATGATTTGTAGCATGTGAAAATGCGATGCCTGACCGGGATTCGAACACGGGACCTCCGGATGAAAGGCCGAGACACTACCACTCCCGCCATGGAGGCCGGGAATATGTGCATGTTAGCTGCTGTAACGTTTGTAAGCGACGACATAAGACTATATATACCCACCGGGTTGGTCTAGTGGTTAACGCGTCTTCCCAAATCAGCTGATTTGGAAGTCGAGAGTTACAGCGTTCAAGTCCTAGTAAAGCCAGTTATTTTTACACGGATTTGAATACTAGATCATGGATACCGGTGTTCTTTGGTGGTTGGGTTTCAATTAACCACACATCTCAGGAATGGTCGAACTGAGAATGTACAAGACTACACTTCATTTACACTCATACATATCATCCTCATTCATCCTCTGAAGAATTATCTAAACGGTAGTTACCGGAGGCTAAACAGGGAAAAGAAAGCTAAAGACATAAGACCTATAGTCACTTCTTAAGTGGGTAGCTTACTATGATCACGCTTACTATGTAGTGAGAATTTGTGGTTTCCCGTTGTTCTTTTTACTAAGCTGAATATACTGTTCCTTATTTAAGGCTCACCGAAATTAAGTGGTATCCAACCGTAGAAGGTGTTTTATAAAAACCATTTAAACAGCTGACTAACGTCTCAGCCGTAAATAAGATGAAAAGGTGTAAAACAGCAAATTAATTTACACTAAGGAAATTTTTTTTCTAAAAGAATTTTTCCCACCAGGGAAAACAATTTTTTTTCTTTAAAATAAATTAAATTCCACGAAATAAATTTAAGAATCTTGTAAAGCGACGAAGTAGATATTTTCACGCACAGACTCTGGCTTCTGCTGGCGTCATACCAGTTTTAACTTTACATTGAATTTTGTTTAATATTTTATTATTTAAGTAGAAGATGTTTTACGTAATTATTTCTGAAGAGTAATTATTTTTTTAAATTAATTATATTTTTTTAAGAGGGGTAACAATAATTTTATGTGCAGTCTTAAGCAATAGAGAAATATTCAAGAAAAATTTACAACTTTCATAGGAATCTTTTTTTTATAGCTGAATCTCCCTACCAGGCTGTTTCTCTTTCCTAGCCGGCTGAATATTTTTTATAATTTACTCAAATAAAATTTGCAACCGCCTTTCAATTTTCCTTTCATGAAATTATTCAAAGCTTTAAACGGAAGCTCCATCAACCACTTGGAAAGAGGGGTATTTATAATTCATTAGAATAGGATACATTTATCAAATAATTCTATGGATCCGAAATTACTTTAAGAGTGTCATTTTAAACGACACTCAGAATATTTTTAGATATCTGGAAGTCTGCCTCCATATCTTTCTGGTTGAACTACTCTATGAGAATTTCTATTTGCTGTAATGATTTTTATACAAAATTTCAAATAATAAATATTAAAATAAAAGATTTTAAAATTTAATTATTCAGATAACAGTTAGAGATCCCGTTTTCGCCTCACTGAATTCATTTCTGCATGTAGCTTTAGAATGTGAATTTCAGGCAAGTATCTGGTAACGCTCAGAGCGGTCCTTTGTGTAACTCAGCCTGCATGGGTTCGTACATAAAGCTAAAACAACTTTACAGGGTAAAGTTTCGGGAATTTTGATCTCGGATCATCTTCTAAGTAAAAGCTGATATCCTGAGTAGTATCAGCTTGATAAGTAATTCAATCAGAAAGTAATGAAATTATTAGTTAATTATAGATGGCATTTAAATTTATCTCTAACAAACATTATACCTGTAAACAGCCCGAATTCAAATAAGTTCACCGATTAAATGCAAATAACTAATTCATATCTGGTTTTTATTCTCGTTTTGCATAAAATTAATATATTATTATTAATATTCATTAATAGATTTTCTGAAGTTTACTTTGTATTAATACTTTGAACCGAATTATGAACATTATTCGATTACTGAACATAATGATTCAGTATACTGGATCGTTTCATTATTTTAACTTTTTGTCCAAATACTGAAAGTACGATTACAAGAATTTATTGAATTATTTATCGACTGATAAATTTCATTTGTTTAATACAAGTAGACTTGATAATCTTCTATTAAAAACTACGTGAAAAATTCATTACTTCCGGTATTTAATTTATTTGTCATTTTGTAGTGCCTCATATAATGTGTAATTCGATAATATATTGAAGTAGCGTTTTATATTAAGGCTGTTGAAAATAATCTAATGAATTCCCTGCAAAAAAAAAAATGAAGTAAAACAGTTATAAAACTAAAACCGTACATAGACCAATTATGAATTTTCTCTTTTTTGTCAGTAATCTAAAATATTGTTGAATTAAAAATGTTTAGCTTATATGTAATAGAAACCTAACATATATTTCTACGTGACAGTTATTATGTAGCAAGATACTAATGCTTGTACGAGATCAGGTTACATAAAAAAGATGATGAGAGTAAAGTAACTGAAAAATTAGAATAATTAATATATTCCGGCACCAATGAATATATCTTATCGTTCAAAGCACTAAGCGCAGGTGTTTCAATTCGTATTCTTTTTCAAGTGCAGTCGATTATGTGCTTGTATCGTTTTAATTATAGTTATTGATGCGAATATAATTATCACTAATAATAAACGATTTGTAGGCTATACTGTTAATTTTTTCCTCATATTTTAGCTAAAATGAACTGCATCTGCTGAAAGGTATTATAAATTGATTTCTCATAACCGATTATTGAAACCAGTCTACAAAAATGCTTTTAATCTTACATAGGTCGATTTTGAAATTTTTTTCTGATTAACTAGTCTATTCGTTATGCAAAAAATATGAATTTTCATTCGTAGATCACACAAGCAATTTTATTTTTTAATTGAGATTTATTAAGAAAATTTAATTTGTAGTATTCCTAAATCATAAGCGGAAATTTGTGTTCATGCTTAAAAACCAGAAAATTAGGCTACATTCTACGAATTTTAACTGTTTTTTTTTTCATGTTTAGAACAGAAGATTTTTAAATCTGAAGTTCTTAAAATCCGTTAGTACGATTTTGATTAAATTTTAATGTATTTATTATTATATAGAATATTGTAAATTTGCATATATTAATTTGAGAAACCTAACTTTTTCTATAATTACATTAAAAAAATAATTATATTTATGTTTTTTATATCTGAAAAATGACTAAATTTTAAAATAGAGTTAGTATCAATTAGAATGTATGATTTAAATAAAATCTTTACATATATTTTATAGCTAAGGATACAGGCGAGCCGACGATAGGACATTACTTATTTAATGACATTCTCCGGACAACATAAATCCCAACAGAGTGGAAAACTTCGCAAGTAGTCATGCTCCCGAAACCAGGCAAACCGATGATGTAGCTCATACAGGCCAATAAGCCTGTTAGCTACTCTATCGAAGGTGTTCGAAAGGTTATTCCTTCGGAGGATATGGACCGTTTTGGATCATTGCCATGTAATTTCTGACTATCAGCACGGTTACCGTTGTGGGCATTTCACTATCGAGCAAACACATAGGCTCGTAAACGTAATCAACAGTAGCCGTGAAGAGAAAAGATACTGTTAGACAATATTCTTAGACATCCAAGAGGCCTTGGGCGAGGTCTGGCAATCTACCTTTTTGTACAAATTGAAGATGAGTCTTCCTCAACCTTACCTTATTGTAAGCGGCTACTTAAAAGTTCATTTTTCTTAGTTGAAATATAATCAGGAGTTGTCCACGTCCTTCAAAATCAAAACTGGGGTTACTCAGAGCTCTGTCTTGGGGCCCGTATTATACTTTACTGCAGACCTTCAGACTGTCCAACTACAGAAGAGGTTATTGTCGCTTTCTTTGCGGATGATACAGCTGTTGATGCCAGCCCTAACAACGAATAGCCTACAATTTGAGATGGATTTAATCATGGTAAACAGATGTATAAACAGGTCTATGTACGTGGAGAATACGCGTTAAGCAAGCAAAATCGAACCATGTGACATTCAAGATGAAACGAGGTGACTATGCACGGGTCCATCTTGATGGCGTTATAATTCAGCAAACGAAGAGTGTGAGGTACCTAGGTCCTACACCTCGACCGTCGATTAACATGGATGTTCATACAAGAGAGAAGAGAAGGTAACTTAAGATAAAGTTCAAGGAAGTATTATGATTTTTGGGTAGAGGTTCTCACTTATCTTATCTAAAAATCTGCTGGTATACTCAACAATTCTAAACCGATCTGGACCTATGATCTGGATTCAATTTTTCAGTACTTCATACAGCATATTGGGGTACTTCAATGTCAAAATCATACAGCGGATGCAAAACAAACTAGCGAGATGTATAACAGAGGAACCTTCGTTTGAGAAAAAAAGTGAAATACAGGAATATTTAGATTTACGTCCGATGGAAATACAGCGTTTCAGTTCAAATTACGAACTGCAACTTAACAACCACGTGAATCCCTTAGCTTTGAACTTCCTAGACAACGAGTGTGAGGTTAGATGATTAAAATGTCAACACGTTCTGGATCTTAGTGACTCTATAGTGTCTTAAGTGTAACTTCACCTGTGAGTGCCGTGCATTATCTCTTCGTTTTTTATTTTCATATTTATTGCATATTATTTTTTTTCTTTTCATTGTTTCATCGTTTTTCTTACTATTTATGACTTCTTTTATTTCTATTTTTATTGTTATACTGTTAGGTGTTAAATTTTCATAATTGCTTAGTGTGTGTGTACTGCTTGTCACAAAATTTATTTGAAATACTAGTGTGTAATTATTGAGGAGTTTCTCTGGGCACTCCTTCTCATGTGATTGCGAGTGTGATCCAATTTACTCAAGGTTAATATAAATGTAACTGATTGTAAATAAACTTTTTAGAAACTTTTTTTAAAGGTTTTTATAAAGCCTGAATACTTTGTAGTTGTTATTTATCAGTATAATTTTCACAACCTTGGGAGTAAGGATTACTGCGGAGGTCCAGGGGGCGAAGCTAGGGATTGGCGACCGAAGTGAGCTCTGCGGAAATGACATGGGAAGTGAGCTCTGAGGCCTTGGGATAGGACTCGTAGCTTCGGGACATCCCATGGCCTCGGGGAGCCCATGGGGGTGGCTCCGCGGATCCCTTGGGACAACCTGGGCTTCGGGGATCATGAAGGCGGAGCCCCGACCGGCAAGTATATGTATAAAAATAAATAATTATATATCTTTCTCCCGCACTTTTTACTGATGATGATTGTTTAATAATCGAATTGGCCGCCTAGGTTTACATTTTAACATTTTTATAACTGTATTTGAGCGTTATCTTCAAGTTTACTCAAATTATCTTCTTTCGTTTTTTATTTGGTTTTTATTTCGTTTTTTAATAACATTTCTTTTTGTTATTACTGCATACTGACTTTTTCGTTTTAAAGTTTCTTTTTAATTTTTTTCAATATTCATTTATTGAAAACAAAACCATTTAAGATTACTCTTGCAGCTAAAACAAATAAATGAAAAATAAAAGTATTGTTTACAGAATTCTGAACGGAGAGGAGATATTATATTTATTATTATTTTTTAAGTTCTTGAGTTTTTTCTTTTGTAGTATAATATGTAGCTGACGGTGTCTAAAACGGGAAGAATACAAAGCACTTATTTTTCTCTACAATTCGCCCAAATATATATTTCAACAATTTCACGTTCTCCTTCCCTAGGTTACACTTTATTTCATATTATTTTAACATAGCCTCAATTTTTTCGTTTGGTTTTTCAAGAGATTTATTTAATGTAATTTTATATTTATGTAAATATTTTAAGAGTAGCCTACGTTAAATATAAAATAAAAGAACATTCAACAATTTTGATGTTCAATATAACTTGCTGTAAATAATTTTTAAAAAGTTTTGTTTTCGAATACCATGATGTAACTTCGCAACGAATTGTATTCCTCTACATTTATATATTATATGTAATAAAGACGTCAACCTGTATTTTATATTTTGATGAGGCTATAAAATGTAGATTTTTTTGTCTTTTTGTAAGTTTTTACTTTATAGTTTACAATAAATTTTAATACCGTTTATTTCTGTTAGTCATAAAACATTTCAAAAACTTTTTATTATATTACATCTACAGATTGAGCTGTAATTTTTATTTTTTGTACACACGTCAGTTTACTAGATTATTTTTAATTACAGATAATACGTAATAAAAAAAAAATAAAAATTATGTTAAAATGAGTACCAATTTTCTTTTGAAATAAATTACAAATGTGTCTTCATGGCCGGTTTCTGCATCACGGGTTTTACATTTAGTTGGAACTAATATAAATAGAGTTCAGTAAAAAATTTCCAAGTCTTTTTATTCTTATGCGTATACACTTGTCTTTTTATTTATTATCATTAGTCTACTAAGTCTGATTTACACATACACATACGCACGCACAAAGAAGTACAGTGACACGTAATAGTATATATATGTAAACTCAAACAGGATATGAATTTATGTAGCCCTTTTAATAAGTTTCACCGCAAAAACGATTACCCTATTAAGACTGAGACGTAGAGACGTATTTATGATTGAATATTAATGGCGAAGTGAAATGAAAATGCTAGTCGTGCGTTTTAAATCGAACCTGAGTCGAGCTGATCCACAAGTTACAATGCTAATTAGTTTACTGACTGGTATTTTTTATGAATATACAAATATTGGTTTTGTTATTCATAGCAGAAACATATTTCAATTTTGATGATAAAGGTATAGTGTTCAAATTTTGATGTCCGATTTATTTTTAGAAGTTTATTGGGATTTTTGACATAAATGTTGTAAAATTATAAGGTTAATTTTTTTTATAATTCAATGTTTTATCGATAAATTTTAGTCCTGTTTTTTTTTTTTTTTTTTTTTTTGGCTTTGCTGTATTTCCAAGATTTATTTTTTGTTAATATATCATAGAAAATTCCGTTCCAAAACTTAATTTTCAATGAGTAATTTTGGTAAAATGAACGAGAGCTATTAATTATTAATTATTCACCCTTTCATATTAAACATTTTTCTAAATTTTTTCAGAAATGTAAATTTACTTTACGCTAAAATTTATTTTACAAAGAGAACAGGAAAATATTTTTTTTTTCTAAATTTGCCGTTTGTAGAATGCAAAGTTGTTCTTAGAGAAACTCTTTCCTATTAAGATAAAGAAAGAAGCTCTTCCTTAAGATCGGAACGTAATAAATATTTTACAAAATATTTTTTTTTGGGTAAATGTTCTACTTCACCTAAATGATAGGATGGAGAAAAATCTTGGTCAGAGTCATCATCACAAATGTATGATATACTAGATAAGTATAGATAAATAAATTAGGTAATAGGTTTAGATTGATATAAATAAGTAGAATATTGGTTGGACAAATAATACTGGTAAAAATATGCGAGTATCACAAGTGAATAAATTCGGTACTAAATAGAAGAGTTTGTGAAAGAATTATAGGAATTATTTCAATTTTATTTTTTTCTTGCTAAATAGACTTGGAAAAATTATTTTTTTTTTTTTAAATCTTCAATATATGATTTAAAAATATTATGTTTTAAAGAAAATTCTTTATTTAGTTTTAAATAAATTATTCTCTGTTTCTTCTGAATTCCACAAAGGATTTCAGATTTTTTTTATTAATGGTTTATGTTTGTGCACAATTAATTATCTCTTATCTTTGTTATCGAATGAAATTTATAAATTTTATTATAAATAATTTCCTTTATCTGTTGTTTTCTTGGTTTTAAAAAGTTTTTTTGAAGTAATAACTTTAATTTTTGTTATTAATATAGTTTTAAAATACGTTAAAATATCAGTTACTAAATCCGTAAAAAAAAACCTAATGATTATTACTTGGCGATACCGAATCCTGGCGATCTCACTCCGCCTGTTTGATTTATTTGCTGAGCTAGGGATATACCTTATTTTTCTTCTCCATAAAATAATAAGTATATTCCATTCTCACTCGTTAAAAAACGTTTCAGAATGTGAGATTATAATAAGCGGAAAAAACAAACATTTATATATGGGCTTTTATCCATTGCCTTTGTATAATGTTATAAAATTTGTACTACTGGTTTTGATGAGTTAAATTTATTATTTTACATCTATGCGTCCTTCATTACTTGCAGATTTAGTTTTGTTCAGTTTTGTTTACTCGCATTGTAAGGTAAAATTATTGTATTATATTTTACTCATCAGATAATACTTGTAAACCCGTTTAAATTATTCTAATGAATTTCTGTGATATGTAATTTTTAATCCGAGGTTATATGTTAAGTCTAAACCGAATGAAGTTTGGGGTGTCGGAGAACAAACGTTGTCGACACAACCCTTAGATTAATTCCATTAATTCTAAACTGCTTCAGGGCTTCCAAAATTCGACATAGAACTTAACTTCTAGCTGTGGATATGTATAGAGCATTTAGTTTGTGTCTATTACACATTATATCCCTTATCTTACAAGAAATTTTCTTTATCTTTTCGATGTG
The DNA here is from genome assembly GCF_047948215.1 of Lycorma delicatula. Classification (NCBI taxonomy): domain Eukaryota; kingdom Metazoa; phylum Arthropoda; class Insecta; order Hemiptera; family Fulgoridae; genus Lycorma; species Lycorma delicatula. Next base: position 162,264,127 of record NC_134455.1, on the reverse strand, counting down.
ATCTATCTCCATATTTCATGCATTTAAATTTGTTATTTATAATTATTTTATACGGTAGTTAATAAAAAGAAAATTATTCTAATTCCTAGCAGAAACAGAAAACGGTACGTACTGTTTCTGACATGTAACTTCGTAACTTCAAAGTAAAATCGCTTCTTGCCATGTTTCAAGCGAAGAGAGTAAAGACGGTAGCTTACTACAGGTTTCTGTAAATTTTATAATGTACTTAAATTGTGTTGCTGACGTAATTAAATTTACTTTGATACTGTAAAAGATCTCTCTCAAGTAAATTTTGAAAATTTTAAAACCCACCTGTCTTGAAAAGTAGCTATTCCAGCTTTATCAATGAATAGTTTACCTCCGCAATGAAAATGTGTAAAATCTGTTTGATCATTAAAATTTCTTATTCTCCTTTCTTATAATTTCACTTCGATGAGCTATATATCACAGTAAATACGTATTTAGATTTCAGTAAGACCAATCAAATATTTGAAGACTAGAATTATTTTAAAAAATTACGTAAGAACATCGCCGATAGAAAAAGCTCTTACTGTAAAATAAAAAAAAAAAAATTAATTAATAATAAATAATGAAAACAACGAATATTAAATTTAATAGACTTGAATTAAAAAAAATAAAAAAATAATGTTTTATCAATATTACCTTAAACTTGGACTTCAGTTTTACATTAAAAAAAGACTATCCTTAATTTGGCATTGGCTTAAATGAAATTGCAATTAAAAGAAAAAAGATAGGTTTTTTAATAATATTTTTTCGAAATCATTTATAATTTTTTAATATTTATGTTTTTATTTTACAACAGCTTCATATTTTTAATTTGGGAGCTTCTCCATCATGGTAGGGGTAGTAAGTTTTTGTAATGACTTTATTGTTTAAAAATACGTTTAGAACATCATAATTTGAATTGCGAATTTTTTTTCACTTTGAGGCCTCCCATACTCAAGGAGAAGCATTTGGGTAAAATTAATTTTTAAGAAAATAATCCCTAAGTGGTGATAATAAGTTGAAACAAAAGAACTTCTTAAAACTGTTTAAAAAATATAAAGATGTAACCATAATTCTAAATAAACAAAACTGTACTTTTTTAGGAGGGGGGGTGAACATTTTTGGCTAATTGTTTTATTTATGAGATACTAAAGAGCAAGGACTATCAAAGAATTAAAACTTTTACATTTTAAATTAATGAGCAACTCGCAAGATGGATTTAAATTTTAAAAAATTTAATTAAAAAATTTTTTTTTTGGCACCACAGATCGTTGAAATGGAATAGGCAAAAAATTATTATAGTGGTTTAAAGGCCTATTGATATAGAAAAAGTAGTTCCAAAATCTCGTAAAGCTAAAAAAATTAAAACATATAAAATAATTTTTGGGAAGGGGTTAAATATTAAACAAAAACTTTTGGTAATTTCTAATTTTTATAAACAACTTTGTAAGAAAGTTTTTTTGCTAAAGTGTTTTAGTAAAGATTTTACATTTTATTTTGCTTAAAACAGACCCACCTCTTTTTCCGATTTAAAAAAAAAATTAATACATTTTCCCCTTGAAGATAGTATTCTCCTTCAAAGTTTAAAGAAGATCGATTAACGAGATCTAATAGGTATAAGATCAATACAGGCCAACATTCGTACATATGGACAAACTCCCGACTGACAAAAAATAAATTTTTTGGATTTTTTCGCAGATTACTTACAATTTATTAAATATATTCCTTCTTTAAAAATCTTTTTTAAAGGCATAAAAGTTTAAAAAAAAATTAATTTTTTAGATTTCTTTTGACCGATCTACATACTTCTTAGATAAAGCTGTAGCTCCTATACCAGCGTATATCTCTATAGCCGAGAAAGTAAAAATTATTACAGAATGTATTACTAGGAGAGGGAGAATTACAAAAAAGCTCTGACTATCATCCAGGTGGTAGTTGCACTTTAAAATCCAAAAATGGACCTCTACTTTTTTCTATTCTTTAAATGAATATTCAAATAAAATATATAATGGCTATTAGTGTAATAAAATAAACATCTTTTCATTCGGTTATATGAAACAGTAAAGGTAGTCTATATATCATTCGTTCAGCATCAGATGCTGCACGAATCCAACAATTTTGTAAGATTTCCTTATGTCTGATTGTGAAACTTTTCTGTTATCAAAGGAAAAAAGCACGTCCAATTCTAATTCAAACGCTCAACCGAGCTTACAGATATATTGCCCTTTGTTTAAGATGTAATACGTAATTTTTATTTGGTTTGGATCGCTATTTAGCGCCTGCAAAATTCATTTCAAAATTATATTCTCTATTGCTTATGTGTGCTTAAACAATGCACACATAATATTTTGGATAATACTGAATTATTATTATTTTCAAATGTGATACCAGATGAGAGATTTCATCATTACAGTTATTTATGGAAGCAATTGATGATCTAGATTAAGATCTACGGAAAAGACAATCATAAAAATGATTTCAGAGTTACTTAATAAATTTCCATTTTCTTTAATCGATATATTTCTGTAGAAAGGTTTAACCAGTTTGTGGAGATTAAAACCGTACAGAAAGCTAAATTAAACTAAGATTTGTTATATTAGTATTTAAGGAAATCGAATATTTAATTGTATTAATTGACAAAAAATTTAAGCTAAATAAAAAGCGAACGCTTCAAATCTTCGCAGATTATTTTATTATTTTGTCTTTACATGAATTTATGTTTGTGAGATACTTTTGTTTTAATATAAAATTAAGTTACGTTAGGGATAGCAGTATAACAGCATTACACATTAATGTCTTACACATTTTTTTAGATCTATCGAGGTCTGCTAAAGATTTAAAAAATGCCCTAATTAAGTTTCACTGGAACAGGGAGAAATAACACAAAAATTTTAATCATATCTTAGTGTAGTTAATCGTAGCATATAAAACGAACTTGACTGATTGCCATAGGTATCCATTTGGTACTTAAGAATTGAGATAGAAACATATACACGCGCATATATATATAAATATTTATATTTATTTTTAATATATATATGTTATATATAAGTTTACAGAATGTCTCAAGAAGAAACGTAAAAAATTTCAGGAGTTGTTCTACAAGTAAAAATAAAGAAAAAATGCATATACGCTTCGTTTTCGTTTTACAACTTGTGAAAAATTTCCCCATCTTTTCTTCTCCAAGGATAAAAAAATTGAAGCCATAATGAAATTCTTTCAATTTAAATTAAATAATAAAATTTATAGTTTCATATGATTTTTGACCTGAAAACTTGACTAAAACATAAAAATTGGAGTTGCAAAATACTACTTCTTTAGTTTCACGTACTCTATTCTCGTAAATAAAAATTAGTAAACCAAAGGATTCCATGTTTATATCATCATTTTTCTTTATTTTTACTCGTAAATCATCCACTGAAAGCTTTTTTTCTTTGTGAATATTCTGTGTACTGTCAGACCGACTAGTCACTGCAAAGTGAAATGTCTATACTAATTTCATTTTATTTTTATCATCGTTTTAGTTTACATATTCAGAAAAGATATTAAGATTACAATTTATAACCCTTCATTTTTGACAGTTGTTTATAATCTTAATTATAGTATTAAAACATTTCATACGACATCGAGGGGCGTCGTTAGCGTCCCCCCTGACAAGTATGACAGAGAGGGGCGACGCTAACTCTTTAATCTTTAAAATAGGGATTTTCGGCACCTTCCCGGACCTTAAAATTCATTTTATTAAATAAATAACAATAGTTTTGGATATATGAATCGTGTATTTAAGAATCCTGAATAAAATTTAATTTTATGCGGAAAACTGTTTTTCGAATAGCATTCTTGTTTTTTTATTGGAGCGCATCAATGTCCAACTGTAACTATAAATATTCAGACTCTTCAGATTTGTGAGTAGTCCGACCGATCAGCTGATCAGATGATTTATGTATTATACATGGGAGAAATAAAGAAAAAACGAAAAGAAAAACAAAATTAATAGTTTTTTACAATCGTAATTATAGTATTGCAACACTTCATTCGACACTTTAAATCCTATCTTTAGGAATTTAATTTAAACAAAAACTAATTTAAATTATGTTTGCTACATGACTAACCTGAAATATAGCTCCTGGTAGTTAGAAACAGGTGAATCAAAAGTAAACCTTTTTTTTCCTGACTCATAAATTATATATATATATATAAAGTGTAACATATGAATAAAAAAATAACAATTGGCTACATACAATAATATAGATGACGTGTACTGAATTCAACTAGTTTAATATAGACTCAATCTATTGTGTGTATTGTTAATCAATTTGATTTGTGCGGTTCATCTCTCCAAACATCATCCATCTGACGTTTTATTATACGATCGATATCTCGTCAGTTCGTATTTCACTATAATAAAATTGAGATGCTGATAAGCCGTGGCTCAATTTACCTGTCGGGACCAAACTTACTTGGTTTTATGATTGTTTTGGCAGCTAGAGTATTGGTAAAGTAGGTGTTATCTTTGTATACCAGTTTACTGTTTATATTCGATTTAATAACCTTTCCGTAAGTCTTTGTAACTATTTACTGAAATTTTGACGTTAATCTCTTTTTCATTTATTTTCATTTCTTTTTCATTATTTTAATGTTATCAAAAACAAAGAAAAACCAGCTCTCCACCACGCCAAAGTGGTGAAGTAGTTCAGTCCTTCAACATGGTACTACTTATTGACAAAATGTACTTATTGAATTTTGTTTCCTTAAGAGAGGGCTTGTAAACTTAAGTATAGAAAAATAAATGTTAATTACGTCTATATAACACGAAGATAAACTATTTTTTAAGACAGGTAACTCACACCGTTAAATTAAATTAAATTTTATCAATATGTGCTACTTCTATTTTCTTAATAATTATTATTATTATCAAATTATAGACTTCATTCATTAATTGTGAATGCTTTCATTTAATTATGCCTTTACTATTTTATTTATTTTCATTATTAAACTACACGCTGCATATTTATAATAATTTATTACAGTAATTATACATTTAGTATGCGTCTTGATTCATTCATTTTTTGTACTTATTAAAATGATAACACGGAATCTCTCTTTTAGTTAATTTTTTATTTTTGTGTGGTAATAATTTTTACTCAAGTACAGTAAGAATGTAACACAAAAAAAACGCATATAAAATAATCAGGAACTGCGTTTATTTTTACCAATGGCTCTACTCAAAAATAAAAGTAAAAATATTATTAATGGAGATTAGTTTTTAAAAATTGATCGCGATTTAAATGTGCGTTGCCAATTAGATTTTCTATGCGGCTTTTTATTTTTACTTTTTTTTTAATTACTCTTAGTTTATTTAATTTTTCCCAATAAGTTTGAAACTTAAAAGTTTGCTGACTTCCTCAGGTTAATAAATAAGTTACCGGGGAAATAAATACAGGCTTCTATATCTGTAATCAGAAATAAAATTCAACAAATCTGTTTCCTTTGTCCACACGAAAATACACTGATTATAAAAAAAAAAATGTAAAGTTATCAAGATAGAAAAGAATATGTGACGAAATCTGTAACGTTTGAATCCGATTATCATTATTTCGGAACAAACCCTTTTGGAGAACTCTAGAGAGTTTTTAATTTTAAAACAATTCTTATAATATACGCATTGAGTTGATCCGTTGTTACCACATTTTTTACAATACAAAGACTGAACTTATTCATTCTTTGAGCTAAATTTCTAGAATCGTTATGCAGTGATATTTCAGCATTAATATTCAACTAATTTTTATGATTAGATAACTGCCACAATTTATTCGAATTCTTGAGCTGATTTCTAGAACCACTCTTGCTGTTTTCTACAAAAATATTTTTAACTATGCTAGAACACATCGGTGGAAACTGTATTTCTTCTTATCTTTATAAGTTACAAGTTAATTTCTTAATATTAATCGTAGATTTATCATATTTTTACGTAAAAATTTGAAATAATTAAAACCTCCATAACGCTAATCTCTCTCCATTAATAGTTTAGTTGTTAAAACAGTTGCCGATCAGTTATTCAAATTGAATTAAGTTGATACTGAGATGAAAACGTATAACTTTCTATTTTATATTAAAAGTGGCCTTTGATGGTTAAGGCCTCATTTAATGGCATTTTATCCCGCTCGTCTTTGCGTAAACCTATGCGAATTAACTGACTATTATGAATTTTTTCTAAGAAAAGATGAAAATAATAATTTACATAACTGCGATCCATATGGTATATATGAAAACGTGAATATTGGACGATCAGAATACTTTATTTAACGAATCAGGATACAGTTATTTTATTTGTCAATTCTGTAATACTATTAGAAGTGACAGATTATGGACAATTTTCTTCGTGAAATGATAATTGTTGCGTTCCACTTTGCCGTCGGGTGCTGCTACCTAGTGAAGGCTAGAGTCTCCACGGCAAGCTTGGTCAGGCGATCTGATCACGCCATGTCCTACGTCATAATGGCGCAGTGAGTGGTCATTATGAAGTAGCGACTTCTTCATTCGGCACTCGAATCTGATCTAAGGCGGAAACGTCATACTGTTAGTCCGGATGGACCCGTTCTTTGTTCGGATGAACGTTAGCTTTAATGTTTTATTTAATTTCATATTTTTTATTTTTATATTTCAAGTCATACGTTATGTTACAATTCATTTCATTAACTGTCAAGACGACAATTCATTAAACCATTATTTAACAAGCAACAAGGCGTTGTCTTCATTCATCACCTATGAACATACAGTCCAACCTCGCTCTAAAATCTACCACAACGTGTTAACGGTCTTGAGCCGAGATCGCTCATAACAATAATAATGCAATGTTTCTGATAAAATAAAAATTGTTTTAAAAATGTAATAAAACCTACCAAAAAACCGATGAACAAAACAGTAAGAACTACGAAAACTATCTAATCATTTTAATTATAACCTAAGCGATTAAAAAAATTAATAAATCATATAAAATACAATTACGAGAAATTTCGCAAACGATTTACGTATGTTAAAAACAGAATCAGATCTAAAATTGATTAAGTCACCTGCTATTTGACATTAAGATGTTCACTTGCTGTTCCATTCAAACTATCATCTTGTACGCTATTGCAAAAAATAAATACATAACAAATGCCAGGCAGAGCCTCTTATGCGTCAATGAAATCATATTTTGAGAAGCTTTCCATGATTCATAGTATTGACAGCTTTAGTGAGATCAACGTATAAAACATAACGGATTATCAAAATTATATTTATATGGTCTTAAATATCATGTTCTTCAAGTAAATTTTAATAAAGCTAAATTTTTGTAACATATAAATAAGTAATCTGTATACTATTGTGTATTTTTGTTGAAATCACATTTTAATTTCTATCCAAACACAGATGTTCAGCTAAATTTCAAAAATATATTTTTTTAAGCAAATCTATTTATTTTTTTTTTCTTTAATTTCTTCATTTAAATTCATTCACCGGTATTAAATGATAAAATAACGTTCCTAGCAAGAAAAGGACAGAATCCTCGTTTGAAATCTTGATATTTGCTTAGAGTCAGTTTTACTGTAATTTTAATTTGTTTGTTCTTTAGCTTATATAAACATTTTAAAAATGGTTTTTAAAACGTGTTTTTATTCAAAAAGTAAAATATAATATTTTTTCAAGAAAACTGCATTTAAAAGGGTTTTTTATTTATGTATGAGTAAAAGAAAGCAAGAGGGGCGCTCTCATATATAGGCTATAACTACTCCTACTTTTTAATTAAAGCGCGTCCCAACGCTTTTCTGTTTAGTCATGCATAAATAGAAAAAATTAGAAAACAAATAAGGGTAAATTGTTTTTTTTTTTTTTTTTTTTTTTTTTTAATAAAACGATATTTTAAAACATTTTTAGTTTTTTTTTTTACGTTTTAGTCATAATTAAATGAAATTGCTATCAAATTTTACATCAGTTATCAATATATGTATGACTACATTATGATGGTACTTTGACTCCAGAGCGAATTGCAATATCGTGCAACAGAGACGCCTCAAGACCGCGAAGCTCGCTTGGAAAATCAACGTCAGCACGTTATATACATAAACCAGTACTTATTGCTTAAATACATCATGAATGCCTGAGTTAAAACAAACGTTACCTAAAGCTAAAACATTAGATTTTTTGTTCTACTTCATTCTATTTTTTATTTCCGGTGTAGTTTTAATTATGTAAATTTTTGGGTCCTAATTAAAATAGTTTAATCCTGCAAATTTCAGTCTGACAGATAATGTTGTTCATCTGTAATTCCAGGCAAATAGAAACAAGTTAAAAAGTCGGTACAAATTGAAGTAAACAAAGCTTTTGAAGTGAAAGCCCTTTTCCTTTGTTTTGTATGAAATACTTTTTACTTTCATTTTATTATTTTTTTTTTAATATTTAGAAAATAAAGGTACATTTAGAAAATAAAGGTACATTTAGATATATCGTACCTCTGCGAATCATTCCCAATGCTTCTCACGAGAAAATGATTAGCCAGCTCTTTTACAAAATTATCCACTACCCTACTAACAGCTATGTAGCTTGAATTATTATGTTATTTTATTCAACAAATGTCTTTCCTCTCTGCACTATTTAATACATATACGAGTACATGAATTATTTGGCAAGGGGGAGCTTTCATCTGTACGCTATAACTACTCATCATTTTTAATTAAAGCACACCCCACACTTTTCTTTTTAGTCATGTATAAATACTAAAGTTTTTTTCTTGAAAACAAATAAGAATTAACTGATTTTTAAAAATTAAAAACATATTTAAAAAAAAAGAATTATTAGGTTACCTTTAACAAATGTCATTCCTCTCCGCACTATTTAATACATAGACGTGTACTTATTGCTTAAATACATCATGAATGGCAAGTTAAAACAAGCCTTACCTAAAGCTGAAACATTAGGTAAAGTAAAAATAGATTAAACACTATTAGTTTATAAAATTACGGGCGAAGGATTGTTAAAAAAAGCTTCCATACATTATTTCATCTCGCGGAATTAATGGCTACTTTTAATTGCAGAGCGCATTTTACATTCAGCTTATCAGGACAAAGAAATAGATCTTTTGTTTATAATTTTAAAACAACAGCATACTGAAATAGCTGCCGTTTGAAAAAAAGGCGGTAATTGGATTAGCCGGTAGATTACAGATAATTCATCGGTTTATCGATTGCCGATAATCGGTAACCGATAGATTTTCAATTTGGGAATTTTAATCCCCAAATTGGCGTTTTTACAATGGAAAAAAATGAATTATCAGAAAGCTAAAAGGGCATCTTTAACACTATTTTTGCGTTTCACACGGGTGCAAGTCGAGCATGTGTTTTTTTTTTTTTTTGAAGAATAATTAGTGTGATAGGTATATTTCATAAGAATTAAAAGAAAAACAATACGAAAAATAAAATAAGACTTACTTCGATTTTTAAACATTATTATGTTGCGAGTTATTAAATTTCGAAGTGATCGGCAAAGATATACCGTGACTAGATAGTTATTAACAATAATGAACAAAAACAGTGTAGAAATTAGAGAGATAAACATAAAAATTGCCGAAACACAAAATACTACTGAAAAAACCGATATCTGCCACTTCACCCTAAATAATTCATAATTTTTTTTTTTAAGTTTGCAAAAGACAGGAGGTGTCAGATAAATCGAAAAAATCACATTATGTATTTTACAAACTTGTAACACGGTTAATAATTATTCCTTCTAGCCGTCCTACAGTTAAAATTAACATATGCATCGCTATTTTAACTAATCTAAATCTCATATGTTTTATGATCGTCTGAAAATAAAGACATTTTATCTGTGATCAAAATTTATTAGTTTCATCGATAATAATCGTTAATCCATTTCTCTGTACGCAACAGGTTTGTTTGGCTGCTTAAACCTACTCTGTCCAAGTCATCTGTGCTGTAAACTTTTTATACTACAGATATTTATAAGATAAAAAAGTCATAATTTCATACGTATTTCAATGTGCATCGTATAATAAACCTTTTTTCGTATCTTTATTAAAGTATTGTATGTTAATAATATGTCTATAAAGTTGATTTCTAACACTTTTAATTCAGAGTTCGGAAAATTGCTGTGCACTGGAATTATGGAAGTGTAATGACATTTTTTTTTTTCATCGGTAGATTTCAATTCTTGAACACATATTACTTTGTAGGGAAAAGTTACATTTCTTTTCTTAAAGCTTTATGTGCGGTGGCAAGTCCGATATCTTGCTACTGAGGTAACTTACGCATTGACTTTGATGGACTTTTGACCGTAGCATTCGAAATATCAAGAAGCAGTTCGTTTAGTTTAGTTTAGTTGGTCTTCCAGTTTAGCATCTTCACCAGAGCCTGTTGCTCGAAATTGTGTGATAAGAGGTCGACTGCTTTGCCATGAGGAACAGGAGTTTTTGGAAACTTTTCAGAAAATTTGTGCTTCACAAAATCAGTATATTTGTCACCTTCATAAAAGACTTGTTCAACGAAAAAAATGCGTTCTGTGTTGAAAGAATCATTTTGTTTCTCGCAACTACTGATTCCGATAAAAGAAACGAAACACATTCAATCATAACTCAACAACTGATGTCTTGGTTATTACTGAATAACACCCAACAAACCCACGGGGCAATCAACCTTACGCCGAAATAACAAAATGCACCACATAATTATAAATCATACTGCACAGCGACTTTTCAAAGCGCTGTATATTTAAGCATCTCTGTTCTAGTCACAAGTCGTTATTTAATACAAATTATTCTTCAGTTAGTTATTTTTGTATATTTTTCTGAAAGCTGAAAATAAGTTTTTATCGTATATTTTCGGAAAGATTTCAATATACCATGTTGTAATCCTAAGAATTTTTTGATTTTTTAGGGATGTTTTACATCTAACCAACTTGAAAAACAGCCGGATATTTTTTCTTCAGTTCATTATTAGTAAAGGATTGTAATTCACTTTGCCGTTTGGATAATGATAAGTAACATCAAAATTGAATCGTTCATCGTACACCGATAAATAAAGAACTTCAATATCACCATGGGTATCTTTTTTTTATCCTTTACACTTCTTATCTCGGTATGGTTGTTTGATATGAATTAAAATTAAAATTTCTGCCTAGGAGTTCCAAAAACAAATATATAATTATTTTCTGTTTAATCAGAAAGTGAAATTTCTGGATTTGAAATTTTCCTACATTGATAGATATATTTTTTATAAAGATTATTTGATAAACTAGAAAAGGAATGCTAAGTCCGCTTCGACATAGCAATTGGATGAAACATATGATATGTCTGAAGTGCCAAAAATTAAAATGAGATAACCTTGCCGAAACAGTTTGTTTGTTGCATCCTATTAAATAATTCATTCTTGAATGTCAGTTGTTTGAATGTTCAAAAAAATTGTTTATTCCGACTTACCAGATTCTTTCCGGTTGCGACTCTGAAAAGCAGTTATAAAAGCATAACGTTTTGTTATACCATCATTAACGAACCAACTCTCTTGTTTGTAATGATAAACTTTACATTCCGTCAATATGATTATATTGTTCACGTTTTTCAATTTCAGCATGATATAAAATATAAAATTCCGCTCTTAACCTAAGCTGAGCTGTTAAATGATGTATACTTTTTCCACAATTTGAGAACTTTCTTCTGATTTTCAGCTTCTTTTCCAACTTCAAATTCTAGTTTTTTGCATCATGTTTTAGTAACTCGTGGTTTTTTTTATTTTTTGGATCATACCTACTTCAATCTTTGTCTGACTGACATTCACTAACGCTACTCAAAAAAAAAACACATAAAAACTAATATTAAAATTGTTAACATTTTAATAACAAACTGGACTATTGAGTCAGTAACTGTGGACTGTTTATATAATTTTTAAAAATATGGACAATAACTATACATTAAATTGTGCTTCTACTGATGATAATGATAGGTTGGGAATTTTAAAATTTAACATTAATAGTGTATTTTTTTTAATAATAATAAATTCTTTTATCAGTTTTGTGACTTTAGGGTTTGTTATTTTTATCTAACATTAGTAATATACAGAGTTTATTTATTTTATCGGTAGAAAAATTAATTTTGATGACTTATTTATTTGATCTAATATTGATATTTATAAGGGAAAATTATCCATTTTGTTGGTAGAATAATGTAATTTTGTGCCTAGTTAAAATTTAGTTAAATATATTATTATTGAAATGCTAAGTAAACTTTCAGCCGAAATTTTATTTTGTAGAAAGTTTATGACTTTTAAAGCGAAATGATTTTATCTCATTGAATTTTATATTTCATTAATGGAAACGTTTTAATTTATAATTGCTTTATGTATTTTAAAGTTAGTTTCAAATCTCACTCTTATACCCAAATACCCTTATATCTGTGTTAACTCAAATCATTCCAAAACGCTTTTGCTTCATACACTGATTAAATTGTTTAACTTTTTGTTTGGATTATCAGAACGCCGGTTCATTTGTTAAATTTACAAAATTATACTTTCAAACTCAAACAATAATTTGTCTGATTGGCGCATCAAAATTAATCTCACTCAAATACATAAGTAACCTTACACGAAGACGTCAAACTTGCTCGCCAGCTTTCAAGTTTGTTTTGCAATTCTACATACTGATGAAGTTTGTTGTCGTTAGCTCAACACTGATTGATTCCTTACTACCAAGCAGATGTATTGACACAAAATCTAAGTCGCTAGAGAACTGACGAAAACATTAATTTGGTAGGTAGTATCACCTACCATTCTAACTGAAATAACGGTGTAAAAGAAAATCCTCCATTCACTTTAGATATATGGGCCTCACGCTTTTTGCTCTACCTATTAGTCCGTCATACCTGAACAACTATTCAAATAAAATGCTCATGATTATAGCTGACTCCTCTTGATGGTATGTTACTAACAAAAAGCATTACTTTATTAAATAACTTTTTATCCCTTTTGTCAACAACACCTTATTTCATCTCTGTAATCATTTAAAAACATTTTCCGACGACAAACATCTCTGGGGTAATTTTAACACGCCACGCTACGTAACAGAAAATCTCCAGAGATTATTTAGAAAGAAATGGACATTTTATGATAGAATAAATTTTATACTAAGCGGACAATATTTGTATTTCATTTCCCGAGGGAGTTTGAAATACTGAGTTATTCCATTCATCACGTTTTTCATCATCTTATTGTTTTGTACTTTTAATGATTTTTATTTACACAGTTTAAAAGAAAGAAAGTAGTATTACTTTTAACGTTATGTGGTACGATTATTATTATTATTATAAGAATAAATAAACTAGATGTGTTGACTCTGCATAAAATTCTGATAAAAGACAAAATTTAAAATTCGTCTCGGATTATACTGCAGAAGTAATTCTACAAACGTATCTGGAATATGGTAACAAAATTCAATCCTTTGTTATTATCGAAATTATATCTTCTGAGATTTAGCACATCTTCAATAGCCAAGTGAAATTTTTTGACTTAGTTTAACGTACTTTTTTATTGTAAAATATACGTACACTTAGTAATAGCTTAATGAATATAAATCATATACACATTACATAATTTATAAACATAAATATATTCTTGTATAATTTACATTGCTTAAATACACGTTACCTCTTTGTCACATAAATATTATTTGAAAATTTACATTTCCATGCACGCAAATGCGTGCATAAATGAAAGTATGAAAAAATGTAAATGAATCGAATGAAAAGGCAGACGAGCGTTCGAGAAGAATAAACACCCATAGCGTATTGCTGTTTACTCGGAGCCGGTCTGTTTATTAATTTATTTATATCGAATAAGTAATCGGTATTTTTTACGGATGACTACATACATTTTCATTGATGTTGATAGCGATAAATGCATTAAAAAGTGATAATATACTGTTGTACTTATTTGTCGTCGAAGTAAAAGAAAAAAGACAAAAAACATGCAGTATCGGTTTCGATTACATACCAATGAAAGGCGTGTCTGTATACCTCAAGGTTAAACAATCGTTGCACATTGCCCTGAGATGTAAATACACACCTCGTTCTTAATATTGTACTAGAATTAAACTTTTGTTATCACACGTCTGTAGCCTACTTGTATTACTTTTATTAAGTAATTTATATTTTTATTTGAAAATTAATTTTATCTCTTGACAGCAGAAAGTAGTATTTAACCGGTTGCCTATCGTAGATGTTTTAGTTTGTACGGAAATGCTGTATGTTTATAAATGTAAGTTATTTATGTATGAAATTAATAAAATTTCAAAATATATTAAACATTAAAACTCACTTTCTACCACTTCTTTGTAAGCTATATTTATCTTTTTTATAAACTATTTTATTGTTGGATCTTTAATAATTATAATGATAAATTGGAAAACAAGAAAATGTTCTAAAAGGGATAAAAAAGTTTTAAATTAAAATCAGAGACTAAATGAAATAGATTGATTAAGAAAATATAATAAATTAATAATAAAAGAAGTAAGGCTAGCAAACATTGTAAAATTAGCATTTCAAATATTGTGTTCATTATAAAAGTAAAAAATACCGGCAATTGTGGTAGTTTTATTTTTTAATAATATTTGTCCATCTTTATGTCTTACTTTTATTCTAAATGTACATTTATTCTTTTTACAGTTTTCAATTTATTAAATATTTATTGAATAAACTGAAATAATAATGTTGTATTGATATTGAATTGAATAGTACGGTATTCAGTACGGTTTACAATTTATTCTATTCTTTTTCTAAAAAAATATAATAATAAAATAATTTATAATTGTTTTGTAGAATTTTATATTTATTAATAATAATTATATTTTCATTATTTTTTCATTTATTTAATTGCTTTATATGTCATTTCCTCATCTATTGATGATGGATTTTTAAGAATGAAATTATCCTTATAATTTTAGATTTTAGGTAAACAATTTCTGCCAACGGTTTTTAAGAGTTTTTTTTTAATTAGTATTAAGACTTAGTATTTAATTATACTTATCACTGAGGAAATGATTGTTAGAAATAAAGTTTAATTTGCTTTTGGATCTCATAAATCCAACGTTAAATTTTATGACATACCATTTATTTATTCTTAATATTATTAATTGAAATGATATACTGCTGCTTTTACAGGTTTTGATATAATTATGTGGTATTGAAGGCTTATATATCCTGTTTTGCAAATGCTAATGATTACATTAAACTGATGAGAAATTTCTAAGTTGTAGAGTTATATCTGAATAATTGTGCTTTAGAGTTTTTTAAATGATTCTTAAAATTGTTTAAAATGTTATATGAATTTTATTAGACTACCACCATATTTCAACAAATTCTTTGAAAACTTGAAATGCTGCGGAGGATCAGAGAACATAAGAATGTACTTAATTAGTTATCTCCTTATTTTTGCTTAAAATTTCAGCCATTTTTCATTCACGATCTTAGAAGAATGATTTGGTTTTCTATAACCTCTATAATCCAGAACCCCACCCAACACATTTTCAAGGTTCCCAAAATAAGAACATCTTCAGCAATCCTCGGAATTGTCTAGAATGTTGATTTTCATCGATGGGGATGTTTCTCCACTATTTTCCAAGTTTAAAAGACTTGATAAATGTGTTTTACAGAAAACATTACCAATTAAATGAGATTAACAAATATAACTTATTTCTTCTCTGACTTATATGCAATATACTTATGTATACACCTACTAACTGTTTAATCATTTTGTAACGGTCTCATTTTATTCTTGATATATTCGTAAGTTTTATAGCTATTTTAAATTAATATACTGCAGTACGTTGTTATCAGTCTATTAATCTCTAACACAGAGTCACCTAGGAGGTTCTGGTTTGAATTCTTCCTTACACGCTATTTGGCAATGTTTCTATAACCTCTTGTAAATTTTGTTTTAATTTCATTTAAATCGTTAAATATATGTGTCGTTCAATAAATAAAGAAGCAAACATTATTATTTAAAAAGGAAAACAAATGCAGTGTTTTCAAAATTATAAGTTGGCATTACTGATATCAACTCAAAACAGTTGATCGTTGACGTTTATAGTATATACGTATGTCTTTCTGTCATTGAACGATGAAAAATCCTCATGAAAAGTTCACGATCAAAGAAAAACCATCAGTAATAAAATTTCTAATTTCAAAGAATCTTAGGCCCAGATTCTCAAGTAATACGGCAAAAGTTTTAAAATATCATAAGAATTCGAGTGGATTTAAAAATTAAAAAATTACCGAATGTATTTTATCTGATAACTATCGTGATAGACGATCGATCAAGATTTCAACTATAGATTTCTCTCTAATTTCCGATTTCCTCGAATTATTGAAGTTAATAATAAAACAGGTGAAATATTAGCAGTAGAAATAGTTGCTGAACATTTAAATCTAATATAGGAAAAGTTCTTTCAACTATTTATTACAATTTAAACTGCAGTTAAATGTGTTTAAGTTCCGTTAAAGCTTACTAATAATCGTAAAAATGCCAGAACTTGCAAGTGTATGACATTCCAACAGTTAAAGGAGACGAACCTGTGTTCAGATAAAGGAGACGAACCTTTGAAAGTAATCACTTATGATTAGACCTGGATCCATCATTACAAGCCGGAATCAGAGCAGCAAACACGAATTGAAAGCATACGAGTTCATCACTGGTCGAAAAAACCGGTCAGTGATATTAACGATGTTTGGGGTTGCTAGAGGTTCAGTTTTCTATAGTTTCTTATGTATATATATCCATAATCTATTATCGAATACCGAAAGTCAGAAAATACTTAATGGATTTCTGGAAAATGAAGAGTAGAAGTGCGATTTGGAAAAAAGGCTTTTTCAGAGAAAATTAGTGCTTCTTAATTTCGATTATGCTTTTCTACGTACAAAACAATCATTAGTTAAAGCCAGTTACTGGACTGGAAAGTTTTACTGTATACACGGGATAATGTAGAACTTTCCCCGTCAAATTCGTTTTCTTTGGAACCCTCAAGGAATCGTTACGAGGAATCAGGTTTCAGACAAGAGGTAAAACAAAAAAAATAATTTAAATACTAGTTCAGATAAAACAAAACA
Source organism: Lycorma delicatula (assembly GCF_047948215.1). Taxonomy (NCBI): domain Eukaryota; kingdom Metazoa; phylum Arthropoda; class Insecta; order Hemiptera; family Fulgoridae; genus Lycorma; species Lycorma delicatula. The sequence continues at coordinate 162,246,981 of NC_134455.1, read as the reverse complement.
AAGTACTTTTGCCGCTAGAATAATAAACTAATAGACCAAAGGAAGGGGAGAAAATTTCAGCTGAGGATTTTATTGAAAGTAGGTTGTTAAATTTATTAAATAAATTGTACCATTAAATGCATTTAAATTAAATAAATACCCTTTTCTCTTTGCATATTAAAAGATATGTATATTATGTAACTGTCTCATGAGGAAACAGATATAATTCGGGGATGCATTGAACAGAACAAATTTTTAAAAAAATGTTAATGTAATATATACGTCCAAAAAACTTTTTCCCCCGACAGGGAGTCTTATTCTTTAAGACTTTGGGAGTTGGCATCCCCACGGCCCTAGACACTGCAGCTCTTCTTCCGATTACACCCAGACTTACAGAACACTTTATACTATACTACACATACTACACCAAGAACACTACATAAATTACAACATATACTCTTACACAATTACGTAACAACATCCTACACTGTTTCTTTTTACATTTACACTCGGTGGTGTTGCGACATCTTACGAAACGCAACCGTAACCCAAGGTGGGAACTATCGTGCCGATGGGTGAATGGCTCTACGTAGTGAGTCGCGAACGATGTCCTCTGGGCACCTGAGCGAACCCAGTTGTATTCAGCTCTACCTCCAGTACGCGTGCGCTCTGCTGAAGTGGTTTGTTATATCGACGGTACTCGTGGGACCAAAAATTCAAGTCCACAAATAAATTCTATGATGGTTGGTGGTCCATGTGAAAAAAGCCACCAAAGTCTAGTGAAAAGGCCTCGGTCAGCTTTGTCTGACGAGGATAATATTACTGCAGAAGAGTTTACCAAATTCTTTTGCATCGTTTTGTTGGATTCCGAATAATCAGGAGGGTGGCTCCCTCCATAAGATCTCGCCTTTTTTTATTAACAAATGAGTAACCAGTTCAATTGCTTCTCCGAAAAACACCAGAAAATTACGAGACGGAATGATTTTAGTAGAAATTTTTAATGATGAGCAGAGTTATGTCTCAACAATATGGGCGGCATAAACGTAAGTGCCATATACCATAAGACACTAAATACCAACCGGGGAGTAATTTTTTGTCGCAACCTTCTGAAGATGGATATAACTGAAATAGCTGATGAACTTTGTAACCAAAAAGTTGTGAAACGAATAACGAAACGGAAGAACGGAGTGGAAGAAAAACACCTTCCCTTATATTAACTTTTAATCTTCCGGTACCACCATAGAAGATTAAAGTGAGTTAAATGTCGGTTCGGGTGCGACCTTTCATCTCCAACGCACGATGATGTTTCCAATGCCAACGGTATAGCCCAGTATGGCTCCAGTTGTAGCCATACCACAACTTCTTGATCAAAAATTGCAATCTGCGGTCGATGTGCCAAAGAAGGTCACGACGCCAACTGCCAGGAAGAAGAAAAAAGTGCTAACTGTGTAGGAACACATTCAGTTCGATCTCGAAATTGCTCAACTTCCCATTTCTCATTTTCTCATTTAGATTGGTTTCAAAGAAGAGCAGTACTAAAACTCTGTCGCGAGCGAAGAATTTCTTTCCAAGCCGCCCGAAGAGAATATAAAAGGCACTTAGTTCTCGAATCCTCGTTAAACCAGATGTCTGTTTCGCCGCTGCGACATCAAGTAAAACTCTTGTGAATGCAGACAACCAACAGTGCGAATCCTGCATGAGTTAAAAAACTTGTTCAATTGTTGTCTGATCAAGTTGCTTCATTTACAGCCACTATTTCAGAACTGAAAAAGATGAAAAAAATTCGTTAGTTGCAGTTAGCGAATCCAATCGTGATCCATCTGCAAGTCCCTGTCAGCAAAGTTTTACCCGTGCGGGCAGGATAATCACGGATGGCGGTAAGCCATCTACTACGCTCCCTGTTAAGAGAGCCCCCACAACCACCCTGTTTGGGATGTCGTCTACAACTTCCCATGCTTCAAAATCTCCTTCTCCATCACCTCGTATACTAGAGAATAAGGTTGAAGAACCGCCTGACTCCTGGGCATCGGAGTTCCTTACCGCCAAAAATACGAAAAAGAAAAACCGGATCACATACAACTAAATTTTTTAATATTTTCCTAAAATCCTGTTTTTATAACTATAACCCTTACTTATGAACATTATTCACTGTAATGTTAGAGGTCTTCGGTCCCGCACTGAGGATATTAGAGGGTTGGAACACGCATATGAACCATTAATCATGTGCTTCCAGGAAATGCATCTTCTACAACAAGATGCGATAAATTAAGAAGCCATTTCTGTGAGAGATATGACTGTTTATAGATAGTAGAGAGAGTAATGGAGTTGCTTTTTTCATGCAAAATGAAGTATCAGATACAAGGATAACACTAGCTACCCTTATTCCTTGTTGCTGTTGTTACTCTATCCCCTTCAAATTCCATATCTATCTCTCACCGAGTTCTAAGTTTAATGCTCTAGAAATGTCATATCTCCTTACACAATTCATCACCATCGTTAATAGTAGGAGACTTCAATGCCCACCGTATTTCCTGGGTCTCTTCTTTCTGTTCCCCTTGAGGAAATATGATAAACAGAGTGAGGCAAGACTTGGACCTTTGTCTTCCGAATATGGGTCATACACATATATGTCATTTGGTATCATCTGATACATTGTCCAACATAGAACTTTCCGTATGCTTGCCAAGTTTATACCTTCGTCTTAATTGGTCTATTTGTGATGACTTTCACGGCAGTGATCAGAGGCCAATTATTATTGTTTTGGGTCGACCGCGAGATGAGGGAAAGCCACAAAGATGGGTTGTTGAAAAGGCGGATTGGAACGGTTACCATAAAGCTTTCCCATTACAGTACTACGATGGCGCGGACGTCCTTGATTAGGTTTCCTCTTTTACCTCCATGATACTTGAGACTGCTAATTGATCTATCCCACAAATATTGGGAAACCCTATACCTCCTTCCGTTCCTTGGTGGAATGATGATTGCCGAAATGCTATTAGCAAACGATGGTAGACACTGCGTAAATTTAACCGCATTAAATGAACATCTAAGTTCATACTGTAAGGCTACAGCAGTATGTCGTCGGGTATTCTTAGACGCTAAGAGGAAGTCATGGAGGAAATACATGGCACCATCTCACGCACTACTCTCACGTCTACTGTGTGGAAAGAGATCTGTACGATTTTTTGGGTCACCAAAACAATCTATTCTCGGTCTTATTGATGAAGGAGAACTCCTTTCATCATCTGCTGCGGTAACAGCTATTTGCTGCGGTACTTAGCAAATACTTTCTGCTCGGTGTCTGTCACTTCATCATATAGTATCGAATTTCAGAGGTACAAGATTCAGATGGAAGATTATCGTTGAATGTTGATAATTAAGTCAGTGATTTATACGCTCCATTTCCATTCAACGAATTGTCGCCCGTACTTAAAACCTCGTGTGACAGGTCCCCTGGTCCTGACAACGTTTGTCTTGGTATGCTGTCTCACCTTTCTCATTCGGTGTTACAACATCTATTGAACGTTTATAATCTATTCTCTGCACAAGCTTTCCCACCTATCTGATAGGAAGATCAGATAGTACTGGTAGACATTCCTAGTACTCAAGCCTTGAAACGACAAAGCAAGCCCCTCAAGCTACCACTCCTTGACAAGCGTCCTACGCAAGGTAATGGAGAGAATGGTGAACCGCAGACTTACGTGGTACTTGGAGAGACATGGTCTTTTATATCCAGAACAATGTGGTTTCCGACAAGGACAATCTTCCATTGACAATTTAGTGTCATTGGAAACAGGTATTAAAATGCTTTCCTACTACGCTAGCGCCTCGTCGCTATCTTCTTTGATATCATGAAGGCGTTTGATACAGCCTGGCGACGTGGTATTCTGAACACCCTCAAAGAATGGGGAATCAAGGACAATATGCTTGCTTTTATTAGGGGTTTCTTGAAGCGTGAAACTTTCTGTACTCTTGTAGATTCTCTCTCGAGTGGCGTCAACATGGAGAATGGAGTATCTTAAGAAAGTGTATTAAGTTCCATCTTATATTCTATAGCCATCAATGCTATTACTAAATGTTTGCAGACACCAGTATCTATTTTTTGATGATTTTGCTATATATATTGCGTCACGTTCAACAGCCACAGCAAAGAGACTACTACAGAACATTGTATCTCGCCTTGAAGCTTCGTCCAAGGTAACCGGCTTTACATTTTCACCCGAGAAAACTAAATATGTAATATTTTCTCGCCTATAGAACTCCTTTATTCCACAAATCTTTCTCAGTGAGGAGCTAATTTATATCTCTTCTGATGTCAGATTTTTAGGTTTATTTTTTGATAGCCGCCTTGCGAGGGTCAAACAGGTCAAAGAATTAAAAACGAGATGTTCCAAACTTTTAGATATGCGGCGGATCTTTAGCAATACCAACTGAGATGCCGATCGGTCACGTATGTATATTTTTTACTTTTCCTTCGTTGGTTCCCATTTAGATTATGGTTGTGTCGCCTACTCTTCAGCCCGTAATACCGTGCTTAAAATGCTAGATGCTGTACATCATGCTTTCCTTCAGCTTGCTGTAGATGTCTTTAGATCAAGGCTTGTCGTAAACATCCTTGTTGACTGTCGTGAGCCATCACTTTGGGATAGACGGAACCAGGTTTTGGCATCTCATTTAACTGGTCTTAAGGAACAGCCAAATAACCCGGCTTTTGACACAGTCCTTGGAAATTCTTATTTTCGGAGATATAAAGACCGTCCACGTTATACTGCTCGTGTAGGTATTCGCATCTGACGTCTACTGCACCTTATGAATGTTAACGAACCTTCTATTTTTCCAATTTAACCGTGTTCATATCCTCCATGGAGAATCAAATTTGAAATTTTATGTTTGACTTCACGATATGCAATAGAGAATCAACGCAAACTATTTTCTTTAAACAAATGTTTCACCATATTCTCTACAAGACAAACCCAGACGCAGTGGTATACACAGATGGATCGGAACAGAAAAATACCGTTGGATGCGCATTTATTATTAATGATTGAAGTTATATGTTTGGTCTACCTGGTATTACGAGTGTGTTTACTGCTGAACTGTACGTTACAAATAAGGCTTTGAATATCATTAACCCCGAAGTACCGTCATATCCTTATTTGTAGCGACTCGTGTAGTGCTCGCCAAGTCTTAGAGGATTTTTATTTCAGACATCCTATCGTCACCGAAATCTACAATGCAATTGTCGAGTTGAACCATCACAACATACAAGTGAGTTTCTGTTGGATTCGTAGCCACGTGGGGATTTCGGGTAATGAACGTGCAGATTCCGCTCTAAAGCCGCATGTAGTCAACCATGCTTTAGTACCCGTGTTACTACATTCGAATTTATTAACTATGTGAAACTCACTCTTCCCACAAAGAGGCAAGATGACTAGATGGCTGCAGCAGTTAACAAACTCCGGCACATTAAAGGTTCTGTGTTGCCATGGGACTCCTCATACAAAAGAATTTGTGAGGAAGTGGTCCTCTGCCGATTGCGGATAGGACATATGAGAGCTGCTCACGGGTATGAGATGTTAGCAGTAAACTGACCAGTATGCATACGATGCAACTGCCGCTTGACTGTGCGCCACATTCTTGTGGAATGCATACATTATGCGTCCTTGCGTCATAAATTAAAATTTTTCAGGAATTTTCATCAAATCCTGGGCAATTATAAACAAGTTCTGGACCACGTGTTTTTGTTTATCCGGAGTGCTAATATTTTGCATACTGATAGTGTTTTTAGATTTTTTTACAGTAGTTGTATGTTTTTGTGTCTAACATTTTAGTTTTAAGTTTTTTATTTTGTCTTTATTTTGATTATTTTAATTTGTTTTTAAATTTCTACTTAAGTTTTTTTTTTGTTTTAATTTTCTTTTATATTACATTTTGTATTTTGTATTTATATTCCATGTTTTGTTTTTCGGGCGATGATTATATAAAACTGTTTTTCGCTCAAAAAAAAGTTTTCTTTCCACTTTTGGCTCCGAAAGAGTTTTCCCAAATTTCTAGTGTGGGTATAAAGTGTGGTTATTTTGAATCTCCATAAACGGCAATTATAGGACGAATTTTGTGGTTATAATTATAATCTGACTTAAATAATAAGTTGTACGTCTATTATTATCCAACTTTTTTAAAAACATCTGATTTTTTTTAAAAACCCGGCAAAAAACTCACTATTTTATGTTTGAAGATATTAGAATGTTTTAATTATCAACAAAATTTACAGTAAAATACGTAGGAATTTAATTTTGAGTAACCTTAGCTAATAAAGAAAATAGAAATTGAATGATCTTTTAATAAAATTATTCTTTATTAAGAAGAAAAGCAAAAAATGAACACATTATAATTATAAATTTTAAAAAGACAGAATTACGTTATTCTTTATATCTTAAAACATTATTAAAAATATTTTTCTTGGTTCTTTTGGCAAAAAACTCAGAACGGAACCCAAGGACAACAGGGGATACATATCTTCCTACTCATCGTAGAAACTAGGTAACAGTCTCTTACTGCTTGGTCTTTCTTATTATCTGGCGGATATTTGTTTATTAGTGTCGTTTTTATATCAGTTTTGTTTATGGACGGAATTATAGACTGCGTTCCAATTCTTACAGATGAATTTGAAACATCGTTACTTGGGCTATCCTTGGGAGAATAACAATGTATGTGCGTCTTTCTCCCGTCGCGATTCCCCTTCAGTTCATCCATTGAAGGCCTGTCGGTGCTAGTACCTTTCGGTCTAGCAGCAATGCTCTTGGTTTGCAAACCCTATTGTGACTTCAGTGTAGTATCAAAGGAAGTCCTATTAACTGTGTCATTATTAATTTTAAGAAATTGTAATATTGTATTACCGTTTTACTGCGTATACTTTAATTTGACCGCCGTACTTCAATTTAGATATGAGGATCTTGGAACCTAATCATCGGTTGGACTTTCTCGTCGAGTCCATTTGTTCTAGTAACTCAGGATTTAATACTTCATAGAAAAAAAATTGGAGCTGTCCACACACAAAAATTTTTTAAATTAATTAATTTTTTTTTAATTCGATCGATTGAATATCGATTTCCCTTCAGACAATTTTGAATAATCAATGGTCTAGTTTAATGAGCTCCAATTTTACCATACCACAAGTTTACTGAAAACCGGTTTGACAGTTTGTGTTACTTCATTTTCTGTAGATCACTTGTAACGAGTCCTAAAATTATTTATTTCATTTCTAATAAAAGTAAATTGGTCAGAGAATAAAATTGAAATTAAATTACCTTGATTTTTTAGTCTGATTGTACAACTCCAATCTTATCTGGTAGTCACCTGTTTGAAGGTATCGAATAGTTAGCAAAGCAAAAGGATGAAAATACCCTTATTCAGCATTATTCGTAATTTATTTCCTGATATTTACTTGTGGTAAATGTTTATATATCCGTGGTAATTACTTGCATAGAATTTTCTTAATTGTGAATTGAGGGCTACCGTTTGTTAATTTATTAATATTTCTTTGTTCACCAAGTGGTCTTCTTCAACGGGTTTAATAGAACTATCAATCGTTGGAAACGATCCCCTTGTGTCATAAAAAAAAAAAATGACAGAAATTGTTCTGTGATTTGGAACTTCTTTCGTTTGTATTCATTTCCTATTGTCGGGGAATTTTCATTAGAAACACCATCACTGGAAACGTACCTGTTTGCTGTTTGGGAAACAGTTCTGGGAATGTTTTATTTTCGGGCTCTCACCGACTAAACATTCTCCCCCTAATATCTGCCCCGGAGACCAGACCTCCTGAAGCATTACTCATTTCCCGGGAGGTATTAGGGTTTTCACCGGTCACTGACTCGCCCTGGACAAAGGAAGATACATGCCAAAGTGGATTTTTATCCAGGTAAATTTAAAAATAGTTGAAAGAAACTAAAAGTATTGTAAACTCTTTGGAATAATCTCACGTACTTTATTTTAATCTCGTAATTTTAATGAAATCTTGTTCAGAGATTCGTTTTACAGAGGAATTTGTTGGTAAATTTTGAGGTAAATATATTCGGGGGCTGGAGTAAATAGTTATTTTGAATCAATTTTCTCAAAGTTTAGCAAACATAACCTCACTTTATAATAAGTTCAGAACAAGTGTGCATACTTATTTTAAAATTTTTTTTATAGTTTTGCCCCAGAATTACCCCTTCTCCAAAAATCGACAAAAGCTATCTATTTATTTATTGATAATTTCTAACCGAACTTTTTTTACATCTTCCTAAGAATAGTTATAGTATAAGTGACCAAAAAAATAATTTGGAGGCAATATTGGTGGTGGCGGAGCCGGACAAAGCTTAAAATTTTCGATATTTTGATTTTTTAAAACTTTTTTTCTTTATTTTCATGTAGGCTATCTTTATTTCTTCACTATATAAGAATAAATAATTAATGCCAGAAAAGTACTACACTTATCAGTGTTTTTTGTTGTGTACTTTAATAATTTTGCAGGATCGTTGCTTCAGTATTATTCAAATAAAGGTAAATCGTTTTAATTATGAATTTTTACGAAGATGGAGGCTTTATTATTCTTCTTTTTCATTGCCCATTGTAGTAAGCCTGTTGTACGGAATCACAGACATCCTGTCCTAGTTGTACCTTCATTTAATTTTAAATGTTTGATTTCGGATACAAACTTTATCACCGTATTACTTAGAGCCACTTTCTCAAAGAAAGAAATTCTTTCTTTGAATTTCGAACACGGCTTTTTACGATATGGCCATCATCTGTTCTCTAAAAACGGAAAAATCGACATACTTAATTTCAATTTTCTCATGCTCTCTACAACAAATGTCACTTTAAAATTCGCCTTTTGGCATTAATTTAAGGAATGCCGTTACAAAATTAAAATTATACGTATTATTTTGTTCGTATTCGTGTACATAACATTTAGACAATCGATCAGATTCAGTAATGCGTTTTTTAATGAATGTAGATCTCGTATTCGCTAACGTTGTAAACATTTTTTTTAAGTTTTACAATTAAATTTTTTCCTTTAAAATAAGTAAAAAGGTTTTTTTTCTTTAAAATATATATTTATATTTAATTCAGATTAATAATTTACTTATGATATTAATCAAGCCTAAAGACTTGTTTAATGCTACGATTATTTATTTAAAAGCTTTATCCTTTCCTTTGAGTTTTAATGGTTCTTCCTTATTTTTTTATGTTTTTAATGAAAATACTTTTCATCTTTAAAAATTAGTTATCTGGATCATTTATAATCAATGAATTCCTGTAGTTAAACCGTTTACTGAAATAAGAATTAATTATTAATCTTTTATTACGCCTTTATTAAAATATAATGAAGACTAAGTAACCCGTAAGGGATATATAATAAGAATTACTCATCGTTATTAAGAGCTCTAGAAAGTTCAAAGGAAACTAGATTATTGTGCAAACTGAATCTACCGACTTTGTAATCTAAATTTTCTTAATATATTCTCCATGTTGTTATTTATTGTGTATATTGTTTATTAAATTATTTAGGAAGAAGAATTTTTCTATCCTTTTCAAATCTAATTTTACTTGATTTTTATAATGTAGAAACCGTTAGACTATTATTACTTAAATATTATTCATAAATTAAATTTTTTTTAATCGGCTATTCGATCGATTTAATGACTTTCTCCATACCTTCTATACCCTGTTTCTCATTTATTTTTGTTTATATATTATAATTTTTCTTTTTGTTTAAGGCTTTATCCTGTATAATTTCCCCATCAATCAAATTAATCTCTGGTGCTTTAATAAAATGGAAAATTGACTTTCCTTCTTCTCCAGTTCAGTCTTGTGGATCTAATAATCTCATCCTAGATAAATTCATTAATTTTCGGTTGATTCCTTAGTAACACTGCATTTCATAAATTTTTATTCTTTTATATTATATTTTCTTGAAGAAAATAGATATATGTTAAACATATTTCAGTCCTACAAGCTCGTTACTAATATTTTCAAAAATTCCTTATGCTGTGTATAAAAGCAGCAGATATTTTTTTATACATTTCTTCTAAAGCATATTTCTTCAATTTCTGGCATTCTATTTTCTTCTATCTTATTGGACTTTATATAAAATTGAAATTTCTGTAAAATTTAATTATTTTATTCTTGTCTGCTTCAAATTGAATCGAATTTTCTCATCAGCAATGAATCCGTATTATTCGATACTTCATTTAATTCACTTTTAGCTTTACACATAAATACCACATCATAACGTATTTTCTAAACCAATAAACTTTGAGAAGCAGTACAAGTAATCAATCTAACCCGGTCGATTTCAAGATATAACAACCTTATATTTTTCTTAATGTTCCTTTATGTTACTTTTTCTTTAGAGATTAAAAAAGCAGAGGAGATAAGCTGTATTCTCATTTCATTCTATTCTGTACCGTATTTTGCTTTCTCTTATTAAAATTATCTAATTTCTATATGTAATTTATTATTGAAAATTGAAAAAATCTTTTAATTTATTCTGAAGTCTAAATTAAAATTTAGGATTTTCTTTAAATTTCAATCCTAATTTTATTTTAAATTCATTATTTTGTTTGTGTTAGTTATTATTAAATACGAATTATTTTTCTAGATCAACAAATCCCGAGTAAGAGAACATTTTTCTTCTCATATAGAATTCAAAAGTAAAAGAATAACAGTGTGGCATGGTTATACATTACACATTACTTATTATAACGTTTTATGCATAAAATAGGAGACAGATAAAAAAAGAACTGACTTACATTATCTCGTTATGCTCTAAGTGGGTTTTATCTGTGGTATTTGCATAAAGGTTATTAAAGAGAAGCGTTCACCTTATTGCACTATTTTTACGAGTAACTTTGAAGTATTAGTCGTAAAAAATTCTAACTTTAACTAATTAAGCAAGAAACTTAAATATTTATTTCCTTGTACTATTTTTATCCTATTTTATTTTCTTGTTACCATTAGTTTGTGTTTTTACGCGTGTAAAAAAAATTGTATATTATGGAGCGTAATAGAGTAAAAAACATATTTTGCTAGTTGTAAACAGATAATTAGTTTGCAATATAAATATTTGATGTTACGGTTATCTTGACAGTTTTATTCTACATAAATACTACATTATAATAGTTATATTTCAGTTTTTTCTTTCTTTAATGAAAGAATTCTCTTTTTTGGTATCTAGCGGATTTAAGTAACATTGGGAAACAAAAAAGAATTTAATTTTGATCTGAGGAAGAAAAATATGTGATTCTTATAGTATTTTTTCTCCTAAATTCAAATATGATATAGCTTTTCACCCATCACGCAAGGTTTTTAAAAGACAGGCATTTATAATTTCAAACATTTTAATACTTTCTGCGTTCTTAAGTACATAATATTCAAACACTTTAGTCGCCAAGAAAGTAAGAATGACAATTTTCTGCTATATTTCGCCTGTGAAGAATCCCTCTTGATGATGGCGAACAATAATCGGCCAGGATATTAGGATTCTATTTGCCATGACACCTCTTTTCTATACGTTAAATCTAGGAAGAAATCTAGGTGCGAGTGCAGGAAGTGTACTTTTAAGGACATATTACAACCCGAATTTTTATAAGATGTTATGAGGTCGTTGACAATATCACGGTAATTTTCCGCCTTTCGATTTCCCAAAAAAACTCTGACTAATATTTTTGAATGCTTGCCAAGCTGCTTTCTTCAGTGGACTCAATAGTCCCTCAAACATTTCAACATGCACCCACAAATAGTTCTTCTTTAATTTTTGAATCATTAATTTTAGGAAAATTCTGTTTTAAGTACATGAAACCAGGGCTATTTTCCATGGCCTTGACGAAATTCTTCATTAATCCTAATTTGATATATAATGGAGGTAGATACACATTTTAGGATTACACAATGGGTCATGTTTCACATTTTTCCTTCAGGAATGAGTGATTCGCGTTTAGGCCATTCTTTTCTAATGATATGGTTTTTGCTGTCCCTACTATTCCCTCCATTCACATAAAAGACAACAGTACTTTGTCTAACCAAGCTGCAGACCAATAATAAGTGCAATTATTTTCAAATCACCACAAATATTCCATTCATACACTGCATATTGAAGTTTTTCCAATATAAATTTAAAGTTTTGATATGTTTTTTGTACTAGCAGAGTGAGCCACGGGTACTAATGAGAATTTATTGCATTATGCAGAAGCACAGTCTTTAAACTAACTTTAGATGAATCGGTGAACAAGCGCCATTCTGTTGGGTTATGTTCATTACAAAGTATTACAACAACATTTCTGGGTGGAGTGCGGTTTTGCAAAAAATGATTTTGTAAATATTGTTATTTTTTAATTGTTAAAAAATTTTCCTAAGAAAAATATGACCTTAATTAGGCGAAATCTCGAGATACTGAGTGGTACCTTTCTCTATAGCCTCCTCCCCTTGACCTTTTAAGTTGAAAATTTAATGGCATCAGTGCCCCCACATATAGAAGTAATCTGACAAAGTTTGGTCAAAATTGGTCCGGTAGTTCTGGAGATATAAGATGATTTAGAGGCCAATATCGAACACACACACGCGCACACACACACGAACATTAACATACATATCAACATTAACACCTTTAATATGCGATTACTAAATCACAATTTTTTTACCTGCATTCTTATCAGATTATCTGCGAATGCAATACAACGGTATAAAAACATTCTTCTTTAATTGGTGTTGATTTATGAAACGTAAATCCGAATATACATAAAAAATAATATTGAAAGGCACAGGTGCAGATGCTGTTCGGAATCTTATTCATTTGTAATTTCAGAGTATAAATACAAGACGATTACCAAACAGAGAATGCTTATTTTCTACAACAGTACCGCTGTTAAAAGGAAATTGAAACTTTTTCTTATTTTATTTCAAACATTTTATGTCGATTTGTTTTTGTTTGGGTAATCAAAAGCATACAAGCACATCGAATGTCTATCGAAATAATACTAAATAAAGGATACTGGATTGCTTATAAATGTATCATTGTATATTTTAGAGCTTCTTTATTCCTAATGTATAAATAGCCTTACAACGATTCATAGTTTTTCAGTTTGTCAATAATTATATACCGTAAACATTGTTGTTGGCAATCTGTGAATAAATTAATTTTAAGGCTTTGATTATGCAATAAAAATATAAATAACGTATTGTATTATAAAAACCAATTTGCTAAATACAGCATAAATATTTCAAGAATTGACAATTTCATATAAAAATGATTATATTTAGGAATCTGCTAAAACTGTAATGATATTAGTCATAGTAGTCCAACCATATTAAACGCCATTTGTATGTGTGTCTATGTGCGCGTCTCCCTTAGCTTAGCACTAGAATGGACCGATCAGTAGCGGAAAATTCCGATTCGTTAGTACACGTCTCGTGGTGGTCAGGTGTATATTTTCTGTATTATTATATATAGCAGGGCTTCTTAAACTTTTTTATATAGCGACCCCCTTCAAGCTTAGGAAATTTTAAACGACCCCCTCCTCCATATAATGAAATATATATTAACCGTAGATGTAGATGTAATATCGCACTATTTTACAATGTAAATAAAATAAGGATTAAAGAATACGTACCCATTCATTTCACATATATATAATTGGAAACGTTGACGGGATATCGGTCGTAATAAAACACAATAAATAGAATGACATAAAACTATATATATATTTATTCAATAGAAAAAATAAACTTTTGTAACAATTTTTTTATAAGAAAACATAAAACTATATCTATATATTCAATAGAAAAAATAAACTTTTTTAACAATTTTTTTAATAAAAACATATTATTAACATCAAACAATATTAATGTGACGGATGTGATTGTTTATTTTTACACAAATAATTAAATCTAGGCTCAATTTGAGTTAGTGCAGATCGTAATAAATTTTCAACGTTTATTAAAGTTGAACGGTATTTTGATTTTATGTAAGTTAATGTGGAAAAGGCTGATTCACATAAATATGTTGTACAAAATGGCAGTAATTTGTTCATTGCCATTTCCGATAGTAGGGGATATTCTGATTTGATTTCTATCCAAAATTCATGCACAGGCGCTTGAGAAAATCTAAGTCGCAAGGTAGTATCACTTGTTAATTCGGCAAATTCTTCTTGTGCTTTTAAGTTTAAAAATTAATTTCTTCCATTTCAATTGAAAATGGATTGCAAATCCATTGTTGTGTATCGATATCATTGGGAAAATACCTATGCATGTAAACTTCCATATCCTTCAAATGATTAACTATAATTTTTGTTATAGGAGTATCTTTTTTTGAAATATTGTTACTAATTATATACTCGTCAGTAAATGGAAACATTTCGAGCGATCCACTTTCCACTCTGTTCTTCCATATAAGAATTTTTTTAACAAAGGCCTCAAGTTTATTTTTTAACATAAACATATTAACGCAGACTCCCTGCATTGATAAATTCATATCATTGATTTTATCAAAAATATCTGCCAAATAGCATAGCTTGAGAAGCCATAAATTATCTTGAAAATAATCGGCCAAATTAGAATTTTGCTCTGTTAGAAATATAAGAACTTCATCTTTTAAAGTTAATAATCGTTTCAAACTTCGACCTTTTGATAGCCACCTAACTTCAGCATGTAACAATAAACTTGTATAATCCGAATCCATATCAATGCACAAATTTTTAAACAATCGACTATTAAGTGCTCGACTTTTAATAAAGTTAATGATTTTGACTGCATCAAAAAACACAGTGTTTAATTCTGGTGCAATTTTTTTAACAAGTACCTCTCGGTGAATCATACAATGTGTAAATGTAATATGATCATTTCCAGCTTTAACAAATGCTGTAAAACCAAGATCTTGTCCGGTCATTGCTGCAGCACCGTCCGTGCACACACCAACACAATTTTTCCAATTTAATCCTTCTTTTTCAAAAAACTCATTTACTTTTTTATATATATCTTTTCCACGAGTATGACCTTCCAGAGGACGACAAAACAGTATATCTTCATGAATGCTTCCCTCATAAATATATCTTACAAAAAGTAACAACTGTGCCATTTTTGAAATGTCTGTCGACTCGTCCAGTTGTATTGCAAACTTTGAGCTGTCTTTAAGCCTCATAAGAAGCTGTTGAAATTGATCATTGCTAATGTCTGAAATTCTTTTGGACACAGTGTCATTTGATAATGGAATTTTACTAATTTCAGCAGCATACTGTTTTCCATGAACAATTTCAGACATTCTTATAGCTGCAGGTAGTAAAAGTTGCTCTCCAATAGTAAAAGGCTTTTTCGTTTTTGCTATCAAATACGAAACTTCATACGATGCCAATAGATATTTATCATTCAAAGTAACATACTTCTCCAAAGTGTTCTTTTCTTTATTTGATGTTTGCAAAAGACGCTCAAAATATTCTATTGGCTTTTTTGATAACGTTGCATGTTTAGTATTCAAATGTCGTTGCAGTTTTGACGGTTTCATGCTTTCTGCAGCCAAAACTTCTTTGCAAATTAAGCACACTGGTTGTTCTTCATTGTTGTGAGAAGAGCATGTGAAGCCATACTGCAAATATGATTCGTCATATTTTCTTTTTTTTGTTTTGCTAGAAGTCGGATTTGAAGCACTGCAACTTGGTTGTGACGGCGTGGCAGACTTATTAGTTGGAATTTTAATTAGCCATTTATCCATGATGGTTAAATAATAATAAATAATTAAACAAAATGTAGTTGAACTTTAACGTAATAATTAAAAACACCAACTGAAAATTACACAGTAAATACACACATGTCACTACGAAGACAAAGCTGAGTCCAAACTGAAGTACAAACAGAAAAATAACTACACTCGAATCTTTACCAGTGGTAAGCTGAGTCCAAACTGAAGTACAAACAGAAAAATAACTACACTCGAATCTTTACCAGTGCAATGACAACAAATTACGATCAGATCAACCCCGACGCATGGCGTGTTCAAAGTGTGCAGCGCACAAAGGCACCGTATCACAAAGACGCCGAAAAAGAAGCTTTCATTTAATTTTTTTTATTATTCTTTTATAAAAATAATATGCCGATTCGCCTAGCCTAGCTTGATTATGCTTCCGTATTGTATGTGTAAGCTGTAAGGCGACGCGGCGTCTGGGTACTTATAATCACTAAGTTATCTTGCAAACACTGACGCCGGCGGCCAGACATCAATGTCGAACGTTCAGTTGAAAATCGAGGAGCGCGTTGTATTTATTATTTTAAATGCTACTTCCATATTTTCATTTATAGGCCCTACATAACAGTTTTGCATTGCCACTTTTTTCAAAAAATAGTTATAATAAAACTACAATAGTATTTTGTATGATTTTTATTTGTATTTATATTTGTACGTAGTGTGTATACTAATTTTAAAATTTTATTTATAATGATTGAAAAGTATCAGATCTTTGCGACCCCCTTTCAGTAGTCTCGCCACCCCCCTGGGGGTCGCGACCCACAGTTTAAGAAGCCCTGATATATAGATATACCGTATATATGTGTGTATATCAAAGTTTTGGTAAATTTAATACTTTTTAACCGGATCCTAATTTTCGAACGAAAATCTCAAATAGTCGATCCTAGCGCTCTGAAAAATTTTTTTACCCCCATTGACGATACCTCATGCGCTCCCAGTAGTACTCGTCAGACGATACTATCTTCAAGTGCTCTCTGATCGCCGTTTGGAAATTGGTGAGGGGGTACGATGAGGTGCCACCGTAATATCTCGGTAACGGCTCGTCCGATTTTCACAATTCAAATAGCATATGTATTAGGAGGTCAAGCGCTAACTGTTTAACCAATCGGTAACACTTTTGATCGACCGGATCTTGGTTATCCGGAAATTAAATAGTTTAGTCCTATATTTTGATTGCACTCACCAACCGTAAAACGAACCGATACGATCTTTCGTTAAATACGCTCAAACCTGTGGGCTAGCGCCGCTGTGAAGTATAAACTTATGAAGACTAAAAAGTAAAAAATAAAAAAAAATATGTAAAACAAATTTTTAAAACACCACTCAAAAATGAAACGCACTAAGTAAAAAATAATTTTAGGACGGTATCTTATAATGGATTTGACAACAAGCTTTAATGGAGATATGTAAGATTATGTGAAAGTCATAGCTTCAAATTAAAAATTTGATGTTTTTGCTAATTTTTGTTGTGCGTGATGAATGGCCTAAAGAGTGGGGTGCAAACATGCATAAGAAAAAATTGGAAAAATTATGAAATTTTTAATTTGAAGCTATGACTTTCACATAATCTTACATATCACCATCAAAGCTTATTGTCAAATTCATTCTGAGATTCAGTCATAAAATTATTTTTTAACTTTTAATGCGTTTAATTTAAGAGTGGTGTTTAAAAAAAAAAATTTTACCAATTTTTTATTTATTTATGTGATGGTTTTTCTTCATAAAATAATGAAGTATAACCAAAACGTAGCCACCGGAATGTAACGATCACTAGAGGAAAATCCCGATTCTTTAATAATTTCTAATTTAACTCTAATTTTCATCATTCAAAAAAAATATTTTTACACAAGACGTAATCAATTTTGGAACCTTATAATTCTATTCCGAGACGCCGTCGGCCAGGCCAACCCGCCCGGATGATCTAGCTGCGGAGGCATGCCAAAGGCACGCCCTGCAGCTAGTGTAGTAAATAAGATGAACTTTGTAAAAAACTAACAGTTGTTTATTTTTATATAAAATTTATTTTTTATTTATATACATGCTGCTGCTGCTGCTACTACTACTAATACTACTAAATTATTTTAATTTTGAATGAAATTAATTAAAATACTACAGATTTTCTTTCTAATAAATCATCTGTGAAACAGAAGTAAAGAGTAAGGTTATTTTTTTCTTCCTATCCTACATTTAATCATTTTGTACTGGTTCGAAAGTATTTGACGTTTTACAAACAGTAGTACATGCACTCATTTTGCACGGAATTTAGTTAGTTGAACTCAACAACGAAATCGAATTATTAACGTTTCCATTAGAATAAAGTGTAAAGCGGAATATCGATAGCAATTAACTGAAATTTATACTAGGCTTTGGATATGTATTTCTTACACACGTATACGATTACTTGAGAGAATTATATAAATTTTCATTATATAAGTGTTCTGCCATTAGGGCAGATCCTGTCACGCTGCTGCTCTTCATCTTGTTTTATCCTTTGCTAACTTCTTTTTTCCGCGTATTTTCCCTTTTCCATAACCCCATCCATCATTTGAAATCTCTCTCCTTCTCTTCCTTTTCTTCCATTCACCAACCCTTCTATCGCATCCACTAATAAATACCTTCTTCTCATGAACATTCTAGCAGTTTCTTTTTCTATATTCAGTCACATTTAGCACTTTCCTGTTCCCTCCGATTTTCCTTAATATTTCTTCATTTGTTAAATATATAATTATAGGCGCCTTTGCTTCTACGGTCAGGGCCTTGGTACGCCGGGTACATGCTAACTTGTCGGTGTGAGTTGTAGAAGGTCCCTCCGGCTCAAGGTCTGAGCCTATACTGGTTGCAAAGTTGGGTTTCCTGACGCATGGACGGGAAGGTTGCTGATCACCGTCCACGCTGTGAGACATTATATAGATTGAAGTTTAATATAAAAAGGCAATGGCTTGCCAGGAATTAAACCTTTTGGTTTGTTTTGTACACTTCTTGTAAAAGATGCTGCTTGCTTCAGAATTTCAAGTGAAGTGAACTTGAAGTAAGTGTTAAGACATATAGGAACAAATACGGCAATCCATTAATATAAGTTGGTTTTACACTTTATTAAATATTAAAAATTATAATAACCTATGAAAAAATAAATGTCACTTTTATCACAGATCACAAACATTTTTACTATTCTATGCATTATGTATAGTTTTACATACAGTCGAATTTAAACAGCTGTTTTTCCGGCATAACTCTGGAAAAGGTAAGTGTCGAATTATAGTCTGGTTTAAATCTAAGGAAATACAGCCAATCTCGATTATCCGCGATAATAACCGGGAAGAGGGTCGTGGATAATCGAAAATCATAGAAAAATTGCGGTTAAACTAAATACAATACTACGTGCTGGTAAAAGTAATATCCATAAGTTTATTCAAAATACGTGTTAACATATTACAAATTTTCACTATCATTAATACTCTACTTAAATAAATTGTACATACAATGTTGTATGTACAACGTAATCCATTAAGAAACACTTATTAAAACTACAGTAGCTAACGAGAAAAAGAAACTACTAGACATTAAAAAATAAATAAATAATAATAACTGTCCCATTTTACTGCTTCAGATATATATATTTTTTTTAATAGATGCGATTGACTGTTGTTTTAGTGACTGAAAATATTTTCTTTTACTTGAACTTCGCAGTTTGCGTAGCATAATAATATAATGATGAATTATCGTCCCGTCATATCCACAATGAACTATACCGTGTAGTACAAAATTATCGTATTCAAAACAAGCACACATTCATGTAACAAATGAATGAAGGTTAAAATCTGTCACAGAACTTTAAAAAAATAACTAACTTTTAGCTTCTTTATAAGTTTTTAAAATTTTATTTGTTTATAAAGGCATCGCGATTAAGCCCCAACGCGATTAAATAACTCGCGGATTATCGGGAGTTGACTGTATGACTTTCTAATACAAAAAAGTGAATAAGCTATTTTTTTTCTACAAGTACAACGAAGTCGATACAACTTTATTTTCCAATAAGGTATACTTTGAAACAAATGTGTGTACTTCGTAAAGTTTATCACGTAGTTTTTTGGGCAATCAATTTCTTCTTTGATTATATTAGACTGAGGGGAGTTGCGGTAATTACGAGCATTTAATTTATCATGACGTAGGATATAAGCACTACATGCGTGTATCAGTGCCGTTTAACTTGTTTTAACAAGCGGAGAAGGAGTCTTGCGTTTTACAAGTCGATTCATGCAAGTTTATAAAATCACTTACTTGTAAACGACTCTTCTGTTTTTTTTGTTTTTTTTACTGTAAGGTCTTTACTGTGATTATCGATTTAAAATACTTATCTAATACTGTGATTTTAAATAATTATCGAAAAATCGTAGTTTGTTTGTTCGTAGAATAAACAATTTTTAAAATTTAACCCTCGAGAATATATAACTTTCTAAGTCAGTGTATCAAAAACGTATTTTCTAGGGAATCGCTGCTTTATAAAATTTTTCATGCACACAATGTAATCAACACATTCTTATTTTGTGAATTTTTTTCTGGAAATCTGTTTTATGTTTTTCTTTTAAATATTTCTACATCGTTAAATGCCCCCTAAATCTCTCTATGAATTCATGTTTTACATTTCAATGTAAAAAAGTTATTTCAGTCATAATTTTTTCTGCATAGTATGGTGATGAAATAAAAATAAAAATGCTATATGAATACAACGGACAGTAATTAATTTAATGTAAAATATTGATGCTTAAAACATTCCGATTGATTATGTACTTAAGACGATCTAAAGTTAATTTAGATAGGGACATACTTAAGCATATTTCAGCCTCACCAGCGCATAAAAAAATAGTTTTTATAGATTTTCAGGAATTAAGTTTGTTTTAAAATAGACCTATGTAATAAAAATTATGGGAGTTTCTAGATGCTAAAATGGGAATTGATTTTCAGGCGGTCAAATTAAAACTTTTCGACGTTGTCCTGCAATGACATGATCGGCTGGGGAGCGATAAATACCGTGTTGCTGGCGACACTTGGAGATTATCAGCGTTACGTGAAAATGTAATTAAAGTTTGTTAAAAAAATTGTGTAAAACAGTTTATAATGCTATAAAGTAAGAGAATATTTTACTGTAATATCCATATTAGTAACTGGGATTTTCATGACTAGTGACTATTATTGTTGAACTAAATTTTTCCCACAAAGTGAGAACAAATCAAAATTTAACATCATTGATAGAACATAAATGATTAATTCCATTTAATCAGTCCATACATTTTTGCAGCAGTTGTGGGACATTCTATCACGTGCTGATGGCTTCATAAATTTCATTTCTCATGTGCTTAACTATTTAACACAAAACTAATTTAAAAATTTCATTATTTTATTTGCTCAGGTTTTTTACAGTTGTAAACCATTCATTTTCTGTAGTTATTTTACGGGCACAAACTTGTTATTAATTCAACAATCTACATTTTTGCTGCCGGTCTTGACCGAACTGAGACCGATTCCGTTTCATGTTAACGTTAGATCTTTGAAACTTCAACCACGATACACTACTGTACTTTTTTTATCCAAATTATTTAAGTCTATTATTACTGAAGATTACATCATAAGAAAATGCATAAGTTATTATTTTACGCCTTTACGAGTCTTAAAATTAATTTTATATTAATTCTAAAAAATTTCTTAATTAAATTACCGTTCATATATTGCTGAAAGTTATTAAAATTAGTATATAAAAAATTATATTTTTAACGTTTTGTTTAAAACCGTTTTATAGCAGTTTTATATAAAACAAATTTAAAAGTATATTGTATCAGGTAATATGGATCTTTGTCTATTCAAGCGTTAAATGAAATAGCTAGAGGCTTGATTATAATGCCAAACAGAATCCGTAATAAAATATTATAATGAACCTTATTTGTAATAATAATTATATATATATATATATATATATATATATTTTTTTTTTTTTAATTATACCTAAAAATTAAAATATATAATTTTAGTTATTTAAGTGCGTAATATATTGCATTTAATTATACAGTGTTGGGAATTACAATGAATAACTAATAAATTTAGCTTAACACAGAAGAGTAAACTGCTGATAATCAGACTTCTCCGGGTTTCAACTGGGACTAGGCATTTTTCCATCAGCATTATTTTTTACTTCGAACAGGTCTTGGCATCCTCAGTATAAAGGAGCTAAAGGACCTAATCTACCCTCACACAATCGATATTGAGTATAAAGATAAATATAGTAAGAAAAGATACTACCCTCGGAGAAATTGCAGTACGATATAAACATCCCCGACTAGAAAACGAAAAACGCAAGTCACCTTTAGCCAACTGAAGCCCTTTCGTTGATAATCCCTAAGGATCTGGGTATTTTGCCAGGAATGAAGGAGCAAATTACTGATAAAAGACTTGATTCATCCAGGTTAAATACATGACAAAAAATTCATTTTTCTCCAGTAATTAAACAACCTTCCGAGAACAGGTATAGAATTTCTAATAAAAAAACCTCTCTCGTCCCCAGAATTTTAATGTAAATGTTTCCGGCTGTAGCGTAAATAATTCTGCCAAAGCCCCCCATCATACGTGTTACTTCAGCCTAATATTAAATAACTTTATACAGATTTGTAAAAGAAAAATAATCTGCTATTTTATTGATGTGCGTAAATGGCATTAAATAAAATTGAAATATTTTGTATCGATGTGTCATAAATAGTTTTTGTATTTACGCGAGTAGTACGAGTTTGGAAATAATATTAAAGTATTTCATTTTTCTTATATATCATAGTTATTAATATACTCATTGAAATTATAAAATCTATATATACATATATATTTTTTTTTTATATATATATATATATTGTGTTATTGGCAGCACGTTTTCTTTCAATATGATTTTCAAACCAATCATCTTTTTATAAATTTTTCGCGGTAGATAAAAACGTAAAATATTTATAAAAAAGTCATTAAAAATTGATGACAATGATTAGGTCTAACGAATCTTACAAAACGGTTTCTGGGAAAAATGTATTTAAAGCTAATGATATTGTGTGCATTCTGTTTAAAAAGAAATACTGATAAACCGTTTAGGTTAAGGAGTGAATTTTTGTTTAGTCATAATATATCGTGTTTTTACTTTTCTCTATCATTTGTTACATGGTTTTTAGCAACAGCAGATTTTTTTTTATAATTTAAAGAAAGTTCTTTGTGGTTTATAGCTAACATTTATTTGCTAATACAATTAACACAGAAACATGCTTTTAGTAGAATATCAGTAAAAAAAATAAATTTACAGCGATCTTGTTGAAGTCCAGCCTATATTAAATTATTTTTCTTTTTACTGGATTTTTTTCTTTATACTATTATATAGAAGATATTTCAAAAAGTTTGGAAATAAGTTTAACAAAACGATGTATAATATACTTTGGGTACAGACTAGTTATTATAGATTATTGGTCAATATTGTTTACAGCCTTTTATATCTTTTCGTAAAAAATAAAAAGACATTAATGACATTAATGAAAATATAATTTTGACTAAATGAAACTATTTCCAGGATTCCTTTTTCCTTTTATGGGAGAAATTTTTCTTTCACTTTCCAAGTATGTTTCTTCCTGATAACATAATGGAAAAGATTTTACAGAATACGATTTCTGAATAATTTTTTATTCGGTTTTTAGTCATTATGGTATGGCTTAATATTGGATTGTTACAGCGCAATGATACTAATTCAAGTCGGTAAAAAAAAAGTAGATAAAGTTCAAAATGTAATGTATGTTCATTTTTTATAATGGAATGGTGTTTGTATTAGAATAGTGTTTGTATTCAATTACATACATAATTTGAAAGACGAAATTTGGGGGATTTATTTACTTCGGATTTAAAAATTGTGTACTGTTTATGTCCTCCTTTCACATCAATGAATTCATTTAGATACTGTAAAAAACTCTCCGTAATACTTTGATAAATATTAGGTATGATATTGTTAATTTCGTAGCATACTTTTTTTTTTCAAGCCATTTATCGTGCGAGAACTGATGGAAAAATGGTTGAGATCTACCTGCAGAAAAATTATCATCAGCTAAGAGACCAGATAGAGGCGAGCTGCTCCCGAAATGCCATCGAAACTGAAAATAAGATTATCTGGAAACAGGTTACGTAAAATAAATAAGCTCTGTTGAGCAATATGACTCGTAGCGGCCATTTGTTTTGGAACTTAGCTTTTGGTAGCTCTCCATTCTTCAAAGTGATATTTATATTTAACATCTCAACATCAACGATTGACTGTAACAATTATTGATGGTCCACCGTCATCTGTCAAGAAATATATATGGACCAACAATTTTAAATGCTGAGATCATACTGTGATCTTGGGTGAGTGGAACAACTTTTTGTAGGAAGGTTGTAGCTTAGAATCGATAGTTTTATTTATTTACGGAACCATTAATATAAAATCTAGCACAAGGAAAGAGTTTTAGAAATATCTGATATTAGGTCTTTCAATTCAAAGTACTTTACACAAAAATATTGGTGTTATTCTTATCACGGTACTTAATTCTTGCGTGATTTCTATATTTTGTGCAGTTTTAAATAGTGTAACATACGCTGAGCAACTAAGCTCTGATAACCTAAAAGTTAAGCTCGTTTATAACTGAGCGTCTAGCAGACGGATTCTTGAACGAACGGTATTTTGAGGAGTTCTCTCAACAGAGAGTGGTCTTCCAGATTTGTCATCCAAAACTGAGCCAAAAGAAAATTTTGTTACCCATAAAAAAATTGAGTTAAGACTTTCAAAGAAGCCTTCTAAATAACCTTTGTATTGTACTTCATGTACGTTTTATGAAAATCATGACACTAGTGTAACACAATGAATTTTAATCCACTGATTCATCGGATTCCTGAAGAATGTGGCTATAAATAATTCCCATGTCTGTGCTTTCGTCACTATTACTATATAATTCAGACTGGTCAACCTTCGAAGAGTGTGTAACATTTTTTTTTATTGATTCTGTATATTGGTATTCAATGTAAAAATTAGAGTTCTTTTGAAAAATGTTAGTTAAGGTGCCTAAATTTTTTTTTAAAAGTAGATTGGCGTTTCTTTTTTTGCATATACCTTTACAGATACAGAAACTAATATAGTTTCCCACATTCTAGGAACGTGCAACTCGAGGTCGGTATGTATCTGCTTCGTTCATCTGAATTACTTTTTTTAATTTTTTTCAAGATTGAGGTTTCTTTACGTTAGCGTTTATTACGAGCAGTATTTATTCATTTGTCCAGAGATATTTTGTCAATTTAGCCGTATTTTAAACAAAAATAAAACTATATATTAAATAAGATTAAAAAAAAAGTAAAAAATAAACATTTTTCAATTTTTTTTTTTAATTTTGACTTTTGGATCCGGTACCAAAATATTTTTTATTTTTTCTTATTTATTTGGCTTCTGCTTAAAACAAATGAGAATTTAAAGAGAAATAGTTTTTTTTTTACTCGTAGTAGGTTAATCTTTAATGGATATGTTTCTACTTTGAGTTTTTTGATGTATCTTTTCTGTAGTCATCTAAATGTAAAACATTTTCGGTTACTTTTCTGTCAGTTAACTATAATAAAAATGAAATATTTTTATAGAAAAAATATACATAATTATTTTTCAGATTACTTAATTTTTTATGGTAAATAGTTTAAAAATAAATTGCTAACTGATAAATTTTAAGTTTATGAAGGTATACATAATTTTTCTAAAATAGCACTGCACCATTAAAAACACTTACACGTTCAACCAGGATAAAAAATGTTAATATATTTTCGAATTAAAACGCATTAAGTAATTAAATACTTATGAATATATTAAATAAGTGGAAGCGCTCTAGATGTCTACCTGTAACCATTTTCTACTTATAAATACGTATCTATATTTTATTTGAAAGAGTAAAGTTTCTTCCGAGTTTTCTTCGCGTCATAGTTTCGTCTTTTTTTTTTGGAAGGTTAACGATACTTTTGTTTTCGTTTAGGATTTTTTCTCGATTGCTATGAAGGCAAGAGGAAAATTGTAGTAGTATATTACTGCGTTAAAATCAGAAAAAAAGTTTTGTTTTATTTTTTGATATCGCAGTTTTATTCTAGAAGATTTTACGGAGTAATGTTTAATCTAAGCTTTTTCTGAGGACAGAGAAAGATATCAGAGACTTTTTCATTTTCATTAGTCTGGCTTTGTTCTGATGCAAATAGTTTCTGTTGCGACTGTAAGAATTTTTTATATTTTGACATTCATTCTACATATATTCTGGTATTATACGTTCTATTATTGTGTTTTTTTTTTTCAAAAGAATTTCTTTTGCTACAAAGGCTTCTTTATATTTATTTAATGAAATTATTTTATTGTTCTATTTACTTATATTCTTCACTGAATTAATCATTTTAGAGGAGAAGCAAGTTTATTAACTACTTAAGATATTTTCCTACGTTGGCAACACATTTTTGAAAGACCTATCCAATCTAATTTTTTAATTTAATAATTTAGATAAATGAAAGAAAATTTAACCGCAGTATCTGATGTTGCAAATCTAGATTTACGGACTAGGCAGATTTTTTTACTCTAATTACATAAAAACGTCTCACACACATGCACTTTTAAAGTAATCGCAAAAGGTAGAATTCAGCTTCCAATAATAAGGAATATACCACTAATTTTACCTATTAAAATTAAAAGCACTAATTTTTTGCTGGGGTTATTCATGACCTGCACGTAAAAAGTTTTATTTTTGTAGAACTAAGTTCAGTACGTATAATGATTTAATTAGTAAAAGTAGTAATAAAGAGTCACATTTTTTTTCAAAATTAATTTGTTCAATAAATAAATTATGGTTTATCGAATGCCAAATGTTGGCATTCAAGAATCAAAAATAGTATCAGTTGTTTAAAAGAATGAGATGAAACGTAGGTGCACGTAGAACTGATTATAAAACTCAAGTTACAAAAGATTTAACACCACTTTTTCAGTGGATACATACAACATTTTCAAATTCATATTCGCCATAGAATTATTTTTTTAAATTAGATAAATAAGTGAATTAATAAATAAATTAATTGATAGATTAATAAGAAAATAAATAAATTAGTTAGTGGATTAAATGCTTTTGCATTTTGCAATCAATAGATAAAATATTTCAAAGTAACTATGTTTGCAGATATTTAATAAATTTTAAAGTATATTTAATAAAGTGAAGTATAAGTAAATTGGTAAAATATTTAGATTAAGATAAGTTTTGCAATCTGCAAAACACGTAGCAAGAAATAATATTAATAAATATTTTAAATTGGGATAAAAACAAAGTGGAAAAAATATTCAAAATTTATATAGGAATAAAATAATTTGAAGTTGACTGATTTTGAAAATTGGAAGAGTAGGTAAAAGAAATTAACATAATACTTTTAACATTTGGATGGAGTGTAGTTACACGTTTGTACTCGTAGTTTATCTAGTGTACAAATTAAAGTGTACACTGTTAAAAAAAAGTAATAAAAGGATATAACGCATGAAACCAAAGAAAAATATGAAACAATAATTTTCCCAGATTCTTGAAAATATACCTTTCAAAAATATTACAAAACAAGTGTAAAGGTGAAAGCAGAATATAAACACTAGTACGCGTAAAAGTGTAAAATTCAAGTAATTGAGGTAAGAGTTGAAAGAACTCCGGTGAAAACTAAATTTTCAGCGACTGAAGAATATATTCAAATTCAAACAAAAACCTAACAAATGAAAAATATTATGTATCACCTAACGTACGACTAGTAGAACTTTTTCCTCATTACATGATCAAGGAGAATCTGACGATCTGTTGTCACTAAACTCTATAGTTTCCATTCGTCGGTTCTTATCTTTTGAAATCTATTTAAAAAAATTAACCCTCGTAGAAGTTAAAACTGATTGAAGATCATTGGTCATTTTCTTACTTTCTTGTAGATAAAAAACAATGATTTTTTTTTACCTATTTTACTTATTTTTCAGCTGGAATAATTTTCAATTATATGTAACTAAAGAAATGAAGGTGTTTAAAACATCAGTACACATTTCTAACTTATCACATATTTTGTTTACTTTTTGTTTAGAGTGAATAACTACAGTATTTTGTATGGTTTTAAAACATAAAGAACAGATTTATGTAATTAAAGCTCGCTCATTTACTACAGAATGTTGAAAATTACCGGTTCTAGAAAAAGAGGCATTCTGAGAAATTTGTTCCTTTTTATGTGATTTTTAGAGTGTACCACCTTGATGTCCTCCTTTTTGACAATTTTGCGTTTAAATGCTGAGGTCTTCTGAAATGTAGTCATTAGGCAGCCGCAAAACCAATGTAATCTAGATTCTGATTAAATAAAGAATTTTAAGTAGAATAGATCTCTTTAACTGTTATTTTTATTTATTTATATCGTTACTGCAGGCTCGCTACGTTTGCCTTCCAAATTCTATTTTTTTTGGGGTCAGTAGATATTTGTGAATTGCAGGAATTCGGGGATGGTAACATCATGTAAAAGAATGACTGTGTTTTTTAAGTATGTTTGGGTACTCCCACATGAAACGCTTCGTTCTCCCTTCACGACTGTCTACGAGGTCTCGCTCTCTAGATCCCAATAAAACTGATAAATAACAAATAAAGCATACCAGACTTCACAAATACCTGAAAAAGAAACTGAATTACAAAAGACAGAATAGTAGTAACTATAGTAAACAAAATATATTGACTTTTGACGAGTAAAACTTTACCCCAAAGGAAGCTAGGGTTTCGATCTATGTTTTAAAACCTTCCCTGGAATAATATAAATGTATCCTGAAAATTTGAAATTTTTTTTCGGTTGGTTCTCACAGAACCCGCAAAAAATTCGCATTTGTAGTCTCCCTATTAGATCTGATTTTTTTAATAAAAAAACATTATATATATATATATTTTTTTTATTTCTTATTTCTTTTATTTCTTTCACTTTTACAAAATTAATAATTAATGGAGTAATCCTAATACTAATTATAATATTACTTACTTAATCATACTTAATTTAACATTGTTTTATAATACAATTTAATATTTGTTACTTAACTATATATATAGTGTGTGTGTGTGTGTGCACACGCGCGCGCGAACTATATATATATATATATATATATGTGTGTGTGTAGTTAGAAGGTGCATGCAACTTAAAACATTTTTATTAGATAGTTTAAAAAGTTAACGTTCAGACAGTACCTTTTACAGGAAAAATGTTGTAATCCTAGTTAAATGAACAGTCAGTCCTTTTAAAACGTGTTACTTTTATTGACTTAATTTTGACAGCAATTTTGATTAACTGTTTTAACAGAATCGATTTCTTCTTCAAATTATTGTACTAAGTGATGTGTGCAATAAGAAAAATCGTTTTTTCTTATTATTAGCTGTTCAGAAAAAGCTCTAGCGGTAAATTAAACTTTCATTGATACTTGTCATGTTTATACCTGCAGGATTAATATCTACTTACAATAGCTTAGTTAAGTAGAATGAAATCGTGTTCTATTTAATTAATTTATTATATTTACTTTTTTATTACTCTTTGAAATACTTCTTTTGATTATATATTTTATTAATTTATTTTATATTAGATTCTTTGAAATCAGATTATACCATATTTTCTGTTATTCTTCCACGTACAAATGGTAAGTTTGAAAAAACTAACCTATAATAAGAAAATAAAAACAACGCTTTATTATTTAAATTATTGATTGGACTAATTTTAGCAATTTTTTTTTTAAGTTTTGTTGATTGCAAGGATGATTTTATATCAATTACTATTTTCTGTTATTCAATTTAATTACCATTCTGAGACTAACCAGTCTTCAATATTATCTTGAATTCTTATATTATTATTTTTAAAGAATCCAGCTTCATTTAAAGAGGAACTGTTAATTTTTCCTTATTTTATTAATGTAAAAATCTGATGTGGACACCACATGACTTCCTTGTACGCCTATTAAATTACATATACAGATTTTTTGCTGCATTTCATTTAAATTTATTTGATTTGAAAGTGAGATACGATCTCTTAATTCTTTAATGAAGTGGACAGCTACACAATTGCATTGTGGTGGACACCACATTGCATCACATTTTTTTGTGGTGTTCGTATCAGCATTTTATATTAGTTTATATATTAATTTTGTTTCACGTTGCTCAATTAGTTATGTGGTGTAAGTGAGACATGTCGGATCCGTAACCATCCACACATCAGTTTGAATGCGACTTCATATACATATATTTTTTTTAACCTTTTTTTTTTAATTTGTTTATTAAGTATATAAAATTCTATTTCACTAATAACTTATGATTTTTTGATATTTTTTTTATTGTTGTTATTGAATATTATTGTTTATTGTACTTTTTTTTTACAATCAGAGGTTAATAATCATTAATAAATCTATATATTTAAATTAAAAGAAGTTAAAAAGAAATATATTTATATGAATTCGTATTCAAACCGATGTGTCTTTCCCTTGTAAGAGCCAAGTATCTCATTAATTAAAATTTCATTTGGCTATAACTGTGGAATCAATAAGAATAAGTACCACTCATGATATATCGTAAAAAGCTATCAATGAGGGCTTATTACTGCAGTTTCCAAAATACAATTTTTTTCGATTTTGAGCTCTTTTGGACACTTTTGGTCCAGCCGATTGCAATAAAAAGCGGAGATGCACAACTAGATGTTACAATTGTCCTAAACCCAAAATTTCAATATTCTACACCTAATCGTTTTTGAGTTATAAAGTTATGTGAAATACATAAGTACGTACGTACAGATGTCACGCCGAAACTAGTCAAAATGGATTCAGGAATGATCAAAATGGATATTTCCGTTGAAATCTGAAAACCATAATTTTTCGCCATCACAATATTTCATTTACTTCGAACGAATAAGTAAAAATTTAAGAAAATATATTTTATCTCTCTTAAACTGTCCCATCTTTTTTCTTATTAATATGATGCAGTGTGTACAACATTTTTATTTCTTTTTATTATCTTGGATAAAGAAATGGCTGTTCCAGACATCTTTGTAGCTACGATGCTCTTGAAGAACCTGAGAGCAGGTATTTATAAGAGTAACCTTCTCTGAGAGTAACAATTATTCATTATACGGCCATTTCCTCTAATGAACAAGTATTTCGTGAGCTCGGCATGTAACTGAACTGCAAGTTTGGCTCAGTGAGAAATAAAACGAGAAATTCTTTATTTCTTTTTTCTGGTAAAGTGTTGCGGGATGCTGATTATCCTTTAGGATTGTTAATCTGTGACTTTGTGATTCGTGTCAGGTAGTAGCCTACCAGTACAGAATACAGTACACTACCTAACAAATAACTGTCTTTTATTTTAAAATTATAAATAAAATTTGTATAGTACTTTACGGAATGATATAGGATCCTGAATAGCAAATACTTTAAAACGTTTTCTTAGTTCTTTCGATTTTCAGGTAACACTTTTGCTTCAAATATTTCCTGCGTTTTCTTGAGTTTATACAAAAATATGTGTATTAAATTTCTATAATAACTTAAATTTATGTATATTACTCGGTGTTTTTATCTATTTGTTCCAATTATTATATGAAAAATTTGGCTCTTAAACCAATGATAAGCTATTTTATAGTACTTTTACATTTTTTTATTCGACATAATGTTTATTTACAAAATATAAAATCATAAATTTATTTTCACAAATTTTCCAAGACAAAATAAAATCGATCTGTCATAACTTACTAAAATATCCATTATCGTTCAAGAAATATGAAAAAAATTTCAGCCTTTAATGCAGTCCATTATTGAAAAATATTTAAACCGATAACATACTGTTCGCTGTCATCACTACCAGGTCTGCAGTATGTTAAACGATAAATAGACTATGAACCGTGCAAGGTTCATGAACCGAGCGGTGCGTGATTAAGTGTCGTCTTTACTCCCTCTTCTAACCGAACCTCCCACAAATTTCTGTTCCTTCATTCTACCGTCGTACTTTACTTTGTATAATATTATTTATCCTTACTCGCGCGCGCGTATATCTACCTACTAGTATATCAATGTTCGTGTGTTATAACAATGAGAATAATACATATTTTATAATTATAAATATATATGCACACATGTAAATAGTTCACAACATTTCTGAAGCGAAAAGAGAAAAATAATTGTTCAATTTTTTTGGGTTCATGGCATATTAATGAGGTGTACAATTTTCCTTTATCATTAAGAAATAAGGATGATAGAAGCAGATGATAGAAGGTCCATAGAATTTATAGATGTTTGTGTTTATCTTACTTTATAGTCAATAATTCATGAAAGAATTATCCGCATGACGATCGGACCAAAATTTCACCAAACAACAACAGCTATCTCATTCAAGTTGTTAGATGACCTGAATTATCTCATAATTAAGTACTTAATGTGAATCATATGTATTTCACATATACTATAAGATACAGAGTGTCCCATATAAAACGCAACCCAACCTTATATTGGTAGGTATTGAAATAATAAAAAGGCATGTGTAAATGTAAATGTAATTTTTGTTATTACCATCCATTACCTTACATTTAGAGTAAATGTTGGAAGTGGCCGCCATCTTCTGGAATACAAGCTTCAATTCTTTTTACAGCGTTTCTTGCAACTTCTTTCAAAGTTTGTGGCTGGATATTTAATACAGCTTGTTCAATATTGACTTTCAATTGTTCAGGTGTTCGTGGTATGTTGCTGTAGGCTTTTTCTTTGAGGTAACCCCATAGAAAAAATTCGCCGCAGTCAAATTTGGAGATCTTGGTGGCCACAAGCCTCGACCGATAACACGATTACCAAAGAATTCCTCAACGAAATCAGAAGTTGAACCTGCGTAGTTCGATGTCGCACCGTCATGTTGTAGCCAGCAGTGTCTGTCTGTCTTCCTCTTCCAAGAGTATAATGAACTGAAATAAAATATCCTGATATCGTTCTGTATTAATGGTGTACTCGAAAAAAATAGGACCTATTATTTTCTTCCGCGATATCGCGCACCACACGCCCAACTTCTGCAGGTGTAATTGTTTTTCGTGATAAACGTGGGGATTTTCAGTACTCCAAATTCTACTGTTTTGGCTGTTTACTTAGCCATCCAAATGAAACTGTGCTTCACTGTGAAAAATAACGAATCCATAACATTAATTCCCTCACGCAGAAATCGACGGAAACATTGACAATATTGTAGCCGTTTTTCTTTGTCGGGCTCAAGAAGTCGATGAACCGTTTGAATGCGATAAGGTCGTAATTGTAATTGTTTGGTCGCCCGATGAACAGTTGATTTAGACAAATTAATTTCAGCAGACAAACGTCTGATCGATTTGTTTGGCGAAGCGAGTAATCGATCTTTGATTTCAGTGATTGTATCTGTATTCAACACTGACGCAGATCTTTTGTATTCCTTGTTATTAACAGAACCAGTCTCTCTAAATTTTGCAACTAACCTTAATACTGATGTTTTGTTAGGAGCTGGTTTATCTGGGTACTTATGGCGAAACAAATCTTGCACTGTGACCGCTGATTTCGTACTGAAGTACGACCAACAATGAAAACACGTTCATCTAGCGAAAACACCATCTTGTCCCTAGCAATACACTGAACGTTATGATTGCATTATTGTTACTATCGGTAGTGTTCTACTGCGTCGCCGCGATGTTCAGATGTTGGACGAGTCCATTTCAGTAACGAGTAGGGGAGTAAGCTTGACTTTTGAAATTTCATGGATGAGTGATTGATGGGTTGCGTTTTACATGGGACACTCTGAACTACTCTAATGCAGAGTAGATTTATTATCATTCGTAAAAATATCGGTAACAGTATGGTGGTAATGTTCTTTCTACTACACTCTAGGACATTGTTCATTTTTTTGTTAACACGTGATTCCTTTTACCACTTGAATATCACTTATTTTCAATAAAACTCGTTTAATTATTTCTTATTAATGATTAGCTATTTCATACTATTATTAAATTGATTACTTTTTAATGAAGAATTGATTTTTATGTTGATAAAAATTTTGAGATTTTCGTTACATTTGATATGTTGTAACAGTAACCTAATTTGAACTTTCTGCTACAATTAAGTAGAAACTTTTTACGGTATAATTCCTATTGCTTACAAATAAGTGTTTGTTTAATGTTTAAACCAATATTTTCAAGGAAAAATAATAAGTAAGATAATGAGATCTATCCACAGATTTATTTTTTTATTGCAAAGTATTGAAAATCGTGATTTTATTTTTTTTAAAGTCGTTGGTTGAAAATAAAATAAAATTGCCTTCATTTTAAAATTATAAGTAAAATATTTATACCCTATGAATTATATGAGGATTAGGGTAAACGTTTCTTCGTATTCTTCTGATTGATGGTTTACTCTGGTAATATTATACAAATATGTCAACACTTGTGTGATTTTGAAATGTGACATATCACTAAGTATTTTTAAAAAGTTTATGATATATTATTTTACATAAAAGTTACTGCATCTTGAAAATGAGTAAAAATAAAGAAAAAAATCGATATATTTTTAAACATTTTTAAATTCAATATATTAAACAGAATGAAGAATGCGACTTAGGCAGCAAAGAAATTTGTGATGTTTATGGACATTATGCAGTATTAGTACGTATGGCACAAAGCTGGTTCAAGCGTTTTCAATCTGGAAATTTTTATGTCGATGACCACCATCTGGATATTTTGATGTAGCTGGAAAATGTCTGAAAAAAGTCGATGTAATCAACGAAACGAACTAAAGATCGACCAAAAATCAGTTATAAGCCTTTACAAGAAAGCTGAATATAAAAATGTTTGAATACCACATGATTTAAAATTTAAAGATTTAATGGATCTAATTTCAATCTGTAATTCATTGTTAGAACAGAATGAAATCGAGCCATTTTTGAACGGAACGTTACGGGAGATAAAATGTAGATTACATACGACAATAATGGAAGGAAATAATTGTGGTTGAAGTAAGTGAAGCTCCGCAAACGTTGGAAAAACGAGAATTGACGCCGAGAAAAGTGATCTGGGTATGTGGTAAGATCGGAAAGGAACTCTTCCCAGCCTGCCATCGTCAAACAATTGGTTCTAACCTCTACTGTTACGAACTGGAAAGATTATGCCAACCAATCGAGATAAATTTACCAGAGTTGTTTACAGGTCTTCCATCACGACGTCGCCAGACCCAACATATCTTTGGTGGTTCCGTTGAAAGTTGAGAGGGTTTAGGCTAGGAAGTTTTCATGCATTCACCGTATAGTCTTGTAAAAATCATTTATCGCTGTTTTTCGTCCAGAAAAAATAGAAGTTACAGTGGCGGGTTTATCATTTTACCTCAGAATGGCTTAAGGTGGTCGATCTCAATGGCGAAATTTATATATTTGGTTTAATAAACTTCACTTGAAAATCAAAAATATCCTTTATTTGCTTTAGCATTAAAATACGAAGAAACTTTTTCCACAACCCAATATTAATGCTTGTGTTGTCTGTACTGTTTTATTATTTTAAATGAATAATTAACAAATCTCTGAATTGTATTATAATCACAATATCTTTTATGTAATCTGCCTTAGTTTATTAATCTGAAATATCTATTAATAAAATTATTATTATTATTATTATTATTACTATCATTACTATCATCATAAGTGGACATAAAATTATAAACATCACGTAAAAATAATAAAACTTTAATAATTGAAAATTCTTAGCAGTATTGATCGGTAAACGAATGTGGAGCTCAAGTGGTATTGTTTTCTCTATTGTATTGGATGCTGCTGCGTTATATGATAGGACAGGATAGTGCTTCAAGCTTTGCACGGAGAATAACGTGACTTCTCAAACCACTTGATGTTACAGTATCCATACTTCGAACCACTTCGTGTATATAGCATACTCGTATAATCCTACAATTTATTTGAAATATATAGAGTATATATAGTGCGATGCAAGTACTCTTACGTCTGGAACTATACCCTTTATACTATTTGATTCATATATACACTGTGATTCGTACAACACAATTAGTTGTATTATTAATGTAATATGAAATTCGATATATTTTATCAATTGAATCGATTAGCAATATTATGATATATGAATAAAAAAAATTCGGTTTAATTAATTTAAAAAAATGACACGAAAATCAAGCATATGTATGACAGTTCAGTGTACAGCTAAATACGAGTATGGCGCTGTGATAAAATACTTCACAGATTTTCGTGGATATGTTGTCAAAATATTAGTCGATATTATTATATATTTATTTTATTTTCCTAGTGGGTACATTGCAATCTGTTCATCTAATAAATAATAAGCAATCCTCTCCCCCAACTCCATGAGATGAGGATGATATACATGACATGTAAATGAGGTATCGTCTTGTACAGACTCAGGCCGACCATTCCTGAGACGTGTGGTTAACTGAATTCCAACCATCAAAATCACCGGTATCCATTATCTAGTATTCAAATCCGTATAAAAGCAACTAACGTTTACTAATCTCAGAACCTTCGACTTCGATAATCGGCTGTTAAACAACTGTTTATTTGTGTCGACGTGTTAACCACTAGACCAGCCCGGTGGGCAATTCTTAGATATTGTGTAAAAGTTTTCATCTACTTTTATGGCTGATTGAGTGATACTGGGGTAGCTGCCAATTCAAAAAACAAACAAATGACTAGTAAAAATAATATTACATAATATTCAGGTGTTTCTACTCCATACCAAAAGAAACCTTTTCGTTTTTATTTTATTTATAATAGATATTTTAATTGTTCTTTAAATAAACTGACATACTTTATTAAAAATTCAGTGCATCACAATGTTTAGGGAAAAATGTCGCTTAACAATTTTTCTCTGAAATGTTTAAAAATTGTCAGTCCGAAAACAAGTATCACTTTTTATCGATTTCATTTCATCATAAAATGTACTTTTTTGTAAATCGAAAAAATAATCATCGTAACTAAATTAGCCAGTGAATAAATTAAACAATTTTTCTTAGATAGGATTTGTATCTGTAATACATATAAATAATGCAAACGTACTGCAAGTTTACAGGCTAGGGTTAAAGCTAGGACTTTTTACGTCTTGAGGAGCTTTTATTTCTAGGGTACTCCGCCTAGTCGGGGTTGCTCATAGAGCATTAAGATCGCGTTTAAAATACCTTAAAACTAAAGGCGCAGCGAGTTCATCATTTTTGCGGCCCATGAAATAAAGAGACTGCATAGTGCAAAAAATTATAATAGAAAACTTTTAGATGAAATTCCAAAAAGATTTCTTTGGTTGTGGAACTTTTTTCTTATAATTTGTTCCAACATTAGTGAATAAATAACGTTGAATGAATATTGTGATGTTTGGTTAAATGAGTGTATTTTTATTTATCGTTTTTATTTTATCGTTAAAACTAAGCCATTTGTAAAAAGTTTCTGACACATATTCGTTCTATTTCAATATTTTATATTATTTATAATTCGTTTTTACAGAAAGTTTTAAAACATAACCTAGCTTGTATTTTATGAATTCACTTGGACACAGATTTACCACAT
This sequence comes from Lycorma delicatula, assembly GCF_047948215.1. Taxonomy (NCBI): domain Eukaryota; kingdom Metazoa; phylum Arthropoda; class Insecta; order Hemiptera; family Fulgoridae; genus Lycorma; species Lycorma delicatula. Next base: position 162,209,586 of record NC_134455.1, on the reverse strand, counting down.
TAAGATAAAGAAATCGAGAGAATAATTTTATTTTGCAGCACTTCAGTTCGTTTCTGTCGTAAAAAAAATTGGATAATAGATCTGTGAAGGAGAAGATTCTGAGAACAAAATTTTTCCTGATCGAGTGAGCTCATGTTATTTTATCATAAAAAACTATATCCTATAAATGATAATTTCTTTAACATCTGAAATCCACCATGGTGTAAAGTTCATTATTTACTTTCCTTGTATTACTTGTAAAGTGTATCTGTACTTGTATCATAATTAAAATTTTAAGTTTTCCTGGTTTTTATTTCTACAGCTTAAGTTCTGTAAAGTATGAGAACACATCTATCTAAATAAAAGATACGTAACATTAACTGAACAAACTGGTGTCTTTGGAAATTACCAGTCACGGTAGGTTTTTTTGGTAGTAATTATATCACTCTAGGGCTTATAGGAAATAAAGATGATGTTCAGAGCTGAATTTCATCGTTATTGTGGGGATTTTGGCCTGCAACGTATAATGTTATATTCAGTTGAGTGAAAACGATATGGAAAAACATCTCTTTACTTTTCCTAGTAAGACTGAAGCGGGTTGCTTCTTCTTGAAAGTAGCTTTGCCGTTTCGGGAATAAATAATGCTAAGTAACAGCCTGTATAAAAACGTTTCAGATACACTAATTAGTAGATATTACTTTAGTTGTACGATAAATATATAACGGCTCTGTAATTTTCAATAATCGTGATAAAATACTGTACTATATAACTGTTTTGTTACAGTATTTTTGCAATGTACGCGCCCCATTCTCAACCTTGCAGTTATTACCAAACCTCATTTCTCACCTTATTAGGCTGATTATATAATTATTAATCTCTGAATTTTGATTAGTTGCTTAATTTTTGCGCTCCAAAAAATCTGTTGCTCTATGCAGAGAAATAATTCTTAATTTCAACTCGACTACTAATTTTTATGATGGAACCGAAATCAAATCTCATATATTTTCCTTTAATTTATGAGGAATAAGCATTTCTGTCATAAAAGATGCATCATATAACATAACATACGAATTTTACTCTGTTAACTTTGTTGTTATTTATAAATAACAAGATAATCTAATATCGTTTTTGTTCCAGATGTTACTTTCGTTGTTAAAAGAGATACGACATATAATATACATTGTTTTGCACTAATATTTGAATAGTTTATTATATGGACAGATGTTCACACTTTATCAAATTATTATTTATTCGTTTATTATACCGTTATGAAAACAATATATGTAAAAAAAAAATATATATATATAAGTGTGTGTGTGATTCCAAATTGCACGGTAATCACTCGGAAGATGATTCTTTACCCAAAATTAAGAAAAACTTTCATACAAACATCGGTCAGAAAATGGTTCGTTACAGAGTTTCGGTTAGCGAAACATTAGTCCTGTTTTCTGCTTCTTCTGTGAAATTAAACCGTATTCTTAAACCGTATTCTCTGTAAATTAAACCGTATTCTTGGGTTACAAAAGTCGAGTGATAAATTTGGTGCTTTCTTATAGTTTTTGATCTAAGAAATTGCCCAGATCTCTATTTCACTTAGTTTTTAAGACAAACGGGGTAAAATACAAAAATATTTGTAGGAAAATATACTTTTTTAAGTTTGGAATAAAATACATTTACCAATTTACAATTTATTAGTTAATTTACCAATAAGCAAATAAAAATTACTTCAGATGAATATGGGCAGGGCTGAAGTTAAGTATTTGTTTGATAAGAAATACAGAGTTAGTCTCCTCTCGAGCCTAGGCTGGGAAAACGGTCAGGCAGGTTTTCTCGTAGCCTGGGACTTATGATATACAGATGGCTGCTTCAATTGATGGTGGGGGCAGAGGCATGGGATTATACCACAGCAGAAACGGCAGGAGTTTCACCATTCCGTTGGAAAATCTAGCCACCATCTTTCAGACTGAGATTTTGGCACCTACATTACCTGGGATAGTAGAGGTGACTTACAGGCCCTACAAACACATATTAGAAAATCCAAGCTCCTATTGGAATTGCACAGGGTGTTCAATAAGCTAGCTTGAAACAGACCTCTGGAACTACTCTGGGTCCCCGCATATTCGAGAATATGCGGTCCGAGATAACCAAGTAGCAGATAGACGTCAAATTTGGAGCCAAGATAATATTCACTATCTCAGAACCAGTAGTAAGTGTTACCTACAAATGTGTCCAGAAAGCCCATTAGAAAGGAACTTTTCAGAGTGGATGAAGCCGACGCTGCCGTCATATCCAAAATTTAGGGGTTTATATAAATCTGACCCGAAAAATTTAGAAAAAATTGGTCCCAAAAATGCATTTTTAGTAGTTTTTGAGAAATTCGGGTTATAAAACAAAAGATTATGATCGAAAATCACATTTTTTGTTTGGCGTAAAATAACTTTGCTAAATGGGTAATAAACACAGAAAAGTTTTAAAAAACGCTTGTAGTGAATTTAATTATTATTAAAATTGTATGAATAAAGTGTAAAGAAAGTACAAACGTACGAATTTAGAAGTTTATTAAAAAAAAAAAAAAAATCTATTTTAAGTATGTATTAAACGAAATTAAATTATTGTTATTCCAGCATTCTCTAGAACTGCTTTCTTGATTATGGCCTCGTTGATAGCTGTGTCCCTTGTTCTTGTGACATTTTATTTTAGCTTATTATAACTGTAGCTCGCTAGGATATGTTAATTGAAAATTAAAAACAGAACGGTGGTGGAGATAATTATCGAAGGCCCAATTCCCATAAAAAATTTATTGATTCGACCGGGCCTTGCATTATTGAACTTCGTACAGGAAGGTTAGCAATAATTCGATATATGCATCTGTGCCACTTCTGACCCGCCTATTTTACCAGGTGACTTTTTTACTCTTTTACGTCTAGTTTCTCTTTCAGTTTTTCTGGCCTTAGTCGAGGCAGATTTGAGTAATTTTCAAAAGTCTGTTGTTCTTTCTCATGCTAACCTGTTTACAGTAGTAAGAGATGATTTAAGTGTGAACGATCGTAACTTACTTATCTTAGCTTCAGCGGCTGTCAAAATGAAACAGTATTCACATTTAATTACAAAGGTTTTTAAAGCAGAATTCAGTTTAGGATGTTTGTGTTTATAACTGCACATTCACTGCTACAGAGATGAATCTTACTTGCATCGTGAATGTCCATTACAAAGCACAAAGTGATCCAATTTGATGATATACTGTCTTTGTACAGTAAAAGTTGGTGAAAATCCGGGCATTCTTATCACTTTATCTACTCCAAAGGATGTCATTTGGAAGTAAGAGTTATACTTTCTGATTTTACTTAAAAATTTCTTCGACTCATCTGTAACACTTAAATATAGAGCTTTCAAAGACGACTCTGGTTCACCAAGTTGAGGAAGCGAAACTTTACCATTGGTAAAGTTTAGAAAATCCAAGCTCCTATTGGAATGGCACAGGGTGTTCAGTAAGCTAGCTTGAAACAGTTCCTCTGGAACTACTCCGGGTCCCCGCTTATTCGAGAATATGAGGTCCGAGTTAACGAAGTAGCAGTTAGACACAGTTTCATCTTTCCATTTCAAAGCTGAGATTTTCTATTCATTGAGCCAATACCAATTAAAGAATGCTTATGATATTCAAGTGAAGGATCAAATTGAAATCCAGAATTATTAAATACAGACCAATTGTTACGCATGAAATTTCGATGACGCGCGATTTGAATTTCTGCATGAACGATTCTTCTCGCCTGCAATTGTTCTGGAGTTTCTCTCGCTATTATAGCTACCTGCTGTTCAGTTTGGCTTTCTATACGAATTTGTGTTTGAATCGGCGTTTCAGCTGCTCTTAAGGTAGCTTGGCGTTCAGCTTGCTCATCTAACCTTTCTTGTCTCTGAGAAGTTGTTTCACCAGCCCTCCAAGCACATTGTCGCCTCGCTTGTTGTCGTCTTAGTTCTGCGTGAGTGGAAGATTCTTGAGTTCGAGCAACTTTTGCCGCCCGGGCCCGTGACGAATTCCTGGACTGGTTAGATTTGCGCTTCCGAGGCATTTTAGAAAAAAAACAGAGTAAAAACTGAAAATAGCGTTAGAAGTAAAACAATAAACAGGCACCTAACCTCAAAAACTGGAAAATTTTAAGTATTGGTTAGAAGTAACAGAAGAATAACAATAAATATAGAAGGATTCGAAACAGCAGAAGCACTATACTCAATTGCATAGTGACTTGACCATCGGTATTACAGTGTTGGATTGGCACTTTATTTCATTTACTTACTGGAACACCAGATGGCGTTGAATTTGGTCAAATTTTTTGTCGGACAATCATACCTACAAATATAAATTTTTTTTACCCTCCCGAAAAAATATTTTTTTTTTACTAAAATGTGTCCTACGTCCTTTGCAATACCTTTGAGAATATCTGTACGAAGTTTCATGATGATCGGTTGAGTAGTTTCTGCGTGAAAGCGTAACAAACAAACAAACTCACATTCACATTTATAATATTAGTAAGGAAGTATTACAAGATTAATTTCTTATCTAACATCGTAACAATAGTTATGATCAGCTAATGATATAGCTAACATCAGTTTTATAATGTTAGATGAGAAATTAGGCATCATCAACATATATTTTTTTTCTGTGGCAGTCAATAAAAATTCAAATAGATAATATTAGAAATTTTTTAAGAATGAATGCAATACCCTTAATAAAATAAATATACTTTATTGAATCTATTTCCTGTTTTAATCCTTATTAAATAATTAGAAGGAAGTATTTAATTAAATCTTCTTACTAAAGTTTTTGTTGATATGGCCCAAAATATTGTTATTTTATGTGTTTTTAACTTCAATTTTAATGTCTTAGAATGGAATACCGTTAGAAATGGGTTGAAATTGTACGAAGATTAAAATATTACTTTTTTTGTTCATTCCAGAAATTTTTATTTCATTAAATGATAGTAAGAAAAAAGTAAGTACGATATAACTGATTATAAATTTTATTTTGAGAAGGGAAATTTTAATTCAATACAAATGTTTTTATAGTTTGGCAATGTTGCTGCATCTTTATAGATTTGTTAAAATTATTTACTTTTATTGAAGATTTTTGTTATTAAAACTTGCTTCTAATACTTTATTTATTATTTTTATTTTGTTATTTTATTTTGGATTTTTGTTTGTTGTTAAAATGAAAACAAATTCTTCAAATTGCAACACACACACACACACACAGAAACAACAAAATAAAATAAACTAAAAAGTTTTTAAATTTTATTTTCACACTAACAAATAATACTATCGATAAAGCATCGAATATTGTAATTAATATTTTAATTTACTTCTTTCTTTTTGCTGTCTTTTGTATCTTTTTTACTTTTTGATTTTGTGGAACTAATTTCTGTTTCATTATCATTACTTTTTGGTAGTTCTACAGATTGCATTGGTACGTGCTCTCCACGTCCAATTTGAATAAGTTCTCGAAGAGATGCCTCATCTAAACGCGAGTAACATTCAAGTGGTGATGCTATTTCGATAATTAGTGCTCGGTCTTCAGAATCTACTGTATAAAGCCTAGATGCAGGAATGATTTGGTTGGTATCCAATTTTTCTAAAAAAAAAATCTCCGTTTTTATCTACAAAGTTTTTTGTTAGATGTAAAGAATACTTATATAAATATATTACTTATTACTATATTACTATATTGTTACCAAAAAAGAACTCCCAATTTTTATATTTATTCTATTACATTTAAAATTACAAGTTTGTGTTTTATTATATGAAATTACAAAGTCTAAAGTTTTTTTACCACTTAGTATAACTTAATATGAGCACAGTTAACAGCCCTACAGACGTCAAACCGATGATAATTCCACACTGGCGAGCATGTCTGCAGGAGTAGCTTCCACGCCTGCTATTACTCTTTAGCGGAGTTGGTCAAGTCACTGGAGTCTTTCTTAGTATACGTAGCACCAAAAGAAGAAGTCTTTATCAGTACAACTTAAGTCTAACATGATTATTATAGATTGAAATCATTATAGTTATCGTTAAATTTAATTTCATAAAGAAGCTGCATTTTATAAACACGAAGTTTCAATCGCTTGCAAACATCATAGACAGTGGTTTAGGAACGTTTATTTGACGACTAACAACACTATGAACTGAAAGTTTTAGACATCGTTGAAAAGAGTCAGATTATTTGTGAGTTTTCGGCACATGTTTTGGACCTACCTGGTGAATGTTCTTTCACAAAATTTATTCCACGAATTTGTTCCCGATTTCCAAAGATCGTTCTCCCTACTTACTTTAGCTTTTGCCACTGGAGAATTTCTACGATAGTATCGCATATAACTAAATTTCTTTGAAAAAATCATTGATTTTGTTTATACGAACAGTATAAACGAGTACATGTTGTGTACTTTCTCTTCTGGCGAGCTGTGATACTGAAACTCGGGCTCATAACAACTTGGCCTGTGGAACATTCAACGAGACTGCTCTCTGTTGGATAATGTGTAAACTAAAACTTAATTGTTGTCGCTTCAAGATTAAACATAAAACCCTATTGATTGCAACAAAATAAAAACAATATTAATCTTTAAAATCGGAAGTTCTTTTTCGGAAATTCTTTATTAAATAAATAAGTTTCTAATTATTACATTTCACCAAAAGTCACAGATGTGTGTGTAACTTTTGGGTGAAAGTACCATTACTCTATTTTTCAAAAAGCAGTTCAAATATTTTAAATGTTCCCAAAAATCATAAAATTAATACTAAAACAAACAAAATTTACAATCAAATTGACAATCATTGTTAAAAATTTACAATTTATCCAAAAATTTACAATCGCAAAAAGTTTCTTTATAATGAGTGATGAGCAGTGGGGAGTTTATTTTGTACATTTTGCTTGTTTATTTTTACAAATCACTGCGTACTTTCATGTTTTGAAAGTAGTAGATGCAATTGTATAAGTAAATTAAGTTGGTGCATTTTCATTTTTTCTAGATATTCTCGATTTATAGCGCATCCAGCAATTCTAAAATGCTGCAAACAAACATGTATAAGTTAAATTTATACATCATAAGAAAAATCTTTTAAATTCCTACACAGTATTTTGAGCACTTATAAATTTACATATGTAATTTTACTTCTTAACACAAAAACACTGTAATTTTTAATCGTTTTAAATCATATTTCTTTTACACAAAATCCATACTAATAACAGAATAAGTAGACTCTAAGGTAATAAGAAAATTATGAAAAAAGATACAATAATTACATATAAATTTACTTAAACTTCTTTTGAACTTTTCAATTTATGGTATTTGCTAAATCCTACATAAAAAAAAATTAAATAAAATAATACACGGACGTAAGTACAATCATACTTTGATATTACTTATTGAAAAACAATATTTGTTTCAAAGTAATTATATTAATTCCTTTGTTATATGATACTGAAACAAGATTTGGAAAAATATATGTCAATTATATAAATATATATGCCTAAATATATTATAAACATGAAATATATGTCGGCATTTAAGTGTCTCTGATTTCCATGATGGAGTGGTAGCCTCTCCTTTAATCCGAAGGTCCCGAGTTTGAATCCCGGTCAGACGTGGCATTTTTCATACGCTTCAAAACGTTCATTTCATATTCCCTTCACAAACTTAAAACTTATGAGATGAAATAGTCAAAAAATACAAGACAATTATTTTGAATGTTTAATTTTCCACTTTTTATAACTATAGTTTATTGTTCGGCACTAATAGCGGACCGTAACACTATTTTGATTTTTAATTTGAATTTAATAGGCTGGTTCCTACCGGATGCAGGGGTACGAAATGATAAGACAAGTTGATTAACAAACTGAGCGACATTTAATAACTAAAAAAATGAATTTACTAACACAATGAAGTTGATTGTAATTATTGAAAATAGACTATGCACTTGTGCGCAGACATAGGTCATGAATTCAACACTGCCCTTGACTACAACACTCACTAACTCCCTTCCAATCCACACCGACCTGCCCGATCTCCCCACTCCGGCTCTCTCCCACTCCACGCTAACAGAACACGCAATCACACTAACATACACATACAAACGTGTACGCCCCAACATATATTTTCAGCAAAAAAAACTAAAAAAAAAAAAAACAATTATATTATTAAAGGAATTTGTTGTATATATTCATCTTTTATTTAATATTAAAATAACATCTAATAAAATAAGTAATCAATAATTAACTATAAAAAAATGCTACCAATAATAATGGAAAATAACAGCGGTGATAATGAGACAAAGATATACAAAAAAGAAAAAACATTATCTCATAACTAAAATACAAATGTATGTGAAGTATTCATTGAAGAAAATATTAGAAAAATGTTATTATTTCAAATTATAATTTACTGCGTTTTAAAATGAGTATAATTGTAATACTTTTCTTAGATAAAACATTGACACATTACATTGTCTAATATTTCACTATATCTATTCCTTTGTTAAACAGTAAGTTACTTTACTTAACTTACCAGCCCTGCTGCATTATTTAATATTCCTAACAGACCTAATACCCGAATATGAAAATAATGTAATAATTAGAAATTTTAATCGTTATTTTATATTAAATTTAGCAACCAACTTGTCGATCGTTGTTTTATTGTTACGTAGGTCCTCGTAAAATTTGTGAAATAGTGGATCTATTTGATAAGTTATAGTGGCCTTTGATAGATCCACTATTGTTGTTTTTCCTTCACCGATGGCGAGTAAACCAGTAAAACAATCTTTCAAGTAACAAATTCTTTTGGTTTCTTCCATTACGATAAAATTTTATTACCTAGAACTGAGATTCATCATGTAACTGCTTTTATAGAATTCATTATCAAAAGGTTTACTGCGCATAAGCTACCGAATATGTTATGAGAATGGATTACCATGAATGTTTTCCTTACTTACCTGAATTTTTTACGTTAAGAAGGATTGAAAATTAAAGTAATCCTCTTCAGCCATTACTTTTTTCTTATAGTCCTTATATGTTGGTACCAGTCTTATGGAATAGATGCGTCCATTTTACATCTTTTTTCCTATAGCGGCATGAAGTGTATTATGTCTTCATATACGTTATGTCCAGAGACATCAGTTTTACTAACCTGCTCGATGGTAAAATACTCTAAAAGAAGTACCAGGAACATTTCGGTACGTGGATTTTCTTATTCTGTCCAAAATACTTCTACAATCTGTGGAAATTTATACTTAAAAAATTATAAATGAAAATTGCAACCTGATTAGTTCTACGCCCTACCGGTCCCTCATGCCACCCATTATTGTGGCGGCTGGTCACACAATCGTATGTCAAGTTGAATATCAACAGCAATATTTTTTAAAAAGCAGTAGAACTCACTAGATGCGGCATTGAAAAGCATAGCTAAAGGTCACATGAATAAAATAATGTTTTTCATTTAATCTTATATCATTATTAGAAAATTTTGCAAAATCATTCGACAAGCAAATCTGCATCTTCTATGTGCTCCTTATATTTCCGCACGATTCTTTCTCCTCTTTAACTTCTTTTATGTTTTCCTTCATTTGTCGAACATCGTATTTGTTCGTAACATTGGAAAAATGTGATTTTTTATTTCATTATAAATAAAATCAACTATTAAAACCTGTAATATCATAACGAAAGATATTCCCATACAGTGCAGCATAGATAAAGTGCCTATGCCGTATGCTAAAGCCGAAATAAAACCCACAATGAAATACAACAAAATTACCATCTGGCTTACGGCAAGTGGCATAAATATACTAAACCCATTATAATATCAATCAAATATCAGGCAGACGGCCTAATCAAATATACAGACGTACGGCCTAAAGAAATAGTAAGAGATTTGATATCATTGTCATATTGTTCCCTAAAAAATTTATGATGTTAGCCCCTAATTTAAATTTCCAGCGCAATACCGCATAACAGACATAGTCCACAAGGATATCGTGTATTGTTAGTTAGCAGATGCAACGAACACAACAGGTGCATTTGTCTGAATCACGAGATGACTAAAAATGAGCCTCACTTTTTCTGTTTAGCCTCCAGAACCATTGTTAGTTGGTCCATGAGTGATCCTAGTGTGCCCTATCCGCAAACGGAAAAATTTTATTTTAAAATAACCTACTAATAATACTTTTATAATAACCTACTCTTGACAATTATTGGTGCATGAAGAACTTCACGGTGACAGTGTTTTTAACTGGACGAAATCTATTGTTAATGGTAGGTAGCATTTCATTCACTACCACTCATCACGAACTAGCCTCTTCATGAAAACAGAAACGATGCGATTAGTGAAAGAAGGCTGCAAACAAGTCTCTTTTGTTCACTATCAACGCGCTCATTGCTTGAAATTCCAAGCTGGGGATCTAGCAGAAGCTCACAGTTGTCTTACATGAGTCATTTCAGAAATGGTAGGCTATACATCACAGACAGCAGGGTGTCAGGAGTACATGTCGCTAATCGCCTGTAAGGTACTGATTATATCGGAACAAAAAAGTACGAAATGTTGGGCTAATTATATTTAAGACCTTATTAATAGCATACAGCTCCGCAATAAAACACACTGACGATGTAATCCTTTAATATTGAGCAGTAGTATCTCAGCCGAAGTTGTTTACTGTTTATTATTCTGACGGTGTATTCCGCCTTGTTCATCACAGATTCCAACAACTCATACAGCTTCGTGATATTCGAAATACCATACAATACTATCAGAGGCGGCTTAACCTCTTCCTTTTGTGAGCAGCATCGTCAGTCTTCACCACCGGCAGACAATCAAATCTATTCGAGAGAGGTATGTCAATCCGAGGAGTCGTGTCAGCTACCGGCAAATGTGCGTAAAACCGGCACCGTTTGCCATGGCGGAGGGATCGGAATCGAGAGCGTAATATCAGTCACTGCCCGATGAACCACTCATATTTTCAACGATCTCATCCCTTATTAATTTTCTGCGCGATGACTTCCATGGATCACGGTTGGGGTAATTGAATGAATTAGAGTATATCTTATATTTAAAGGCGTTAGGAATTTTTTTTAATCGATTGTTTTTGTAAACTCTTAGGAAATAAACCAAATTTTCCTGTTCCTTAAATGCATGGAGATCTAGCTCAAGCTATGTACTTTTTACGAGTAAGTAAACATCATTCCAGTTAAATATCAAACAAAAGTAAATTACTGTACTTACTAACCGTATAGTAAAAATTAATTACTTCACATTTTAATGGTTACGTTTTAAAATTATAATCGTAATTTTCATGTAAAATAAATGTTATTTAATGCACTCTAATGAGAACAATAATCTCTGAAAGTAGCGGTATAGAAGCTCCACAGTAAATTTTAACTAACAACGTGTATGTTGCAACATATTGCGTTAATTTCGCAATGCCCCTAAAACTTCCTGTGGTTTTAATAAAATTTGTAGCAAGTAATTTATTAATTGCTTATGACAAAAATTCCCTTTTTATTTTAAAACTGATTGGATTATTTACATTATTAAAACTGAATTACATTCTTTGAGGATAGACATTATTTGTAATAAAATAAATAACTTGTGTTAATAAATTAATATGGATAAATTTAACATCATAATATAGTCTTTCTTTATCAGAAAGAAGGCTAATTAAGCTAACATTTATTTATTTAAAACCTAAGGACATAAATGATGTAAACCTGTAAATGATGTAGATTCTTTTAATCCTTTTTTTATAAGAAAGGAGAATCGCATTTTATTTTAGAATTTTGAAAGTTGTATAGGTAAAAAGATGTAGGTTTTTCATTTTTCAACAGAATTCTATGATATTTTATGTGCGAATAATTTTCCTTAAAATTGGACATCAAGTTAATTCTAAAATTCCGATCACAGTTCACTTAATTACAACCGGTAAGAACAAAATGAAATTTCGTCTTAATATCAGTCTCGATGTTTTCCCAGAGGCAATTCGTTCTTAGTGGGTATAATCAAACTAGAATGCAAAGCGATGGTATGAAAATTTTGATAACCATTTATTCACATTAATTATATATATATGTGTGTGTGTGTGTATATAATAAAATTTAAAAAAAATAAGTACCATTCTTAACGATATAAATCATGTTGTTTGAGTCTGCCATTAAATGTAATGCCGCTGATAGTGTAGCGTAATTAAATATAGGAAGTACGTTACTTGGACTTACGAGCCAATATATACGCTCTTTTCTTCGGTTGATATTTATTTTTCTAAGTGCTTCATCAAGATCTGGCATTGTAGCACGACCTGCTGCATCCACTTTAATATAAATAGTTTCTTTGACTGCTAATTTATCTTCATGGGACACTGTGGTTACGCCCATCTCTCTGTAAGATTTTGATGAATCTATAAAATGAAAATGTTTATTACTCGCCTTCGTTTTTTTAAAGACATGATAACTAATTAACTAATATGACTACTAAAATGTTTTATAGCCCTAAACATTACGCACCAACAGCCTGTAAATTAGTTCTTAGACCCAAATAAAAAATCAATAATGTTTAACATACAAGACAATAAGAAAAGACAGTCTTCGACAGATGAACATAGAAAGAAGCAGCCCCATGGCGAGTGAATTTTCTGTTTTTAGGTTTTTGCATGAGTTAATTTATTAAATATTTTTTATCTGCGTTTGAAGAAAATAATTGTATTTTAGAGAAGTTTAAGAGTAGAAAATACTATTCAGTTTCCTTGCACATCAATTATTTTCAGATTCGGAGCAAACAATTGTTTCTTGACTGATACATTGTAAATATTTGTCACGGGTTTCTATTATTTTTTTTTATATCATTCTCTTTCTGTTGGTATTCAATTTAAATAATTGTTTCTTGGGTCTGTTTATAACAATTTTTTTTTGGGGGGGGGGGAATGATAAGGAGATTCACTAACACTTTTACAATGAAATTGTTTTTCTTTTCTTTGTTATTAGTATACCGTACTGTTATACCGACCTTCAGTATGATTTTCTCATCGAGTAGACTTATAAGTTCTGTTTTGTTAAATGAGAAAGATTATGTGCCCAAATAACAGCCAACCTCATCTGTTGTTTATTGATTCCCACTGGATTTCTCATAGATTGAATGATAGTAGCCATTTCTTCATTAAAAAAAATATTCCGTCTTTTGTATAAGTAATTATATTTCATGTCAATTCGTTCTGGAAAAAAATCTGATTTTCTACGCATGTTAAATTTAGAAATATTCGACATAATTGATAATAGTTTTTGTCTACCACACTTCTACATTAAATACTGGAAAAAAGCCAGTTATATGGAATGTTTCTTCAATAACGGTAAAAATGAGTTTAATATTCAGAATAAAATTATTTAATGAGCCTAATCAACTTTAGAATTATAATTCATTACAATTACAATTACAATTTATTTTATTACAAAATAAAGTACATTTTTAATGGTTTGGTGCAGACATCCTTTTTTAAATTGATTTTAATAGAAATTTAAAATCCCTGGGAATATAATTATAAAAATTATTTAGGTTTTTAATATTTAAAACAAGATGTAAGTGACTTTTAATTAAATTTTATATAATTTCTCAATTTTTACGTCAGTTAAATTATCTTAACCGACTTCAAGAATTAAATGTTTGGACAAAGATATTTTAAACAATGAAAATATCTTGAATAGTCAGAGAAAATATTAAGCACGCAAGCGTAAATTTTTATGCCGTTCTCTCGCGTTTGCGTAGATACACTATGTATAATTAAAATTACGACGACAAATGTCAACTACGTAGGCCTTAGTCTACACATTTACTACCTACATATCGTCTTGGATTTCAAAACAACTTAGAGCTAGCTGTTCATCCACCGTGTAACACTCAGGCCATTGTTAATTGTTGAATAAAAAAAAATTATTTAATCTTATTTAAAATTATGCAATAGGAATATTATTATTATTTTAAATAATGAACCCTAAAATAATAGATGAATTGGGTTTAATGTACTAGAGAGCTATTTGTTTTGGAAAGGCTTATGCTAAATAAAATTTAAAGAAAAACAAATATTTTACAGGGTATAATCGTATGTTTAAACTTAAGTAAAATAATTCTTGTTACCATAATACTTCAAATAATTACACACGTATGTGCTATTCTGGATGGCGGCGAAGCTTATTGTAATATCCTTTGTGAGATGATGTTTCCGGTGGCCATCCTGGAATAAAGACTGTACCACAATGCGGTTACTATCTGAGATTAACTGGTTTTATTGAGTTGAATTTCAAAGTTTATAGATAAATCTATAAAATATAAATAAACATCAGTATGTTAATTAAGTGTGTCGCAGAAGCTGCTGTATGTGATTTTTTTAAAATGTTTGTGGTTCAGCGTAATTAAGACTAAGTTGTGCTTATTAGTAACTAATTTATTAAACCTTTTATGTAAAACGACGCTAATTTTACAAAATTTTATTTTAATTTCTATCCAAAATATTTGTATTTCATTAAAAACTTAACTCCATTACACCGAGTTAGGATGTAAAGCTATTAAAATTTCGAAAATAAGATGCATGTAACTCACAATATATAACGGTATATAACAATATATAACGGTTTCCAACATCTTAATTCTTTCACAATACAATACTTAACACTAATGCAGTTTGTCCAAGAACATAAATCCCTTTATAATTATAGGAACGATGCAACTCTGTCATCAATATCTTTTACATCAGAAATATTTAAAAACGTAATATTCAGTTGTCTTTACAGTTATTTCATAGCTGCTTTTTAAATTTTTTTAATTTTTTTCCGCTTATCATATATTTAAACTACAAATTTACTCATTTTTGAAGAAATACTTAGGATTCTATAGCGATTCCCTCATTCTTCTTGAAATTAATATTATTTAATGAATGTAATTACTAATTTATATATTACAGTCTTTTGTTTGTATTTTTTAGATAGATGTACAATAAATTAACAATCTTTTAGCGCTTAATTGCAAGAAAATACTGAATTTAATATACATTATTCCGCTCTTAAGATTCTGATGAATACAATCACCAGATTCTGGTGTGATTACAATCAACAGCAAATCTAAAGGTCCTCATATATTCAGCTTGCCGTCTAATTTCTACGAGAATCAGCCGTTTTTGAATCTGGAAGTTCAATCCGTGGAAAACATTGCAGTTATGAAGCCGGTTTGATACCCACTGTTGGTTTAGGAACTGCTACCATACAGTCGTCCGGTTTCATTTGAATCAAATTGGTACAACAGCTTGACTGAGACCCTAGATATTGTAACCTAATCTTCTAGGCACCACTCCGCCTTTAGTATGGGAAGCCAAATTTGACCTGACCCGACTTCAGGTAGTTCAGGTAGAAATACCAGAGACAATAGAACCCGATTTGAAATCACAGTCTCAATTAGACCACAGCTTTACTTCACCCACGAGTCGAAACCTCAGTCAGTATTAAAGGAGTATCCTTAATGTTATTTCCCATCTACTTGGGACGGAGCGTTTGCCTGTGCTTTTTTTATTGAGGCCGCGCATTAATTAGAATACTGCAATGAACCAATAAATGTGAATTAAAACGAGATTGTTATTCCTACACGTCTAGTGAAAGATTTTTTATTTTTTTCTCATAATATGATATTAAACATCTTACTTAAGTGAATAGAAGAGAAAGAAAAGTACTATATTCCTTAGCGTAATCTTTACAATTACTGTCAGTGACAAATACCTGAAATCGGTCTTAACCCAAGCGAAAGCCCACTTTGAGCTACATTGTTTGTAATATTAGGTATCGATTACGTTGTTACACGTGTTAGGAAAAAGATTCTTGATTTCACATAACAGAGACCAGCATTCTTACTGGAAAATTGAAAAAGAGTTTTAAAAAAGTCTTGTACAAATTTTAGTACAAGGTGGAGCGATTAGGGTCAATACTATTAGATGTAACATTTTTATTAAAACTTTTTAACCGTTTTTTAAGTAAAGTCGAAATAATAGACGGAAAGTTTGGAAAACGGAAAAACTCGTTGAAATCGTATCTGATCAGAAAAAGAAAGATAGACACAAAATTAAAAAAACAAATCAATACGGCTACATGACAGCCTCTATATTTTTATTAAATTCAAATTTGTATGCATCTCTGATTTTTAGAATTGTCATTTCCTGCTGAAATATATTTTAACATTATTTTTTACATTAAATCTAGTACGGTAACAGATTTCCTTTCCAGCCAATTAGCACATAAATTAACACAAAACATATTATGAAAACTGATAGCTGTTAAATTTATGAATTACCCCTAGGAACGAAAATGAGATATGCCACTGGTATTACTGTTAATTTTTAAATTGTAGAGGGTAAAACTAGCCAGTGGAATGATAACACCTTATATACAAATCAAATTAAGACGCATTTTTCGAACTTTATGAGTCTTGATTTTTGGGACAAGAGTGTTGAAGTAACGATTGCGAGTTTTAGAGTTATATTTATCTATCCCATAGGCTCTACTGGTATACTTTTATATTTAATAATATCAATAAAATTTATAATTTTAAATCAAAAGCATACTCACCGTATAAACTATGACCTCCATTAATTGTAAGTTCCCCATGATTCTGCTTGCTATTAATTGTATCTTCTAAAGACAAAGATACCGTACTATCTATTGCTTCGATGTTATTTTCAGTCATTTGGTTTATTAATTAGTTATAGAAGTTGAATATTGAATTTTATAAATGATTGTTTTTGCTTTTTTAAACATAGTTTTATTTAAAAACTGTTTTAACAAGAAAATAACGTTGTAACAGATCATATGTTCCATATTGTATAAAATATTTTATTTTGCTCAGCTGATTTTTTTTTTCTTTTCTTGTTTAACCTCCGAGACTACCGTTAGGTATTGCTTCAGAGGATAAGATGAATGATTTGTAGCGTCTGTGAAAATGCTATGCCTGACTGGGATTGGAACCCGGGATCTCCGGATGAAAGGCGGCGCTACCACTCGCGCCGCGGAGGCCGGCGATATAATTAGAGGTCTTTTTCCAAAGTATAAGAGAAATGTTGTAAAAGTTTTAAGCATGATATTTTGCAAAAAATATTCTACATTTAAAACTGTTTTATCGGTATTTTAATTTACTTAGATTTTTTACACGTTTTATTATACTAATTTATGATACGTTAAAAAAAAAAAAGGTAATATTTTCTACAAAGAATAATAACAATGGATAATTTTAAACCTATAAAGATTATAATATATCAAATTTTAGGATTTTATTAAATATGTGCAAATTTTCTGAAATTTTCATTTAATTTGTAAAAAATGGATTTCTTTCTTAAAACTATCGTTAGTTAAGTGTAAGTATTGTTAAAAACGTGCATTACTTACTATACCATACGTTACTAATATCAAGTATTATTCTTACATACGTCTTATGTTGTCATCCGCAATAAAAAAAAAATGATGCGGACACCACATGACTTTCTTGAACGCCTATTAAATTATATATAAACATATTTTTAAAATTCATAGTACATAAAGTTTTATTTCATTAATAACTTATGATATTTTTTCACATTTTTTTATTGTTATTATTGAATTATTATTTATTGTAAAACCTTTTCTTTGCAATCAGAGGTTAATAATTATTAATCAATCAATATATTTAAATTCAAAAAAATAAAAATTAATAAAAAGGAGATGAAGTCTGATTCGAATTGATGTGCCTTCCCCTTACAAAGATCAAAATATTTCATTAATTAACATTTTATTTGGCTATAACTCTGGAACCAATGAATATAAGTACCATTTATGATACATCGTTGTAAAGCTCTTAATGAGGGCTTATTACTGCAGTTAAGAAAAAGTTAAAAATCCGATTTTTTTGGATTTTTGATCTAGTCAATTGTAATCAAAAGGGGAGGTACACAACTAGATGTTACAACAGTCTTAAATCCAAAATTTCAACATCCTACGGCTAATCGTTTTTGTGTTATGCGAGATACAAACGTACGTACGTTCGGCATGACAGACGTCATGCCGAATGTACGTTTCATAATGGATTCAGAAATGATCAGAATGGATATTTCCTTGGAAAACCGAAATTTTTCGCGATCACAGTACTTTCTTTACTTCGTACAAGGAAGTAAAAAACGAAAATGTATCGGAGAGAGTTCATCGCAGTTTTTGCTTAATTTGCATTCGTTGCACTATCTTAAAGTATTTGTTGCATTTTCATGTACATTCATGAAAATAAATTGATGAAAACAATTTATGTTTGTGTTACAACAGTTAGAAATGAGTTAATTCAGTGATTCCCAAACTGTGAGCCGCGACCTCTTCACAGGGGCGCCACGAAATATTGTAAAAGATTCATAATTTATTGAACCACATTTATAATTATTAATTTAATGTTAATAAAAAAAAAAAAATGAAGATACACGAGTTTTAATTATTTTTATCTCTTACATACAAGTAGTCATACTTTTACTTAGGGTAGGACGCAATGGAAAAATTTTAATTGACAAAGGGCGCCGCAACTCGGAAAAGATAGTGAACCACTGAGTTAATCGTTAAAATTTTTCTATGGTATATAAAATTAATCTTATATATATGGAATAATCTGGAATCTTTTCTTATTACTTATTTTGTTTTGAATTTTATTAAAATTCAAATAAATTTTAACAATTTAATTTTGTTTAAAGCTTAATAAAAAGAATGACTAATTACTGATAATATTAGTAGTCTGCTGATTTTTTAAAATTTAAAAAAATTTAATTAATAAAGTACTTTTATTCATAAATTTTAATTTAAAATTAATTGAAATTTCAGTTACTGAATTTCCATCGTAGGCCCACAAAGGACTACGGTCCTAAACTAAAACTAAATTAACATTTAATTTTGTTTTTTTTTTGAGGGGGAAAGGAAGGCTGATTGACAAACTTGCTCGAAATAGAATCTGTATCTTGTGGAACAGGTCTAAAACTGATTTTAAAGTATAATCGATGACAGCTTTAGTTAAGAATATTATATTGAGTTGGATGAGCCATGAATTTGTTATAGGATTTTCAAAATACTACTTACCATGTAAATATTCATCATTTAGTAATTCTATACGAGACATTTTTTTAACGATTTTAAAGGTATTTGTTTGGAATGGAAAAATAAATAATAAAATTAAAAAGCTGTGTAATGCTACGTATATAAACTACAAATTACTTAATTGTATAAATTATATTTTATTGGAATGTACGTAAAAAGTAATATTATTAATTAAAATTAATGTATATATAATATTAAAATAAAGCATGCAGGTTCCTGGCATTTTTAAACTTCAGAATTCATATAATTTAAAAATGAATGCTTGATATTTATATTTTTTGAATTCTGAAATGCATTTCTATACTGTTAATGAAAAAATAGCGTTTGTTATTGAGATCAAAAAATGGTAAGGAATCCTAAACCCTTTTAAAATCTTTGTATCTTATATGCCTCATTGAAGGCGTTTTAAAAAAAAAGAAGTTCAAACAATACAATATTTCACTTCTATTAATAGGGAAATAACAGTATATGTTAAGCAAAAATACGTGTTGTCTTTATCGCCACTGTAACTATTATTATTGCTTTATTTATTTTTTACTCCGGGCAGAAGGCACGGTTATTCGAACATCGAATTATTACATTTTTTTTTTAATTTATAAGTTTTGTTGGGATCTGTATAATATACAGATATCTGTATGATATACCCCCGGAATCGGAAGTAAAAAAAAGTCGTTTAAATATCACAATATTTCAATTTTCCTTTGATATGAGGATAGAGAATAGAGATTCGTGGCATAGAGAACTTTGTTTTTTGAAGAATGTTTATTTTCTTTTTGGTCACTGAAGTTAGAATGTGTTCATGAAAGAAAAAAATCTGATGTGGACACCACATGACTTCCATGTGGCCTTTTAAATTACATATACACATTTTTTTGCTGCACTTCATTTAAACTTATTTAATTTGAAAGTGAGATACGATCCATCAATTCTTTAAAAAATAGGCAGTTATACAATTGCTAAAATATCAGTTTTTATTAGCATCAAGTACTTATACAATTGTTAATTCAACAATCTTATACATCTCTATTTCTATATATATATATATATATATATATATATATATATATATATATATATATATATATTTATAATAAAGTCTAAAGCATAAAAATATGCATTCGTATATATCTCTTACATTTAAGGCGATACATGTATGTGTATATATATATATACACACACCCACACTCGAAAGACATTTTCATAAATTTAAAAATTAATATTTCTCTTAAAAAACAACATTGATTTTCTTATTAAATTTAAATTAGAAAAAATATCCTATATTTGATTATATATAATATAATTAAATATCCTATATTTAATTATATCCATGATTTATAATTTGACTTCCTAAATAATAAATTTCTTCAGTTTCTTGGGTAATATGTTCCCCTACCTTAATTATTCTCCCTTCTTACACATTTTGTTATCGTTGTTTTAGTATTATTTATTTTCAAACTAAATTTGTTTGTTAGCAAATAACCCATTCTACTCAGTATTTCATCTAACTCATCTTTTATTTCTGCTAAAAGAACATCATCACAGAAACTTAAAATTCTCAGTTTTCCCTTCGGATTGTTACTTCATTCTCAAATTCTGTAATTCTCCACACAGCTCCAGTACTGCTTTTGTAAAAATTGAAAAACGTTGAATTCTTTCTTCAAGCATTTGAAAAAAAATTCATTTCTTTTTTAAAATTATTTAGTCTACCAATTTAATTTAAATTTACAAATCTTCATTCTCTCCCTCGAAGAATTTAATCGTTCTTATATTCTCTGATACGCTCCTCTTGAGTAGTCACACCTGGAGTTCTGATCGAGGGACTCGTGGTGTTATGCATGTATATTACGAAAAAGGAAAACAAAATAAAAATGACTTATAACTTATGACAGAATATTTCTTTGAAAATTACTGCTATGGTTTTCTATCGCTTTCAGCCAAGCAGTATTCCAATCCAAAAATATATGACTTAAATTTGTCGTACTGGTATTACCGATCAACGATGCCCTCAATTATTATCATAAGTTAGTAATTCTGTTCCTAGTCCCGAATTATTTATCTGTCTGACCTCCCCTTTCAAACCGAACCTATATGGTAGGGCGTACGATATTGCTTTTTTCTTATCAAAGGCATGTAAGGTTTTGTGTGTCGTCTTATTTACAAGTGGCCGATACTCACCTGAGACACAGAATCCTTTTCGGCTTTTTAGTACTTTTTAAGTGAGTTGAATTTTCCTTTTAGCATTACCACACCGCATTTCATATAATGTATTTTTTAGATTGCGTCTTTATTTTCGTATCGCTCCTTGATTTTAGCTGATTATCACACTGGTCGTCTTTACCCTATTCGAAATTCAGGGATGGAGTCTATTTCCCTTCGGCTAGGCTTCAATCCGTAGGGCAGAATATATTCTACTAATCAAAAAAGTGATAAATATATTATTTTTTAAGAGGTACACTTGTATAGCGTAATTTGTTGTTGAAACTTTATAAGAAGAATGTGTTTTTGACGTACATAGGATTGGTAGAGCAAATCTTGTACCAGGTATCATTGTAATTAATATACGATTATTTTTATTTCTAAATTCTATCTTTTATTTTTATTTTTCTATTATTGTATTTATTAGCTGTAAGAATAAATATAGGTAAAAATACCTTCCCGGGAATTTATTTTTTCCGATTTTTGAGTCGCAGATTAAAAAAAAATACTAAAATCTTTGTTATAAAATTGTGCCAGTATGAGTATATAGAGTCCTTGGCAATCACTTTTTACATTTTAGGAATAGTTCAACCTGCGATCATTTATTTTAATGCGTTTACTTATTTCTTATAGATATCGCCTTCGATACTATGAAATTTTTGAAAAACGCGTACGACACGGTTGTACATCACAAAAGGGTTGAGGTTATGAAAATTCTAGTCCTCCAAGGTTTCAGCTGTCAAAAAAGAAATATGATCAAAATATATCTACTGAAAAGTGTTTTTTTAATATTTTTGATGGAATATCTGTTATTTCAGCTGATAGCGATACGAAAATGTGATAAAAAAATTTGATATAAATATTTTTTTTTTTAAATTCGTTGTGATGGGAATTATATCAGAATATTAATGAATCCTAATATATTTTTATTGAGATGTTAGAAGTATTTTAATAGTTTTTTTATTTTAGTATAAGGTTGATTACGAAAAAATTTCTACATTTTATTATCATATAATGCTACTCCGTTTATTATTATCATTCCTACTCCTGTTGCTGTTGCCGTCTCTTCGGTACCACTTTACTGAATAACACAGTGAACAAATAACGAGAAGTGACTTAGTATAATAATTCTCAAATTTTTATTAACGTTTAATATTCAATCTAAAATATATTTCACAACTTTTAACCGACATGAATTAAATAAGATGGTTTTAAATTTCATTTGTATATTTTTTTTTAATGTATGTTCGAACGTTACTGTTCACCAAATATTATAATTGTTTTTTATTTTGTAGAGATAGTTGGCTGGTTTTGATACTCCTGTTGTAAATAGAAGATTTGTAAAACAACGCTCTATCGTCTATGCAGGTGATTAAAAGACATTTTTAATTTTCTGTTGTCAACATTGTGGAAATATGGGATTTTTTTAAAGTGATGTTTTATATTACATGATATTTTTCTGATTTTTGAAAATAATTTCACCTGATAAATCGAGAAAATTATTAGAAAAATCTAGATAAAATAAAACATATGAAGTGCAAAAACATATGAAATATTTTCACCCTCTAGAAAGTCTTAGTTTTTGCTAAGTAATTTCTACGTCTATTCTTGGCCCAGTTAACTTGTCTTTGTTTCTTGGGAATGGCTTTCTTCAAGCACGAAGTGTATTTTGTGCCGCTATTTAAATTTTAATAAAAATTAAAATAAAACAAAGCTTAAAAATATTAAGTAAAACAGGCTTTAAAAAACGATCTAAATTTAAAAATAACACTAAATCGATTGATCTTTAAATTATTTTTAAAACGTTTTATTTGTAGAAAAAATGTAATATTAAGTTTTACGGAAACAAGAAAAAAGTACAATATTATAACCGTACATCTAAATACAAAAAAATTTCACTTTATAATCCATCCACTTTAAATTATTTGTAAACTTCTACCGAAAAAGTAAATTAATTATTTTTATTACCAAAGAGAAGGAAAAAGAAAAAGAAAACAGTAATTTTGATGACGCTGTTCAGTATGTTGGATATAAAATCATCACGGACACTACTAAATAAATTAAACTTCTCTAGATTGTCTTGTGTTTTTTTCAACCAGATTAAAGCGCATTCTAACCCTCGTGGGAGAAGATCGTCGCCTTGTGACGATCCCGGTCGCCACACCACCCCCTCCGTCCAAAGCCCTAATGGGTTTTACCGCAGGTCGTCTTTTGAACTTTTTAAACTTGATAACATAACACAGTCATCAGTTTGGCTTCTGTCAGGATACCACCGATTGAAATGCCACAGCAGACATTTTCATCAGTGTATTTACATAACTTACTATGTCCTTTGTATGGCTTATTCCTTCCACGACCATCTATTATAACTTACAACCCACAATTATCAAATTAAAATTAAAGCGCAATATCTTATTCATATTCATATATCATACTCATGAAAAATAAAATTTCTTTATCTTTTTTTAAATCTGTAATTTGACAAAAAATGTTATTTTTTGTTGCAGCACATATATATAAATAATTTTAAATGTCAGGATAACATCGTAACACATTTTCCAGTTATATTTAATTTTTCCGTTTTGTATTGTATTTTATTTTATTATATAATATTTATTACAAATTTAAGAATTTCTTTTCTTATAAAGATTACGTGTTTATATAGACGTGTAAAATAGTTAGGTGATGCTAATAAAAACTTTATGTCTATATATAAAGTCAAATAGAGAATGAATAAGTGCTGAAAAACCTTTTACTTTCAAATCAGTAAAAAAAATATAACACATACATAAAGTAAATTTGTTATTTGTAATCAAATTCTATTCATACTATAACCACAGGGTGACGTCCAACTACATATATTTTTCCCCTGTTTTATGATGAATTAAAAATTAATTTTATATTTACAAAAAATACCAAGCCTGATGCGATACCCAGATCCATCCGGATGTAACGCATAGGAGCTATCACTTTGCCACGGATGTCGACCTTTTGTAACATCTGATTATGTTAAACAACATTTTTGATTAAAAAACAATATAACGAATATAATGAAACAGAGATTTCTTTCTCTCTCTTTCTCTCCCTCTCTGTATCTCTCTCTCGCTTCTATATATATTTAGTAAGAACACAAATTTTCTTTTAACGAGAAAAAACGTAATTAATAAAAATTGAGGACACGAAAATGGAAAATTATAAAATACAAGCAAGATGGCTCGTGTTTCCGAATTATACACCGACTGTCCGAAAAGAACTCAGGGGCTTCAAAAACGAATGTAGATTTTACTTTGTAGCATTCAGTAGTGTTTTATGTGTAATTTTTTTAAAATTAAGTTTTAGTTTACACTTTCTCCGACAGGTAACAGTTGCGTTAGACTGTTGCAGAGAGCAAGTTGGACAGAGAGAGCAAGCAACTGTTGCAGATAGTCACTGGATACATCTGTGACTTTTGATAAAATATAATTATTATCCACGTATTTAATACCGGATGACCCGAAACGAATTCTGGGTTTCAAGAACGAATATAATTTTTTATTTTGCAGCACTCAACATTGTTGTTTGCGAAATCTTGAAGCGACAACAGTTAAGTTCTAGTTACCACATTTTCCATCAGATATAGAAACTACTTTAGATTTTTGTACAGGACAAGCTGTTATAAGCTCGGATTTCAATAAAATGCTTTCAAGAATAAAAACAGTAAGTTCAATGATTCGCAGAAATATAATCAGCGACAGTTGTACAAAGAAATTATACGCGAGTCTATCATAGAAATTGATACGTTGGTACGTATGAATATTTTTGATAAAAAAAATTTAGTCGTCAACTAAACATTTCTTCACTAAACACTGTTATGATGTCCTCAAGCGACTGAAACTATTAAGTGACTTCGTATATAAACTGCAGCTATTACATGAAATAAACCTAAAAATAAGCTACAGAGTTCAATTTTGTATAACCATGTTAGACTTAATATACTTTGATAAAAACTACCTGCAGCGTATTTTATTCTCTGATGAAGCAAAATTTCATACTCATGGAATCGTGTATCGCGGCATAAGTGTGCGGGCTCAGGAAATCCACACAAATCGGTGGAGTTCGTATATATATGTCTGAAAGTGATTATTTAGTATGTCGTGCATAATCGAATTTTTGGGTCGCTTTTTTTCATGAGCAGACTTATTACAGGCGTTGTATTTGGATATCTTACAAAACTTTGTGTTTTTGCAGATTGAAAATATGGAAAGTCTAACTTTCCAGCAGGGTGATTTCCTACAGGCTGCATTTACCACAATTTTCTAGAAGACTGGATAGGCAGAGAAGTTTCCGTTGCTTTGACTCTTGGGAAAGTCTGATTTGATGCCGATAGATTTCTTCTTTTGGGTCTAGATTAAAAACGTCGTATACCAAGAAAAAATCCGCTCACTTGACCACCTGCCCTAAAGAATATCAGCAGTCATGGAAACGATTTCTGCAGACATGCTCACTAGAGAGTGGAATGGAAGGTGTTGGATTGTCGGTATGACAATCTGCACGGCTAAAACGGTGGTTATATTGAGTTAATTAAGAAATAAAAAAAAACAAAAAACTGTTGACTTTGTATTTTAATGTAATAAATACATACATTTTTAATTCTGAATCTAATAAAGTAAAAGTTGTACAACGACAATGTTAATAACTTGATCGATTTAGAGAAACAAAACATAATCTTTTGAATTAATTATGAGATAAAGATCACGTCAACGGTTGTCAAAATACGTAAAAGAATTTAGTATTTAATCCGAAAATTGGACTCTATTTAAATGATGGGAAGAAAAACTAACCAAATAAACAATATAGCAAGTGACCATAACATAAAAATTAAAAGAAAAATAATTATTTATTTTTTGATTTTATTAACTCATCGGTATTCACAGTTACTAATAAAGTTTCTGAAAATGTACTTTTACTAACACTTTCTTAATTATTTGTATAAAAAGTTTAGTCGTACTAAATTTTTCAAGTTTTATAACTATTCTTCACGCGTAGTATTGTTAAAGAATACTATCATGTATATAGCTATCATACATATAATTTGAAAAAGTTCTATTCAAGCCCTTTTATTTGATATGTTACAGGATGTAAAAATATCATTTTGGTTTTTGGTTTGAATAAAATTTTATCTCCCATTTGGTGACACCTGTTCATGAAAACTGGTGGTCCAAACATTAGGGAGTTGCAGTGTCCTAAACGTCTGCAAATATACACAGAAGTACTTTCAGACATAGTAACTTTCTTCCATATAGTAGAAAATTATCTTCAATCACCTTCGTCTGTTTAATATTGCAGTATATTTTATCAAATTTTAATTTTTCTTTAGTCGTTTTCTCTCTTGTGTGTGCTTATCGAGAAGAAAAGTTAATTGTTCTTAGCATCTTAAATATGTGTATACGTTAAAATATTTGTTATTAATTTATTCCTTGAACTTTTTTCTATCGCAATTAATTTTTTTTAATGGTTATGATGTCTCCAAAATTGCTTAACGAACGCCTTGGTAAATAATAGAAGAAAGTAATGGAAGTTAATTTCGAGAAGTTGCAAAAACAGAAGAAATCTTTACGATTCGTTTTCATATTAGAGCTATATAAATATCTACTTTTATTGTTGTAAACGGGTTTGTTAAGGGATTTTTCTTTGTATAATTTTTAAATACTGATTAATTCTCTTTGGTTCTACACTTATTACGGTTAAATGATGTACCGGTTTTTTAATACCGCGTTACATCTTGTAAACACACTTTATCTATTTCAATGGGAAATGTTACGTGTTGGAAGTAAAATGAAATTTACCATGGAAAAAAGCAATTAATTTATTTTTAATAGTAAATGGATAAAATACACTGAAAAATTATTTTACCAACACTGTGATAGTGTAATAATTACTACAGACAAATAAGGTAGACGCATGCAAACATATGCATACACGCGTGAGCGCGCTCGTACACACACACACATAGAGGACATAAATATGTGTACATAACCAAAAGAATCTGTAAATCTATAATGACGCTTTAGCTATTTCTTAAAGAAAGAACAGCCGATTGTATACATAAACGAAAGGCATGAAATACCCGTCTCGTGCATGTTACAGTTTTAAAGTCACGCAAACTGAAGTGTATTGTCAGATTATATTTATTTGTTTTATCTTTATGAACCGTGATTCACGGTTTGCTATGTACGTTACTCTACATTTCATCCTCGTTTATACTTAAAAAAATTCTAAATTAGTCTGGGTCATTTTCTCAGGGTTTATAGAAAAAAGTGAAGGTAATGGAAAAGGGCCGCCTTTAGTATGTGCGGGAGTAATTTTGATAAGTTAAGTAAGAATAACTAATTAATGAGATTTTTCATTTGAAGAAATATAAAATTTGCAGTACTTATGTACTTTTAAATTTCGTAAAAAAATATTTTCTACAAATACTTTAGCAGATTATTCCAACCATCAGGGAGATTACTTGATCGAAACGCACTTGGAAGCCCAACAGTGTTTTTGATGCACACAAATTATACATCGTGGCTAAGAATTAATTTATTTCTTTTGTGACAAGGGGTAAAAAAACATTAATTTAGTGATAATGCCATATGATGTAGAATTTTATGTGCTACGTAAACAAGTAATTGAAATGATCCAGAGAACATTTTCTGATTTTTTTACTTTCATTGCTTACCATTTCGGGTAAACAATCAAAACTAATGAATTTTTTACTTGATGTATAATCCGAAAGTATAATATAAACATTGATAAACGGCTTTGTTTATAATTAGTCGAAATAAACAAATTGAACCTTTTAAAATACCTTCACAGCGCACTTTTAGTTGTAAATTTGATTAATGATAAACAAAAATTTAGAAAATTAAGTAAGAAAATAAACTTGTGAATTTCAGTCATGTAAATTCACTTGTAAATTTCGACCACCACACAATTTGTGAATAATTAGAATAGGATGAGCCATTTCACCCGTACTAATTTATGTTAGTAAGCAACTAGAAATTATAATTGAAAATGTTCATGAATTTATTACAGTTATTATGAGTTCCACATTTAAAAAAAAAAAAAACTTGTTATTTATCCTTACGAAAAGCGAACATGATCAGCCTGTGAAAGGTCGGCAGTTCAGTTGGATTCTTCAGACATTATATATTTGAGAGATGGGCGAGCTCATAAGTAGTAGATTTATAGTTTTCATTTAGTTATTATTTATGGATTTCCGTACTGATAGATACAGTATATGTATATAATACATTGTTTCCTATAGAAACGGGTGCATTAATTCCTTTTAACACTATCTATCCCCTATTCTTTCTTAGCACTGTGATGCGTGTAAAGCATCTGCGATTAGAGAGAAACATGTGTTTTCTGAAAATATGATCTTCTTTATACAGCAGTACCTGAGGTGAACAAATCAATTTATCATTGTGGATCTGAATATGTGCTTTTGGTTGCCTTGGTATTCTTATTATATATATATATTTTTTTTCTATGTTCGGTTCAATGGAGAAGACAACGGGAAAATATTTTACTCCACTTTTCTTTAATAAGAATGGGATTGATTTCTTATTCTTGAGAATGCCTGTCGTTTTTCAAAGCCTTTAAATTAAAATCTTAGATACTATTCTGTGATCAGAGAATTATTTTTATTCTTTAAAGTTTACCAATAAAGATTATTTTTTAATTTGAACAAATCTTTATTTTGGAATATTTCATACTTGTTTACTCAGCCAAAATAAATATTTTTTGCAGAACTTAAATGAAATATTTTTATAAAAATGTTCTTTTTATGAAAATTTTTCTCTATAAAATAATTACATTTTTTTTTTTTAAATTGTATCATTTAAATTTTGAAATCAAAGAAATAACTAACTTCTATTAACTGGCTTCTACTACTAGTAGTAGTAGTAGTAGTAGTAATACCCACCCATAACCCACACACACACACACACACACACACACACACACACACTAATTAATTAAAAATATTGAAATCAACTGCTACTGTTATTTCATCGCTTCAAGGTTTGTATCAAATCTTTTCTTTTAAACTTTTACTATTTTCTGTTTTCAAAATATTCTCCGGCTATCCAAAAATTTATTGCTAGCTCTATTATTTATTCTCTAAATTTTATTTTTCTGTGTTTTACCACCAAAATCTAAAATATTATTACGTTTTAATCTTCATGTATTTTCACTAATGAAAGAAATTCAGAATTAAGTGACTAGGTTAGTTTTACTAACCCATCGGGTTGGTCTAGTGGTTAACGCGTCTTCCCAAATCAGCTGATTTGGAAAGTCGAGAGTTACAGCTTTCAAGTCCTAGTAAGCCAGTTATTTTTACACGGATTTGAAAACTAGATCGTGGATACCGGTGTTCTTTGGTGGTTGGGTTTCAATTAACCACACATCTCAGGAATGGTCGAAATGAGAATGTACACGACTACACTTCATTTACACTCATACATATCATCCTCATTCATCCTCTGAAGAATTATCTAAACGGTAGTTACCGGAGGCTAAACAGGAAAAAGAGAGGTTAGTTTTACTAGTTTTAAATATACAGTTGTCAATAATAAAATGCCGGTTAGATTGTAGCTCGTCCACTTAGAATATTTGGAGATACTGATGAATTTTTATGTTTTCGTAATCCGTCGAACATTTAGTATGAGACTAATATACTATTACACTAATATACTATTTTAAAACGTCTGTAATATATCAAATCATAATTGCTTTTACAGGTAACCTGGTAAAAACATTAATACACCATCTATCTAGGGATGAATGTTCCTCAGTCTTTCAATAGTTTATATCTATATTACTTAATTTAGTGTAGAATGTAAAGATACATTTGTAAGTAATACTGGAGTTTAATTGTTAAATAACAGAGAGTAATGGATAACTGGTTAACGAATTAAAATATTTTTCAGTTATTTTATATATATAACAAAAATTAATTTTATTTTATTTTATATATATTTTTTACTATCTCATAATAATATGATTATAGATATAGCTTGTATGCATAGTATATTTGTTGCATAAGATGTGTCCATTATGCTACATACAAATATACATTTTAAGATATATATATAATCTTATTTAAGATGTTTTCTCCATTCTCCAATCAGTTCTCCAGATACTGCCGGTCTAAGTGTGTGAGTGTGTGTGCATAGGCAAATGCAATTACCGCTGCGGCTTCCAGCCCAATGTAGCTGCAGTGCATCTGTAAATGCACCGGTAAACATGCAGTCTGGAACAGACTCAGGTCGACCACTCCTTATACGAGTGGTTAAAACTGAAACCCAACCACCAAAGAACACCTGTATCCACGGTCTAGCGTTCAAATCCATACAAAAGGAACAACCTTTATAAGGACTCGAACCTTAGAACTAACGAAAATCGAACTTCGATTAATAAATCAGCTGATTTATTAAAGATATTTAATGTTTATTTTAAATATTATTAATTAATATTAATATCTTAATTATATTTAATTGTTTATTTATTTACCACACACACACACACACACACACACACACACACACACACACACACACACACACACACACACACACACACACACACACACACACACACACACACACACACACACACACACACACACACACACACATATATATATATATATATATATATATATAATCGTATGTACAATACACACACATACACAAACATATATTCAATGACTTTAAGCTAGTATAAATTAATTTTCTTATATTCATATTTACAAAAATTATATATTCGTTTATCTGTAGAATAAGTTATTTTTGTTTTTTCCAAAAAAAAATTTCTACAGTATCGTGCTTTTTAAATCAAGGCTCTGATACTACCAACAACAACCATCCTTCAACGTAAAAAAGAACACTCGTTATGCAGCGCAGTGACTGTTTCTTTTTGATACAGTACTTTATCCCTCTCCGGCCTGCTATCTTTTAAAAATGGCAATCATGTCGCTACTTTATGCGAGTTATGGTCTTACATTTCACAAGAGACTTGTATCATCTTTTTTTTTTTTGCAATACCATATCATGTTTTATGAATTAGCCCATAACACCAGAATTCAAGTATTCTTTTATTTTTTAAAGAAATAAAATAAAATACATAACAAAATAAAAAAAAAGTATTTCTTAAAATAAAACATAATTTATTAACTCTTTATATACGACTCTTATTTTTACAAAATACATGCCGGTAAATCTAATTAAATAAATATTATTTATAAATGTAAATTAATTAAGAGGAATATTTTATTTATGATTATAACCAAAATTCAGTTTTAAATCATATTAATATATTGTTTATATTTAATTTAATTAGTTGATTATAAATATATATATATATATATATATATATATATATATATATACAGTGTTTACAAATATTTATTAATATTATTTTATTAACTACAAAAAAATTTTATGAAGTTTATTTCATTAATAACTACAACTCACTGAAATTCGTTAGGGATCGTTAGATAATTACAACAAGTAAAAAAAATCCCTTTCGGCACGACGGAAGTAGATTTCACCGTTGCTAAGTGGGGTATAAAAAAGATTTCCACCTTAACGTTAAGAAAAACTTCAAATTTACTCAATACGACAATCCTTGCAAGTGAAAAATTATTTCACATGTTTAGCATACGACAAGCCCCATCTCTTACAATTCCAACAATATTTTTATCATCCGTTGCCGTAAGGGTTGGTCATATCAAAAATTATTTCAGATAAAGGTTTTAGATAATGTTTAGAGGACTAATGTCCACGTCAAACCGATTCGATACTGTGCCTATTAAGGGAAGTGTGCATTTTTGTCTTCGAAACCCCACTTTTTCTATTCTCTGGGCCGGTCGTTGGTGATATAAAAAAACATTACTCAGATAAATTTTAGGCCCTTATCCAAAGAATAATTGAAACTTTAAACGCATTCGATATTTTACTTAATAAGAAAGTTATAGCGATATCTTTTTTACGAAAAAGCTCTCCCGTCGCAACCCCAGGGGACGGATTTGCCCATTAAGTAACTAAACATAGATTTTGGGTCATTATATATTATGTATCAATTGGAAAGTGATTGGTCAAAGTTACGGCAGTTATCTTGTCTACAATATATATATATAAACTTTTGAATTGACGGTGGTTTTGGAGTCTGGAGAATGTGAAACGCGAAGGTATGTCGAAATTTTCCGGGAAGTCGAATCATGGCATCCATTACAATAGATAGCTTTCTTATCAAATCTACCTAAAACTACAATAAAGTCTAAAAAAAAAAAAAAAAAAAAACACTCTTTTAACATTTAACTTTACGTGTCTTCATTTAAAGTAGGTGTAAAAATAAAATTTCTTACACTCAGTAACTTTTAATTTGATGATACTGAGCTCATATGTCAAAATAAAGAAAATTGAATTACTTAATTTCTTAATTTTCAGGCGTGGCTGTTTTTAAACTGGTTAAATTTATTTTTAGATAATTTTTATATTTTAATTTAAAATATGATTAGAAACTTAAAAGTAAAAAACCGGAGTCTTGATTAACCACCAATCAAAAGTGTGGGCATAATCAATACGTAATTATGTTTAATTAAATAAATTGTGCTCATTTTATAAATCAATATTTTTGAGATAATTTTTTCGTTTACTTTATAAATTTTTGAGATGATTCTTTCTTTGTTATGTCATTTCTGAACTTATCATTATAACAAATAAATAATAATTAACCAAACTTTAATTTTATTATTAATTCATTTCACTTGAATTTAAACAATTCTATTTTAAACTGACATTTAATTATTTTTAACAACTTTCATTAAAAAAAAACATTTTTTTTTATATTGTCACTATATATATATATATATATATATATATATATATATATATATATATATATATATATAGTGAAAATTATATTTAAATAATTTCTTTTATTTTAATGCTAATTCAGTATTTAAGTAAATATGGATGTAGAAAATTTATATCTCCTTAGTTTCTTGAACTTCATTTAAAAACAATGATGCCGTAGTAATAAAAAAAAACACACTTATGGTTATATTTCACAACTAATTAATAAAAATCCTTTATTATTGTAAATCAGCCATATAATAAAAAATCCCCCATGTTTCAATCAGTATGCATCCTTCAGTTTGTTCCTTTTCCCCTGGGTATTACTTATTTCCAGCTACCAAAAATTAAGAATCGTTTCAAAGCTAGAATGGAACAACTGACTGTTCAAGTGAGTCCTCTGAACTCTCAAATTTCTGAATACGGAATCCTTGCAACCGGTAGAATATTGTTGATGGATGGACTTGTCCTATATATTTTCGAGCAACATCCACGTCACGTGTTTATGAGTAGAGTTAACACAAGGAACGAGGTCAGACTCGATCCATATTTTAAAGATATCATACAGCTAATGGTCGAGGAATATTTATTGGAGGTATAAATAAAACCCAAGCACCAAAAATTTCCAAAAGACGTTACCAATTGTGTTGTGGAGAATTTCCCCATAGGAGAATGGCTTTTTACATAAGAATTAGTTTTTTTGCTCAATAACAATTATAATTACAATCGGCTCTCCTGCAGAGCCATAAGTAAGTTTCCAGACAAAATCATGTGATAACAAGGTCCTTAAGGAACCCCCAAAGTAAATAATACACAATAAACTGTTAAAGTCAAATAATAAATTTCAAGCTCAGTCATAAATCACAAACCAATAATTTCAGCACCATATAGTCCACAAAATAAACATTAATAACTAATAA
The DNA here is from genome assembly GCF_047948215.1 of Lycorma delicatula. Taxonomy (NCBI): domain Eukaryota; kingdom Metazoa; phylum Arthropoda; class Insecta; order Hemiptera; family Fulgoridae; genus Lycorma; species Lycorma delicatula. The sequence goes on along the minus strand of NC_134455.1, from coordinate 162,175,462 downwards.
AAAAGAAAAAGAAAGAGAAGTAACAAGAAATTAGATACGACACCACTAAACTACATAAGAATTGAATTTTTTTTTGGAGAACACCTCCGATTTTGATTAGTTGTAATAATTAATTCGCTTAAATTTCACTTTTCATGAAATCCTACTATATTTCGTTATCCCTATTTAAACTAAGGGAGTTAAAAATGAATCAGTTCCTAATCGTAACTCAAAACAAGTATTTATTAATACTTAAATAAAATTCATCTCCCTTTTAACTTAAATCTCATTTAAAAATTTTATCTTAAGTTTCTTTAGTTTGTCGAGTTTAATTAAAAAAATTTCCAACTAAAAATATGTGAACAGAGACATTATTTCTTTCTTTAATAGATTCTGTAGTTACATTTCTTGTACTCTGAAATAAAAAAAATATTAAAATACTGAATAAACTATTAAAATAGTAATTTTCGAATAAAAATAGCAATCCTAGTTTTAATAAAAGTTGGATCAAAAACTATGAAATTACAATACTCAGTAAAAAAAATAGAAGTTGATTTATTTAAATGTGTTTTTTTTTTTAAAGTAAATTATGATTTATAGTTTCTGTATAATTAACTTAACAAATTATGTTGTTAATTCGAACAAATAATATAAAATTTCCATCAGTTAGATTTATTTATATTATAAATTATGATTAATTTTAGGGTCATTCTGAAGTCAATAATTAATTTTTGGTTTTTGTAAAGATAAATAATAATAATAATTTTTATTAACAGAGTCTTTTTATTAACAGAGTCTTTTTAGTTCAATTAGTTCATTAACGAGTTATCAGCTGATAATAGAAAGCTGGTTTTGTATTCTCTTGAGTATATTTTCTTTACCCACTTAAACATGTGAACAGTACTCTTGTTGATAAAATAGAACCGTTGTAATTAAGGAAGCTGTGCATATCTCATTCACTAAGTTTTGAGACTGCCCCTAATGAGTCATTTGTGGGTTGTTTGGTTTCAGTAGAATGCAGTATCTTGTGTTTTACTTACTGACTTAAATACTGCGTAGAATAATTTAATTTATCTAGCCTTGGATATATGTATATATTTATATAATTACTTTTTTTTAACTCAGATAAAATATATTCAACATCTTATTTAGGATGTAAAATGTTATTCCATCTGGCCATTTTCACTAATTATTTGAATTTCTAAAGTGCAGCATATTTTTTTTCCTTTTGATTTTGGCTACTTCAGGACCACGTTACAATATCCTTTATTGTTTTTGTTTGTTGGTTTCTCTTTTCTCAGTACCTCTTCATTCCCAAGTTACATTTTGTCTTCTTCCAACCATTTCATTTTTAGACTTTCTCACTTGCCTTTTTGACTGCATAATTTTGATTTTAAAGATATTTATATTTCTAAAACTTTATTCTGTTTTATTTTTTAATTTTAAGTCTTTTTTACTTCTTAATCCACTTTATTTCTATTTTTTATTAATGAAGAAATCGAATAATTAACCTCTTTTTACTCATTTTGAAAATGTGACCAAAGTACATCAATTTTTCTTTTTCATTTTGTTCGTTATTCTTTCTATATTTTGGTATGTTTCATTGTTGTTTTTGAGTTGAAATGTGTTTTTATCCTTTACAAGATTTAATATTTTTCTAATCATTCTTTTTTCCTTCTTTTTTATATATTTTTTTTTTTTTTTACATTTTTGTTCAAGATTTAGAACTCACACACGTATAAACTATCTGATTTTATACTCTATTACATCTAATTTTCAAATTTTTTGATAACCGTTTGTTGCTGTATGTGTTTTTAATTATTCTTTAGGTGTTTTCTATTTTTGAAACTCTCCTTTTAATTTTTCTAATTCATTTTTCTGTTTACGTTTACCCAGATACCTGAATTCTATGATTATTTTTATTTTTTCCTGGTTCTGAGAGTATGTATTTTTATGTGTTCTCAATACTGCCATTTTTTGTTTCCTCAACAAATATTTTTAGTCCTATTTTACTAGTTATTATGTCTAAAATATTGATTTCTACTATTGCTGATTCCAGATCTCCTGAGATAATGGCAAGATAAGCTGTGAAAGCTAAACAGTTAATTTTAATTCCATTTTTCCTTCCTGGTATTCTAATTTTGATATTTTGATTTTCTAGTTTTATTTACACTCTACTATATGTTATAGGTGAAGATAGGACATTCCAGTGTCTGAGTTCACTTTTTTGTTTCGAAAACTCCAATATTATAATATATTTAACTTTTGAAAACCTATCTGTGACACTTTGTTTATTTTAATAAGTTTTTCAGTTTTACATGTGTATTCCAAATTCTTCTTACTCGTTTGTAAGGATCTCTTGTCTACAGAATCATATGCTTTTTCAAAATGAATAAAGGATAATATTTTATTTTTATCAACTTTCTTTGTAATCAGACTACAAACACTTCTTTCACTTTAAGAACAATTAAAAAAATAGTATTGAGAAAAATAATAGATACCGCATAAGTTACAGATATCGTGTGCCTAAGAATTAATATGTCAAATTGCGCATATTATGCTCTGAGTTCTATTGATCATGTACAAAAGGTAAACAGTAGATTGTAGAATACGACAATTTATTAATTAGTAAGTGGCCTAAAGATAAGGGAAGGTACGGTAATCTTACATTTTCTTATTGTAACTTTAAAGAGTGAATGTGGTATAAATCTTTTACGTAATACTTATGAACATTCTCATAACTGGTATTCCTAGAATTCTGCAAGTAAACATCCTTTTTTTAACTATTTCACAAGTTTTTACCAGTTAGTTCGTGAAGTTCCATAATTATGTTATACTATTTTATTTTGTTTGGTTTATCCAGAATGTCTCTCAAAGAAACAGGAATATCTTCAGGACATATTCTAAAAGTAAAAATAAAGAAAAACGTTTATATAAACGTTGGGCCAAATTATAGCTAGCAAAAGATTTCGCTCTAATTTCTGCTCCAATAGTAAACTGCATCCATACTTAAATTATTAGAACTTAAAGGATAAATTTGATATTTTACGTGATTAATGAATGCAAAATTGTATTAAACAGTTCCAAAACTACATCCAGTAATTTTTAAGAAAATTAATTTGATGTGCAAAATTTGGTTAAATTTCCAGTAAACAAATAGAATTTTTCAATAAAGTCTGTAATTCTAAGAAAATTTATGTAAACTAATGCAGTTGAATATGAAAAATAATTCAAGAAATTTTACTTTTATTAAAAAAAAATCAGAGCGAAAAGTGGTATAAAAATATTCTATTATAATTTTAAACAAAATTTCAAGAATTATTTCAATAAAGAAAATTTCCAAAAACAAAATTAATTATTAAAAATAAATATAAATAAAAATTAAAATTAAACAGATGGTAGTTACATAAATAATATATATTTTTTAAATTTGAACAAATGTTTTTAATGAAATTAACGACTAAAAATCGTAGAGTTATATTTATCTATCGACTGTTAACGTTTGATTTCTTTGGTAATTTTGCTTTCTGCTGACACTATTAATTTTAATATGTTTGAACTCTTTTAACGTTTAAATAAACTGTTATATGTTAGAATGATCCGTGAATGAACCCTTTATATACCAAATTTTTCGTCGAATGTTTCACAGGAATAAATTTTTTTTTGTTGATAGTTTTGTATAATCTGCCCGGATGACGGATTGAAATACATTCGATAGCAGTGTATTTATTTGAGATGTAGTGGACGAGCTCATCGATTTTGTTCTGTATCGGCTTAATAGACATGCTATTTGTCGTAAATAGAATAAATAGAATAGAATAAAAACCCGAATTTTTATGATTCATGATGCTCAGTTATATTCTTTGACAATTTCGGGAATGGTTCAATTTACTTCAATATAGACTTTTCCTTAATGTAAGTATATCGTTTGTTGTCAATGATTCCAAAATATTCTTTACTTATTCACGGATTATTTTTTAAGAACTTCCATGGAATACTTCGGTAGCCCTGCACTTTAAGTTGTTACTTCGTTTTTTATTATTTGATCTACCATGTAAATTTTTTCCTTATGCTGATCGTTGCAATCGTAAGATTTCCTTGGGTAGATAGCTTCAAAGATTTCATGACTTATATGAATATTTGTGGATATCCATTGTTTTGCATTTCCTTTAATCATTTCCCGAAACAATACTTATGTAGTTACAACTACATATGTAAACTACTTATGTAGTTACAATACTTCTAGTTATCAATTTCTTGCCGCATTCGCTCCACGTACGTGAAAATGCCATAACCAAGTAGCTATTAACTACCGGTTTCGATAATTACAATCATCAATAATTATTTAAATAGGTTTAAATCAATACAAATATTTAAAAGCATCGAGATAAAAATATAACTAAGACAATGATTAATTAAAATATTAATGATAATTATTGCATGTTTGATTTTTAATTTTAGAATTAATTAATATTAAAATTACTGAACGTATATAAGTAATTATCAATAACAATTTATATTTACTTAATTTTTTTTTTACAGGTAAGTTACAGATGACTTGACTGCTTGTTCTAACGTAAGTTCACAATTAATTAGATTATTACGTTTTTCTTTTAATTAATTAACATATAATTATTTTTAAATTATTTTATTGTTTAAATTATTGTCATATAGTTTAGAAGTATTTAAAGTAACAATTACCTACAAAGTTACCCGCTCTGTTAATAAATTATCAATATCTTCTACTATTAATCTATAGTTAAAAAACTTATAAAAAAACTTTCATTTAATAAAACTACTATAAATAGTAGTTAAAAATATTTCAATAGGTTTGTTTGTTGCTAGGCAATTTAATTAAAAATGTAATAATACATTTATTTTTATTTTAAAAACATTTATCTGGTAATAAATAAAACTTAAAGATTTTAATTTGCGTGAATTTTCGAACTCAATGATTCGACTAAGGATTCAATTCAAGTCCAATAAAGCCAATCCAAGAAGGCCTTTTTAGTCTCGTCTAAGCCATGTACATATTTTTAGTAACAATACCAATACTAAAAGTATTTGTATTAATATTAAAAATATGTCTCAGGCTTCTAAATATAATTTCTCCAGTTATCATTAAGAATTTTAAAGAAATTATAATCAAGTGGAACAGTATGTATTTATTCAATAGATCCAAATATTCTACAAAAAAAAGAATGGAATTAACGTTCCATGATGTTTAAATATATTGTTCTTCCTATTAGTATCAAAACTTTTAGTAAACTTACGATAAAGTGGAAAATATATCTACTGAATAGATATAATTCCTTCCTACTCGTCGTCGATGGATAGGAAGGGAGAAAATTAGTGAATCTGACCAAATTTTATTCGGCCCCCTTCTCATCGTTAACCTAACATATCGTCGTACAGGTTTTTGATTAACGAAAAGAAACGGGGTCGAATAACGTTTTACTGATGTGTTCATAATATCTTACGGTGCTGATGACTCATGGTAGGATCGAATCCGGACGGGTCAAAAAGTTTATTTACTCTAGACTTTCTTGAACAAATAATAAAACGGTTTTTTAAATATATTAATGCGCGTGAAAATGGATGTTATTGAATATTTTGTGGTCAAATTCTCTGGTTTATTCGTTCGGTTCTAATTTTAATTTTTTCAGTTATAATTTTCACGATTTAAAAACAAATCATTTCACGGTAAAAAAAAAATTAATAATTTAAAATATGTTTTAGAATATACAGAGTGTTTCATAATGTTCTTCGCAGTTTCTAAAATTCATTAACAAAAAACTATTTCACTTATAAGAATAAAACAAGTACTGTACGAAAGAGTAATTCAAATACTTTTTTTCCACATATACTATGCAGTTAGTAAAACATTTGCTCGCAAGGTGTCGAAAGTAGAGAAAATGGCTGCCACGGGAAGGGAGAAGTCATTTTGTGTGTTAGAATTTCACTTGTCAAAGTCAGTAATTTCTGTGCAACGTGCGTTTCGGTTGAAATTTCATAAGGAACCAACAAGTGACAATTCAATTCGTGCATGGTGTAAACAATTCAGTGAAACCGGTTGCTTGTGCAAGCGGAAATCAACTGGTCGTCCATCAACATCAGAAGTCAATGTCGAACGTGTGCCTGCAAGTTTCATTCGCAGCCCGTCAAAATCGACTGCGGCTGCACGCAGAGAATTAGGAATTTCGAAACAACAGTGTGGAGAGTTCTCCGTAAACATTTATTACGCAAACCGTACCATCTTCAATTAATCCAGCGTCTTTCTGATGGAGATAAAACACGTAGGCTCGATTTTTATTTACACTTACAGGAAAAGATGTAGTTAGATGAAGGGTTTTGTAAACAAGATAATTTTCAGCGATGAAGCTACTTTCCATATTAGTTACTTTATATCCACCATGTACATTTATTTAAATTGAATCGATTTCTTCTAATCTAATTAATGGTTGTCATCAACACAATTAGACATAATGGTCAATTAATGATTATGAGTAGTGAAATGCGTGTTGTTAAGAAGGACAATAATGACTATGCCTTCGACAAAAAATCACTATTTATTTAATTTTCTAAAAGGTGTTACTTAATATCATTTTTTGTTATTAAAGGTATTAAAAATGTTGATATCAATCATAAAATGATTGAAAAGTGCTGTTTCTGTTTAAACATAAGCAAAGTGTATATACAATATACATATGGTGGTATTAATTGTTATGTTTATATGAGAGAAGAATTAAATTTATCTCGTTGAAGGTAAATTATAATATTGTATGTTTATAATCCGTGCAGCTATTTCATTGTATCATATATCGTCATCACTTGAAATTTAATTTTGAAGTGTGCTGGTAAATTTATTTTTCTAGTTTCTCTATAGATTACGACTATATTCACTCCGGGGATTTCGTCTCGTACCCGATCATGTAAAATTAAATTTCGATAGTCTCTTTTTAAGAGACTATCGAGATTTAATTTTTTAATCGCATAGAAACATTGGGAGACGTTATCAATAAATGTAAAAATTGAAGTTCTATATTACCAAACTTTTATTACAGTCTTTCCGCATTAATTTCTGTGAAAAAAAAATTAAAAATATAATTAATTCAAAAATAGTTTTAATAAAAATTAAAATAATTTTAATATAATTAATTAAAATTTCATGATTGATTTTTATTCGTGTATTCTTGCTTAATTCTAAGTAAATGATTTCTTGTTATCGGTCTTTTGCGGCAAATAGTTATTAGTTTTTCAATAATGTCTTCGTAGTTAAGCCAAAAACATTATGCCGTTATTATATATTTTTTTATTTAGTAATTATGTTTAATATTGACATTTCCACAATATTTTACATTTTCTTTAGGATTATAATAATTGTTTTGAATGTTATTTTCTGCCATTCCTAGCATTATCATTCTATCATTCGTAGTTAATGCGTTTCGGAGAACCTCCATCTCAAAAATATTTTTAGTACTGAGTTGAGATATTTGAATAAATATTAACCTCCTTCCAGACGCCAACCGTAATGGCAGACATTCATATCAATTTAATATTGATTGTGATTAATATACGGATTTTGTAGATTGTTTTTTGTTCATAAAAAAAAACAACTACATGTAAACAAAACTACAGCTACATGTTGTTTCTGTTTGGCAAAGCGTGAGAAAAACAATCCTTTGCGAAACGTAATTCCAGATGTATTATGTGAGAGTGAATGATAAGGAATAGTGTTTCCAAGCACGTTGCTAGATAGGTTTAAAGGACAAAGAGGATGATAAAGAGAAGTGTGGTTATGAGAGTTCAAGTTACTGGCGCCATAGAGGACATAATCTATGTAATTATATACAAGTAATACACGGTATCTCAGCAAATATTAAATTGCTTCTTAGTAGATTTAGCCCAGGGTTTAAACAGCTTTAATGAAAGGGTAAAATTATTGTTGTAGGTTTGTTGATTTCACACGATAAACTCGAAACTACTATCTTTTCTTTATGTTCCATTATTTACAGTCGCTAAGTAGGACTGCTTATGAGGATACCGGGCTCTGTACCCCTTTTATAAGTCACATTAAACTTTCTTCAATTATGAAAATCAAACAGGTAAATATAAATAATTAACTATCCTTTTATCTGCAATTAAGAAATACAGTTTCTTCTTTTAATTCCATTCGTTTAAAATGTAAGGGTTAAAAATTGATTTCTCGATATTTTCTCGATAATAAATGAAGATATCAACTTCATCTTTTGTGTGTGTAATCTTCATGTAAATATCTAAAAACTAATTACTAAACTTTTTTAAATTCCGAGTTTAAAAGATTTTGAATTTTTGTTTGGAGCCCGGATATTTTTATTTAATTTCTCAGTAACAAATGAAGATATGAATTTGATTTTTGGTGTGTAAAATTTTCATGTAAATATCTAAAAACCAATACCTAAATTTTTAGAAATTCTACCTTGAAAGGGGTGAAGAACGATAAAAAAATTGAACAACGACTGCAAATTTTCCCCATTTTTGACTATATTCACTAGATTGGAGCTTGCCAGTACTCTTCAGATCTTAAATATTTATTCGCGGTGGGAATGCTCTATTTTTTGGGGCTGTGAAATATTCTTCAGATCTATATTTACAAACCATTTTCGAGGTTATCTAAATTTCAATTTTTTAAGGAGTGAGACGGTGTACGGCACAGCGACTCAACCAACACAGCCACTACCAGTGTTACTGTCTGTTCGACGCGACTGTCTGCACCTGCCTCCGGTTACTTTACTAAAAGACATAAAATTAAAAAAAAATTGACCGTGACGGTAAACGCAAGTAGCCATATAGCTCGGGCGAAGTTGCGACAGGGGGATGGTATTATAGATATATATTCACGAATATTACATAGCATGAGCTACAAAATAAGCGTTTCTCTTCAAAACCCGATTTTACCACACGTGTAAGCATGATATTAGTATGTTCCTTTCAATTAAGCAGTGCGTTGAGATTATTTTACTTTTAACTTTTATTTCCTATTGTTATGTTGTTTAAATTATTAATTTTGCATCTATCCTTTTTTTATTACATTTTTCGTTGAAAATATAAGGAATAATATGACATTAATGACTTCCGCTGAAATAAATCGAGATAACTACTAAGATATCTCGCTAAACACGCAAACATGAGCATGATTTTTCATTTCACATAGATCGAGAACAACTGATAGTGCAACGCCACGCATTGTATTGAGACTTCGTTCTGACCATCTACATTGTCTCTAAGCTAAATTAGTCATTGAAACGTATTCTATGCAGTCAACAATCTAGAGACAATGATACTCAGTGGTTACTAGAGATAATTCTGCTTGTGATCAGCTTTCTACAACGTTCGAGTACACCTTATATATAATTTTTTTTTTTTTAATTTTTCTTGGAAATTTCTAAAATTTTTAAACGTATTTTCCATCATACGACGTAAATGAGTTATTAATTTTTAAGGTCATCACGTACTATTGCTTAAGATAAAATTAATAAACACACAATTTTCACTCCAGAAATGTGTTTCACTAGGGGAAAGTGTATATTTTGAAATTTCAAAAAATATTGCTTAAAAGTTTATTCTGTGTTATAGTTACCTTAAAATCGTTGGCTGAAAAACTTATCAACGTAATAAATAATCGTTTTCTAAAAAAATAAAAAAATAGAAATCGTAGTTATTCATTAAATTTTCAAAAAAATGTTATAATAAGATGTTAACAACTTGTATATCTCATCTCAGTTCTGAATGTTTTTGTACTAGTGATATTTTTGGTTGAATAAATGAATTTTTAAATAAAAAAATCCTTGGCAAAATACGAAAAACTTGCCTGGATGCAATTAAGCCTACTTAAAGAGGAAACACTTGTTATAGAGGAAAACCTTCTTATCAGACTTTCACAAAAAATATTATAGCATCAATTCCCAACACGCATGAGTCACAATGTTAAATTCCATGTTTCCCTTTTTCCAAAGATATTGAGCGGAAAAATGTGAAAAAATTCTGGATACACAAAATTTTGGCTCGTTACAGACATATCAATCCTTTAAAATATTTTTATATAAATGATTGTGAGGTTTTCTGTTTTCTGTTCTTTTTCTCGAAACGGAAATATATAAAGAAAAGGTGTATTCGAATAATTCAGCCCTTAGTCCTCGACTGCATCGTGAGCCCCACATTGCAGCTGTTCGGTTTTACTCAAATGTCGGATGACACCTGCGCGATTGTACTATAACTCGACTGCGAAGATAATCCCGACTTTATTAAAACACCAATTTGTGCTGTTCTCTTTTGGCTAACATTTGAATTAATTCAAAAACCTCGTTGCATGTTAGCACGGCGACAAAATGGTTATTTCTTAGGCTATGTACGCCCACTTCTTAACCGAAACGGGTCTGTTTTTGTTTACATTTTCATGATGTTCTCTTGTTCTAAATGATAATGCATTCCCGCATATAAATCTGACGATATTGTAGTAATTTTATGTTGGCACCACTGTCAATGAGAAGGCGGGAGTGCTGTACATCGACAGGTCTATTCATGCTATTTCAGTAGCCAGTATGTCGTGGTCGAGTGAACAACGAGCGTTTGTGATTGAAGCCTATTTTAAAAATAATGACTCGGTTATTTTAACACAGCGTTTATTTCGCAGACATTTCAATTTAAATCGACACGCGTCTGTTCCTAGTAGGAATACGATATTTTTGCGGGTGAAAAATTTTAGGAACACATCGTCTGCTTTAAAAATGAAACCAACAGGACGAAAACGGACTGTGAGAACGCCTGAAAACATTAACGCTGTAAGGTTAGCTGTTACGGGGTCTCCACAACGTTCAGCAGCGAGACATGCTCCTGCGCTAGCCATTTCTGATCGAAGTGTTTGACGAATTTTTTATGCCGACCTGAAATTCCATCCTTATAAGATGATGTTAGTGCAGCAACTTAATGCAAATGATTGGGCGTCTCGCAAAGCAGCTTGCGAGGTCATCCTCGAAAATGTCCACCAGGATGACATTATTCTTTTAACTGACGAGGGGCATTTTCATCTGTCATGATTTGTAAATAAACAAAATTACCGTTATTGGGCTTCGCATAATCCACGGCAAATTCTTGATAAACCACTCACAGTCATTATGTTACAGTGTGCTGTGCGGTTTTAAAGTTTGGCATAATTGGCCCATATTTTTTTGAGGAGTTAAATCGCAGAGTAACAATAACATCTCATCGATACGGAAAAATTTTGAATAAATTTCTGCGACCGAAACTGAATTACTTTCAAGGACATGAAATTTTTTTGTTGAAATTTCAACAGGATGGTGCCACCGCACATACGGCGAGAATCGCAATGGATGTTCTGCGAGAAACCTTTCCTGGAAACGTGAAAATCGGGAAAATGTGAAACGTGGAAATCGGAAAATGAAACGTGATTTCCCGATTTGGCACATTCCTTGGCCAGCGCGTTCACCTGATCTGGCTGTTTGTGATGTTTTCTGTGGGGGTATCTCAAACATAAAGTCTTCAGTAGTCGACCACAGTCAATTGCAGAACTCAAGGAGGGCATTCAACTAAAAATTGAAGCAGTTCCACAAGTGATGATTGAGCGAGCAATGTCAAATTTTAGAATGAGGTTAAGTGAGTGTGTGAGGACCAATGGAAAACATTTGGACGACATAATATTCAAATTTAAAAAAAAATCTATGTAAGTAATTCACTATAAATTGCAAAAATTAATCTTTAATTTGATATATTAAATGTTTTAATAGTACGAAACACAGTTTAATTATTACCCCTCAAAAATTGTCAGGTTTAAATGCCGGACCCTGTATTATTAATGCAGTTCTTATTAGTGATAGTTCATCATTGTGGACAGATAGAAATATTCAGTAAGAATTACATGAAATTGTGGGTGAAGTAGGGGACGGAGGTGATGGTGATGAAATGGCTGTCTTAGACGAATGGATGTGTACTCCGATGATTTTCCCGGTTTTTATAGATTTCCGTGTACTCCAATTCAAGGACCACGAAATAAAAGAAAAAATAAATAATAAAAAAATAAAATAAAATAAATTGTAGTGCTCCAATTCAGTTTTTTCAATTCTTTTTTCCGACAATTTATACAGGAATAGGTCTCAGAAACTAACATTGTTTTTGTTTAATTATAGCATTATTTATTTATATTTAACATACTTGAATAAAACATATACTTTCAATAAATAAATAAATTACTTCATATACATCTTGAACAAAATAATAATTTTATTTGTATTAACAAGTTACCAAAACACATTTCGTTAATATAATGGTTACGTCATAATTAGATACGGTAAAAGTCATGGCAAATTAATTGATGTGACTTTTGGAACACAATAATATGGCTGCTGGTGTGAACAGAAATCTCTGAATGATGTTAAGAGCAATGGAGGGGATGCCATAGCGTACAACAGACCCGCCTTAGATATTACATTCACTATAGTAAAAAGTACCTACTTTGCCTTGGAATCGGTAGGAAAAATTTATTATGAGTGACCATTTCAATACATACCAGGACGTCTTTAATTTATATACTTTAATACGTTAATTTAATATAAATAAGATATTACTTATTTAAAATTTATTACTTTATAATCAATCGATGAGTAATTATGCCGTTCTTTTCTATATAATTACATTGCGTCACCATTTCTATATATATATATATATATATATATATATATATATATATACAATGACTCGTAATTAGATGTTTCAACGTTTTTTAAATTAATATAATGTTATTTTGTACGATCATCAATTTAAAATTGTTTATTCTACCTTAGGTTTTTCTCAACTATTTTGCTTATTTTTATTATTATTATTTTATATGCATATTTTTTTTATAACACCATTATTACTGTATAACTAGAAGATACCACACCTTGTAAATTAGATTATAATTATATTTTTTAACTCTGAGATTTTGTAGTAACAGAACACCGGCTTCTAAAATAAATATTAATGAAATAATTAGGTAACTAATGTGCAAATTATTAATTATTATTAATGTAGACTATATTATCTTTTATTATAGAATAATGTTTACTCTGTCTTTGGTTTAATCCCCTTATAGAGATCAGTTATACGGTATTGAATAACGACTAAATACTCTTTCGGAGTTGTTTGTTAATTTATGTATAAACTGTCATTAGGCTGTGATATCAAGTTAAGATTATTGATATTTGATATTCGTAGGTCCTAAAAAATAGTTTACCATTCGTTTACGTTTTAATTTTTTTAAATATGTGTTACCTATATGGAAGTATATAAACGATTACAAACATTTTATTATCATCGACAATTTTATTTTCCAATGTAATATATATATATATATATATATATAATCCTAAAGGATTAATTAAAACAAAAATGTCTCAAAATTAATGTATCGTAGTAAAATATTAAACAATTAAGCGAGAACTTTAAAGGTATATTCGCATATCAGTGATTGTCATCACCATATGATAAATTTGTTAAAAACAAAATAAAAATTGAATTAACAGTTGATGTATGAAAGCACACACGAATCATAAAAAGGACGGTAAGCGTGTTTTGCCTTTTTGGCGTATTAGCGTGTTCGCTGTAGCTGCCACCAACATTGCTTTATCACCCATGGAAGTGTGCCAGATCGTCGAATGAAAAGAGAAAAAAGGTGATGAATCAGTCTCGGTGAGTCTGTATTAGATTGCTTTTCGCTCCTCCGTGAAATTATCTGTGCGTGTGTGTGTGTGTATATATATATATATATATATATATATGTGTGTGTGTGTGTGTGTGTGTGTGTGTGTGTGCGTGTGTGTGTGTGTGTGTATGTGTATGTGGTGTGTGCATGTGAGAGGAGGATGTATGCAAGAGAGAGATATATAAAAAGTAAAATAATGTCGATATTCAGTAGTCAGCTGGCAGCAGAGTATTAAAATAATCGTTTTGTTAGATGTTATTCCGAAGCGCATATATTCGGTACCATTAATTTTTTAAAGGCGCTATACTATTCTCAGTAAGCTCAAGCACAATTTCAAACCGGAGGTAGAGTTGAATGTAGACGGTCGTATTTTATGGTTCTGCTTCAGGATTGCTTTTAAACAGATGGCCAACAATATAAAAACAATTTTGAACACGCACGAAGAAACAAATTTGAACCGGTGGTATTCCATTATGAAATTCGACAACTTCACGTAAATTTTAGAGAAATTTTTAAAAGGAAAATCTAATTTCACCTAAATTCCAGAATATAAGAACAATCTAATCAGAAGTAATTTTTAGTTGGACTTGTTTAATCTTATTCAAAGGATTAAGTTTCTTTTTCATTAATAATTTTTTTTAATTAAACAAAAATATTAATTATTAAATATATTTCCATCGCTTAATGTAATTTAAATTAACCAAAAGTCTTTGTCATTCATTTAAAAAGAAAATTAAAAAAATACATAACTATTGAATATCTAAGATAAAATGCTGGTTCTGGAAAATGAATTTTATTATTCTTTCATAATGCTAATACATTTTTATTTTTAGTCAACTTTTAAAAAAGAGTAATGTATTTCATATGTATATTTGTGGTGTTACAATTCCAGAACTACTGTATCGATTCTTACGATGTAATTATCTTAAGTGAAAATTATGAATTAAAAAAAAAAATCGGCACACCAGATCTTAGACATCATTTTTCAAATCCGTAGAACAAAACTATCTATTGGACGTGCCAACAAATAATAGTATTCGTATACAATTACTGTACTATTATAGGATTTCGTTACAAAATTAAAAATCTGAATAATTACAATTTATTATTTATTTTTTTATTTTAATTAAAAATAATATCATAAGATATTCAACTGTCGGTAACTCTTTTCAAA